>NC_071613.1:30767170-31425170 GCF_014839835.1 Dryobates pubescens
TGTTTAAACTGTAACACTCAGGAGTTTGCAAGTTCATATCTTGATATAGGTCAAAGAATAGAGTCATTTTACTGAAGGCATTCAGATTTTTAAAAACAAGTAATGAAGTGATCTTTATAGCCTTGACTGAGATATTTTGCATTATCCTGTAGGAAAAAAACAAACCAACAAAATCAATACACAAAAAGCCTTCTTAACAAGGTCTATAATAAGTTTTCAGCACTAAAATGGACAGCTTCAGTGAAAGAAGTGACAAGCGTCAGCTGTGTATCAACTGCATGACTAGCTTAGGCATCCCTCATCAGTCATATGTGTGAATGGATAATCTTTGGGTTGAGAGTAATGCATCTGCATGCTGAATTTCAGATTAATATCATTCATTTTCATCCTCCATGCAGTTTGATTTTGTTCAGTGCATGGCCCAGTAAAGTTCCTTACATGCTAATATTGTTATT
The DNA here is from genome assembly GCF_014839835.1 of Dryobates pubescens. NCBI lineage: Eukaryota > Metazoa > Chordata > Aves > Piciformes > Picidae > Dryobates > Dryobates pubescens. The sequence goes on from NC_071613.1 coordinate 30,767,626, forward strand.
TTTGTTACTTGATTACACAGTGCAAGCCATAGATAGGAAAAGTTCTGGGAAAGATGTAAAAGTGTCTATCCAGTCACAGGCTATATCAGAATTTCATGTTGCTCCTCTCTCAAAGAAGAACTTTAAAACATATCAAAAAGAATTAAAATTGGTACAACAACCATCACAGGAACTGGGTGTACAGGTATTTGAAAGCATATCAGAAAGTTTGACCATGAAGACTACATCAGCTGAAGAAATGGAAGCCAAGCAAACAAAACTTCTTTCACAACGATCCCAGAGAACCAGGATCTCTATGACCACTGCTCAGGAAATGAAAGATGCTCCTCCAAAGATTCTCTTGCAACTCAGAGACCTAACTGTGAAGTGTGGTGACACTGTTCAGTTCATATGTGCCTTAGAAAATAAATTCTCCGAGTTTCTATGGGCCCACAAAGGTGAAAGAATAGAAGTGTCTGAAAAATCAAAGATATCACAAAATGGAAATGTCCTACTGCTGACAATCCTAAATGCTCAGCTGACAGATCAAGGACTGTACAGCTGTACTGTTTATAATGATTATGGAGGGACAACTACAGCTGCAATACTAACAGTCAAAGGTGGTTATCTGACTTTTAACATTCTGACTTACCTTTTGCAATTTCATTATCACTGCCTATAACTAATTTTTATTTCATTTATTATCAGTATTTAACAGAGAAAGTTATAATGCTTTAGGAATTTCCCTCCACATTAACAGCTCTATTCATAACTGACATGGAGTATTGGGAAGCTGGCAATACATCTTCCCATCAAGTCACAAACATCTGAGGCTTTCTGTTCTTGTAAAACAAAAAAGACTGGTAGGAGTTTTTACATTTTGAGATTTCCTGAAACTGGGGAATGTCAGATAAGCAATATTGAATTAGATACCTGGTCATTTTAAACTATCTGGGTCCAGATAATTCCAGTAAATTCAAGGTTCCAATTCCAAGGTTGACAATATAGGTCAAAGTACTTTAAAGGATTAATAGGTGCAAGCACTGTATTACTGCACTGATGAATTTTCTTCTGTCATTTTCCCTGAGATATTTGTTCTTTCTAAGACTTCTTCCATTTCCCCCCTGACATTAGTGTATTAAAATCATAGTAGTGTTATGACTAGTGAAGACACAAAAAAAAAGTATTATCACCACACTGGGCAAGTTATAGTATTTCTGCTGAGCTCAAAGGAATCAAGAGCAGAAAACAAAAACTAGTAACGAGGAAGCCACTGTCCTTGTTCATTTGGCTCTTAGATGTTGAAGTTTCTTTCTCCACTCTTGAGCTGTCCAAGGTGCTTTACATAATCTTCTGATGCTACTTTTTAAACTGAGGCTCTAAATTAAAAGCAAAGATGTGCTTGTATCAAGCATTAAAAACCAGGTCTTGGTCCCATGAAAGTTTCACAGGCTTAACTGGTATATAGAATTAGCCTTGCAGGAATAGGGCTCTTGAATGTGTAATTACTCATGTTTATTAGCATTGTTATAGAACTAATACACTGGAAAATCTTTCAATACTAATTACTGGGTGTGTTTCCCCAAAGTATAAGGATATGTTTTAATCCTGTAAAACAGCTGACCTAATACTTTTCCTAACTTTATTCTTACCTAGCAAAAGAAGCACAAGCTACAGCAGTAACAAAAACCACTCTTGAATCAGATACTAAAAGCTTTAAAGCAGCCAAAGATTGTCAGTTTAAAGCATCTGAAGTTAAGCAGGAATCTTCCAAGAAAACCTCATGCTTGTTTATATCTACATCCCAAAGATCATATGAAACTGAGAAGCAAAGAAACAGAGTCTGCTACCCTGATGTTGTGCCATGTGAAGACATCACAGAAACTGACACAAAAGTACCAGAGTTTCTTGAAACTCTGCCTTCAGAAACAACTGTAAAAGAAGGAGATGATGTGTTACTCTTTTGTGTAATGAAAGGTGTCCCTGCACCTTGTGTGGCCTGGCTGTGCAATCAGCTAATAGTTGAGGAGTCTGCATTGTGCTCCTTAAAACACGATGGGCCACTGTGCAGTTTAAGATTGTTGAAAGTTGGTCAGAACCACAAAGGTATATACAATTGCAGAATAGTTAATTCTGCAGGACAAGCCGAGTGCAGCACCCATCTGAGAGTGACAGGTTGGCAACTGCATGTTCCCTCAAGTATCAGTTCCTCATGAATAGCATCATTGCATTCTACTACATTCATTCCCTGCAAGATGATAAAGAACAAGAAACAGCTCATTAGTCTGTGGATTGTTGAATTTTTCCTTCAGGGATTTAAGGCATGAAAAAGGCATGTTATATTAGAAACTTTCCCCCACCCTGCATAAAAGAAAGCAAACCATATGGAAAAATGTACCTTGCCAAAAAGTTTGAAAGCATTTGATGACTGTTCTCAAAATCTATCAAGTGTCTGAATTGTTCAGCATGCATTTATGTGTTTGTAGGTGTGACTTTCTCTATTTTCACAAGACAGATTGGATGGGTTTGCTACATAAACTGTTGACTGGCATCTTTAGCAACTATAGCTCAAAAATCTTTGTCTTTTTATTCTAGCTCCTGAAAAAATTATTCATGAGAAGCTGGAGGAGGATACTGAAATGGAAGTGAAAGGTACAGTCACCAATGATGTTACACTGCATAATTAGTACAAGTAATTTGTAACATTGCGAAAAGCTTTTTTTCTTCTTACATGTAGTGTCTGATGAGGGAAGAAAAACACACTTTAAAGCATATTGGAACATGTTGCATGTTTGTTTTGATATGCAAAGGGTTGTTTCCTGCATTATAAGGTTATTTTAAGTTTTAAAATATGTTTAAAACTTCAAATTTAAATTTTTGCAGCTACATTCTTAGCTTTTACTTCATGCTTTGCAGCTGTTCACAGAGCTTTTATTGGTTCAATTTCCTTTTGAATGCATGGAATAGATTACATCAGAAGGAAGTTCTACAAATCTTAATCATACAATGTTTAAACAAGTTAGCAACCTAACATTAATCAGTTCAGTGGATACTCTTGGATGGATGGATGGATGGAGTATATTCGAAAGCATTTGTTGTTTAGGGTATGAGAAAACTACACATTCCCATTGATTTCTTGCACCTTTTTTACATACATTAATTCATCATTATATATCTCTTACCCTGGCTTGCAGATACTATATGTGGTTTATGTTGCTTGCTTTTTCCCCTGTGCATAACACTCTGAAGTTAGTGGCTGTATTAGTTCGAATAAACGCCTTCTCATTTCATGTTAGCTACTTACTTACTTTTTAAAAAAGCTATTTCAAAATATTTTTTCTCAATTGTTTGAACATTTAATCTACAAACAGAAGGGTCAAAAAGGGCGTTTATTCTACTGTCTGCAAGTCAGGTAAGATTTTCTTCTTTGCCACCCAAAGAAACACAGCTTTTCCAGGCAGCAAAAACATACACGCAGAAGAACATGTTATTTTGAACTTAATTTTTGCTTGTTCAAGAAGAAATTTCCGCAGTCTGAAGAAAGAACAGACAACGAACGGTTTTCGTGTCAATCTTTAAAACAGAGCAAGGCGTTGCGTTTATTCGAACAAATATGGTGAGTGAATTACTTTTTTTTTTTTTTCCTGGGTGTGTGATGAAATCTGTTGCATGCCCATTTTTTATTTCAATATACTGCTTTTTAAATTATTTTTTTTTTCAATCAGATGGCAAGTGGAGTGTGGCGTCTTGTAACCCAGTGTCCTTCTCTTGCAGAGCAGCACAGCAAGGCGAGCCTTGAGGGTCATGGGACAGCTGTGGCACTGGCTTGCTGCCAGAACTGTAGACCCACCTTCACACAGGGCCTCAAGTGTAGGTCTGTGTTGGTGGGGGACCCTGCACTCTTCCAGTGCAAGCTGGTGGCATGCCCAGCTCCCCACTTGGCATGGTTTCACAACAACCGGCCGGTTCACCAGGACTGCCGCAAGGTGATCCGCACTGAGAGCGAGGAGCAAACACACCGTGCGAGCCTGGAGGTTCGGGATGTGCAGGAGCACGATGCTGGTAGCTACAGGGTATTTGCCATTAACAGTGAGGGCTCAGCTGAATCCACTGCCTCACTGCTGGTGACACGCAGTTCAGGACAGCAGGGCTTGGGCTCCACAGGGAATTCTAAGTGGATGCGTGAGAGTTGGGAGTGCCTGCTGCAGCAGCAACAGGAGGACCGACTGCGGGTGGTGCTCCGCTGCACTGGCTCACCCTTTGATAAGGGGCAGGAGGCTGGGCAGTTACTTGGGGACCTCTCCAAAGCCCGGGGCATGGTACGAACCATCCGTTTCCAGAGGCTGCCAGCGGTGGGGCCTCGCCATCCAGGGCTGGCATGTGGTAGGGAGCACAGTGGCACAGTGGCAGATGCTGAGGAGCTGCTAGACGAGGAGATTCGTTGGAAGCTGCAGAGGCTGAGGGAGGCAAAGAGGGCAGCACTGAAAAAGAAGCAGGAATCCCTCATGTATATGCCCCAGAGGGGCCCTCCTGGGAAGCCTAGCCCAGCTGAAGCAGCTGCCACCATAGATGGCTCAGAAACCCTTGCAGTGAAAGGGTATTGCAGGCCCAAGGCCACAGGGAAGAGATGGAAGATACCAGGTGGTCTCCTGGCCTGCCCACCCCTCTTTGTCCAGGAGATCAAGCCCCAAGAGGCTGTTGTGGGGCACAGCTGCACCTTCTCCTGCCTCTTCCATGGCCGCCCACAGCCCACAGTCACTTGGTACAACAATGCCAAGCCTGTGGGGTCCATTCGGGGCACTGCTGTTCATACCACAGAGTGTCGCTCTACACTTACCTTCCCATCCCTGCTCCCACAACACAGTGGCACAGTCACCTGTGTGATCTTCAACCCACTGGGCACAGTCAGCACCTCAGCTGCACTCCATGTGAGACAGCAGATGCCAGCTTATAAGGCCATGATGAGGAAGGAGGAAAAGGAAACAAATAAAGAGGAGGAGAAGTTGAAGAAGGAAATAAAAAGGGAGAAAGAGAAGGAGGAGGAAGAAGAAGAAATTGGCCTGGCTTTTGCAGAAGAACAGAGACTGCCAAGTGCAGTTCTGGACTCAGACTTGCTGTCGCTGCCTGTGGAAATCAAAATCACTGCCCCTACTCCAACACCAGAGCAAGACACGGTGATGAGGGAGATCACACAGCCCTCTCCAGACCAGGCGGCTGCTGCTACTATAAAGCATAAGTTCAGGTTTTCATTTGATGTTGGAAATGAGCCACCTCAGATTGTGGCAGAAGCCCCAGCATACATTAACTGCCATGAAGGGGAGACAGTGGTGTTGGAGTGTGCTGTGTCTGGACAGCCCCCACCAGCTGTGGTCTGGTCCCTGAATGGCCAGAGCCTCTCTGCTAGTGAGAGGCTCATATTTGAGGAAGGTGAAAATGGCATGTACCGCTTACACATCGAAAGAGTCTCTGTCACAGATTCTGGTTTGTATTGTTGTGTGGCCAAGAATGTGGCTGGAACAACACAGACGGCCACTGAGCTAATAGTACAGCCCAGGGCACCCAGATTGTATAGCAAAGAGGGAGACACTGAGGAACTGTCTGCCATGGACCATGTTCTGGATCTCCAAGGCATCAGCACACTTGGGAAGGATGGAGAGGAACAGACCACATGCTCTGAGGGGAAGGAAACCCACCTACTCTGGTCCCTGCCTTTATCTCCGGGTGAGCAGTCAGAAGAGGAGTGTGAGAAAACTACTCATAACAGGGAAAATGAGATGGAGGAAGTGATGCTGCCAAATATTATGCCAGGTTATGCAAGGAAAGAAACAGGTTATACAGAAATTACCGTGAGAGATACAGATGGTAATTCTGAGATGAGGCAGAACAGGGGAAAAGATGTCTCTGAGGAACACGGTTTTGGAATTGATATTTCTGATGTGTACCCCAGCATGCCCACAAAAGAGCATGAACTGGTGGCCAAGGACTCAGGTCACTTTTCAGAGGAGCTAGAGGCTGAAGGAGACAAGGTTATACCACATAGGGATACTCTGTCCTGGGACGTTCTGAAGTCACCATTTATGGAAATGAAGGAGCAAACTTGTGCCTCTGGGCAGTCTACTCTGTCAAGGGAGTGTGAGATTTCACAATTTTTCATTCCTATACCACCTGTGGTGCAAGCGGGGAGTGATGTTTACATGGAGGAGAGCGATGTGCCTGCCTGCGAAACAAAGTCTCCGGATATGTCTCTTGTAGAAGAGCCAAGTGTGCCCCATCTGCAGGGCAACATTGCAAGCACACCCACAAAGGAGCAGTTTGGCTTTTATGACTTGTGCACAGAAGAGCAACAGAACAAACAGGTCAGGGAGCAAGAAGAATCAATTAATATTGAACAGGACGTTGGAACTGATGATCACCTTTATAAAGAAGAAATGATTGATGATGGGAATGCCACACGCTGGGAAACACAAGATGATGGACAAATGCTTCAAGAAACAGTGACTGATGCTGGCAACTCTTCTTTGGATCTAATCCTCAGTCCTCCTAGTGCAGAAAACTCAGGTCAGGATTTTAGTGAAGAAGTTAAGGTTCATGTAGAAGAAGTGAATTTCAAAGACCAACTGTTGTCATGTGAGACTGAAGAGACAAATACCACATTTGATCTGAAGCAGATTATGGAGCCTTTACCAACTGCAGAGACTGTGGACACAGAACAAGCACAAACCACTTTGGATCTAATCCTGAGTCCTCATAGTGCAGATATCTCAGGTGAGGATTTTAGTGAAGAAGTTAAGGTTCATGTAGAAGAAGTGAATTTCAAAGACCAACTGTTGTCATGTGAGACTGAAGAGAGCAATATCACATTTGATCTGAAGCAGATTGTGGAGCCTTTACCAACTGCAGAGACTGTGGACACAGAACAAGTACAAACCACCTTGGATCTAATACTCACTTCTCCTAGCACAGAAAATTCAGGTCAGGATTTTGGTGAAGAAGTAAAGGTTCATGTAGAAGTGAATTCCAAAGAGCAACTTTTGTCATCTGAGACTGAAGAGATCAATACTGTATTTGATCTGAAGCAGATTGAGGAGCCTTTACCAACTGTGGACACAGAACAGGCACAAACCACCACAAGTCTAGAGAGTGTGGAGGTAGGAGTGGCTGGGCTCATCTCCACTGTGCACCAGCATAATGTACTTGTGGAAGAGATGTCTCTGAATGAGGAGCTGTATCAGAACTATGTGATACAGGATGAGGAGGAGGCTGGTGCCCAGGAAGAGGGACAGCCAAGTGATATCAAAAAGGCCTATTTGCAAGTCCCTGGTGGGGATCTTGGCATCATCACGATGTTTGCTGAAGAGGGATCTTCTGCTGAAGAAATTAATGAGTCAGAGGTGAATGTATGTGAGAAGGATTCATCTGAGGGACAAATTCACAGTTCTCTGGCAGAGTGCAGAGCAGATTTCCAAAGAGGAGTGGAGGTAACACACGTGTGGGAGAGTGGGGAAAAAGTGGACACCACAGACTACCAGATTGACAGCTTTATTGCTGACTTAAAAAGAGCTGTGTATGAAGAGAAACTCCAGGCTGGGCATCAGGATGAGGAAGAAGGTGGTTCTGGCATAGGAAAAATCTTTGAGACAGGAATGAGCATTTCCACTTGTGAGATAGAAAGCAGAGATTCCCCTGAGGAGATGAGCAGGGACACTCAACAGGAAAAAAATACAACCAAGGGCTTCTCTTTTGGGCAACACTTACTTGATTTAATAACAGACGATCTTGTAGCACAGAAAGAGCAAAGGAAGGAGTCTTGGGGCAAGAAGAGGACTCCCACTGATGAAGCCTCTGAGAACAGCCTGGATGAAGAAGGACTGTGGGAAGACAGTTCTGCAGGTCCAGAGCCCAGTGCTGTGGAAGCCTCAGAGCTGGAACCTGACTTGACCCTGGCCAAGTATTTAAGGTCAGCTGGGATGCAGGAAGCTCCAGATCTCAAAGGGACAGTTCAGAAGGAGCGGCAAGAGGTTATCACTTCATTGGAAGTGGAAGAGGTTACCTTCAGCATGGTTTATGACTACTACAACAATCAGCAGGAACTTACCCGACCCTTCTCTCCTGAGTCAGAAATGTCTATAGAACTGGAGAGCAGGAGTGGAGAGGAGTCACCTGATTCAGACCGCTTCTACACACCTCCTTCTTCAGTGGAGATCTTTGAAACTGCTTCATCAGCATCCTACCACACACCACTCAGCACACCTGATCGTTACTCCACTCCATCTGAGGGCTCAGGCTACAGCACACCACCTGAGCGTTACTCCACTCCATCTGAGGGCTCAGGCTACAGCACACCACCTGAGCGTTACTCCACTCCATCTGAGGGCTCAGGCTACAACACACCACCTGAGCGCTACTCCACTCCATCTGAGGGCTCAGTGTATAGCACACCATCTGAGCACTACTTCACACCCTCCCAGGATTCAAAATGTAACACACCATCAGAGCACTACTTCACGCCCTTTGAGGGGCCTTACTTTGCTTCAGGGGACAGTATGCCACCAGAGAGCTACCACACACCCACTGGAGAGTATATGGATGCCTTGACCATCCTCCCTCTCCATGAGAGGAGGCAGCAGCTTCCAGAGGAGCAGCAGGCTGAGGTATTTAGGACTCCCTCTGAAGCCCTGGAGCCATCAGGCAGGGAAATGCCACCTGCATTCCTTAAGGCATTGAGCAGAAGGCGGCTTTATGAGGGCAGCACGTTGAACCTCGTGGCTGAGGTGGTAGGTGTGCCCAAGCCAGGTGTGAAGTGGTACCATAATAAATCTCTGCTGGAGCTGGGTGAGAGAGTGCGGATAGAGGAGGATGGGGCCAAATGTGCGCTGGAGATCACTAATGTCCAGAAAGCCGATGGAGGACAGTATCTATGCCATGCCATCAACATTGTTGGAGAGGCTAAAACTATCGCGCAGGTGGATGTTTTGTCTGAAGATAGGCAATCACTAGCACTGCCACCCCCTGTCACCCACCAGCATGTTATACACTTTGACCTTGAGCAAAACACATCTTCAAGGTCACCTTCCCCACAGGAAATCCTCCTGGAAGTGGAGCTTGATGAAAATGAGGTCAAGGAGTTTGAGAAGCAGGTCAAAATCATAACCAGTCCTGAGTTTAGCCCAGATAAGAAGAGTATGGTGGTTTCCCTGGACGTCCTTCCACTTGCTTTGTTGGAGCAAGCTGCAGGCTTGGCTGCAGAGGGGAATGATGATATAAAAATTGATTTCCAAGTAACAGAAATGCCTCCCCGCTTTGCTGTGCCCTTTGCTGATGTCAAGGTAATTGAAGGCTCAGAGGCAGTGTTTGAATGTGTGGTAACAGGTACTCCCATCCCAGTGGTGCAGTGGTTCAGAGGTGAAACCCGTGTGACTGCTTCCACAGGGAAATATGTTGTGAGTCAGAAGGAGGGACTTCACAGTTTGAAGGTCCAAAATGTAGGTCCTTCTGATGGTGGTTTGTATCAATGTTGGGCAAACAATAGGCTAGGAGAAGCAATGTGCAAAGGCTCTCTTCTAGTTGTGGCTCAGCAGGGAGCAAGTGCTGAAGTGAGCAGTGAGACTGTTGTGGGCAGTGAATCACACAAGCCCCAGAGGTGTGACTTACTTTTGAGTAAAACTGTGAGCCCAGGTGACAAGTCAGAAATAGAACTGGAATTTGAGTTCATGTCCCAAACAGATGACTCAGAGAAAGCAATAAGACTGCTTGCGGTGACTCAGCCAGAGCAGGAAGTGGAAGGTGAGAAGTGTGTCAACATTAGCTTTGATGTCTTTGCAGAACCGTCCCCAGAAGAGCACGTTGAGTTTAGAGCAGAGGACTCTGAGAGCTGCAGCTTTGAGTTTCAGGTCACAGAAATCCCTCCTAAATTTCTAAGGCTCATTTCTGACTACAGCACTTTCGTGGGTGCCTCTGCATGCTTTCAGTGTCTTGTGACTGGTTCCCCCCGCCCAAGTGTCTGTTGGTACAAGGATGGAATGTTGTTGGAAGGGGACAGGTACTGTGCACAGGAAGAGCAGGGGGGCACTCATAGCCTTACTATTGAAAACTTGATGCAAAGTGACAGTGGGCAGTATAAATGTGTAGCTACTAATACGGCAGGAACTGCTGAGTCTTGTGCCGTGTTAACATTGTACTAAATTTCCATGATTTATTTCAGAGTCCTTTTTGGAACACTCAATGTTTGTACACTGTTGTTCACTGCAGGTAAAAATGCAGCACTCGGTTTAGGGGCATTGTTTTTCATTCCTTTAGGGATGAATACCACTCCATTGTGGACATATTTCTGTCTTGCTTGAATTTGCCTTTGTTGGGGAATTTAAGTGACATTTCATTTGTGCATATGTTTTGTGCACACTTTCTGCACCGAGGTATATTTCAGGCTCCTTCCAAGCTCCTTACTCATTCTTGTAAAGATATTTTGACAGTCATTTATGTAGGACTAATTCTTTCATACAGTGTACATATTCCTACATTTCTGTAACAATTCTGTAATTGTTTTACATAGGCTGTTAATCACCTTAAAATGTAGAAACTGCCTTTTTCTTGTAACTTAAAGGTGCAGTCCTTGTTTAGTTAGGATATAGTTCTGTGAAAGAACTCCTTAAACTGGTATTCCCCCTTCTCACAATGTTGTGTCAGAACATGTGAGTCTCACTGATTCAAATCCTGTGTTTACAGTTTCTATCACTGCAAAATTATTACATCCATGAGTCTTGGTGGGTTGTTTTTTGTTTTGTTTTTTTCTTAAGTCAGTGAATTTATGCTGTTGCAAAGAAAAGCAACACAATGGGAAGAAAACAATTTTTTGCATTAATAGAGACTGGCAGGATTTTTTCTCTATTACCAAGTAATAAACATGAAGCTGTATTTTGTACTGTATCATTAGAAGTTAAAGAGAAAGGAGAGGGAGCATAATAAATCGATGATGTAACTGTAAATTCATTAAACTATTTTTGGTTGTCCCTGTATTCTAGTGTCATTCATTTAAAAAAAAAAAAGAAAGTCAAAAAGTGAGAAAATTTTATGCAGTATTTTTTCACATTATATCTCTACATATTTCCCTCCATTTTTTTCCCCCAGTTAGTTAAGTGTTTTATGTGTCAAGATGACCAGAAATAGTAGAATACAGTCAATTGTTATCTGTGACAGTTTCTCAGCAGAAGAGATTTTTACATTAATGACATTAATGTTCTCAATATGAGTATATATTTTGGTATTTAAAATAGCATTACTATTTAGGAGAAGTAGCTGGCATAAATCAGAAATATATCTACTAAGACTATCTTACATAAACAATGATGAATTGTTTAAGAAATTGGTTAAGAAAATATGTTATAAATATTCAATTTGTTAGTATTTATCAGAATTAAAAAAATAAAATCTCTAATGCATGTGCCAGCTTTCCAGTTACCTATACACCAAAGTGAAACCTTGAGTTCAACAATGCTAAGCAAAAATTATTCTTACTTTGATTACTTGTTTATGAGGTTCTTCCACTTATTTACAAATTGCTATCAGTTACCTTGCAAACTGCTTTAAGCAGCACAGAGCTTGTAAGCATAACTATTTCTATAATGCATTCAGTTACGTTCATGCATGTTCTTATTTCTGAGTTTGATGTGTCCTCTCACTGAAGTCATCATACCTCCAAAACTAAATAAACTTTTCACACTATCACTTCACTCATCTGGGATAGTAATTTTGATCAAAAGATTCATTTTGACAAATTGTGTTGCCCTATATAAAATTAAAGTTGGGAGTGGCAAGTTATAATGACCATGCACATGGTGAAAATCACTGGAGTAGTTAGGCTAATACCAATGTGCCACTTCAGTTTCTTCGTGTTCATGACCTCATGATAAATATTTAAGATTTTACATTGTTAAAGGGGGAGATAATCATGGTTTCTCGTGGGTAATGGTGGTAGGAAAGAGAAGCATGAGTGTCTGGCCCAACATTGTTCTGGGAAAGAATTATTTCATGATGAGTCCTTAATCCATTCCTTGTGCAGATATGTAGCCCTAACTGATTCATTAGATAGCAGAAGTCCCTGGGGAAGTCGATATGAATTGTCTGATGTTATGCATCAGCTGAAACATGAGGTGTCTTTGAGGTTTAAATCCAAAGAGGTCAGAGAGCCTTGGGGTAGGTCCTAAGCAATTATTTGCACATAAATTAATTGAAATTTTTAGTAGTGATAGACCCATAACTTCTTTTTGAAACCATCAGGTCCAAGTTTATGTTCACATCTGAAGTATATGGCCAAACATCTTTATCTATACCTGTGTAGTAGTGTTTGTGGTTTATGTCAATTTAAAAGTCTTGGTTTAAGTTTTGTACATTAGCCAGGAGCAGTATCACGTACTTAAGGAGAGACAAAGTCTCACCTAAGCTACCTAGGGGTATAAACCTGGAGTAATTCTAGTTTTGAATATAACCTACTCTGGGGCAGCTAGTATAACTTAGAGCTATTATTGACCACCTCTTTTCAAAATGTTGTGCTTTCACAAGAATTACAGAACTCACAATTTCATTGTCATGTTTAATGTTGTCTTCATTTCCATGAGCCAAGAATCTTAAAAAAAAAAAAAAGAAAAAAAAAAGAAAAAAAGGATGTATTATGTTTATTTGTTATCACTGTCTATTTGAATGTTAGCATGTGTGGCTAATTTGTGAAATAAATATGTAAAATATTTAAATCCATTGATTCTTGTACTTCATTAATTTTACAGGCATAGCTAAAATATGAAAAAGTACCTGTATAGTTTTTCTGTCATGAATATCCAGGAACACAAAACAAGGTGCATTCATTTTTTGCCACATTTCTGTATTGTATATAAAGCATTCTTTTGTGTGTGTTAGCACAAGTTCCATTGTGCAATTCTCATACTTGATTTTAGGCCCAATTCTGCCATCCATTCTCAAATTCACTAGCACACTGTATTTCTAGGTAAATTGCCCTACTGTTTTAACAGTAGGTTAAATGAGGGCTGGGTAATAACTAAAGTGAACTAGTGTAATTTTTTTTTTTACTTAAGTATCTTTTCTCTGAAGTTAAATGCTATATGCACTGTGTCATGTATATTATGATATTTGTGGCAAGATTAATAACTGTTAAAACCAGCAAGAATGAATTAGGTATAACATACTCTATTCTTCAGATTCGCTGTTTGAGTGCAGCAAAATAATTATCTCAAAATAAGTTTTAGAATTCAAAGTAATGTGACTGAGTGTGTGGAGACATTTATTCACTCACACTTCTTTTAGTGTTGTTGTGTTTTGGGGTGTTTTTTTTTTTGTTTTTTAACAACTCTCATAGCTTTCCAATGTCAAATTCTGTGGATCTTAACTGAGCAAATTTGACTCAGTGAGGACAGCAGGATTTGATTTCCAAAGGTTTTCGTTGCGCCGTACTCTTTGTGGATGGCTTGTTACGTTCTTCGTATTTCACAAATGTTTCTAGTCTGGAGCATCTGAGAGAATAACTTATTCTTGATGTCTGCTTCCTCTCATTTTTAGATCACCATTAGAGCAAAGTGGTCCCATGTGTGAATGTATAAATTCGTGAAGGCAAGATAAAGAAAAATATTATAGTACTCTGTCATCTTTTTCTCTGGTTTTCTGAGAGTTTTAATATGCAACATTCTGGTAGGGAGGAGTTTAAAAGCAAAGGTTTAAACTAATGACATTGTGTCAAGTGTGTGAACTCGTGATTTTAGTAATGGTGGTGTGGTTAGCATAAGGGGCTAATGACAAAAACAGTATAAAGCTGGTAGAGGAGCAGTATCTTGGTGTGGTAGACAAGACAAAGTTGAAAGAGATGAACTAGTGGTACCAGAGGAAAAGTTAGTGTACTGGAAAGTTGGTGTTATTTTTCCAATCCCAAGTCTGTCATTCTGCTTTTTTTCTTGGTGTTTTGAATTAAATCAGGGTCTTAGCACTGCTCTGCTGTACTTGTTTGTGAGTATATGTACAAATATGTAAGGCACATACCACTTCAATTACATCTGTGAAATGCACTAATGTTGCTTGAATGCTACCAGTGCTGTGCACCCTGCAGGTATGCCTAACCCATACTCTGATGTCAGGTTTAAAGAGATACTCATGTTCATCCAGATGGGAAGTAATCTGACAGCACAGTGTATTTTGCTGGTTTTGGCAACTGAAATTTAACAGCAAAAAGGACCTCATGTTCATTGTTAACCGCTGTACAGTATTGAGAAAGCCTCCAGATATATAAAAATAGTTGCATTAACTCTGATTATTGTTATCTACAAGTGTTCTCTTAGACATTCTGGTAAAACTAAACAATTTTTTTTCCACGCAGACATCACTAGCTCTCTTATTGTGTCTTCTGAGGAAGCAAGAAGCGAAGGCTACAACAGAGGCCTTCCATTGCCTGATAGAGATAAAACACTTGAATTTGAACCTGAAAAACCAGTTTATCCTAGCAAAGTAAAGGCTAAAATAGAGGAGGGGGCCAAAGCCCCTATTTTCCTCAAAAAAGTCTCAGATGTTGAAATCTGTCAAGGAGGCACAGCTAGTTGTCTGTTACTGTTACTGGCAGCCCTACACCCAAAGTTCAGTGGTTTTTCAACAGCATGAAGGTAACCCTGTCCATGAACTGTAAATTAGTGTTCACTGGCAATGACCACAGTCTAATTCTCCCATATGTCAGTGTGCAGGATGAGGGTGAGTACACATGCATGGCCAGCAATGTACATGGTGAGACCACATGCACTGCCTACCTCTACATGCGTCAACAGATACCAGGGTTCTCTTGGTTTGCCAGAAAGCCAGAGTGCAAGATGTGCACCAGGCTTCACTGCAGCCTTTGAGTACATCATGACTAGGGATGCATGCCCCAGTGTGCAGTGGTTCAAGGGGAATGAACAGCTCTTCCCTGATACCTGTCATTCTGTCGTTCACCACCCTGATGGCTCAGGCTCCCTGACAGTTTGGGAGTGCATGGAAGAGGACACTGGACTCTACACGTGATAGGGCAGTGAGTGTCCTGGGTGAAGCCACATGCTCTGCTGAGCTCTTTGTGCTGCCTGAGGAGCATGCTTTGTGTCAGCAAGACCCAGCCTTACAATACTCTGCAGTGACTGAGGACCAATGTCCCCTCTCCTATGAGGAGACTGATGATCTTCTTGCCATGGAAGTACTCAGTCTTGGTGCCACAGGGGAGCCCCCAGCCCTCCTTCAGCTCCAGACAAGCCAGACAGAGCATGCACTGCCCACATCTTACCTGGTCTACCACTGGCCTCCTTGGCTGCACAGACTGTTGAAGCAATGTTTGTCCACGTGGCAACAACACAAGAGAGCAGCAGGCTTCTAGCAGAGACACTGCAAACCCTACCTGCTGGCCCCCAGAGCATGATACCTGCAGCAGTGATGGAGACATGACTGCTGGGCTGCCTTGGGACTGCATCTGCACAGACACTCTTTTCCAAAGAGCAAGTCATTGCCAAGGCAGAAAAGCAAAGGCTGCTCTGAAGACCGAGGCTTCTCATGCCCTTGTACAGGTGTCAAGTGCCACTGACAGCTATACTATACATGGTGACCACATCTAGGTCCTTGAAGGCTTCCAGGGAATGCAAGGTGAGCTGAAGGCTGAACCCAGATTTCCCTCTGAATTGGCCTTCACCACAGGCCAGGCTGTCCCATTGGAGGACATTTCTTCCCTGGTAGCAGCAAAGGAAGATTTTGCTGCAAGAATCCAAGAGGGACAGTCTGTGAAATTTCCCTTGCTGCTAGAAGAAAACCAGCCAAGCCAAATTCTCAATGAAGAGAGTCAGCTCACTGCTCAGATTCCAAAAAGCTTCAAAATAGCCATAAACTCTCAGATCAGAAATGCATTGAAAGCTGCAGTGGTAAGTGAGCAAAACCTCTTGTTTTCAGAATGTTTGGCCAATAAAGAAAACATTGAATTACAGGCAATAAACATCACCAAGGAACATACATACGCTCTATGCACCTGTGTTGTGACCACAGGAGAACTCACTCTGACAAAAATCCCAGTGTCCTTAGGAGAAGTCAGCCTTCAGACAGCTGACCAGAAAATGATCATGAAGGAGGCTTTTTATTCTCTTATTTCTGAAGAAAAACATCTCTTGATAGATGAAAAGTCCAAAGCATTGCCAATCCATCCCAGTTCACTTCTGGGAAAACCTTGTGATGAAACCATTGAGCTGTATCCCCAACAGGCTGAGAGGACTATGGAGGCAGAAATACCCCTGGAGAAGCCTTTGTCTGCACAAGTAATCAGTTCTGTGACTGGGCATAGTCAAATCAAATATATGGGTGCAGCTAAAGCCACTGATGATGTAGTCTCCACAAAGTTTCCCACTGAGACACCCACAGAAATACTGACAAGGAAGGAGAGATGGGAAGAAATATGTGAGGAAAAGGGTAGAGAGAGTCTGGAATCTAGAACTGGGAAAACAGACAATGAGCTATCTTATCATCCACAGCAAACTGGTCAACACTGTTGTGGAAGAAGGGGAAAACATCAGTCTGATGACTGTCATAACAAATGTAAAGTGGTACTTTGAGGGTAAACTGCTGTCTTCAGGTGACAAATTCAACTGTTTGCAAGATCAGCACAAGTACACACTAGTAATAAGCAAAGCATTTGGGGACATTCATCAAGGAGAGTACATCTGTGAGGCACTAAATCAAGGTGGAAAAAGAGCAACAGCAGCAATACTCACAGTTGTTAAAAGAGGTTGGATTATGGAGAGAAAATGCTGCCTTTTCTAATGCACTGCTCTACTAATGCAACTGTCCTACTATGTGTCTGTATCTGCATACAAATACAATGTTAATGTCGTCACACCACTAATCAGAGGGTCTTATTTCTCTCTGGATTTATGGATTTATTTTTGCAAATTATCTCACTTCCCTCACTCCAGTCTTTGGTCAGGAACTTTTTTTCTTCCTGTTCTCATCACACGATCACAGTCAGTACAGTATCAGAATCTCAACCACATCTCCCTTTGTTGCCTGTGAAATGGATCTTTCTTTCCCACTTTTCTCACTGCTGCACCCTCTCTCACTCTTTAGAGGCATTACACAGGTTCAGCACAATTTCTCTTTTGCACCATAATTTCTCATAGCTCCAGGATTGTGTGGAATATGTTTGTATCTCATTGTTATTGTACACTGCTGTTGCACATTGTTTTTCCAGTATCCCCATTGTGATTTCTGATGCCATTATGCACCATAACATTGTCTGTCCACTGAGTCCAGTACTGCTTTCATTTCTTACAGATTTTTTTTTTTCTTTTACAGTCACTTTATGTAGGTTGCAAGTAAAACACTTCACTATTAATTTCCAGGCAGGACTTTGAGTTACTCTCTGTTTCTGATTTCAGTTGCACCGATCCTGAGGAGAAGGCTCGAACCCCTGGAGGTGGCTGTAAATCATGTGGCCAAGTTTACCTGTGAGGTAGAAACTGCGCCCAATGTCAAGTTCCAGTGGTACAAAGCCGGACGAGAGATCTATGATGGGGACAAATACTCCATTCGTACCTCCAACTATCTCTCAACACTGGAGATCACAAGGCCTCAAGTTGTTGACTGTGGAGAGTATAGCTGCAAGGCTTCCAACCAGCATGGCAGTGTAAGCTCTACAGCACTTTTAACAGTAACTGGTAAGTACAGACTTCCAAGCCCTTCTCTGCTGCATAAATTGCCTTGGTAGATTGTAATACTTTCACTGCTCCACTTAAAAATATTTATGGTAGGGCTCTTGATTGATATTGTAATACTTAATCCATATCTAATTTAGGCAGGCACAGAAAGAACTACATTTAGGGAATGCTGCCTTTAGGTGCTTTCTTGTACACAGAAAAAGGAATCAGTGTGAAAAGTTTCAGAGGGGAAGAAAGAAAGGAGAAAGAGAGAGTGAGAAGAATTAGATCATCAAAGGAATGGAATTGCTTTGTGAATTTATTCTTGAAGAAAGTTTATTTAACTTCCAGACAACATGAAAACATGCACTTTTATGTTTGATTTCTTTGGTGTAACAATCACTGTGCAATTATCCTAGCACTGTATAATCTTCCTGTATCCGTACACAAGCAGGCTATGCAGCTATGTGTACCTGAATGTGTTCCATGGCCAAATGAAAACTCTATGTGACTGAGGAAATAGATCTTAAACAAAACAGGGTTTAGAGTTGTTTCAATTTGCAAACTTTTTTTGCCTATTGAGAGTTATAATTTTTTTTTCTTTGTTTCTTTTGTTTTTCTTAGAAAAAATCAACTTTTGAGCTTTTAGTGTATGATGGTATTTCTACTTTGACTTTTTTCTTTGTGGGAGGAGTCTTTATGTGGTCTTTGCTAAGTGCCAGATGCTAGAGACTCAAAAAAGATGCACAGACTATGAAATGCATGCAAAACTTGTTCATCTTGAGGGAGTGGTGCATAAATATATCATTCTTGGGGAAAGAAGTTCTGGGGTGTGGGTTGGTTTCCTTTAGTTTGTACATTGCTCCAGAGTTTCAAAATGCTGTCATGTTCTGGAACAATATACAGACCCAAGAAGTAAAAACCCAAAAGCCAAAATTCATCATCTTTAACACTTCTTATCCCTTTCAATGTTGAATTCTTTTGCTTAAGAGTGTCCAGTGACAAACTGGCCCCTCTTGCTCTCTGCCCCTGGCAAATGTGGAGAAAAAGCATAAGTTCTGGTCTTCAGTTTTGGATAACATTGAACCCCTTTGTTTTGCAGAAGCATTTCCACCAACGTTTCTTACCAGACCTGAATCTATCACTACTTTTGTGGGCAAAAGTGCCAAGTTCCTGTGTACTGTTTCGGGCACTCCAGTCATCGACGTGTCCTGGCAGAAAGATGGCACAACCATTTCACCTTCAGACCACCACAAGATCTCTAAAGTGGAAAATAAATATGTTTTAGAGATTTCCCTTCTCACCACCAGTGATAGAGGGGTTTACACTTGCAAAGCTTCCAACAAGTTTGGGGCTGACATTTGCCAGGCTGAAATGGTCATTATAGACAAGCCTCACTTTATTAAAGTTTTGCAGTCAGTGCAGTCAGCAGTCAATAAAAGAATACGTCTTGAATGTCAGGTAGATGAAGACAGGAAAGTAACAGTAGGGTGGACAAAGGATGGAAACAAAATCCCACCAGGCAAAGATTACAAGATTTATTTCGAAGACAAAACAGCCTCACTTGAGATTCCTCTGGCTAAACTCAAGGATTCAGGCCATTATGTGTGCACTGCCTCAAATGAGGCCGGAAGCAGCTCCTCTTCTGCCAGCGTCACAGTCAGAGGTAAGACCATCCTACACTCCTTTTACCTTTGCTCTTCATGGTTTCCCTATTTCTTCTTTTTCAGGCAAAAGATTTCTTTGGGTTGAAATCACATTGGGTTGAAATCACACTGTGAACTCTTCTCAGACCTTCCATCAGGTCAATTCACCTCTTGCTTTTTTCTCCTGCTGTCTTTCTGGTCTTGCTTCATTACTTCTTTCACAAGCCAGATTCAAGAATGAAAGTGAGAGATGGATGGATGGAAGATGCAAGAGAAATCACAAGGACTGCAGCTCAGCAAAGATCATGCTGATCTTTTCTGAAGTCATATTTTGTTCTTATGCTAAGAAACAATCTTTTGAAGCTTTGTATTTCAGCCTTTCTTTTTCCTCTTTTCCTTTTCCTGTTATCCCTTTTCTTCCCCTTCCCCTTCCCCTTGCCTTTCTCTTTCTTCACCTATTTTTCTTCCCCATTTTTAGAGCCACCATCCTTTGTGAAGAAAGTCGATCCATCTTATTTACTGACCCCAGGTGACTCTGCACGCTTTCAATGTAAAATCAAAGGATCTCCTGAAATCCAGGTTACTTGGTTCAAGGACAATAAGGAGATCCGTGAAAGCAACACACACAGGATGTCTTTTGTCAATTATGTGGCTGTGTTAGACATTTTGGAGATGAAAGTGGATGACAGTGGGAGCTACTCATGTGAAGCTGTAAATGAGGTTGGAAGTGACAGCTGCACCACTGAAGTAGTTGTCAAAGGTCTGTTCTTGCTGCTGCCAGACACTTTTTTTTTTACTTTTTTTTTTTTTTTATGGTTGACTAATTCTTTCTTGCTGCATTTATAGAGCCTCCATCTTTCGTCCGAACACTTGAACCCGCAGAGATAGTGAAGGGAACAAACACCATTCTTCAGTGTGAGATTGCTGGCACTGGACCATTTGAGATTAGCTGGTACAAAGACAAGAAACAGATTCGCAGTAGTAAAAAATACAGATTGATCTCTCACAAAGCTATTATTTCTTTGGAGGTGTCCTCATTTAATAGTGCAGATGTTGGTGAATATGAGTGCGTGATAGCTAACGAAGTTGGAAAGTGCATATGCAGTGCAACATACATCTTGAAAGGTCAGTGGAAAAAAGAAAACTCCACTTACTGAAGGGATTGGCATGAACCTCTCATTTTGAAAGTGTCTTTTCTTTGCATTTCTGGGTGGCTACAGAAGGTGGGAAGGGAGAGTATCATCTTCTTCATTAAAATTCTGTATGTCTTAACTCTTATCTGGCATCAAACCTGTGAATTTGAAGGACATTGAGCTTAAAGGACTGTGCATTAACTCCCAACTGGGAAATGCAACTCTTCTCCTTGCTTGTTCTTTAGCTGAATTGGGCACACACAGCTTCACAAATCCACATCTTTTAATATGTGGATTTAATGGAATGATGTGATAGCAGATGAGTATTTCTTCTTGTCTCTTTTCTTTGAACTAGAACCACCATCTTTTGTTAAGAAAATTGAAAATGTGACAGCTCTGGCTGGAGATACTGTTACATTACAGACTGTGGTGAAAGGGTCAGAGCCTATTTCTGTGATGTGGATGAAAGGCAAGGACATTATTCAAGATGATAACAAAGTGAGAGTGACATTTGATCATGGTCTAGCAACACTGCAAATTACTGGTGTCCAGCTGAGCTCTGGTGGCAAATACACCTGTGTGGCTGAGAATGATGCAGGAAGTCAGTCCTGCTTTGGTGAACTAGTAGTGAAAGGTCAGTGGAGTAGTGCTGTGATCCCCACACTGTCTCCCACTTGAAAGGAAGAGCAATTTCTTTTTGTCCTTAACACCAGTTGTTTAATTCTGTTGTAGAACCTGCCAAAATAATTGAAAAATCGGAAATGATCCAGGTAACAGCAGGGGAACCAGCCATTTTGGAGTACACTGTCACAGGCACTCCAGAGCTGAAAACTAAATGGTTCAAAGATGGAAGGCTACTACCTGCCAGCAAAAAATATAGGATCAGCTTTAAAAATAACGTTGCCCAGCTGAAGTTTTATGCCACTGAAATGCAGGACAGTGGTGAATACACCTTTGAGATATCCAATGATGTGGGCATCAGCTCTTGTACTACCAGCTTCACTGTGTTAGGTTGGTACTGACCCTTTGCCAAGAGCCCTACTATGCTCTGTGCACAGCAGAGCCAGAAGAACAACTGCGTGCCTTTTTTGCTTATGTGTTCATTTCTTTCATTCTTTTCAATCTCAACAGATCGCACTCTCCCTCCCTTCTTTACTAAACCACTGAAGAATATTGACAGTGTCATTAGCACCTCGTGCCGCCTGGACTGCAAAATTTCAGGCTCTCTTCCAATGACTGTCTCTTGGTTTAAGCAAGACACTGAGATCACTTCAAGTGCCAAGTACACAGTACACTTCACAGAAGGCACTGCATCTTTGGAAATAAAAAAACTAGAGCCAAGTGATGCTGGGGTCTACATTTGCAGAGCCACAAACTCTGCTGGTAGCAAAGACAGCAGTAGTACTTTGTTTATAAAAGGTTTGACAATTTGTTTCACATTTCTCAGCGTTTCACTTTTAATATTATTATTCCCAAAAGTGCAGGCCATGTGTCTTACTCTTGACAATTGTTTCCTTTCAATACAATCTAGAGCCACCCAGCTTCACTGCAGAACCAGAGTCCCAAGATGTACTGCCTGCATCAACTGTACGTTTCAAAGGGACATTTAAAGGCACGACACCGCTGACAGTAAAATGGTTTAAAGGTGATACTGAGCTGGTGACAGGAGGTGCCTGTTATATTATGACAGAAGCATTGGCAAGTTACTTGGAGCTTTACGCAGTCAAGCCAACAGACTCAGGAAAATATACCTGCAAAGTCTCCAACGTAGCTGGTTCAGTTACATGCAGTGCAAACTTATTTGTAAAAGGTTTGCATTCTTACTCTCTTTTAAACTTTCAGCTGCTCTATTGACCAAGTGGCACTCTTTCCTGTATTCTTTGTCCTGAACACTCTTCTTAAATTCACAGAACCTGCTGCCTTCAAGGAGAAGCTGGAACCAACCCAACTAGTAAAGAAAGGTGGATATGCTGAGCTGGCCTGTGAAGTCACCGGTACTCCTGAGATTAAAATCACATGGTTCAAGGATGATAGAGAGCTAAAAGAAAGTAACAAATACAGGATGTCTTTTGCAAAATCTTTGGCAGTACTGCGTGTTACAGAGGTTGAGACAGAAGACAGTGGGGAATACGTTTGTGAGGCCAAAAATGACGCTGGAAAAGATATTTGCAGTAGTGTTGTTACAATCAAAGGTGTGTGAGACTCTCAGACACACAGTTTGTCATTTAAACTCAGTGCAGTTTTACACACTTTGTAAGCATGATTAATACAAATTACCCTCTCTCTTTTGCACTCTAGAGTCACCTTATTTTAGCAAGGAGTTTCAGTCCATGGAAGTCTTGAAGGATTCTGACGTGGTTTTGGAGTGTGAGGTTCTTGGCACACCTCCCTTTGAAGTGTTTTGGTTGAAAGATGATAAACCTGTGCGAAGCAGTAAGAAGCACAGATTAAGCACTGAGAAATCTTTGATTAGCCTCCACATTTTCAGGTTTGATGCCTCTGATGTTGGCGAGTATCAGTGTAGAGTAACAAATGATGTCGGGAGCTGCATCTGCAGTTCAGAGGTCACACTGAAAGGTTAGTTTAAGGTGCAGAGTGCCACTAGCATGCTCTTGTCCCAGTGTGGTTTCCATGCCACACTATCATGCACCAGACATGTACTTACATAGCCACTTTCTTCCTGCCAGAGCCCCCACAGTTCTTGAAGAGGATAGAAAACATTAGTTCCCTTCGAGGTGGCACAGTTGTGTTTCAGGCTGCTATTAAAGGCTCCTTGCCCATCACTGTGTCCTGGCTGAAAGACAATGATGAAGTGATTGAAGACAACAATATCAAAATGACCTTTGTGAACAATATTGCCACTCTTCTGGTGAGGTCTATTGAACTGAAACATGATGGAAAATATTTCTGTCAGGCTAAAAATGAGGCAGGAATTCAGAGGTGTTCTGCTCTGCTGACTGTCAAAGGTTGGTCCAAACTTCAGGGTTCTCAGCAATCTCATACAGTTCTCTGGTGGCTTTTACAGATGCCCTTAACACCCTATCTCCTTGTTTACAACAGAACCTGCTACAATTGTGGACAAGGCTGTGTCAATAGATGTGACTGAAGGAGACCCAGCAACCTTGCAGTGTAAATTTTCGGGAACAAAACCTATTACAGCCAAATGGTTCAAAGATGGAAAGGAACTGACATTAGGCCCAAAATACAAGATCAGCATTACAGATACTGTCTCTGTCCTAAAGGTGCTGCATGCAGAAAAGAAAGATAGTGGGGAATACATTTTTGAGGCTCACAATGATGTTGGGAGCAGCAGCTGTTCTGCCAGCATTAATGTCCTAGGTGTGTATTGGGATTTATTTTATCATTGTTTTCTCACACAAAATCTTTTCTCCTGAGTTGACATCTGCTAAAATGAAACCCAAATTTCATACCTTATCTTTTCACTCTGTCTTGGATAGATCTCATTATACCACCTAAATTCACCAAAAAGCTCAAGAAAATGGACAGCATTAAAGGGTCTTTCGTCCACCTGGAATGCATAGTATCTGGTTCACACCCTATAAGTATCCAATGGTATAAGGATGGTCAAGAAATAACAGCAAGTGAAAAGCACAAGTACTCTTTCCATGATAATACTGCCTTTCTGGAAATCAATAATCTGGAAGGTACAGACAGTGGCTCTTACACCTGTGAAGCAACAAATAAGGCAGGAAGCAACCAATGCAGTGGATTCTTAACAGTCAAAGGTTTGAGCTCCTGCTTTGTCTTGTGGTAGATCTCTCATTTACAATTTGGGAATTCTTGTGTCTCAGAGTAATCCTCTTTCTTTCTTTTTATGTGTTATAGAACCACCATATTTTGTGGAAAAACCCCAGTCCCAAGAGGTTGTGCCCAATGCTAGGGTTCAGTTCAAAGTACTGGTGAAAGGTTCTACTCCTCTGCAGATAAAGTGGTTTAAAGATAGCCAGGAGCTCCTCTCTGGAGCAAATCGATCTGTCTGGAAGGACAACACATCTAGTGTACTGGAGCTTTTCTCAGCTAGGACATCTGACTCTGGAAACTACACTTGTCAGATAAGCAATGATGTGGGGACTGCAACTTGCAAAGCAGCTTTGTTTGTAAAAGGTGTGCAACCCAACGTGCTTCTTTCTGATTTTTCTATCCAGTTTGGGGGGGAGGAGGTAGGAAAACCATGTATTTGCTTAAATCACTGTGAATATTATAAAGCCTCATTTTTTCTGTCCACCTTCTAGAGCCTCCCAGATTTATTCAGATACCAACTTCTGTAGTAGCTTTGCGTGAAGGACAATCCACCACTTTTGAGTGCCAGGTAGTAGGCACACCAGAGATTCACATCACATGGTACCTGGATGGGAATGAAGTGACTGACCATGCTAAATACAGCATGTCCTTCATAGATGGTTTAGCCACTTTGAAAGTCACTCAAGCCACAGTGCTGGACAGTGGGATTTATGTTTGTGAAGCCCGCAATGATGCAGGGAGTGAAAGCTGCAGCATCGAGCTGAAAGTGAAAGGTTGGTTTTGAAAATCTTGGCATCATCCACCTATGCCCCATAAATGGGGTGATGGGGTAGGGGAGAATTCTCCCTTCAAAACCTTACAAGCTTACTATTTACTTTCCCCTCATTCCTATTTGTAGAACCTCCAACATTTGTTCGGGAGCTGAGACCCACTGAGGTAGTGAAGGGTTTGGAGGCCACACTCGAGTGTGAGGTGACTGGTACTCCTCCATTTGAGGTCAAGTGGCTGAAGAACAATAAGGAAATGTTCAGCAGCAAGAAATATGCCATATCCACCAAAGAATCAGTATTTACTCTTAATGTGACTAACTGTGATGTCTCAGATGTTGGTGAATATCAGTGTATTATATCAAATGAAGGCGGGAGCTGCTCTTGCAGCACAAGGCTCAGCTTGAAAGGTCAGTCCTCTAGGAAACGTGCCCCAAACATATCCCTTGGTGAAACTTTAGTGACTAGGATGACTTTATGACCTTTCTTTCCTCTCTTCCCTTTCCATGACTTCTCTTCCAAATAACAAACAAAATCTCACACCACAG
Organism: Dryobates pubescens; assembly: GCF_014839835.1. Taxonomy (NCBI): domain Eukaryota; kingdom Metazoa; phylum Chordata; class Aves; order Piciformes; family Picidae; genus Dryobates; species Dryobates pubescens. Next base: position 30,793,142 of record NC_071613.1, read on the forward strand.
AGCCAGCATCCTTTGTCAAGAAGCTGGAGAATGTCACTAGCATTTTGAAGGGTACAGCATTCTTCCAGTGCATTGTAGGAGGTGCTCAACCCTTATCTGTGTCATGGATAAAAGATGAGAAAATATTAGAAGATGATGAGCACCACCATATTACCTTTGAGAACAATGTGGCCACACTGGAAATTACCAATGTTGACCTCAGCCACAGAGGGAGATACACCTGCCAGGCAAAGAATGAGTCTGGCACAGAGAAGTGCTTTGCTTTGCTTTTTGTACAAGGTGTGTATAAAATGTGATTCTTCAGGTTCATTCTAGATCAGTACTTGGAAAGGCAGTTCCCCAACTTCATAGCTAACTGCTATTTTTCATGCACTTTCTACCTCAGAACCTGCACAGATCATAGAAAAGGCTAAATCACTTAAAGTCACTGAAAGAGACCCTGTGACTTTGGAGTGTACTGTGGCTGGGACACCAGAGCTCCGAATAAGGTGGTACAGAGACGGCAAACAGCTCCTGCCCAGTAGATACTACACAATGAGCTTTGAAAACAATGTTGCCAGTTTCAGGATTGACCATGTATCAAAGGAAGATAGCGGTACATACAGTTTTAAGGTTGAAAATGACTTCGGAAGTAGCACCTGTGAAGCTGTTCTGACTGTGCTAGGTTTGTATTGTCATTTGGCAAATTCACCAATCCAGCAGGGAGGGAATGGAAGAATAATAATCTCTGTGTAAGACAGGCAAGAAGGTAACTGTGTGTTTTTGCCATTTTTTATGTTGGGCAGATGAATCAATTCCCCCTGCATTTATCAAAAAACTAACCAAAAAGGATGCCATTCTGGGATCTTCTATCCAAATGGAGTGCAAAGTCTCTGGGTCATTTCCCATTACTGCAAAATGGTTCAAGGATGGAAAAGAGATAACTGACAGTGCAAAATATAGAAGCCTGTGCCATGAGAACACTATATCACTTGAGATTGCTAATCTAGAGCTGGTAGACAGTGCAAATTACACATGCAGCGTCTCTAATGTTGCTGGGAATGATTCTTGCAGTGCCGTCCTGACTGTGAAAGGTTTGAAACTCTTTTACTACTTCTTCTTATCTGTGACAGATGCTGGGAAAATGTGTTAAATCTTATGCTAACATAACACTCTTATACTTCTTAATATTAATTCTAAAATCTTGGTCTCCATGCTTATCTCTCTAATTTTCTTCATTCTTCCATATTTCTGATGTAATGGAATATTTCTTTTTCTTAAAAACTGCAGAGCCACCAAGCTTCTTACTAAAACCTGAAAGCCAGCAAGCTATCCCAGATTCCACAGTGGAGTTTAAGGCCACACTAAAAGGAACTCCACCATTTACAGTAAAGTGGTTCAAAGAAGATTTAGAACTTATATCTGGTCCAACTTGTTTCATTGGCACTGAAGGGTCATCTGGGTTCTTAACCCTCTATTCAGTGGATACTTCTAGGAGTGGACACTACACTTGCCATGTTTCAAATGATGTTGGCAGTGACTCTTGCACTACAACATTAATGGTAACAGGTGTGCACTTTCTTGTTTTGTTGCAATCTTTTAATCTTTTCCTTTTTCTTCTTTTCTGCCAAGCCCACCTCAGTGATCTTTGACACACTACCAAGTGAATTCCCTACCCTCTCTTTACAACCCACAGTTGTTTGGCTCTTTTCTCTTTTTGATATAAATTCAGACATTGCTGACCTCACTTTTCTGATTTTTTAGAACCACCCAAGTTTACTAAGAAGCTAGAGGTGTCAAAAGTAGTCAAGCAAGGTGACTCAGCCCGGCTTGATTGCAAAGTAAGTGGATCTCCAGAGATGAAAATAGTGTGGTTCAGAAATGACCATGAAATCGTTGCCAGTGAAAAATTCCGGACATCGTTCATTGACTCTGTGGCCGTGCTTGAAATGAATCATCTCAGTACTGAGGAGAGTGGTGACTACATCTGTGAAGCTCACAACCCTGCCGGCAAGGCCAGCTGTAGCACCAAAGTCACAGTGAAAGGTTAGCTGACCTCTTGTTCTCTGACTACATCGTACTTTTCCTTGGTAGTTTTTCTTGAAAATCCACAGGAGTATGAAATCAATTTCTTAGTTCAGGGCTGCCATTTTCTTCATGTCATGCTTGTTTTTTGATGCCCCCCTCCCCTCTCTCCTCCAGCAAATGAACCAGAAAGATGATGTTATTAATCTAGATGAGTCCTAAGCTAGGTATTCCCCGGTTCTGTGAGTGACAACAGTTCTATCAAAGAGCTGAAATATTAAGAAAAATAGTAGACCCAGGCTGACCAATGTCAATTTTACACCCCGTATTCAAGACAACCACCAGCTAAATGAGACCTGCACTCTCTGCTATGGGTCACCCCTCTGTTTACTTTTTGTACAGAGAAGCTAAGAGCTGCAAATGCTTACCTACCTGCAAGATCATTTCATTATGTGCCCAGAAAATGAGGAAAGTCCTTGCCCATTCAGTTGATTTTCTTAGGCGTTTCATTGTGTAGAAATTGGTATCAGTAAACTCTTTGTTGATCAAATAGCTCCAGACTTCTTTCTAAAAAATGTTCCTTTCTTCCCTTGTTAGAACCTCCTGTCTTTAGCAGGAAGCCCTCTCCAGTAGACATAATCAAAGGAACTGAGGTTAGCCTGGAATGTGAGATTTCAGGAACACCACCATTTGATGTTACCTGGTACAAAGACAGGAGACAAATCCGCAGTAGTAAGAAGTATAAGGTTACAGCCAAAAACTACCATACAAGTATACGCATTCTTAATGTTGAAGCTGCAGATGTTGGTGAATATCAGTGCAAAGCACAGAACGACGTAGGAAGCGACACTTGTTTTTGCACTGTGAAGCTGAAAGGTAAAGTATTGGCACATGAGCCTTCTGGAGTGCTCCCAGTGGCACTGCATTGCTTTACATAGTCATTGTGAGTATTTACTATAACTGCAATTTCTTCTTCAGAACCACCAAAATTCTTGACTAAAATAAATAGCATGACTGTTGTGGTTGGTGAACCAGTAGAGTTCCAAGCAAGAGTGGAGGGCTCCCAGCCAATTTCTGTGCAGTGGCTTAAAGACAAAGAGGAAATTATTAGAGAAAGTGAAAACACGAAGATCACATTTATGGAAAATATTGCAACTTTACAACTGGCATGCACAGAGACAAACAATGCTGGAAAATACATCTGTCAGATCAGAAATGATGCTGGGAGTCGTGAATGCATGGCTACCTTAACCATTCTAGGTTGGTACAAAGCATACTTTCACAAAATATTTTTTTTTTAATTAAGAACGTGGCTGTTTAGTGCCAGCTCTATATTTTGCTTATACCCTTGAGATCAAGACAATCAAAAGAGAGACTCATTGTGTCCCAAACAAGCAGAAGTCAGGTTCGTTATTTCCAGGTGTGCAGGAATAGAGGTGAATGGAACCATAAGCCTCTACAATGTGATGGGATCCTATTGACTGGATTTCTTGTTCCTACCTGCTTGGAGAGTGACAGGGAGTCACATTTCTCTCTTTGGAGTTTAAAACTGGTTTTATCTCATTTTGGAAAGCATCTGAAATCTCCAGTTTAGGGTAGAATACAGGGTGGGAAGATATACACCTGATAAAATTCTTTACTATCAGACATGTAAGCTCCAACTTCTAGTGCTATAATACTTATAGCTAATACTAATAAAATTCTGTTTTCATCATACACATTATCCATCTCTCTTTCCAGAGCCTGCAGTCATTGTAGAGAAAGCAGAGCCAATGAGAGTTACTATAGGAGACACATGTACTTTGGAGTGCAAAGTGGCAGGCACACCAGAGCTCTCCACTGGGTGGTTCAAGGATGGCAAAGAACTGACCAGCAGCCAAAAGTACAGAATTACTTTTCTCAATAAAGTATCCACACTTAAAATTATGGCTGCAGAAAAGGAAGATGGTGGACTGTACACTTTTGCAGTGCAGAACGACGTGGGGAAAAGCAGTTGCACAGCATCAGTTGATGTTTTAGGTTGGTTGGGTATCTTGTCATCTATCTTTTGCAAAAACTTCATCATATTCTCTTTATTTTCTTCTATTCCTTCTCTTCTTTTCTCTCTAACCATGGATTTGTTATGTTTTCTTATGCAGATCGAATAATTCCTCCTTCTTTCACAAGAAAACTAAAGGAAACCCCTTGTGTCCTGGGTTCCTCAGCAGTGCTGGAATGCAAAGTGTCGGGTTCACCTCCTATTTCTGTTGCCTGGTTCCAAAATGGACTTAAGTTAGTTAGCGGGGAAAAACATCAAATCTCCTTTTCAGATAACCTATGTATTTTAGAAGTCAATTCACTGAGTCACTCAGATACTGGAACTTACACCTGCAAAGCTACCAATGTAGCTGGTTCAGATGAATGTAGCGCTGTGTTGACCGTACAAGGTCAGTATATGATGGTCAGGAACCTCTCTGAGTTATTCTTTTCACCTTCTTTCTTGACATTGCCTATAGTCTTTTACAAGTATACTCAGGGAATATTATTGATTGCAAAATAAAGATTTTGTTCTTTATCTTCAGTAGGTGTGTGAAAATGCCAGTGTTATGTTGTAGCAACTTGTCTTATCTCTCTCTTTCTTCTGTGCGTTTAGAACCACCTTCTTTTGAGAGAACACCAGAGTCTCTGGATGTCTTGCCAGGCACAAGTATCACTTTTACATGTGTTATTAGAGGAACCCCTCCTTTTAAGGTGAACTGGTTTAGAGGGGCCAGTGAGCTTGTGCCAGGGGACAAATGCAATATCTTCTTGGAGGACTACACTGCAGAGCTTGAGTTATTTGATGTGACTCCTCTCCAGAGTGGCGAGTACACTTGTCTAGTCACTAATGATGCTGGCAGGGCAAACTGTACAACACACCTTACTGTAAAAGGTTTGTAAACATTGTGTCTCTCTACCGATGATAAAATTTTGTTTCCTTCCCTACGTTTGTCCTGTTGTGCTCAATGTTTGTGACTTCTTACCCTTCATTAGAGCCAGCTGTCTTTGTGAAAAAACTGAGCGATCAGTGTGTGGAGCCTGGTAAGACTATCATCCTGGAGGGCACTTACACAGGTAGCCTGCCCATCTCTGTGACATGGAAGAAGAATGGCCGCACCATCACTCAGTCTCAGAAGTGTAGCATCACCACTACAGAGAAATCCTGCATACTGGAAATACTTGACAGCACCAAAGAAGATGCAGGAGAATATACTTGCCATGTTGAAAATGAGGCAGGAAGAGACATTTGTGAGGCTGTGGTCTCTACCCTAGGTGTGTGCACCCTTTGCTGCATTTTCTTGCCTGTTCTTTCAAGTGTATGCTTTCCAAGACCTGGCACTATAATGAGTGTATCTAATTGCTTCTCATTTTTTTTAGAACCTCCCTATTTTGTTACACACTTGGAATCTCTTGAGGTGTCAGTTGGAGATTATACAACATTACAATGCCACATTGCTGGAACACCAGAAATCACTGTATCTTGGTATAAAGGTGATACAAAACTCAGGTCTACTCCAGAGTACAAAGTGTTCTTTAAAGACAACGTTGCTACTCTTATTTTCAACAAAGTGGTTATTAATGACAGTGGAGAATATATCTGCAAGGCAGAAAACAGTGTAGGAACTGCATCTACAAAGGCTCTCTTAACTGTTCAAGGTGATGATTTTATATTAGTTTGCTACAAATTATTTTTCTCTTGCAAAAGTATATAAAAAAAGTCCTTCCTAGGGCATATTTATCCTTATTTTCTTTCTTCTAGAGCGCAAACGACCTCCCTCCTTTGCAAGAAAACTAAAGGACATCGAGCACCCTGTTGGTTTACCCCTTAAATTTATGTGTCGACTCAATGGCTCAGAACCTATTACTGTGACTTGGCATAAAGACGGTGTGCTGCTAAGGGATGACCACAATGTGCACACATCCTTTGTAGATAATGTTGCAGTGCTGCAACTGGTGCGAACTGAGATGAATCACACTGGGCAGTACTCCTGCACAGCCACCAATGCTGTGGGCACTGCCACCTCAAGCGCCAGGCTTACAGTAGCAGGTGTGTTGCCTTACAGAACTTCAGCCTGGATCACAGGTTTCTTGATTCCATTCTATGCACGTGATGGTATCTCTGTGTTGAATTGACTGTTTCATGAGATGCAAGTATCACACAGTTTTCTTATGTTTCTAGAACCCAAGCAAGCGCCTGTCTTTGACACCAAACCAGAATCTATTGATGTGCCTTTTGGAGAAAGCGCTGACTTTGAATGCCATGTTAGTGGAGCCCAGCCAATTCACATTACTTGGTCCAAAGATGGTCGGGAGATCCGAACTGGAGGAAATTTCAATATTACCTTCATAGACAATACAGCACACCTTCGAGTGCTCAGAGTGGGTAAAGGAGACTCTGGCCAATATACTTGCCAAGCTAGTAATGAAGCTGGGAAAGACTTTTGCTCAGCTCAACTCAGTGTCAAAGGTATTATGATTAAGTCACTTTTGTTTCTGTGTTTTCTTTTTCTTGGGTAAGGAGATCTCTTTGTTTCTGAGTCTCATCTCTCACCCTTTCCAGTTTGGAAATACACAGAATATACTTTTCAGAAAGCAAACATATACCATGTGGTGACTTCTATTATACTGCATGGCAGTAGAAGCCTTTTCTGTCTACAAAATCTCCAAAGGGAAAGGTCTCCTTGTGAAGCTGTTTGTATGGATTTTTGCTTGAGCATTAGTGTTTAAACTACAGTCAGGTTGGTATTTAGACATAGCAATTACTATGGGGAAAACAGTGATACAGTCACTACAACAAAATTGCATTTTTAAGGTAACATTGGTGGCTCTTTCAAATTTGCTAAAGGTTTCAACTGGAGTCCTGAATTGCTGGTTTAATCTAGAATGAATCATGTAAGTAAGCTGGTGAGGGACTTTTTTAGGATATCAGGTAGTGATAGGACTAGGGGAAATGGAAAAAAAAAATAGAAATGCATAGATTCAGATGGCATGTTAGGAATAAATTCTTCCCCATGAGGGTGGTGAGACACTGGAACAAGTTACCCATCCCTGGAGGCTTTTAAGGCCAAGCTGGATGTCGTTCTGAGCAACCTGATGTAGTGTGAGGTGTCCCTGCCTATGGCAGGGGAGTTGGAACTAGATGATCCTTGAGGTCCCTTCCAACCCTAATCTATAATTCATGCAAAAATACACTTTAAAGGTCTGTAAGCAAGTGAAGCTATCCCTACCGTGTTTCTGCTGCTCCTGAGGGTGAAGGGTTTGTCAAATCTTTCATGCTTGCCTCGGTATATTTTCACCTCTCAAAGTTAACAGCAAAATTTCCCTTGGATTGAGCAGTTGTCTTTTTTACAACTCCAGCTGTCTGACACAGCAGGCTCTGGAGCTGACAGAATATTGTTCTAGTTGTCTTTGCCTTGTTTTCTCCATCTTGCGCCTTTCCTTGAGAGGAAACTGAGGATACAATCAGCTGTTGTAGCATGCATATTTTGTTGTGTCCCAGTGCTTTTGTGCTCCATAACTCTTGCTCAGCAATGTAGATTTCACACAGCAAACAGGTATGTGGTCACTCTCTACACACTTACTCTGTTCTGCAGAACCTCCCAAGTTCACCAAGAAGCCTGAAGCTTTGAGGTTCGTGAAGCAGGGCGACACAATTCAACTTGAATGTAAAATCAGCGGCACACCAGAGATCAGAACCATGTGGTACAAAAATGACCAGGCACTCCAGGCGAGCGAGAGGCTCCATATGTCCTTTGTAGACTCCGTGGCAATGTTAACCATCATCGGTGCCAACACTGAAGATGCTGGTGATTACATATGTGAAGCTCATAACTCTGCCGGCACAGCCAGCTGCAGCACTTCAATCACAGTCAAAGGTCAGCAGCAGATCTCCATACACCACCAGAATCCCTGGATTCTGGGCTCACTCCCATCTGCACAGACAGTTGGTGGCTGCTGGGGACATATCTCTCCATCTGCTTTCACATTCAAATGCTGCTGTAGTTGGGCATCAGGCGGGCAGGAAATAGCAGTAGATGTTCAGCACTGTGTGACAATTCCCTCGTCTCCACATTTTAGTCAGTTACAAGCTGAATAAGTCAAGTTTGTCAGATCACAAGGGAAGCATGGACTAGATGGAGGAGCTGGGAAGACTGTGGCCATCCCTCTGCCTCCTTTTTATACACAGTTATTCCAGCAGGAATTAAATTTGTTATTGTCGCAGGAATGAAATTTAAGACGGAAGAGGAGGCTGTGTGGCTGAGCCTCATTGATGGCAGCTGTCATGACTGGTAAAAGGCAGTGAAAGCTGGAATGTATTTCTGGAGAGGGGGAAGAGAAGCTTTTGGAAAGGAGCACTGAGCATTCACTCCAAAGATGCAGAATTGTCATAGTTTTTTGCCCTTTGGACTTGGAGTGATGGAATTACTTGCTGGGAGATACCGGAGGTTTAGCATTTTTAAAAGTGAGGCTACATATCTGGAAGCTAAATATGGGTTAACAAAAATAAGTGTAGGCCCCTTCCTGAATATGTTGCCAGCTGCTACTATTCAAAAACATACCCAAGGAAATAGGCTCACACGGTATGATGTGATTCTTTTTTTTATAGAACCACCTGTTTTTAGCATGGTGCCAAGCCCTGTGGACACACTTAAAGGCTCAGATGTTATTCTCCAGTGTGAGATAGCAGGGACTCCACCTTTTGAGGTGGCTTGGTTCAAGGATCGGAGGCAGGTCAGGAGCAGCAAGAAGTTCAAAGTGACAGCAAAACACTCCGTTGCCAGTCTTCATATTCTCTGTCTGGAATCTCAAGATACTGGAGAATATCAATGCAAAGCTATGAATGAGGTGGGAAGCGACACTTGCACCTGCACAGTGAAATTCAAAGGTTTGTATGGAGGATCAACAGCAACACTGTCCTCTTCTCTTTATCTTATGTCTGTCCCTCTTCCAAGCAAGCAAGCATGATTAACCCCCCTCTGCATCCTTGTTTTTGCCATCAGAACCCCCACGCTTCACCAAGAAGCTGAGTGACACTGCAATATTCATTGGGGAGCAAACAGCCTTGCAGGCAGTGGTAGAAGGATCACCACCAATTTCTGTTGTCTGGCTCAAGGACAAGGGTGAAGTTATTAGAGAGAGTGAAAATGTTCAGATGTGGTTCATGGACAACATTGCAACTCTTGAGATTGCCAGTGCAGAGGGAGCTGATGTTGGGAAGTACATCTGCCAGGTCAAAAATGATGCTGGCATGCGGGAGTGCTCTGCCTTTTTACAAGTCCTAGGTGTGTATAGCCTGCTACACAGGCACTTTGTCTTACATCTTGTACAATTGCCTCTACCAGCTTTTGTTTTCTGCTTTTATCCTGTGCTCACTGGTTTGCGGGTAGACTTCCTGGTGACACACTGACTCCTCCCTTACTATTTCAGAACCAGCAGTCATCTTAGAGAAGACTGAGCCAATCACAGTAATGGCTGGCAATCCTTTTACCTTGGAGTGCAAAGTAGGAGGAACACCTCAACTTATCACCAAGTGGTACAAAGACGGCAGAGAACTAAGGAGTGACCGCAAATACCAAATTACCTTTTTCAACAATGTATCTACTTTGAAAGTCTTTTCTGCAGACAGGGGAGACAGTGGCTTATATACTTTTGAGGTGCACAATGAGGTGGGAGACAGCAGCTGCATTTCTTCAGTTGATGTCACAGGTCAGCTCTAGGTCTTTGTTTTGCATGATTGTCAATAAAGGAAGGGTTTGGGTATTTGAAAAAAAAAAAAAAAAATTAAAAATTTCCCCCTGAAAAGCACTCAGCCATTTCCCCCCCCGTTCTTCTGCCTTGTCCTACATAGATCGCCTTGTTCCTCCTTCCTTCTCAAGAAAACTAAAGGAAACAAAGGGGGTACTGGGATCCTCAGTGTTTCTGGAGTGCAAAGTGTCTGGCACACCCCCCATCTCTGTGGCCTGGTTTCAGGATGGGAATGAGATTGTTAGTGGAGAAAAATATGAAATCTCATTTTTGGATAATGTTTGTGCTTTGAAGCTGAATGCCCTGGATGTCACAGATACAGGGCCGTACACCTGTGTGGCAAGCAATGTAGCTGGATCTGATGAATGCAGTGCCTTCTTGACTGTACAAGGTCAGTAGAAGGATACTGCAGCCCCTTCAACAAAATTCTCCTACTTTCTTCTCTCTTCTCTTCCTGTCCTCTGGTTTTCTGTTTTTTCCTTTTCATGTTGGTTTTATTTTTTCTCAACCTTTCTCTTTCCTTTTTTTTTGTCTCAAACTTGCTCTAGTTTTCCTGGCTCACAGAGACTGCTCTATTAACATCTTTCTTCCTCTTTACTTCTTTGCATGATCTTTAGAACCACCTTCTTTTGTGAAGACACCTGATCCCCAGGAAGTTTTGCCTGGATCAAGTGTGACATTCACCAGCTACCTCAAGGGCACTACTCCCTTCAAAGTGACCTGGTTCCGAGGCATCAGGGAGCTGATGCCGGACAGCAACTGTTCCATCTCTCTGGATGACTCTGTGTCACAGCTGCAGCTGTACAATGTGGAGCCAGACCAAAGTGGTGACTATGCCTGTGTGGTCACAAATGATGCTGGCAGTGCCTCATGTACAACTCAGCTCTTTGTGAAAGGTGTGTTTGTGTGTGTATGTGTACAAGGCATTTCCTTTCTGCCTGTAGCACTGCCACATCTGTCCCTCTCACTACTGATCTGTGCCTCCCCACAGAGCCTGCAGTCTTTGTGAAGAAACTAAGTGATTTCAGTGTGGAGCAGGGGAAGTCCATTGTGCTGGAAAGCAGCTACACAGGCACCCCTCCCATCTCTGTCACCTGGAAAAGAAATGGCATGCCCATTGCTCAGTCTCCACGCTGTAGTGTAACAGCTACTGAAAAATCTGGAATTCTTGAAATCTTTAATAGCACCAAGAGTGATGAAGGAGAATACACCTGTGAGGTGGCAAATGAGGCAGGTGGTGATGTTTGCCACAGCCTTGTATCCATCTTAGGTAAGCATCACGCCTGGACCTTCTAAGGCACCCCAGTGATGCTCTGCATCTGCTCACCATGCTCTCTCCTTCTCTAGAACCACCCTATTTTGTCACACATCTGGACCGTGTAGAAGTGAAGATTGGCGAGCCCTTGATCTTAAAATGCCAGATTGGAGGTGCACCAGAAATCAAGGTGTCCTGGTACAAGGATGACACCAAGCTCAGATCAACACAGGCTTACAAGATGCACTTCAAGAATAACGTAGCAACATTGGCATTCTCCACTGTGGAGGATACTGATATTGGAGAGTACATCTGCAAAGCAGAAAACAGTGTTGGCTCTGCCACCACCACAGCTTTGCTTGTTGTTAAAGGTGATGGGCCAAGTGCCACTCTTTTCTTGGGTAGTCTGTAGGAACTCTTTGTTGCCTACGGAAAGGGGTTCTTTTTAATTTCAGAGTTAGTTAATTCTAGACTGACAGGATGGCTTCCTACTTATAGTGGTGATTATTATTGTTTTGCAGAACTCCAACTTGCCCCTACATTCACCAGAAAACTGAAAGATATTCAGGAGGTGGTTGGTGCCCCAGTGACATTTGATTGCCGTATAAATGGCTCAGAGCCTATCCAAGTGTCTTGGTACAAGGATGGGGGTCTCTTAAGCGACAGTGATAACATGCAATCAACCTTCTTAAACAATGTTGCGACTCTCCAGATCTTGCAAACTAGTATGGATTACTGTGGCCAATATACTTGCTCAGCCCAAAACGCTCTGGGAACAGCATCTTCCAGTGCCAAACTCCTCCTCACAGGTTTGTAGTTGTAACATCTTTTTGACATCTTTGCTCTTTTATTTTTTTCCACTCTACCCATTGTATGGTCACCAGGGATTATGGGCATGGTGGTGAACTCTGCTATACATTCCTCTTTTCAGAACATCTACAACCTCCCTTCTTTGACATCAAACCAGTGTCTATCGATGTGGCACAAGGGGAAAGTGCAACTTTTAAGTGCCACTTGACAGGCTCTGCTCCCATGAGGATTACTTGGACCAGAGACAACAGAGAGATTCGCCCAGGTGGCAATTACAAGATGACACTGGTGGAAAATACAGCCAAGTTGACGGTCCTGAAAGTTGGCAAAGGGGATGCTGGTCTCTACACATGTACTGCTAGCAACAGTGTTGGAAAGGACGCATGCACAGCTCAGCTGGCAGTACAAGGTATTGCTGTGAGCTTTAGTGTTCATGAGGCTTTTCTTTGCAAGACAGACACCTGGAAAACAAAGTCCTGAATGCGGATGTGTGTGAAACTAACAACCTTTAGTGGAGGCTATACTGAGATGTCTTATTTCATTTAAATATTATTGTATTACTTAAAAACTTCATCTTCCTTCTATTCTGGTGTAGTACATGAGCCTTATCAAAGGGATTCTTTCATTGAAATGTGAACTTGGCCTTAGTACCCCATTGCACCTGTACGAATGGCCATGCTGGTCAGCAAAATCTGCCCTTAAAGTTTTTCTTCAGCAGTGACATTCATTAAATTACCTAGACGAGGGAAAGATAGCTGAGAGAAACTCAGTTTACTTAAACTTATTTTTACTGGTTGTGCAGCTCCTGCAAACAGTGTTACTCCACATAGTGTGTGCATCTTACACATTTCAGTGATCTAAATTTATGAGAGCATCAAATGGTCCTTGCTAGAAGTGACACTTAGATAGTAGTGTCATTTCCTCAGTGTAGGTGGGAACATTGGATTTATTTATAGCTGACTTTACAAAAGAATGAGTTTAAAATATGGTACATAAACTTGGTATGAATTTGAAGGGGGAGAAACAAAAATATTTAATGAGTAAATATTGAGACTTTTACTCTTTAAGACAATTAACACAAGAAGCTGAACTACCACTAGCAAGACTTTTGTAATAATTGCTTGTGAAAGTATCTCTATCTATATCTATCTATCAACACACTATATTCTATCGATAAGGATTTTTCTTGGTGAAAGTGGGAAGAGTGTGGCAGACTGAATTATTTGTGGATTCAGTAGCAAGCAGGGATGCTGTTATTATATTGCTTGACTTACAAAAAGTGGTGAAAGTTTGTAGCAAGAAACCTAAACTTTTACAAAGATTTTAAAGGTTGTTTCCACCAGAATCACACATCTCTTTTTTATTAAAGATTAGCAATGTTATAGGTTTACTTGTCTGAAATTACTGTTCATAAAATCATCCCAGCTTACATTTAAACTCTTTATTCATAGAACCTTGTTTTAGTTATTCCACACCCCCCCTCCCCTCCCCCCCCCCCCCCCCAGGATTATCAGTTTCTTTTTTGATCATGAACTTACACTGGCACTAACTTTAATCCTTTAGAATTTGTACAGTTTCCCCAGGGCTGTAAAATTAATAATGTTCACTGTCAACCAGATTCTATAGAACTTGGAAGGGCAACACCTTGTGTGAATTGTTTTGCATGTATTTAACTTGAGCAGATGTTATCTCACTTCTATAACACAGAGCCTTCTGTTTGTAGAATTAAGATCTCTTGTTCAATTGACCTTGAAGTATTTTATTAACCCTTGCACTTCAACATGTGATGTTACCAGTCTTTAGTTTTATCAGTTGCTTTAGGTTCTAGAAGCTGCTTTACATTCTAAGTGTATACATAACTCATATATCCTCATTTTTGGAAAGGAATGGAATTAGAGTGCGACTACTCAGAGACTGTTAGTATGCAGATAGGTGATCAAATATTTATCAAAGTGAAATCTGATAGTAAATTACTAAGGTTCCCAGAGTCCCTGTGTTAAAAAGCCAACATTTTTATTTTTAGAATCTCAAAGGAAGTTTTCTTATGAACAACACAGGATGTTCTGCAAATGTCCCACAGGTTGAAGTAGCCTACAATAAAATAGATATTCTTCCTACGCTTTACAGACAGATGCACAAAAAGGCATCCTGTTCTGCAGAGGCATTACCACCTCTTTGATATATAAACATTCAGTCTTGTGATTCTGAATCATCCATATGATACATTTGATGGAAAGCATCAAACTTCCACTCCTTTCTCTCTTTACAGATCAAAACATAACCATTCAGTTTACTTTTCAGTCACAGGACCTTTAAGATCAATTTATGTAACACCAGTCATCTTATAGCTCTTCCCAGCATGATTATTTTGAACCTCTTTCATTTGCTACTTAAGCTTCTTCACTTTCATTCTTGATATGCACCTTCTCTCTCTCTCTCTCTTATTGCATTCTTTTTGTTTGTTTGTTTGTTTGTTTGTGTTGGATTGGGTTTTGGGGAGGGGTTGGTTAGGTCTTTGCGATAAATGTATGAAGGGGTATAATGCAGTTGACTGCATCAACTGTTAATGACATTATTAAGATATAAAGTAGTTGCTATGATGCTCAGTATCAATGCTCTTAATAATATTTCTTGTCTGAATTGTTTGATTCCCACATTTTACATTAGGCATTTTGATTACTAATGTATTGCAAGAGGGTATTACTTAATGAAAAACACACAGGTCAATTGATCTGTACTGAATACATAGAAGGAGAAGTAGAGTGGAACAATAAAATATGGATAAATTAATTGAAATACAGACAGAGAACTTATTTGCTTCCTGATCTAGAGTTTGAGCTGGCTTGAAATAATCTAAAAATACAATAAAATCAAATTATAGCAATTGCAAAATGGGAATATTTTCATAAGTCCCCAAACTTTACATTTTCTGTTACATATTTCCCTGTTTATCCAAAGAATCAGGACAGTTTAATGCATCATCTCCCCTTTTTGACTTTCCAGAACCACCAAGGTTTATTAAGAAACTAGACTCCTCAAGACTTGTGAAACAGCATGATTCTACTAAGTATGAATGCAAAATAGGTGGATCTCCAGAAATCAAAGTCACCTGGTACAAAGGTGAAACTCAGATCCATCCTAGTGAAAAATACAGCATGTCCTTTGTGGATTCAGTGGCAGTCATTGAAATTCACAACCTCAGTGTTGAAGACAGCAGTGATTACACATGTGAAGCTCAGAATCCAGCGGGTAGTGCAAGCACCACTACCTCACTGAAAGTGAAAGGTCAGAATCCCATTTCTTTCCTTATCTTTCTATCTGTATGAGCTCTGCTTTGTAGAAAAGCTGTTAAATGCCACCTTCTTTAGTTAGAGTGGCCAAAACCTGTCTGAAAAGATGCCAGATCTCTTCCCTGTTTGGTATTCAGTGGGAGATCTTTCTCATTCATGGAATTTCTTTGCTGTTCATCACCACTTGAGTCTCTTTAATCTCCTTTGCTCAAATAACATAAACTTTAACCCACCCCCCACCCCTTTTTTTTTTTCAGCACCTCCCATTTTCACCAAGAAGCCCCATCCAGTTCAGACTTTGAAAGGCTCTGATATTCACCTGGAATGTGAGCTTCAGGGCACTCCTCCCTTCCAGATTTCATGGTATAAAGACAAAAGAGAAATTCGGAGCAGCAAGAAATATAAGGTTATGTCTGAGAACTACCTAACTAGTATTCACATTCTCAGTGTGGATACTACAGATGTTGGTGAATATCACTGTAAAGCTGTAAATGATGTGGGAAGTGACTCCTGTACTGGCTCTGTAACTCTTCGAGGTTTGTATAAAGATTGGCACCTTCTTTACATTTCACTGTTCCTGTCCTACTCCTATGTTTCCACTCCTGGTGTGGTTTTTTACTGTTAAATATTTTCTGTTTAATAGCACCACCAACCTTTGTGAAGAAGATGAGTGATGTCACTGTCATAGCTGGGGAGTCGATTGAACTGCAAGCTGAAGTAGAAGGATCAGAGCCCATTTCTGTTCAGTGGTTAAAAGACAAAGGGGAAATCATTAGAGAAAGTGATAATCTCCAGATCTCCTATTCTGAAAACACTGCTACTGTTTGGATTGGAAATGCAGAGCCAGCCAATGCTGGAAAATATATTTGTCAGATTAAAAATGATGCTGGAGTTCAGGAATGCTTTGCCACACTGACAGTGCTAGGTTGGTACCTTGCAGTGAAAAAAATCCAAAACCCCAAAGTATTTTATGACATTTTAAACTTTCACCCTTTTGTGGTACTAATAACTATTGCATTTTTGGTTTTAAAACATTTGTGGCTTGCATCTCATTGCAGAGCCTGCAGTCATTGTAGAGAAGCCAGGCCCAGTCAAAGTTACAGCTGGAGACTCGTGCACTCTGGAATGCACAGTAGACGGCACACCAGAGCTTACTGCAAGGTGGTTTAAGGATGGGAATGAACTGTCCACTGATCATAAATATAAGATCAGTTTCTTCAACAAAGTATCTGGTCTTAAAATCCTCAACACAGGACCAGAAGATAGCGGAGAATATACTTTTGAGGTGAAAAACAGTGTTGGTAAAAGCAGCTGCACAGCTTCAGTGCATGTTTCAGGTTAGTTGACTACTCTTTCTGAGTCAAATCTGATCCTATAGCTCTTGTTACTGAGAGACTCATTGATTGTACAATCTTCGGAACATTTGGCATGCCACTTTCACAGGCATTAAGAGCAGATGCTTGCCTAACCTCTGAATGGCAGGAGTTATTTAAACGGCTTGATTTCTTGATTTGTCTTCTTGGACAGCTAGTGGAATATTGTTGTTTATGAAAAAAAGAGTGCAAAAATAAAAGATATCCCTCAAGGAGTGAAAGCTACAGCATATCCTTAACCATCAACAATTAATTTTTCAATGTCTTAGATGTATAGGAGAAGAAGACGTATCAAAAGAATGTTAACTGATTTTACTATGCATGGGGAACTTTTCTTGAGCTCCTGTATGACAATTTTTATTACTTTTTCTTTCAACAAATGTAGATCGTATTATTCCTCCTTCTTTCACAAGAAAACTGAAAGAAACATATGGTCAGCTGGGTTCTTCTGCTGTACTGGAGTGCAAAGTTTATGGGTCACCACCTATTCAGGTTTCCTGGTTGCATGATGGACAGGAGATCATCAGTGGAGACAAGTATCAGGCTACTCTTACAGACAATACCTGTTCTCTGAAAGTGAACAATGTTCAGGAATCTGATATGGGAACTTATCTGTGCACAGCTACTAACATAGCTGGGGCCGATGAATGCAGCGCCTTTTTGAGTGTTAGAGGTCAGTATCTTTATGTAGTCAGAGGGCACAAATTAATTTTCAAAAAGACTTCTGTCTTTCCTTTGTTGCATATTTCTGATTACTACTCTCTTCATCAGAAGTTCAAATGTGCTTTTTCTCTGTTTTATTTGCATGCTTAGAACCACCATCTTTTGTGAAGAAACCTGAACCACTGAATGTTTTATCTGGGGAAAACATAACCTTTACCAGTATCGTAAAAGGCTCACCTCCATTGGAAGTTAAATGGTTTAGAGGTAGTGTTGAGCTAGTACCAGGAGAGAGATGCAATATCACCTTGCAGGATTCAATTGCAGAGCTAGAGCTGTTTGATGTGCATCCAGTTCAGAGTGGAGACTACACCTGCCAGGTCTCTAATGAGGCAGGGAAGATTTCTTGCACAACACATCTTTTTGTCAAAGGTTTGTCCAGACTACTTTTCTTACGCTTCTTATGCTTCTAAAAATGATCGCTTGTCTTTATTTAATTTGCTTTCTTCCCATTGTTCATTATAGAACCAGCCAAATTTGTGAAGAAGGTGAATGATTTAAGTGTAGAGAAAGGGAAAAATTTAATCTTGGAATGCATATACACGGGTACTCCACCAATTTCAGTGACATGGAAGAAAAATGGAGTACAAATAACTCATTCTGAAAAGTGCAGCATCACCACTACGGAAACATCTGCCATACTGGAAATTCCTAACAGCAAACTAGAAGATCAGGGGAAATATTCTTGTCATATTGCAAATGATTCTGGGCAAGATAATTGCCATGGCACAATAACAATATTAGGTGCGTCAAGCCACCATCATTTTATTAAGTGTTATTTGAACTACTAGTGGTCATTGTGCAATATCTTTTTATACTAATGGTTTGTGTTTGTTCTTCAGAACCACCTTACTTCATTAAACTCATGGAACCAGTGCAGGTGACTGTTGGGGATTCTGCATCCTTACAGTGCCAGGTTGCTGGAACACCAGAAATGATTGTATCATGGTACAAAGGTGATACAAAGCTGAGAGGAACTGCTACTATGAAAATGCACTTTAAGAACCAAGTTGCCACTCTGGTTTTCAGCCAAGTAGACAGTAGTGACAGTGGGCAGTACATCTGCAAAGTAGAAAATGCTGTTGGCGAGGCTGCTTCATCATCTTTGCTGACAGTTCAAGGTGAATACTTAATTTTAAAAGTAGGGAAACGCATTATTTTTCTCAAGGGTGTTTTGTTATTTCATAGAACAAATGTATGAGCCAGTACAGGAAGGAACAACTGTAAAACTGCAGATAAAATGCAAACAGTAAATTTATTCTCATTACCTTGTAAATCCTGGAGGATGTCTGAAGCAGCACCCAGGCAGAGGCACACAAGCAGAAACATAGGCACTGCAGAACTCTGTCCTTGCTAGAAAACAAAAAGCTTTTGAACCGGTTTCCACCTGTACATCAGGGATTATTTTTTTTCAGGCATGGTTTCCCCCTGTGCTTTGATATTTCCCACAGGAGCACAAAAATGTCCAGCATGTTCAGTAAGGTGCCTCTGAGTCTATTACAAGCCTGTATTATATAAACAGATGCTATATTATCTAAGCAGATGTCCTGCTCGTCAAGCATACAAAACTAAACCACAGTGGGTAGGATGTATGAGTTTTGACGCCTCAGCTGCAAGTTGCTTGAACATGTTTACCATCCTTCTTGCCAGTCTTTCCCACAACAGAGAGTACCTTTTCCTTGTTTAACACTTTACTGTTTCTTTATGTGTGAGGTATCCTATGACACTCTTTTCTATTAATAAAGGCCTATCAACCTACTACTAAAAATGCAACTCTTACTGATCACAGCTCTTCTGTATGGGTACAAGCTTCTGTACCCTCCTTCCCTTCAGGATATTGCTCTGATTGTCTCCATTCTTAGCAGTTCTGAGGGTTAAACACTGGGTGTAACTGGCTCACTGGGTGAGGGCAGAATGGTTATGCGTTCTCCTACAACCATATGTGCAGTGCTCTTTTCACATCAGGTTCCAAATAAAAGATATGCTGAACAATGATTTTAATCAGAAGTCATGAGAAAAATCTGGCATACGCTACAGTGTATTAGGCAGTGATTCTTAGTGAGTACAGCAATGACAGTAAATGTCTTCTGAACAATACCTGTTTTCTTACAGAGCGTAAACTTCCTCCTTCTTTTACACGAAAACTAAGAGATATTCATGAAACTGTTGGCTTGCCAGTTACATTTGATTGTGGCATTGCTGGTTCAGAACCTATTGAAGTATCTTGGTTTAAAGATGGTGCACGTATAAGAGAGGACTACAATGTCCACACATCCTTCATAGAAAATGTAGCAACTCTCCAGATTTTGAAGACAGATAGGAGCCTTATTGGGCAATATACCTGCACAGCTACCAATGCGATTGGGACTGCTTCTTCTAGTGGCAGGCTTGTCTTGACAGGTTGGTGAGATGTGAAATATTCAATGGAAATATCTTAAATCTTACTTTTGCTTTCTTTTACTTTATATATGGATTCAATAATGTAAAATAATATTTATTTCACAGAAATTTAAAGCAAATTGGCATTTTAAAGTAATACTGTTTTTTCTTTTTTTCATTCTTCAGAAGGGAAGACTCCTCCATTCTTTGACACCCCAATTACACCTGTGGATGGTATTATTGGAGAAAGTGCTGAATTTGAGTGTCACATTTCTGGAACACAGCCTATTAGAGTGACTTGGGCAAAAGATAACCAAGAGATTAGAACAGGAAGAAACTATCAGATCAGTTTTGTAGACAATACAGCCCACTTAACCATCTTGAAAGCTGATAGGGAAGACGCTGGAAAGTATACATGCTATGCTAGCAATGAAGTTGGAAAGGATTCTTGTACAGCCCAACTGACTATTAAAGGTACTGAATAGAAAATACATTGTGGGTACATTATTCTTCCTTTAGTTATAAAGGAAGTTAGCCTTATTGCTATAAGTTAGAGAAAAGCTTTTGAGGTATAGCTTAAATGTACCTATCTGGAGATACCCATGGGACTCTTAAGGGAATTAGGAAGAGTCATGAACAATGATGGGGAGAGAAATTAAAGAGTATTTTACTTGGTGTACTTTGTTTATAGACTTTAGCCTATTTTTTCTTGAGGACTCAACAACAGCAACAAATTAAAAAAAAAATCATTGCATGAAAATCAGCTATGACAATAAGAGCAAGACACCTGCTGTTTATCTTGGCATACTTTAATTTTAAAAGCCTAGTCCTCTTTAAATGAGAGGAAATGTAATTTCTCTGATGTTCAGGGTTTTCATTTCAGGTTTGATTCATAGAATTTGAATAATATGGGTGTTTTGTTTTGTTTTGTTTTAACAGAACGAAAAAATCCACCTACTTTTACTAAGAAACTGTCTGAAGCAGTGGAAGAAACAGAAGGAAATGAACTTAAACTTGAGGGCCGTGTTTCTGGCTCTCAGCCTTTGACTGTTGCTTGGTATAAAAACAATCAGGAAGTTCATTCAAGCCCTCATTGTGAGATATCTTTCAAAAACAGTATCTTACTTTTGCACATAAAGAAGGTAGAGCAATCAGATGCTGGTTTATATACTTGTAAAGTGTCCAATGAAGCAGGAAGCGTCTTGTGTACATCTTCTGTTGTTATCAGAGGTTAGTTGAAATCTTAGTTTTCTTTGCTTCCTACTTTTCTTTATTGAATGCTGGATGTACATATGCAGCTTTTATCTTATGAGCTAGCTTTACTTACCTTATCAGTAATACTTTGTACTGACATGGAGAAATTAAAACTGAGTCAAGCAGGAAAAGCAAGAAATTCTTTCAGTTTTATGGGTAAAATAAACAGTATCCTTCAAGGAGGAGCTTCTTTACTTTTTCAGTATTTGCTGTGATCTAAAATGAACATTGAAATCTTTATGTTGCATTTCTGTTGATCTTTTAGTAATTCACTTTTCACGGAACAACAATTTCTCTGTGAAATTGCATCTAAACTGAGGCAGCTTTGACAGTGTATTTTGGCAGCATAATATTCTTGCAGGAGGTTCCATGTTTTTTCTATAAAATGCTTATATAGTTTTGTAACATAGAAGCAGTGTTTTAGTTCTTGTATTATTTTTATTACATGTAAATGTTCTTACTTCATGGAGAGAAGATATTCCTTCCATGTTTGCATAGAGAACATATTCTTTCAATATTTATTCCATTTTCTAGAACTATGATTTATATTCTTAAACTTCTGTTTATTCTCCATTCTTTGCCATTGTTTTCTTAAGAATCATGTGTATCTCTTTTTCACTTACATTCTTATTCATACTTTCCTTTCTTGAGTATTCACTCAAGCATTTTCCTATTCCAGAACCTACAAAACCTCCAGTTTTCGACCAGCCTCTTCAGCCAGCAGCAGCAGAGGAAGGGGATATTGTACAGCTCAGCTGCCATGTCCAAGGATCACAGCCAATCCGTATTCAGTGGCTGAAGGCAGGGAGAGAAATAAGAGCTTCAGACAGATGCAACTTCAGCTTTGCTAATGGAGTAGCTCTTCTGGAACTTACTGCAGTTACCAAATCAGATTCTGGAGAATATGTATGCAAAGCATCAAATGAAGCTGGCACTGATACTTCTAAATCAAAAGTGATAGTTAAAGGTATAATAAAATAGAGAAAAACAAAGCATATAATTGAAACTTAAAACAAAACTCCATTCTGCTTTGTTTATTGTGGAACACAAATGTTAATAACCTAATAGTAAACAATTGGTATCTTTTAGTTCATTGAAAAACTGTACAATATGGGAAGACAGCATATTTAACACTAATTTGGACATAAATAGTGACATAAAAAATGGGAGATGAGTGTCAAACCAATAGTATATTCTTATAAAAAAAAAGAATTTAAGAAAAATGCTAGCTAAATGAAATTAGTTGGACATGCACATTTTAGGGAAAGAATGGGTACAGTACTGTTTATTAAAGGAAATTACAAAAGGAATTTCATCCACTGTATGGCCTTAAAGGCTAATTGCTTTAGAACTGTTACAACTCCGATATGTTTTGGCCTTCTAAGATGAAAGAAAATGTTGTCTAAACATGAATCCTTTTATGTAGGTGTCGCCTTAGCATTGCATACAAGTCATAAGAGTTCAGTAATATGTAGAAATAGTATCTCTTTAACTACATGGGGAGTCACAAGGCTAAGAACTCCACAGACAAAAAAAAACTTAACTAACAGATCAATGATAAAAAAAGACTACAAGTAACTCTGCAGGTGAAATTTCCAGAAATTTGAGAAAATGAGGCTTCTTATTTGCATATCTGTCTTTGAATTTGCATCCATGAAGAATATAAATCACAAACCTGAAGTTAATCTAAAGCACAATACAACCCAGTGTTCAGTTTCAGTTGGAAAGGAAAATACAGAATCATTAAAATAATGTGAAAGTATTTTCCTTTTATGTCTTTTGCATAATATTTTGTTCCACCTCTGTAATTAATTCCATAACCATGTAATTAATTCCATGACCATAAAATTTTGCATGAAGCCATCTTTTTTAATTGTTTGACTTTGTGTTTTTAGAAAAACCAACAGCTGCACCTGTAGCTAAGAAAGCAGAATTGGAAGGAAAACTTTATTTTGTGTCAGAGCCTCAGAATATCAAAGTCATGGAAAGTAAGAACTCTTTTCAGTAAAGTACATTGTCCTCTATTTGCCTGTACCTTTTGTTTGAGATTATGTCCCACTGTCATAGACAGCTAGAAAAACAGCTTCCTCATTTGCATCTTTCTACAGAGACAGTTGCAACATTTATTGCAAAAGTTGGAGGAGACCCAATTCCTAATGTTAAATGGCTGAAGGGAAAATGGAGGCAACTCAACCAGGGAGGTCGCATTATAATCCAGCAGAGAGGAGATGAAGCCAAACTGGAAATAAAGGACACAATTAAAACTGACTCTGGCTTGTACAAATGTGTAGCTTTTAACAAACATGGTGAAATTGAGAGGAGTGTAAACCTGCAAGTTGAAGAAAGACAGAAAGAAGTTGTTGAAGGAGATCTCAGGGCAAAACTAAAAAGGTATATGGAAAGTTTTTATAGATTCATTTGTCATCAACACAGAAGAAACCTTTTTTATTTTCTATCTCAGAGCAAGATACTATATGCTAGTATTTCTCTAATATGCATAATTGTAATAAAAATAGAAGCACCTGAGTAGATTAAAAGAAAGGATTCCACTATAAAGGATTGCACAACTATAAGCTGCTTCATTTTTTTCAGTGAATAGCTTTCCACAAATGTAGCATTGCATATTTATCTTATGTCATTGATTTGAATAGCACTCCGACAAAAAGGAAGGAAGAAGAGGAAGAGCAACCCATTGACATCTTGGAACTCCTCAAAAATGTAGATCCCAAAGAATATGAGAAATATGCTCGTATGTATGGAATTACAGATTTCCGTGGCCTCCTACAAGCCTTTGAGTTACTAAAACAAACCCAAGCAGAAGAAAGCCATAGATTGGTAAGATACAGTGTGACTGAAGCATTGGCTTTGTTAGGAGTAACACAGCTTCTTTGAACAGACTTGGAGTCCACTCTGACGACACTGTGTGTGCAGGAATTTCTGGTCCCTTTTTAGATCTTTTACTGACAGTTCTCAATTTCTTGTGCGCTTAAACCCCAGAAGGAGCAATGGACCTTCTCGCCAAGTATGTTCTGCCTTCTCAGCTTGGCTGAAATTTTAAGATGGCAATATATGCTAGTTACAGGACAGTAACAGAAAATTTGATGTAGGAACTAATTCTAAGTTACATAGGCATGACAGCTTGACATTTAGTATCCTTTAATCTTTGAGTATATCCTGCCTCTTTACAGGAAATTGAGCTCACAGAGAAAGCTCGAAGAGAAGATCAAGAATTTGATGAACTTGTAGCTTTTATTCAACAACGTCTCTCACAGACAGAGGTAGCTTTTTTTTTTTTTTTGACTGATTCATTAAATAGTCAAACCCATAACAAGAAACTTGAAACTAATTTAAAACAATATTTTTTCAGCCTGTTACTCTGATCAGAGACATTGACAATCAGACGGTTTTAATAGATGAGGATGCTACTTTTGAATGTGAGATTAAAATTAACTACCCAGAAATTAAACTTTCGTGGTATAAGGGAACCCAGAAACTGGACTCCAATGACAAATATGAAATAAAAATTGAAGGTGATCGCCATATACTGAGAATCAGGAACTGCCAGCTTGAAGATCAGGGAAATTTCAGAATAGTGTGTGGACCACATATTGCCAGTGCCAGGCTAACTGTGATTGGTAAGTGTACTTTTGAAGTCTGTATTTGAATTAATTTACACTTCAATTATTCCACTTTCTGCTGACTGTTAAAACATCTATTTTAACATGCTACTAGAACCTGCAGTTGAACGACATCTTCATGACACTACTTTCAAGGAAGGAAAGACATGCACGCTGTCTTGTCAGTTCTCTATTCCAAATGCCAAGTCTCAGTGGTATAGAAATGGGAGACCCATTAAAATAGGAGGGAGATATTCAACACAAGTCTCTGACAAAGTGCACAAACTCATCATCAAGGATGTCAGAACTGAAGACCAGGGACAGTATACCTGCAAACTTGACAATCTAGAAACAACGGCAGATCTGGCCATAGAAGGTTTGTAAATGGATATAGAATCTCTTTGTTGCAGTAGTGATAAAGAGTTTCTGGATATTCCATTAACAGAACAAGTTAAAACAAAAGGTACTTCTTAACAAGATATTCCCAAACTTCAAAATGGACTAAACAAGAAATTTTGTTGCTCTTTCTCTTCGAATAATCTGTGATGTACTTGTGCAAGTTAGTACTTTGGAACGAATCATCACTGGTAATGTGCCCTGGCCCTCAATTTGAGTCATGCTTGCTTTTATTATCTTTTATTATCTCTCATACACCTATATTTTCCTTGTGATTCCTCCTTTTCTTAATTATTCTTGAATTTCCTTAAGAGTTTCTCTTGTATAATATATCTGCAGAGCAATCTTGTTACAGTTGTACTCTTCTAATCTTCACTCTTAGAAAGCTTCATAGAAGAATGAATTCTTTTCTCTTACTTTACTTTTCCAAGATCTATTTTTTTTATCTCTTACTACAATGTAGCTATTATTATGAAAACAGTGACTTGATGGTGGAAAGCAATTGATTTATGTTTTTTTTTTTGTGTGTTTTGTTTTGTTTCTAAAAACAGCAGAACCAATCCAGTTCACAAAGAGTATACAGAACATTGTAGTGAGTGAACACCAGTCGGCAACCTTTGAGTGCGAGGTGTCTTTTGATGATGCAGTTGTGACATGGTATAAAGGTCCCACTGAACTCAGAGAGAGTCCCAAGTACAGCTTCCGGAGTGAAGGTCGCTGTCATTACATGACTATTCACAATGTTACTGCAGAAGATGAAGGTAAACATGCATGGAATAATTCTTTTATCTGGTTTTGTTTTCTGTTTTCTTAAAGATAAAGGCATACTAATATCAACATTCTTGGCTGTTGCAGGTGTATATTCTGTAATTGCTCGCCTTGAACCAAGAGGAGAAGCAAGAAGCACTGCAGAGCTCTATCTGGTAACCAAAGGTCAGTGAATTTACCAAACAAATTTGTTATTATAACCATCTGCAAATTTGTGAGTTTGAAATGTGATTCTGGGAAAATAAAGAGTTCTAAAAGAAATCTAATATTCTTTTGCAGAAATCAAACTGGAATTGAAGCCACCAGGTAAAGATTTGGGCAAGACTGGCACAAGATCACATCTCTTATTGTCATAGACTTAGTAAAATACTCAGTATTATTTTTTATTTTCAAATTATTTTTTGCTGGTTATAGTAAGTCAAACATACACCCTAAAAAGATATTCTTCATCCATGGATACTTACTTATTATTATTTACTTATTTTTGTTTACCTATTATCATAAATAGTGGCAACAAAATCTGTAATAACTCCAAAATCAGTGATAAATGAGTAAAAAAAAATGAGGCAAAAATGGATAGCAATCACCTCTTTATGATGCATTATGATCTTCTTTCATGACTGTTAAAAGCCTACTCCAATACAATGTAAGAAGTATTTAGAAAATTGAACTGTGTGGAGTATGGCCAGACTGAAAGATTAGTGCTATTAGTAATCTGTTGGTCATTGTACTTTTACTTGCAGAGCAGTCTACAACTGTTGCATGATAGAACAAGAAAGATTAAAGCATAATGAACTGCCATTCTTGGGGACAGCATATTCAATTTCTTAAAAAATTTATTATGTTAAGTCAATTAAACATTTTGATTTTCTAGATGTTCCTGATGCCAAAGTTGATGTTCCACCTCAAAAACCAGCTGAAGGTAGGGTAACATAATATACTTCTTCCATAATGCTGCTTTATATCTGCACAGAAGCAGCAGGCCAATGGCAACCACAGAGACAATGCATTGATAAAATCTTTTAAATTGTATCTATACAAGTATAATATGAGCAAGACCTGGCTTGAATAAGATCGGTGAAAGCTATACAGGAGTAAAACCTGTTTTCTTAAATAGACTTTGTCATCTTAATCTGTCAATCTCTTGTTTATTCAATCTTCTTTCTATTTCCTTTTTTCTCTTCAGATCAGTTGTTGTTTTTACTTTTTCTTCTTTTTGCCATAAAAAGATCTTTCAAGCAAGCTCTCTGAATTATTACCCTCTTTGGGGGAGAAAAAAAAATCATTTGAAGTCCCACAATGGATTTCATATTTACTGCAAGTGGTCCCCCCCAAGGCTCTGGTACTAGATTACAGACTACAAACATTATATGTATTTCTGTTACATTCACTAGTTTTCTATGAACCTGAGAAGTTCAATCTTCTTTCTCTTCTTTCTTTCATCTCTGCAATAATTTGGTAGCTGCTTGCAATGGCAAGCATTTCTTAATTTACAAGAAAATATCATACTCATATCTTATTCTAAATATTCATTTTTCCTACAAGCTGCCCCAATTCCTATTCTTCTGCCTCTTGTTTCACCACCAGAGGAGAAAAAGCCAGGTAAAAATACTTAAAGTATTTGGACAGCATGTACATGTCTCCTTATGACTGCTGGTTTGGGGTATCCTTAACATAAACTTCAAATTATATTGTTTTTAAGCAGAAAAAAAGGTTCCAGTAAAGAAAGTCTCCAAAAAGGTGGTTAAAAAAGTTCCTGAAGAAGTCCCAACACCTAAAGGTGACTTTTTTTCTTTTTAAAAACCTTTTTTTTTTTTTTTTAAATAGCAAAACTACCTTTGAAACAAGGCAATTTGTTTCCAATTACCTTGACCTTTTGTCTTTATGTTGAAAAATGTGTAAATTTAAAATCCAGGCTGATTAGAACTGTTTAGAAAATAGTCATTACTTTGAACTGTCTGTGAAAATGAAATCTCTTCATTAACTGTCAACATCAACATGCCTTTGGAATTCCAGGTTATGATATGTATAACCTGTTTTAAAAATTATTCTTTTTTTAAAGTTCCTGAGATACTGCCAGAGAAACCCAAAGAGGTCAAAATAACATCCATAGCAAGAAGACAAGAAATTCATGAAGAAAAGAAGGAAATATATGAGCCCAAAGAAGCTTATGAAGAATGGGAAGAAGATTATGGGGAAGACCATGACTATTATGTCAGGGAAGAAGGCTACGATGAAGGGGAAGAGGAATGGGAAGAGGCTTATGAGAAAAGAGAAGTGACTTATGAAGAAAAACGAATCATTCATGAAGAAGGTATTTTAATTATCATAACATTTTATTTCTTCCTTTTTATCATATTTAGTTTTAAGTGCCCAAAATTTTGAACCTGGCAGGTTTTGTTGTCATTGTTTTTTAGTTGGGTTTTTTGTTGTTGGGGTTTTGTTGCTCTTGTTGTTAGGATTTTTGTTATAGCAGCTTGAACCTTAATATTCTGCCAATTTTTAAATGAGACTTGGTGATTGTAACAGGTTAAAGCGAATCCATCTTTTTCCCTACAACACAGAAGTGAGGGAAAGGTAAAACACGCACAAAAAAAATCTCTGGATTGAGATAAAGAGTGTTGAGATAAAAAATTTTATTGAGCAAAAAAGATAATAACAATACAATGCACAATCACCTCAGCTAATTATATAATGCACAATTACTTTAGCTTAGCCTATTTACAGAAACAAAAGTGCAGCACAAAGCAGGAAAACAATAGCATAAAGCATAAAACCAGGGAACTAGCCATTCTCATGGGAAAGAACCAACACTCAAAAGCTGGGACCCAAAAGCAGCAACCAGAATAGGAAGCATCTCATGTTACAATCTGAACTTCACACCCCATAATACTTTTCTCCAGTCAGCACTTCCATTTTGAAGATGGCATGAGACAGGATGGTTTTGGATAGCAGAAGCAAACTTAAATCAGTTACAGGGCTAAGACAAGAAGTTTAGTACAGTGAGATATAGATGCATAAAGGATGTGGTACATTGTAATATGATTGCCAATGAATTTTACAAATTGAGACATCTTTAAAACTTAACCTGAGTTAGTAGTTTTAAGGGTATCTGTCATTTTTAGATGTTTTGGATATTTGATTTATTTGGAACTTGATTTAGGTTAAATGCTTCACACATTGATTGACTGATTGCTAATAATGATTCTGCAATCTTTTTGCATGTTTTATCTGTCTTGGGTAGTATTAACATATTATACATCTATAAAATTGTAAAAGTATAGATGAACCTCTTCCAACATAAAATGAGTTTGGCTATAATGAGAAAATTTTAAACTTGGAAATAATCATAAAATTTTATTGCAACAATTTGATCTCCAAAGCTCTGCATGTATTTCAAGTTCATAAACTTACAATGGCATAACTAATACCTTTTGTGTGTATTGAACGCTTTGACAGTGCATTTTTCAGCATTATCAATATTATTATTTTTAAAGTGGTTGCAGTTCCAAAGAAGCCTGTGCCAGAGCAAAAACTACCAGCAATTACAGCTGAAAAGAAGGAAAAGAAAGAAGTAACTGTTCGAAGAGGTATGACCTTCCTGTAAAACTAATAGGAACATGCAGGCTAAGATCTCTCATGCATCTCCTTCAAGCTTAACCATAATGGTTATTCACATTTACTTGAAAAGGAGTAAATTCTCTTTATATTGTGACATGAGCCAGGCTCATGGCAGCCCTTCCTCTTCCACCACATATTTTGGAGCAGAAAATGGCAATAGTGTTTGAAACAGAGCTTCAGTCATTTTTCCTTCTAGATGTATACTATCCTTGAGATTCTGAGCCATTGAATGCTGCACTTTGGAGAAGTGACCTCCATTTAGATCACTGTGTGTCTCAGGTGGAATGGTGGATCTGGTCATGCTTCGCAATGCACAAGGGTTATTACATACCAAACAAGGAAATAGGCAGTTCTACCTAGTTTGTGTCCAGAAAATTATTTTCATGGTGACTTAAACAGTAAATGTATCCCTTACAGTTGTCAAGAAACCTGTCGATGAAAAAGTGGAGGTAACCACTCAGAGGGTTGCAGAAGAACAAGTCAAACGTGCTGAGGGTAACTATTGTTAAAAATATCCTAATGTCATCTTTACATGAAAGTAGTGGCTAAGTATTGTTACCTGGCTGATCTGCCTATGTTTTGTCTTCATTTAGCAAGGGTCTAATCAATTTTTAAGTCTTTGAAGCATCTAGTAAAAGCTTCTGCTAAACTGTGTAAAAGGAAGATGAAAGTTTTTTTAGGGGAAAATACCACATGCAGATGCTAAATATCAAAACTCTGAGAAAGGAAGTGAGTGTAAAATTGTGCTGGATTAAATGGTGTGTTTCATTATAAGCTGAAGATGTGATATCCCCATCTTCCTCTATTTCCATCTTGACCTGGCAATCAGGATGTCTTGGCCATTTGTTCAGCTAGGAAATAAAGATGTATCCTTATTCTCTTGGTACACACTTCCTCTTGTATAGCATTTCACATTCTGCAGCAAGAGTTTGCTGGCTGAATTTCAATGTATGTCAGGATATGACCTGTGTCCTAAATGCCCTGAGTTACCCAGCCTCTTAAGAAGGCAGCAATGTAAAGAAACAAAGACATTCCTTCTGTTGCTTTGTGTGGTTTCAAGAGGCCCAGCTTAGCCTCTTAGGTTATGTTTGTCATACTTGTATTTTCACCATCACTTGATATCTATAGACGGTTTTTGCTCTCATTGCTAAATATATGACTAAGTAATACAATTTTAATATCAACAGTTACCAAGAAAGTGGTACCACCAAAACCTACACCAATGATCATTGAGGAGAAAGTTATGAAAAAAGAAGGTACAGATCAGCATCTTTCAATTGCAGCTCACATTTTTTCCACCATCCTGTGTGTTCTTGTGCTTCTTGTGCATATGTGGGCCTAGTCATGTTGTGGCTACTCTGTGCTTGAATAGTATGTGTACCATACGTTTGTCTTTCATAAAGTCTGATTTTAACATGTTCCTTGCTAGCTTTTTGATTCTTATTTAAATAGCCTATAGGATATCACAGTGTGATTTAGCCTTTCTTCATTTATTCTCTCTGATGGCCTATGCTTACATAATAAGCATAATTTTGACACAATTATCCAAAATTTCTCTGAAGAATAGCCTTTGGAATTCTTCTCATGTACTATTTCCAAAAGTTTTTGCATGCATTTATTTAACGTTTTTGGGTTAAAGGTGTCTCTGTCTTTAGTCTTTAACAGATACTACATGTATGCTTGCTTTATGTTCAGTATTTTCGAATGAATACTGACTGTCTAAATATGTCTAAGACTTAAATGTGCAATACAGATCAAGATTTGATAGAAACTCACATGCTGACTACCACTGATGTGGATCTAGAATATAAAATACTAAAACAGAATCCTATCTTTAAAGTACCGACAGTAGAAACATGGACTGTTTCAGAAGAAAAGATGTCAGTTTCTGTCCACAGAGAAGAAGAGTATTCATATGTCACAGGTATGTACAAATCCGAAAACCTGCGCACCCAAATGAAAACAACCTTTCAATTCTACTAGATTTTCTTCTAGTCTATTTTTATGCTTGAAAAAGTGCATATTTAGACATATTGTCTTTCACATATGCATTGCTTCTTTTTGTTCACCGTGCTATGTAGCCTCATTTTTCTTTAGATTAATAAGTCATGTTTCAACTATTTTAACTTAACATTGTTTAAATGCTTTTCTTTGAAGAGCCAACACAGCGTGAGAAAACAGTGGAAGAAAGATTCTTTGAAGCTGTTTACCCAATTGAAGGTAGATTGATGAAAAATGAGAGACTAAACAATATTTAAGATTTTAAAAACTATTTGAACCTGTAGTTAATCAAAACTTATTGTGAGATTTGTGCACGCTATTGATTTCTTTTACACATTTGCATATGTGTTTCAGTGAATGTTGTGTATTGGACATACATAATGTCTTCTTAAAAGCTTTTCATATATAATATGGACATTGATATTTTCTATCTCCAAATTCAATATCTTTAAAATTCCTATTGTAGCACATAAGGAAGCTGAAGAGGAGGAGGAGGAGGAAGAAGTAGTCTCTACAGAACTGGAGATCCCTCATGTTGAAGGTGAATAAAATCTTTGTATCATCATCCACTTCATTTTACTGCCTGTACCACTCTTTGCCAAAGGACAGTGTATCAGAATCTTTCCATCTATCTGTGGTTCTACTCTCAAAAGTTCTAAGCCTTACTGCATTCTAAATCTATTATTCATCGCTGCTTTAAATAATTCTTTGATTAACTTTTTTTTTTTTAGATGAACATATTGTACCACTTTGATAAAACAAAACATTTTTGAACACATAGTGTTTGCTTATCAGGTGTATTGAAAGTAGCCTACTGTTTTTTACCAGAGGTTTTTACTGTCTCCTAAGTGTTCACCACCTATCTCTTTAAAGTGCCTGAGATACCAAAGAGGCGTGTTCCAGAAGAAAGAAAGCCTGTTCCTGTACCTAAAAAAGAAGGTCCACCAGCTAAAGGTATTTCTACTGCCCTAATTAAAAAAAACAAAACAACAACCACCACCAAAAACCCCAAAGCACATCAAAAACAAAAGAACCCAAACAAATCATCTTTCATTATTTTATTTTTATGTGTTTTCTTGAATATAGTTATTAATTTACTCTGTGTCTTTAGTTTTGCATTATCTCCATGGGCATTATTGGATTGTGTATTCTCTCTATACTTTCACTTTTTCATTTGTGCTATAACTTAGCTTACAGCTTGCATTTGTCCTGTCTTTAGCCCTTCTCTTTCCTAACAATCTTGTGCTTGTTTGTATTTATGTTGTGTGGCATTTGCAGACAAGAGTTCCATGAAACATGATAGTGCAGGAATGTTAACCCTGGAATTTTTTACTGTACCATAGTGTCTTTCCCATAGAGTCCACTGTATGTCCAAAAGGTTGTACATTGTTTTGCAATGCTCAGCTTCTTGTCCAGATGCTATGTTCTATAAAACAATCTTCGGTTACTGAGATCTGGATAAGTGGTTGTCAGTGGTCTAAATACTAAAGTTGTCTTCCAATGTTTTCCAAAGTGCCTGAAGTCCCTAAGAAACCTGTTCCAGAAAAGAAAGTTGCAGTTGCTAAAAAGGAGGTGGCTCCTCCAGGAAAAGGTACATCTTTTTACTGTGGCCTTTAATCATTCCAGTACTATCTTATTGTCTTCCTAAGTACTATTCACTTCTTAATATAAGCATATGGTAAATATAGTCTTTGTGTGTTATGTTGTATGTCTGTCCACCTCCAAGACAAACACAAAATTTTAGAGGTATTGTTTAAACAAATTTTAATTCCTGAAGTACCTAAAAAAACCTGTGCCTGTAGAAAAAAAGTACACATTCCTGTTCCCAAAAAAGAAAAAACATGTGTCAAAGGTATACTTAGTTATGGACTTGATTAATATCTTTTAATTTTTTTATTTTTGTTAGCCTATAATTAAGCATGTTTGCATTAATTTATTTTTTAATCTATAATCCCCTGTGCATATGTAGATTTTTTAAGGCCACATAACAAATTTGAGCAGTTCTTTCTTCAGTTAAGAAATCATTTTAAATTACATGATAAGCTTCCAAGAACTGCTTTGGTTTATTTTATTTTCATTTTTTTCAAATACTTGTTGCTCTTGCTTCATGTTTTTTTATGTTAAGTGTATGAATGTGTTATGTTGGTGTCTCTTGGTATTCTTATTAATGGATAAATGAAATTAAATAATACTACAAGAAAGCTTTGAAATACATAATTCAATTATCTTATATTTTGTCTTTTTTAAGCACCAGAAGTGCCTACGAAAGCTCCCCTAGAGAAAAAAATTGCTGTTCCCAAAAGAGAGGAAGCTCCACCACCTAAAGGTACACTTAAAAAAAAAAAAAAAAGTTATTTTCTTGTTATCTTCAGGATCTTGTTTATGTCCAGTTTTGTTTTGAAGTGGATCTGGTTGTAGTTGTGCTTTAGTTACATGTTTTGTGGATATCTGTCCTATAGATGCAGTCTTAAAACACATGTGATTTTACTTACTTAATATTGTTATAATTCATAGTTCCAGAAGTACCTAAGAAACCAGTTCCAGAAGAAAAAATATCACCTGTTCCTAAAGTAGGAGAAGCTTTACCTGCAAAAGGTATAATATTTGTCATTGCAATGTCATTTTGATAGCCTTTAGAGCAATGTGTTTGTCTCAGCTTGCACATCTGTTGTATTTGTAAGCAAAATATGTTCACGTGTGATTTTTTTTGAATGACACATTTCTGTTAAGTGATGTTTTTGAAGGTTTTGTGCTTTATTGGTCTTAAAACTAGACACCTTTTTTTTTAAACTGCTTGCAGTTCCTATGAAACCTGTCCCTAAAGAAAAAGTCTCTCCTGCTGTTCCTAAAAAAGTCGAGGCTCCTCCAGCTAAAGGTATATTTCTCAGTAGAGTAAAAGGATATGCTGTTTCTTAGCTTCTGTTTCTGTGTTCTGTACAGTTAGCAGCCAGTGATTTGTGCTCCTCTTGTGAATTCTGCTCTTCTGCTTTAGTGACAGTGATTATTACAATATGTTGAATGTCTCGTGTAATATGTTATTTCTAAATATTGAACCTCTGTTATGTTTTGTGTGCTCAGTACCCTTAAGCAATTCTTTGGAAACTTAGAATTAGCATTTTGCAACATTACTTTGATGATAGAATTCAAAAAGCCTACATTTAACATTACTATCTTTCAAAGTGCCTGAAGTGCAAAAGAAAGCCACTTTTGAAGAAAGAGTATTTATTACAGAAGAAAGAGTATCCGTTGCCATTCCAGAGGAAATCCCATCACCTGAAGGTACACTCTAAACGGCACAAGGAAACTTGTGCTTTCTCTAAAAGTTTGCTGTTTTAAAGCCAACATCAAAATACAAAAACAAATTTAGTGTTAGTTGTCTCATATGAGTTTTGTGTTGAATATTTTACAGACTTGCAGGCAGTTAAGAACCTTCGGAATACTATTTCAGTCTTGAATACCAGAATGCCACTCCATTGACATAAAGGAAAATTCTACCACTGAATACAATGGTTTTCAGCTCAGACTCTCATGAAATCATAGTAAGAAGTATGGATGGATACTGTTGAGTCTAGACTCTGCTAATTAGAGCTGAAACCATCCAATTCTTATACTCTCTATAACGCTCTTTATAGCCTTGCAGATGCACCAGCTCTTTTACTTCACATTCTTATACTCAGACAAGTTTGAGATCAGGTGTTTAAGTCAGTACAATTCTACAAAATATCTATGTCAATCTAAAGTTTTGACTGGGTTTATATTCCATTAATAACTAATTGGTCAAGACAATTTACATATCCTTTTTAAAAGCACAAACAAGTTTTAAAAATAGATCTGTCATTTATATATCTAAAATGTGAACAAATACATGTTCATATGAATACATGCAGTGTTAATTTCTGCTTAGCTCCTGCAAATCAGTCTTTTACCACAGAACAAGTTGATGGTTTCCCTTATAGAATCCCAGTCTTACCTTTCAGTTCTTAACCTACCATTTTCATCTTGTTCACATCCTTCTTACTTTCTGGATCTAGGAGCAACTTTTAATTCTTTGATTGTTGGTGTGTCCTCCCACATTTGTTGTAATGGGGAAGTCTGGGGAGCTGAGGAATTCTGATGGACTGACATCTGAGTAGTGAGAGATGCAACAGCACATAGTAGGGTACATGGGTCACAGGAAAACCCCTTCATTTAGTGCAAAACATGCATTTGTGCCCACAGCACTTTAAAAACTTTAAAAAATTGATCTTCATCTTCTCTGTCCATCTCTTCTTCTCTCTCTCCCTCCCTCCATCCCTCACTCCATTCATCTATCCACCAGAAATACTAAAACTAATAATTTTCTTTAAAGAACCAACAGTTGAAGAATGGGATGAAGAAGTAGTGGAGGAAGCATCTATTTCCATTCACAGAGAAGAAATTTCTGAAGGTACAACCACAATTGAGGAATAATAGGCAAAAGTAAAATGTATTTGTTGTACCAAAAATGGTGTGGATTAATATCTACTCTATTCTACATATACATATTACTACATATAAATATATTTCATCTCTTATAAACTTTAATTCTAAGAATGTCTAATCCTCTTTTGATACAGTGAAAATAGTTTGGTATCTGTTGGGTGTTGAGAATTATCAGCCCTTCTTTTTTTTTTTTTCCCCTCAACAAAAAATCTCTGTTGGAACAGATTGCTTAGATGAAGTAAATGTGCTTCAGAATATCATGATGCTTTCTGGTTCCTCAAATCATTGCATCATTACATGACTAAATTTTTTATTGGTGGTAACATAATGCTGTGAAGGACAGTAGTGCACACTGACTCAATTTTCATTACTAGTGACACTACAGAAAGTATTTTCAAGGGGTGGAATTAGTCAAGGAATTTTCTCAGTATTTGCAAAAGAGGCTTGCTGAAAGTGGGTAAATTCCAGTATTAGTGAACTAGTGGACGACGGAATGGAAAATGCTGATCTAGTACATCAAATACTGAGCATTTTCAAATTCCATGGAAATGCAAGATGTGAACCAAATCTCAGTTCTGTTTAGGTTACTTGGAGTTTTACTATTGGCTTCCAATGGAGCAGAATGGTTTGAATGTAGATTTTGTAATACCAGAGGTGTCTGATAGTAAAGCACCCTGCTTATTCTTGTCTTAAAAATATTTTGTTGCTTACCAGGGCCATAAAGACAATAAGAGATGTAAAACATTTAAACTCAAGTATGTTTTTTTCATTTTACTTCTCTGAAGTGACTGAAGAAGAATCTTACTACATAGAGGAGAAGGTAACTCTTCCTAAAAGAGAGGAAGCCCCGCCCACTAAAGGTATATTTTCTTTTAATTATAAAATCCTTGAGTCTTATGTTGACATTATAATAGTTTACCTCTATTTATGTTTTTTTTTTATGCATGTTGTGGTGATACTAGCTCTCTTCATAAAACTATGTATTGAAATCTTTTAAAGTGCCTGAAAAGCGTAGAATTGTCCCTAAACCAAAAGCTCCAGCTGCTTCTAAGGAAGATGCAGGAGTTACAGGTATAAACCAGTTCCTCATCTGGGTGATTTATCTTCAAGGGGATTATATTTGTTTTACTGTCTTATTTGTGCATGTTGATGTGGGTAGTGTCTGCTTTCAGTAATGAATGGTTGTCTCAAATTCCATCTTGTACTATGAATAATGTTGTTTGTGTTTACTCAGTAAAACACATTGTAATGTGGTAGACAATAAAAATATTGCATCTTAATATTCTTTTCATCTTCCTTCTCACCTTACCAATTTTTTTCTAAAGTTCCTGAAGTTCATAAGAAAGCAGTTCCTAAAGAGAAAGTACCTGTCCCTGTGCCTAAAAAAATGGAGGCTCCACCAGCAAGAGGTATATCAGTGGTTTGTTTCTGTTGAAAAAAAACGCCTTTTTTGCAGCATTCTATCTTTAACATACATGCACGTTGATAAAAAATAAATCTCATATATCAAATTTCTTCAACATTAAACATGTACTTATATCCATTTGTCCACAATGTGGCCTATAGCCTGTGTCATCTTGCTAAGGCTTATATAATCTAATGCCTGTTGGTGAAGTCCACCACATTTTCTAAAGTTGGATAATCTTTTTTAAAAACAGAAGATCGGGTGTCAGCTTTTGAGATAGAAGTTGAAGAGCCTCCATCAGCCAAAGGTAAACAAACAGAATATTGTGGAGATTTTTTTGTCTGTCTGTTTGGCCTTGCTGTGCTCATGTTTAGGCATTTTATTAAATTTTTCTTTGCTACTATCTGTGACCTCTGCCTGGATTTCCCCTTTCTTTGGTCTATACTTAATCTTTGTGCTCTGTCTGTAAAGCACACTATTCTGCAGTGTTTCATTTTTGTTGCTGTTGAAATTTATTTGGCACTTTATTTAAAAATCAGATTAAGTAAAATAAAACTTATATATGTCTGCATTTCAAATATTACAATTAAATATTCTTACACTTATTTTTAAGTGACTGAAGTTCATAGAAAAGTCACCAAAGAAGAAAAAATTACTGTTGCTAAAAAAGAGGAGGCTCCACCAAAAAGAGGTATATAATTCTTCAGAGCTACACAAGAGCAGTCTTGTTTCAGAATATTAACTGATATTGTTCATGTCTAATGTAACTGACTGTTTGCTATCAGTTTTTTTATTTGACTTGAAGAAATGTCAAGTTTCTGTGTTTGTGTTTTGTCATGTGATTATTTTCCTAAACTGTGCATAATTCAAACTCTTTTAACATAAATCTTTTTTTAAAAAAAAACATTGCCAGCAGTGCCCAAGAAGCCTGTGCCAGAAGACAAAGCACCTGTTCCAGTTTCAAGGAAAGTGGCAGCTCCACCAGCTAAAGGTATACAAGTTCTTTTGAAAGTAGAGAAGGCTTCTAAATAGCAGATATCTATGGGCAAACGTACTCACCATCTCCCTGGTTAATCAAATGCAGTCTTTCCTGACTTGATTATAAATAAAGAGAACTTTTGTCTTCTCTTATGCAAAAGAATACAGGAGGTAACAGACAACAGTTACAAACCTGTGTTTCTTGCATTTTCTACCTGTTATTTAACTTCATTGATCACTGGCTTCTTAAGAGCTTTGGGAAGCTGAGTGAAGACATTGATTCCATGAAGATGTTAAATAAATATGAACACATTTTAGAAAACTCTGTGTTTTAGAACATCAGTGTCTGGTGAAGGGTCTCAAACTTAGAAATATGTTCTCCCTTTCTGTAATTTTCTTGTATTTGAACAGTGATTTTGTTGTGTGTCCTGTATGTGTGGTGTTCTGTGGTTTAATTAAATTTCTGAAGAGCCTAGAGACAATTTCCATCGAATTTTCATTTCAGTCATTCCATCTTACCTCATGATGTGCTGTTTGTCTTTGATGTGTTTTGGTCTATATAGCTATTACTCCAACATTATATGCATTATTTTAGTAGACATTATTTTAACATATATTTCTGATGTTACTAAAATTGTACAGTGTTTTAAAACATCTTATTTACCTGAGGAACTTATTCCTGGAACCTCCCAAACCAGTAGTCTTCAAAATACATAATGCATATCTATGCACTATGCATTAAGGCTTCTGCTGCTCTTCTTCGATAACTTAAATGTCTTTATGTTTGTATGTCTGGTGTGACTGTTGTGTTTATTGTAAGTACCTTCACTGTGAAAATATGTACTATTTCCCCATAATCGTTTGTCCATAATTCTTCCATATGAACTTCAGAAATTGTGATTTGTATTAGAATTTAGTATTCTTTCAATTACTATCTTTAAAGTGCCAGAAGCACCGAAGAAAACTGCCAAAGAAGAAAGACTATCCATTGCTGTTTCAAAAAGAAAAGTGTCTCCACCAGAAGGTACTCCTCTCCGTTAATTATCTAATAGACTGTCCTCATGCAATACCACCACAGCTGCTGGTATGGAAACTTTCTTGAAGTTCTGAAGTTTAGAATCACAGAAACATTTAAATTAGAAGAGGCCCTTATCCAAACACTAATCTCACAGTACCAAGTCCACTACTATGTTCCACAGTAATCCCAGGGGAACTTTAAAAGAGTCCTTTAGAAGGGCTAGAGATATTTTCCCCAATTACTCTGGTGTGGGAGGTGTCAGGACATGATAACTGTTTTCAAAGAAACCCTGAAAAGATACATGATATTGTATGAGAGAAAAATATTAACATTGGACTCTGTCTTTGAAGTACCAACAGAAGAGGAACATTGGGCTATGTCAGAGGAAGTATCCATTTCTCTCCATACAGAAGAGGAGATTTCATACACAGGTATGAACAGACTGAAAAGATTCTATGACCAAATCTTTATCTTGTTATCTACTTAAAAACAAACACTGCCCCCACCCCCCACCCCAAGGAAAAAAAAACCAACCAAACAAAAAAACCCCAAACCAACAACCACCAAACTAAACAAAACAA
Source organism: Dryobates pubescens (assembly GCF_014839835.1). Taxonomy (NCBI): domain Eukaryota; kingdom Metazoa; phylum Chordata; class Aves; order Piciformes; family Picidae; genus Dryobates; species Dryobates pubescens. The sequence goes on from NC_071613.1 coordinate 30,832,837, forward strand.
AAAAACCCACCACCACCACCAAAAAAAGACAACTAAAGCACAATTTCATGGCCTGTGCAGACTGCCAGTTTACCCTGAAGTGAAGCTTGTAGAATACCACAGGACAGTATTCCATTCTCACATGAGGCTTAAATCATTCCTCCTGACTTACTGCTGTTGTAACAGTAAAAGCCCAACCTTTCAGCTAGGTCCTCCTTTGGAAATCTTGCCACCTCTCTGACCTTTGAGCAGAAACAGGGCAGCCTTTTCCTTCATTTGTATTAACATGCTTTCCTCTTCTGAAAAAGTCTGTCCTTTCCTGATCTGTGACAACAATTTATCACCTAAATTTGAAGGTCAAAGAAAAACATCTGCTGTTGCCTGCCTGGTTGAGACACTTAGCATAATCCCGTAACTTGGACCTTTCCGCTCAAGGGCTTTAACAAAGTCCCTAGCTTTTGAAAAAAAATTACTGCTGTATCACTTTTGGAGACAATCTGTTGGGTTGTGAAAACTCACCTGCAAAATGCTTCATATTTGAGACATGCTGCTGTTGATAAACATGATTATGCTACTCATATAATGAAAGATCAATGGAATCACATCAGTATGAAGTTAAATACTCTATTTAGTCTCCCTATTGGTGAATGATGGGGAGACGGATAAGGAGAACTAAGAGGAGGATGGAAGAGTATCTTTGATTAGCTCTCTGTAAGGCAGAGGCAATATGCCAGCTGCTCTGGGGGAAAAAAAAAATTAAAAAAAAATAAAAGGTCAAAGCAGAAGGACATTAAATGCAACAGTTCTCCCAAGAGATACCAAAGAGAGCTATTGTAGCTAAGACAAAATTATCTGAAGAAAACTGAAATTCTTGGCAAGATGTCTCATGCACAATGCAAATTTTGTTAGCAAATCAACCAAACTTACCACCTCCAATCAGTTTTAGTTTAAGATTTCAATGTACCTGACAATTACAATTAAACACCGAGCAGAGTTTTGCCAAAAAATGTTCAAAAAGCTGGTCAGTCTTCACATTGCCCCACAAATAACACTCACTTGCAGCCACTCATATATATTTACTGTAGCTTGTTGCAAAGAAAGCATTTAGAAATTCTCAAATCCATCACTAACAGAATAGATTCAATCTCTTAAGAAAATCACTCACAGAGAGTTTCCTATGTAAATATTTTGTTACCAGTGATTGAGGACTCTTGATCTATTACTGCAGTCATACGAAGTGCCACTACTGTGGTGAAGGAGTTCCCACAAACAGCAGTGAGATTTACTGATTTTTGATCAAATTTGGATTTTGAGTTCTGCCCATTAACATCACTGCTGACAGCCATGGATGAAACAGGAATCACAAGTACTGGGATCTTGAAAAGTCTGTTGTTTCTTAATTGACTACCAGCCTAATATCTTTCATGATTATGTGTCCAAAGTCAATAAACACACTTGTCTTTTACATGTCAGCTATATATTTGTGAGCTTTGTTTTTGTATCTCTTGACAAGTATTTTTTTGCTCTTAAAAACCCATACTTCTAAATATTGTTAAATGTAAATATACTCTATCTTTTAAAGTGCCTGATGTACCAGAAAAAGCTATTGTTGAAGAAAGAGTACCAATCTATCCTCCTAAAAAAATAACAAGACCACCAGCCAAAGGTATACTGGATAGAGCATTAAAATGTAGTATACATGGGGTTTGTGTCTTGTATGTTTCATGTACAGTGAATATTGATTTGGTTTCTATGGAATGTTCTTCTTGTGGTGGTTTGTTGTTGTTTTGTTTTTTTTTTTGGCAATGCTTTGTGATCCTTATTATTTATAAGAATCATGGCCTCAATTTTAAGATTCTTTTAATTGGTGTCTTTTAAAGTGCCTCAAGTACGCAAGACAGTTGTTCAAAAAGAAAAAGTCTATGTTGAAGTTCCTGAATATGAAGAAGAAGAGACTCCACAATACGAAGAGGAAGAAGCCATCAGATATGAAGAGGAAGTAGTCCATTACAAGGAGGAAGTCCAGCATTATGAAGAAATTAGTCACTATGAGGAGGAAGTTTCTCAGTACGAAGAAGTTTCTCAATATGAAGAGGAAGAAGTCACCCATGATGAAGAAGAAGCTACTTATTATGAAGAGGAAGTTCCTGAATATGAGGAGGAAGAATCAGAACTTCCACAGTATGAAGAGAAGGCTCTCCCATCAGTTAGAGGTAATTTTAGGATTTGTGTGAGGGAAAGCAGTATCTGTCCATTCTGTTAATATACCTGTGTGTCTACTCTTTACTACTACCTCTACACATTCGAATGTTCCTTGTCATATACATTCTTCTTTTGTGTGAAGTGTGTATGACCCATTAAGGACAATCAGCTGAGCAAATTCAACTGAGCTTTATTTCATCCTCATTTGAGTTTAAATCTTGCTATCAGACTGTGTTTCAAACATTCAGAAATATTAATAAAAATTGCACATTCACAGATAAAAAAAAAAGTTTATCTAGAAAATAGGGTACTTGAAAATAAGTTATTTAGGAACAAAAGCCACATAGTCTTCCCCTCAGAAACCCTTGAAATGCCTATAGATGTTTTTTATTCATTTCATGAAGGGAATCCTATGTTTTAATGTAAAGCAAAGACAAAAACAATCTGAAAAACTGCCATACTTAAAATTTTGGTTTAGGTATTTTCCTTAGGAATAATTTTTATGGTAATATTGTAAAATTTAAATTATTTTAGTACAGGATGAACATACTATGCACTACTTAAAGAACATGACTAGGTCACACTAAGGTCTTGGTAATAAATCCTCTCTAAATAGTAATGTAAAGATATAAACTAACAATAAAAAAGTTCCAAATTTACATAATCATCTAACAATACTTAGAAATTTATATTTTCCAGTCCTTGATCAAATAGTTCCATAGTGTCTCTTCCTCCAGAATAAGTTCAGAATTTCTTTTTGACTAATCAGTGAATGCCAAAGTTGTATTTAACATTTCACCAGAATTTTGTCATATGAATTACACATTTTTTGTAGTAAATAAAAGGCAAAGGCTCTACACTGCAAAAGACTGGATCATCCTGAATAGGATAATTAAGACTAGCTAAAATTTCCTCTGACTCTATTATCCTAGTTAAGTTTATTTTAAATGTGCTCTAAACTTTCTTCAGTACACTCAAAGCTAGTGGGATTACTATCATGTCATCATAAAACTTATATTGACATTTATGGATCTTAGAGTACAAAACCCATTAAGATATAGTTTAATTGAAACCTTTGCCTTACTATGATTAAAAGTAAAATCTGTTGATTTCAACAGAGTCAGTATTTCATTTATTCCATCAGAGAAAACCTCTCATAAACATCGCCATTGCACTACAAATTGTGTTATAAACTGCTGGAGAATAGAATAGAATAGAATAGAATAGAATAGACCAGACCAGACCAGACCAGACCAGACCACACCAGGTTGGAAGAGACCTTCAAGATCATCACATCCAGCCCATCATCCAACACCACCTAATCAACTAAACCATGGCACCTAGCACCCCATATCTATATAACGTATCCATAGTTCTGTGTTGTAAGTAAATCAGTATGTAAAACTGATGTTCTTGCATTTTACATGTAGAAAGCACTTAGAAATTTCTAAGGAATAAAACGTAATTAGCAGTATATAATCACTACATGTACAAAATTGGGGTTTTTTGACAAGATCGGATGCAACCTAATACACATCTGGGGAGTGTGTCATACCTCCAGGGGAAAGTAATAAATCCACTAAATAGCTAATACAGTAATTAAATAATTGTTTATTAAAATGTGTGTAATAAACATTTAAAACTTGGGGAAAAAAATCTGTGTTTTTGCAAGTTTCCCCACCCTGACATTTCTTAATCTTTAATATCTGGTTCTAAAATGTCCAGTTCTGTCTTGACTTAATTATCTAATCAGCAAATAAGCCCTTGAGCTTAAAAGTATTTTTATTGATGGTTTCAATGGCTGAGAAGGGAGAATGGATGTAATGGCAGTTGACATAATTTGTTTGCTCTTTTATTTTGTCCTACTGATTGTGGTAGGTTGAAATTCCCCCCCAGCTAATTGGAATTTACCCTCAGAGTAAATTACAAAAAAAACCCAAACAAACTCACTACTCAGAAAGCAAAATGAAAGTTATATTTACAAAAGGCAAAATAAAATCTAGAAGTATAAAATGCAATAAATATGTACAAACTGTGTTTAGATATATTTACAATTCATAAAAACACAAGGATCCCCTTGTACAGCCCAGGGGGACCACTGCAGCCTCCTCCCCTTGTTCCCTTCCCATTACCTCACAGACACAATATTGAGCCAGCAGAAGGTCAGGAAAGAGAGGTAAGGGAATAAGCCATGCAAGCCGCAAAAGAGAAGCGAAAAGGAGAAAAGGATAGTTTGAGCAGCAAACTTTATCCTAGTCAGCAAGCCAATGGAATAACATAGACAAATCAGCTGTTATTCTTCTGTATCCATTGGCTAACTTTATTTACCTTTTACTCAGAGATGTGCAGAAAGTTCATATTCTTGTTTATAACTGAGACACTAGGCTAAAGAATTGGCCTAAAATCATGACAATGGTCAAACCATGTCCAATCATTGCTGTATGTTTTGTTGTGGTGCTTGCTTGTACTTTATGTTCCTGTTGGTTTAGAAGCAACTACCTAAAATATTAATGATTCTTTCAAGTGCCAGAGGTTCCCAAGAAGCCTGTACCAGAGGAAAAGATACCTATTCTGAAGAAAAAGGAAGCTCCTCCAGCGAAAGGTATATATTGTTTCTTTAAGTTAGCAGACGTGCTCTGAATATATGGTTCACAGTACTGTCTTTTTTTGTTTCATTTGTGTTCTGAAGTTTGTGGATTATTTTTTAACCAACATTATTTTTTTTAAGTACTTGAGAAGCCAAAGAAACTTGTACCTGAGAAGAAAGTCCAAGTGCCAAAGAAGGAAGCTCCACCAACTAAAGGTACATGAAATTGTAATTAGCTGTGATTAGAGAGTTCTTCTAGACTTTATCTTCTTACTTGTATTAAACACTAGGACAGTAGAAAGACTGTTACTCTTAAGAATAGTCGTTCTATGTGTTTGTGTTCAATTTTTTAGTGTCACTGGCTTGTATGTTATGGTGTTTAAGATTCTTACAATAAGCTCAATTTACAATATCCTACTAAGTTCCAGAAGTGCTCAAGAAACCTGTGCCAGAAGAAAAGGTTCCTGTTCCTGTACAAAAAAAGAAAGAAGCTCCACCAGCCAAAGGTATACCAGCTCTTGACTGAATGTTAAAAAGAAATATTCTGAAATATCAGTCACTGTTGGCCTTTCCTCTTTAGCGTTATGTAGAGTGAAGACTTTTTTATTCTTGTCAGTTGTTCTTTGTCACTCCACTTTATTGCTTGTCAGTTGTTCTTTGTTATTCCACTAGATTGATTCATATTGTTATTCTTTACCTTATGGTTAAAAAAAAATAAAAAATCTTAAACTACAATAATATTTTTAAGTGCCTGAAGTACCAAAGAGACCTGTGCCAGAAGAGAAGGTACCTGTCCCAGTGCCTAAAAGAGCAGAAGAACCTCCACCAGCCAAAGGTACACCAGTTTCTGCTTCATCTGCATAATTCTAGTTTGTATCTCCTGCTTTAGAAGACTGCAAGTAAAATTCCCCCTCCTCATCCCAGTGTGTTTGATACTGAACCACTTTGTCCTGTGTTTAATCAGAACATTGTACAGTAGCATTTTATGTTATTCATGAGTGTTATTCTTATTCTACACTTCAAAAATGTCTGTGTTTCAGTCTTGTATTGTCTCTGTCTTTTGGATCTTCTCTATAAAAATTATTTACAGATAACCAGGTGCTCCAAAAGACAAACAATGTACCTAAACAGTCAGGCTTCCCTCTTAATCTTTCTATACCAATTTGTTAAGTTGTAGTCTGTATGTTTGCACATTTACATCAGTGCATAAATCTGTGGATAAAAATCAATGTTATATTTCATACAAATGAAATTTTACTGTTTTTGTGAATATATATTACTGTCACACAGTTATTATTTTACTATGTTTTATGTTACATTGAAAACTGATTTCTCAAACAAAAATGTCTTTAAAGTGCCTGAAGTGCCCAAGAAAGTTCCAGAAAAGAAAGTACCCATCCCTCTACATAAAAAGCCAGAACCTCCACCTGCCAAAGGTATCTTTTCTTATAGCTTAAAATGTTGATGATTCTTCTCATTCTTTCTGTGGACTTGTTATTACAATTTGACTGAAGTATCATAGCAGTTTGTGGCAACGTACTTGCTAATTCACTCTTGCTTCTGTGTAAGTTGTCTCTGTTTCTAATGTTGTGTCTAAGTTTCCTACAATTAAATACTATCTTTGAAGTACCAGAAAGACCAAGACCTGCTCCTGAAGAGACACCTATTTTCGTTCCTGAAGAAGAGGAAGAGGAAGCTGTTCCAGAGATACCAGTAAAAGGTACATCATTCCTTCTCCAAAACTATCAGAGAACTTTGTTCAGTTTCTTCAAAATATCTTCATCTATGTCGATTGTTTCAAGCTGCATGTGAACCTTTATTACTCTTCTAAGGAAAGTTTTCTTATTATTTTGGTCTTTGTGACTTTGTTCATGGTTATGGTAGTTTTGATGATCTAAAAGTAACTGAAAATTTCTCATCAAAATATCTTTAAAGTGCCAGAGGTGCCCAAGAAAATTGTTCCAGAAGAAAAAGTGCCTGTTGCAGTTCCTAAAGTAAAGAAAATTCCACCACCTAAAGGTATATCACATAGTGGAGTATGCAGATAATTTCCCTCTCTTATATTTTCATAATTCACTAGAACCTAATTTTAAGAATCAGTTTATAGTCATGCAAAGTCAGATCCTTCTAGCACTCTGCTGCTCCTTTGAAGTAGGCAGTGCTTGGTCTCAGGCAGGTCTTGATTTCAGTGGGCTGAGAATCAAGCTTTGAATGATTTGCATTTTAAATGATTGTTGTAAACTAAATAATTAATTGTGATATCATTATTTAGAAGTAATGTTTAAATGAATGTAAATTTTGTTTAAACAAAATACCTTGAATACAAACGGGCATTTTCCTTCAATTAAGGGAGATCATTTTGACATGGAGACAAATGCTAAAATTTCAAGCCTTTTAGTTAAACTGCTATAAAATAAATTTGAATCATGACTGCCTATACAAACATCTGGAACATATACTCTAACAGTGAAATTAAAAATGGAGGCAAACTATTGCAGAGGCCACCTTTTGGTGCTCAGCAAATTCTTTCTCACCAGACAAGGTTTTTTAGAACAAAAATTGAAAAGCAGACACTGGAAGTTTTAAATGTAAAAAATTAGATGCTGATAATCATCTACAACCTCTAATTTGTAGTATATCTGCTAATATTGTCAGTGATGCTGTGCAATTAAGACCTGGATAAAAGAGCTAGTCTTCATGTAACCCATATAAACTAATTGCTGCTTTCAGGGAGTGAAAATTAAGTAATTGTTTCCCTTAATTCTTTTATTGTTGTTACTTTAAAGTTTGTGTCGTTGTGTTTTATGTTCAAAGTTTTTTGGGTTTGTCATGAAAGTAAAGTTCTTAAAATAATATCTTTTAAGTGCCTGAGGTGGCAAAGAAAGCTGTGGCTGAAGAAAAGGTTCCCATTTTTGTTCCTGAGGCAGAAGAAGAAACCATTCCAGAGGAACCAATACCAGCAAGAGGTATACCATCTTTTTGTTGCAAGTTACTCAGAAGGTCTTTTGTATTCATTTCTTGTTCTATATTGCATGTAAATCTTAATGATCTTTTAGAGGATCTTGTGATCTTTTTTCATGTGGCTTTTTCACATTTTTAATTTTAAAATGTGTTCACAAAATAATATCTTTAAAGAGCCAGAGATCCCTAAGAAACCTGTCCCAAAAGAAAAAATGCCAGTACCCACTGCTGAGAAGCTGAAGCTTCCTCCAGAAAAAGGTATATGGTTTAATACTTAGGAAAACAATATGTTGTTGTTCTCATTCCATGTCTCTGTTTATTTTGTTTGTTATTTGTGTCAGTTTTATATCCCTGCTCTTTTTCTGTATTGATGTCTCAGTGTGCCTGTCAAATTCCTAGGAAAAACAAGATTTGAAATTGTTTTACTTGTTCAAGACGTCTGCTTATGGTTAAAAAGGGTCTTTTAAAAAAATAATCTGTTTAATTCATTTTAAATAGATTCTGCAGATAGTTCTTGTTTCATTACATTTCCTGTTGTCTTCCTCATACTACTGGTGAATGACATTCTTAAAATAAAATGTCTTTAAAGTGCCCGAGATGCCCAAGAAACCTGTTCCAGAAGAGAAAGAACCTGTTCCTAAAAAGGTGCCAGCTCCACCAGCCAAAGGTATTGCAGTTTGCAAATGCAAAAAGGGAGATTTTAGGAGTTTTGTCTTGCATTATATTTGGCACTAAACTGTTTGTTTGCAAGCTTCTTTTTGTCTGTTCGTGAGCATCTGGGTTTGTGTCTATTTAAAACCTTGTGTAAAAATAACACTAAAGTTAGATCCTATCTTTAAAGTACCCAAGATGCCTAAGAAGGTTACTCCTGAAACGAAGATACCTGTTACCCCCACTGAAAAAGTAGATTTACCAGCTGCAAAAGGTATATGTACTCCTGCTTAATGTTTATGCTAAAAATATTCTTGATCTTCTTTTTAACTTTTGTCTTTGTTGCATGTGGTTTCTGTCTGAATTTGTTAAGTCTTCACTCTCTGTGTTCACATTGTAGAACCGTAAAGCTTTTTGTGCTGTCTTACATATGCTGTTTTAAAGTGATTTTTTTCAAAATTCCTGAAAGTTCTTATCTTTAAAGTCCCTGAGGTGCGTAAACGAGCTGTTGCAGAAGAGAAGGTGACAATTGTTGTGCCCAAACCCCAAGAACCAACACCAGTTAAAGGTACAGATTAATCTCTTCTTCCTCTGACAGATTTGGTTTTACTCCTCATTCTTAAAATCTTTTATGTTATACATATTGGTTTAGGAGCATGTTCTTATATTTTATTTTAACTTCAGTTTGTCGTGATCATGTACATTTACTGTTCTATGTGGATCATCTTGTCTAACTGTTAAAAAAACATAAAAAGTATAAAATAATATTAAGGTAGTAACAATAACACTGTTTTTAAAGTGCCTGAATTACCCACAAAACTCATCCGGAAAGAAAAAGTCCCTGTTCCTGCTTCTGTGGCAGAGAAATATGAGTATACATATGAAGAGTATGAAAAGTACGAGACATATGAAAGTATTGAAGAGTTTGAGGAGGTTCAGGAAACTGAAGAAATTGAAGCATATGAGGAACCTGAAGAACCTGAGAGATATAAGGAGATTCAGGAACAGGAGTATGAAGAAGAGGCTGAGGAGAAAGATGTCTATGAAATGTATGAGTTTAAGGAGAAGGAAGAGATCTATGAGAAATATGAGGAGCTATATGAAGAGGCTTATGAAATCCAACCAGATTTAGGTACATCAAGTCATGATTCCATTATTCTTATAGTTTGTTGAGTTTCCAGCTACTGCTTAAGCCTCCTTTGGGTGTTTATTTGTATTTTCCCCTCTTCGTGGTTCTGTGTGTCTGCTGCTGGTAATGCTAAAGGTTGTTTCTCTTGTACTCCTTCCTAAAGAATTCTTCCCTACAAAGTGGAATAGGATCATTCCTCATCAAACTACCCAAGAGTGAGCTAGTGTAGGTATGATACAAGCAAAGTAAGTAATAACATTCTGATGCAGATCAGCTTCAGCCTGAATTGGATATTTTAATGTGTCAAATAATGGTTTCTTTTGCCTGGTGTAGCTGCTGTGAGTTACAGAAATGTTAAAGCTCATGTAACCTCCCTTTGCATCATTTAAATTTATGATCATAGAATCCCCAATGCCAAACAGAAAGGGCATAAAAAATGTACTAGAAAGATATACACTGATATTCCTTAGTTTTCATTTCCCAAGAACTCTGAGAAAATAATCTGGAATGTTGGGTCCGGTTCTGCGCATCTCAGTTTGAGAAGGACAGGGAACTGCTTGAAAGATTCCAGCACAGAGTCACAAAGATGGTTAAGGGAGAGGAACATCTCCCTCATGAGGAAAGGCTGGGAGCACTGGGTCTCCTTAGATTTGAGAAGACTGAGGGGTGACCTCATTCATATTTTATAAGTGTGTGGGGTGAGTGTCAGGAGGACAGAGTAATGGATGCAAGCTGGAGGCTCCACATAAGCATAGGAAAAGCTTTTTCAGTATGAGGGTGACAAAAAACTGGAATAGGCTACCCAGGGAGGTTGTGGAGTCTCCTTCTCTGGAGACATTCAAAACTTGCCTGGATGAGTTCCTGTGTGAGTGGTAGTGAGGGGTTGGACTAGATGATCATTTGAGGTCCCTTCCAACCCCTAACATTCTGTGATTGTGTGGCTGTTCAGTTGTCGCTGCATAAATGTTCTCTCTGGCCTGTTGTCTCTGCATAAATGTTTCTCTCAGCAAATGAGAGATTGCTCTGCTTGCTATCTTTGTATCTGATGTAATTCCTTATAAATAACTTCAAATCTGTAATGAAATATTTCTTAAAGCACTTGAGGTGCCTAAAAGACCTCTGCCAGAAGAAAAAGTACCTGTTCCTGCTCCTAAAAAAGAAGCTCCACCAGCTAAAGGTACATTAACTATTAAACAAATCTGAAAACACAGCCTTCTTCTGGAGTCTCTGAACCTCCAGTTCTGTAATTTACCTATTCTGCTTTGATAGTATTTCCTTCAAATATAGGGATTGATTTACTAATAAATACATAAATGAATAAATGTCTCTTTAACAAGTCAAAAGTGAGACAAATTACTTTCTGGGGACAAAGGAAGTGCAGGCATGACATTTAATTTTCGCCATCACATTTCCAGTGATATAGTTAATTACTTAAAACCAAGTAGATGAAGAAACTAATAGAATTCTGTTGAGCTATGGTGCCATTAAGTCTAGTTTCCTACAGGATGCGAAAACATTAGGACCTTCTCATTCTAATGATGTGATGGATGCTAGCAGCTAGCAGAGTTTCTGCACTATTCTGGAGCTCAGTAATTTTATGTTCAGAGTACTTCAGTTTCCAGAAATTAATTTTCTGATAACTTTTATAATAGTTTCTCATACAAAGTATCAGCACAAGATCAGTGAAAAAGGGGTTTTGTTGGGGTTTGGGTTTTGGTTTTTTTCTTTCCTTAAGTCTTGGAGTTATTTAATAAGAAGTTAAAACATTGTTAATAAGTTAATAAGAAGTTAAAACATTGCCATATTCCCAGCTGACATTAATTAGAGCTGATATGTCATGAAACCAAATTGTTAAGGCTCATCATAGTAAAAATTCACCAATAAGAGCAGTGTGTGTCTTTCAATGAATACGGTAGACTCTAGCTACCTAAATCCAAGCAAAGTGGTCCAGAAGGGTTGCCTGCAAGGTCACCAGTCAATAGCAGTTGAGCACACAGTATTTCCTATTCTTCTAAATTTTCTGACTCTTTGCATTGTTTGCTTGTCGTTTAACTTCTATTCTTACATAATAATAAATTCATACTGCAAAAGTTCTTAAAAATACATCAATGTCTTTAAACTGCCAGCAGTGCCGAAGAAACCTGTTCCAAGAGAAAAAGTGCTACCTGCTCCTCCTAAAAAGGAAATTACTCCACCAGTTAAAGGTATACTTCCTTTGCATTGTCCTTGTCAATTGTGAACTCTGGCTTCAGTTTGTCTTCATTATTTGTTGAGAAAGTTGTGTCCCTACTGTGGTCTTTCAACTGTTTGTGACTGAGTCTCTTTTTCTTTGTGGGTTTCATTTGTCCAGTGTCATTTGTTGTAAATATATGAGTAGATATTTAAAAATGCATGTTCTGTCAATAAGCTACACATTAAGTAGTACAGAAATAAAGAATATTTTTACTTCTTCTCAAAAAAGAAGCAGATTCCATCCTGCATATATATAGCCCTCTTTCAAGAATATTTTGTTATGTGTTACTCTTTGGTCTAATCTTCAAAATTAACACAGATGTTCTTTCAGGAAGCATTCAATCATTTGTTGTTTCATGAATCTTCCTTGTTAGATTTGCTCTTCTTTCTGACTTCTTTCTAACTTTTTTTGCCAAATAAAAGTAAATTATACCTTAAAGGGCCATCCAGTCTCAAAAGAGCTGTCCCTGAGAAAAAGAAATCTACAAATACACCTGAAGTAGAATTTCCACCAATGAAAGGCAAAGGAACTTTTGATATGAGATTTTGTGGAAGGAAATATTTGTGTCATTTTTTCCCAGCTCACATCTTCCAAAATGATCCTTATGTTGCCTTACGTGGCAGGAGTATCTGTTCTCTAAGTATAGAATCAGGTCTCAGTGATTAATTAAAAACTCTGTGGCAAATATTTCAGATATGTGCTAAACAGTAAATACATTTATTTATGAGTGAGACATGCTGAGGAAGCATCATTTCTTACATTACCAGTTTGTAAACCTACAGTGCTTTTATATTAGTAATAGAGTTGCAAATTTAAACTGGGGTTTTGAAGCCAATACATTAGTCATTATACTGTTGGAGAAATAATAGGACAAGAGTCAATAAGTTAAAACCATTAAAGGTGTTACACTTATTGAAAGGAGAAGCATGACAGTACAGTGGGAAAAGCAAATGGCTTATGTCTTTGAGAGCAGAAATTATATAGTTCTTTACATAATAGTTCCAGCAAGCACCATGTAACATTTCATTCCCCAAAAGGCACAGTATTTCAGACCTCAAAAGAACCTAGTTTTCTGGATTTATTTCTGTTGAGGATTTTAAAAGTTGACAATTATTTTGATATTACTAAAAGAAAGATAAGATCTTTGAAGTTTCTGAGTTTCTTAAGAGAGCTGTCACTGAAGAGAAAGAACCCACTGTTATTCCTAGAAGAGAGGAACCTTCTTTGTATGAAAGTACATCAATGAATAATCGACCAAGAAGTAAATTGCAGGGTATACATCAATTCCTGCTCTAGGCTGTTCTGTAAAATATGAGACATTTTCAATTCATTTTTAAAATTATTTAATAGTAGCTTCCATCCATGTCCTCCATCCATCCACTTTCTCACCATAGATTTAGTTATAGGTTAGCATTTTTAAAATGTCCTTCTCTCCTTTAGTAATCAGAGAAAGAAAGATAAATAAGAGTGAAGTTTCTGATCCAGGAAAGCGCTTAACCACATTTGACCAAAGAAACAAACTTAAGTAGACACTAGGCCTCAGTAACAATTAATTTTTGAGCTGGTTTATAGATAGTTAATGCCAGATGAGGACATTTAGAATTCAAATACAATTTCTATCTAATATGCAGAACTAAGTAACAGGAGAATAAAATGATATATTTCTGTAAATTTGTATTTTACTAATTGAGAATGGTCACTGCTAGCAATAGTAGGGAAATGATCTGGCTCAAATGAGATATTTAAATAATTTATGTTCAAACACCTCTTTGTCCATTTACATGTCTTCATTTCTGCATTATAAGTTGTCTTTCTAATCTTATATTGTAAATAATATTAAAACATACAAAATAAACTAATATCTTTAAAGAGCCAGAAGTTTATGAAGAAGTTCCAACAGAAGAAAAAGTCGCTGCTGTTATTCCTAGCAAACCAAAAGCTCCACCATCTAAAGGTACATCAACTATTCCAGAAATCTATAAAGCAGCATGTTACCTACAAATTAGTTTTCCATCTTCATCATTCCATCTGTGTGCTAATGTGTTACTTTAACATCTTCATCTTCATTTTTTATTAAATTCTGTGTGTTCGTCATTGCTTCTTTGTTACTTACATTTGTTCTTTAAAAATTTAATGTCTTTGAAGTACCAGCAGTGACAAAGAAAACTGTCCCACTGAAGAAAAAACCTGTTGCTGTACCTAGCAAAGAAGCTCCTCCAACTGAAGGTACATGGCCTCCAAATGGAGTAACTTTAGCTTCTTTCAAACACTAAGTACAAAGTGAGAGACCCAGCGTGTTTGTTTTTCTTGACTAGGTGCTGTTTTCACATATTTGCTCTCTTGTTTTAAGACTCAGTTTTGCCTGTTTATTTGTTCATTTTTATCTTAGAAAGAGACCATAAATACAGGGAGAGAAGAAATGAAAAATACAAACATTTACAACCATTTACAAAGAATTGAAAAAAATATGCTACACTAATGAACAATTATTAAGAGAGAAAAATTCATCACTCAGGGAAAAAAAAATCAAGAAAGGTTATTCTTGGTTTTGTTATATGTTAGCAGCAGCTGCTCAGATTGATGCATTCTACATTAATAATTTAAAAATTTAAAAGACAAAATTAGACAAATACAAAGGAATTTAATAGACAGGAAATTTATAGCAAAGACCAGAGATTAACCATATATTTTTTTGATTTATTGTCTCATGGTCTGTTTCCCAAAATACTTTCTCTGACAATATATCTTTAAAAAAACAATCAAAGCTTGCAGCAGAAGCCTATTTGCAGTCATGTCAGGGCTCTAATAAAGTCAAGATTAACTTAAGACTTTAAATCAGGCTTTATTTTTTTTTTTAATAGAAACAATTTTTAAAAATAAAATTCCAGTACTGAAGAATTGTATTGGATGCTTGAGACATAATATTTAGTTAGTTTCACAGGAGTTTTAACTTGCTTTTATAGATAATTTTGAAATTTAATAAATCAATAGACCCTTCTAGATTGCTAAAAATCCTAAAGATTGTTTGATAGGAAAAACAACAACAACAACAACAAACAAAACAACAAACCCTAACCACTCTTTTTTCAGGGAAAAGCAAATTCAAACTTGTGAGTGCTGGCATCTGTCAAAACAGTGAACACCAGAAAATGAAGGTTTTTAGGTCACATTCACAAATCAATACCATTTCTATTCATAGCAGAATCTTTTATTCTTTTGCTGCTTATTTCCTAGTGGAAAGTTGTAAAATAAACCAATATTTTAAAGTTCCTGAAGTACCAAAGAAAGCTTTCCTCAAAACAAACAAACAATCTCCTGCTCTACCTAAAAAGCAGCTCCACACTTTGAATGAGGTTTGGAGTAGAATTTGAAGGACAAAATATACATTTTCATACATAGATTTTTAATTATATTGAGAGCATTCTGTTTGCCACAAACTAAAGGACAGAGCTTTGGTTATCTGCAACATTATAAAATTAATTTAAGCACAATTTAAAATTATATCACTTGTTGTTCTTAGGGGGAAATTAGCTTTATGTGCAACTAACACAACTACAAGAAACCATGCTATGTGAGATCAGTTTGAGGGGGGAAAAAAAGGAAGAAATAATAAAATAGAAAAAGCAACAGGGCTTAGATAAACAGAGCCTATCTCTTTGTACTCAGGGCAGTTTAGGACTTGTCATACATCTTCTGGCAAGCTGCAAAGCTTGGATCAGTGTAGAATATGAGGGTTTTTTCCTTCCCTGAATTGAAAGAATCTTAAGTCTAGATGTAAACAGTCCTGTGTGTCTTAAGATGAACTTGAATATTTGATTGGATAACTATTCAATTGTGTTTGTTCTTTATCTCTAACATTGTCTTGTTTCTGAAAATATTCTAATTTAAATATTTAAACTAATATCTTTCAAGTGCATGAAGTTTATGAAGAGGTGCACATAGAAGAAGAAATTTCTACTGTTTATACAAAAGAGGAGACTCCAACACCTAGAGGTATATCTCCTCTTCATCTCTTCCTGCAATTTGCAATCATGAACTCCAGGAAAATTAAATTGTTCATGGTTCAGTTCTTGTTCAATGTAATTAATATTTGTATTAATTCTCCTAGTATCTCACTTACATTACAAATTTGGGCTTTTTTGTTATGACTCATCTTGTTATTTTGTATAAATTCTTAAAATCAACTAATATCTTTAAAGTGCCTGCAGTCATTAAGAAAGCTGTTCCAGAAGAAAAAGTGCCTTTTCCTACACCAAAAAAGACAGAATCTCCTCCTGTGCCTACAAGACCAGAATCTCCACCATCTAAAGGTATTTTGACAGCTTAATAGAACTGAGGTCTTTTGCTGATATCATCTTTGCTTTTTCTTACATCATTCCTTAATCAATACTTCATGGTCCACTTGTGTCAGATTTGTGGCATTTATGTTGTATGTCTTTTTTTATGTTTTTCAACTTGTCTTTATGTCATAAAATTAAAATCAGTTAATATCTTTCAAGTTCCTGAATTGCCCAAGAAAACTATTCTTGAAGAGAGACCTGTCCCTCTGCCTAAAAAGCCAGAAGCTCCACCTCCCAAAGGTATAGGTCAACACACCCTTTCCTTCTTGTTTCTATTCAATTTTTTTCTGTTCCATGTTTTGTTGTTCTCAAATCACTAGGTTAGCTGAATTTGTCTGTTTCTTCTACCCAAGAGTAATCCATTATAATAACACTGAAATTGTATCAGTAAATGGAATGAAAATAAGGAAAACTCTTGAGTCATCACTCAGTAAGATTTACAGAAAAAAATATTTTTACTTCATGATTGTCTGTAAACAGCCTCAGAAATTCTATTACTACTCAAGCAAGAAGTGCATACACTTCCTCTTTCACATTGCTCATGTTAAACTTAGAGGTCAGTGGATTAAACTTTGAATGGAAATTTCTTAAGACACAGAAAACAGCTGTTGCAATTCATTCAGATATTTTAACAGACTGTCTGAACTAGCAGTTTGTGTGGCATGTCACATGGCACAACAAAAGTTCCCCAGCAAAGTCACTTCAAATTCTTATTTGCCAAAGGGAAACACCTATGGAGATTTTTCACAATGTGTAACTGTTGTCTGAGTATCCTTATACATCTACTTGTTTTGTCTTATTTCAGCATGTTTTATTCTTGAAATTTTAAAAGTATACTAATATCTTTAAAGGGTCCAAAGGTACCCAAGAAGTTTATCTCAGTAAAATTTGCTGTGCCACAACCAAGATCTGCTATGACAATGATGGTATCTCTCTGAGGAGGACATTTCTGTTTCTCTTATGTTGTAGGTTTTACAGTAGAAGAAAATCTTACCTTTTATTTCTCACAGAAAAAAAAAATCCTAGTTGTATGCAATGGTATACAACATTTTTTTACATGCCATATCTCTTTTCATTTTTGATCTTACACTTCTTTCTGATACTCTTCTTGTGAGACTTTCTTCTTAACAATTTACAAATTTTAAAATGCCTTAAATATAACAAAAATGAATGTTGTTTTCTTTAAAGTGCCAGAGGTACCCAAGGAAATTCCAGATGTACCTACTGCTGTGCCTAGAAAACCAGAACCACCACCAGCCAAAGGTATGTTGCACTACAAATAACCAAAATTAAGGAGATTTAAAAAAAAAATAATAATCTGCCTTAACTGTGCAGACTCACGTTTTGGGGTTGGTTTTGTTTGGGTTTTGGGGTGGTTTTTTTTTGCTTCTGTATAGCTTTTATTTTCTGTGTCTACAGTTCTATATATGTTACTGCTTTGAAAAGTCAGTTTGAATCACAGCTGTAATCAGTGTGTTAGAAACACTGGGGGACTGAGCAGAGATGAGTCTGATACTTGAGAACCACAACAGAAATCTTAAAGAGAAAGCAAGGCTCATGTGATCTGGAGTGCTCCCAACTGACACTGAAAAATTTAATAATTTCAAAGTATACAATAAGTGATACAGTTATCTAACATGGGAGAAAACCCTTTGTGCATAGATGAAAAATGTGTATCAAGAATTCAGTGTGCATAGAAGAATGTGAAAAGGAATAGAAAATGAACAATGACAAACAGAGTTTGTCAAATGGACATTCAGGAGGTGGTTGAATAAAACAGAAAAATAATGTAATGTAGAAGAAGAAACTCCAAAAGAGTCTGAGATATTTTCTCGGACCTTACAAGGACATGAAAGAACCTCAAGTCACTAAATACATCATAAATGTCTCCATTAAGAGCCTCCTGGCATTACAGTTTCTGCTGTATTTCATTTTTGGGAGAAGCCTCTTTACTCCTCTCAAATGACTCATAATCAACATTGGGAACAAAAAAGCCTAATTTCCCTTATAAAACAATTTCCCAATTGGTAAAAGATATTACGTTTAATTGCTGTTACCTTGTGTGATTTTGTGTGTTTCTTCTTCCAATTCAATACTATTTAAGTTTCTTTACATTCTTAATATTAACATAATTACTGTATTTAAAGTGCCAGAAGTACCCAAGAAAGTTCCAGATGAGAAGATAGCAGTTGCAGAGCCTAAAAAGCCAGCAGTTCCACCAGCTAAAGGTACTTGTAAGCATGATAAAATTAACAGAATCCAAACCTTCACTCTCTGTTTTAGCACTATAGAAGACAGTGCCCAAGAGACCGGTTAGAATTTTCTTCTGTTGTCAAAGTTGTTTTCAAGTGAACAAATGTATTGTGTGGGGAAAAAAAGTAGGTCTTGGTTATTATAACTCTCACTAACACTGTTCTGCTTTAATGTTGCTTATTAAATTCTTACAGTAAAAGTTATTAATATTTTTCAAGTTCCTGAGGTAACAAAGAAAGTGGTCCCAGAAAAGGTTTCAGTTAAGGTAACAAAGATACCAGCACTTCCACCGACTAAAGGTGACTGCTGTACACAATCAGTGAAAGAAAACTCTTTTATTTTCTAGGATACCATTTTAACATACTGGTAATTTACTTTTAGTATAAATGTTCTATAAAATATTTTTGTTGTTTAAATTGTAGTTTCTGCATCTGTACCACACTGAGACATCAGAGAGAATGCTCTGTAGGCAAAAACCAATGAAGTCCGCTAATGCTTTTGGTCTCCCTGAGTTTCATATTTCTTAGTGTCTTAACACTGGAGATATATATTTGAATTTCACACAAAGAAAATGAATTACTTTCTTTAAAGTGCCTGAGGTGCCCAAGAAGGTGGTTTCAGAAGAAAAAGTGCACATTGAAGTTCCTAAAAAACCTGAACTGCCACCACCTAAAGGTACATGTTCAATACTTATAAAATAGCACAGAAAGTTTCATCTGTTTCTCTAAAAAATATCTTTTTAAAGTTTGTGTTATCCTCATTTGTAATATGATATTTATTAATGTTGTAGTTTGTGTTGTCATCTTCACTTGTGAATAACTCCCAGTAAACAACAATGGCTATTAATAGTATACATCGAGCAATATGAAAATATGCAGATTGTTTATAAGGGCTGGGGGTTTTTTCTGATGTTGTTTGATGATTTTCACCTTGGAGATATTTTATCTTTTTCATTCCTATTCTATAAATTCCTGAAAGTAAACCAAATAAATGTCTTTAAAGAACCAGAGGTGCCGAAGAAAGTTGTTGCAGAAAAGAAAATACCTGTGCCTAAAGTACCAGAACCAAAGGTTGTGCCAAAAGAACCAGAACCAGTGGCTGCCCCTGAAGAACCAGAACCTCCACTAGAGAAAGGTAAATCTCAACATTAATAAAATAACAAAAGCAATATTTTTCTTCTTTCAACACTGTGATTTTCCAGGCCTTTTTTTCCCTTGATATTCTAAACTATACCTGTCCTATGTATCTGCATATGTGTGTGAAATAGACATCCGTGGGTCATTTTCTAGTCTTGGATGTCTGAACTTCCTGAATGTTATACTTTAATTCTTATTATTGTTTTGGATTATTAATATGTTACCCCAAACCCCACAACTAATATCTTGAAAGTGATAATATCAGAAGAAATGGAAGTATTCATTCTAGTAACTAAGAACAGAAGATATCAATATAATTGAAATACCAGAAGCTCCACCAGAAAAACCCCACCCAAAACCACAAAAAAAAGACAAAAACTAACTACATCTAGATAACTAGATGCCATCACTGAGTCTTCAGCTTATTATCTGCAATGTTATTAATATCTTTTGTCCTGTCTACTCTGTTTATAATTGTCACAGATTTTACTTATTGCTTAAGTTGCTCTATCAGTGCATGCATGCATTTGTATATGGGGGCATGACCCTTGGAGGGGGGAGGGTGTGTATATTCATCATTAAAAAGGCCAGCATAAATGACTAACACCTGTTATTTTTTAAATGTTTTTATTAAAGTTGTGGGTTTATGTTTCATAATTCACTTATATTTGGTATGATTGTCAGTGCAGTTGTTAAAATTAGTACTAATATCTTTCATGTATGTAAAGCAGCTGAGACAACTTTCCAAGAAAAGAAAGTACTTCTTCCAGTTCCCCAAAAAACAAAACTCACTGCAGTACCACAAAAACCAAAGCCTCAAGAGGTGGAGCCTCAAGAACAAGGAGCTGCTAGAAAAGCCCAAAAACAAAAGCGTGTTGTGGCACC
Organism: Dryobates pubescens; assembly: GCF_014839835.1. Taxonomy (NCBI): domain Eukaryota; kingdom Metazoa; phylum Chordata; class Aves; order Piciformes; family Picidae; genus Dryobates; species Dryobates pubescens. Next base: position 30,853,193 of record NC_071613.1, read on the forward strand.
CCAAAAACTAGAGCATGCTTTGGCGTCTGAGGATTCCAAGTCTCCTTTGGCACCTCAAAAACCAGAATCTGTTGTGGCACCTGAGCAAACAGAATACATTTGGTTACCTCAGGAACCCAAGCTTGATGTGTCACCCCAAAAGTTAAAGCACGAGGTGATGCTCTCAAAACAAAAGCCCGCTCAGGAACCTCCACAACCAGAGCACACTGCAGTGCCTGAGAAACCAGAATTTGTTGTGGTGTCTAAGGAACCTGAGATTGATGTGCCACCCCAAAAACAAAAGCGTGGGGTGATGGTCCCAAAACAAAAGCCTGCTGGGGAACCTCCACAACCAGAGCACACTGCAGTGCCTGAGAAACCAGAATTTGTTGTGGTGTCTAAGGAACCTGAGATTGATGTGCCACCCCAAAAACAAAAGCGTGGGGTGATGGTCCCAAAACAAAAGCCTGCTGGGGAACCTCCACAACCAGAGCACACTGCAGTGCCTGAGAAGCTAGAATTTGTTGTGGTGCCTGAGGAACCCAAGCTTGATGTGCCACCCCAAAGGGTAAAGCATGGGGTGATGGTCCCAAAACAAAAGCTTGCTGGGGAACCTCCACAACCAGAGCACACTGCAGTGCCTGAGAAGCTAGAATTTGTTGTGGTGCCTGAGGAACCTGAGCTTGATGTGCCACCCCAAAGGGTAAAGCGTGGGGTGATGGTCCCAAAACAAAAGCCTGCTGGGGAACCTCCACAACCAGAACACCTTGTAGTGCCTGAGAAGCCAGAATTTGTTGTGATGCCTGAGAAATCCAAGCTTGATATGCCACCTCAAAGGCTAAAGCATGGGGTGACATCCTCAAAACAAAAGCCTGCTGTGGAACCCCCAAAGCCATTCATGACTCCTGAGGAACCTGAGCTCACTGTTACACTTGAGTCAGAGACAATTGCATCAATCCAAAAATCAGAGCATGTTGTGGCTCCCCTCAAAACAGAAACTTTTGGGTCACTCCAAAGAAGAGAGCTTGTTGTAACACATGAAGAAACAGAGTTTGTTGCAGATTTCCAAAAGTCAGTGACTACTGAAGTGTCCAGAAAATCAAAGCCTGTTCTGGTACCCAGCAAGCCAGAAACTGTTGTGGTGCCTGGGGCACCAGAAGAACTTTTGGAACCACAAAAACTAGACTCTTCTACAGGAATTCAAAAACTGAAGCGTGAAAGGGCATATAAAGAACCAGAACCTGTTTTGGCACCTGCGGAATCACCACCAGCCAAGCTGGTTGAAAAGCATGAGAAAGTTGCTAAAAAACGAGGAGCTCCATTGTCTAAAGGTACCTCTTATGAATAGGATCTCTTTTCCTTCTCTTGATTATACTGTTTCACTGATTGTTTTAAAGCTTAATACAAATAACTAAAAGGTACTAATATCTTTAAAGAGCCTGCAATTGCTGAAAAAGGTGTCCCAGAAGAGAAAATTCTTGTACCTGTTCCTGAAAAATCAGAACCTCCATCAATCAAAGGTACATGTTATCTTGAATACATGATAAACACACTTAATCTTCTTCTCTTAAGTATTGTCCTAACCTTGTTTGTTCTGTCTTTTCAGATGTGAGTTTTTAAATGATACTTGCTAAACAAATCACACTGACAATGTGTCTGTGCCAGATCATTCCTATTTTCCTCTGTGTTTCAGTCTCTTTATTAATATTATATTGTATTGTAATTGTTAAATGAAATGCGCTAATAACTTTGAAATGCCTGAGAGGCATCTGTTAGAGGGTAGGAGGGTTCTGCAGAGGGACCTTGACAGGCTGGACAAATGGGCAGAGTCCAATGGCATGAGATTTAACACATCTAAGTGCCAGGTTCTACACATTGGCCACAACAACCCCATGCAGTGCTACAGGTTGGGATCAGAGTGGCTGGAGAGCAGCCAGGCAGAAAGGGACCTGGGGGTACTGGTTGACAGTAGGCTGAACATGAGCAAGCAGTGCACCAAGGTGGCCAAGAAGGCCAATGGCATCTTGGCCTGTATCAGGAATAGTGTGGCCAGCAGGAGCAGGGAAGTCATTCTGTCCTGTTCTCAGCACTGTAGCAGTGATCAAGCAAATATGATACTAACAAGAGAATGTATGCATACACAGTTATTCTCATTATTAATGTGGATGGCTTAGTGGGACTTGACAGTGTTACGTTTACAATTGAACTCCATGATCTGAAAGGTCTTTTACAACCGAAATGATTCTGTAGGAAAAGATAAAACATAAATCAAAGGTTGCAGCAGAAAGTAGCAGTTTCTGTACATAGAGCAAAATAATTGCAAATATCTCAATATACCTACATTGCCATGGGTTTAATCACGGAGCAGAATCTTTCTTTTGATCTGTTAATTATAATTTCCTAATATTCTGGTCATTTGCAAAGTTGTTATATGGTATAAATAGCACCAAAGGGCTGTAAAGTTCCTGTGAACATTTAATTCACTGAGCCTTGTAAGAGCTGTTTTTTTAATTTCAGATTTATCAGGATGATAGATTTTATAATTAAAATATTTAATAATTACTGAACATAGTCTAAAGATGTACATATCATAGATTGATGCAGTGCTGCATAATTTAATTTCCTTTAGAAGGCCCCAGGCACTGGCTAGAGAAGTAAACATTCTGCCACCAGAATCCCTCCATCTTAAATACAATTATATCCCTTAAGTGAAGTACCACCTCATAGTGATTATATTTAAAGTTTTAAATAATGTACATGAATATACTAGGAGACAGCATCTAGCTGGAAGCCACAGCTGTGACGGGAATGTTGGAGTGTGGGGGGAAGAGAAGAAACATAATAAGATAAAAAAAGAAAGGAGAAGTCAATGTGAAGGATAAAAACAGTGACAGTATCCAATTTACAAGTATGACAGTGACTGCCAAAACCAGCACAGAACACATAGATATGGAGAGAATTATAGATGATATACTCTGGTAGGCTTCCATAAATGTCTAAGATTAGCTGTTACAATAAGGGCATACATTTTAGACATTTCTACCTTGACTCAGAAAAAGGCATAAAACACAACTCACAATTGACACTCTGGCCATTCCACATGTTTGGAACAAAACATAAATAATGACTGCATGTGCCCACAGCACTTTCTCCAAGAAGGTCGTTTGCACATAGTATTGATTGTCTTGTTTCACGTTTATCTGCAATACCCACAAAACTAAAATACACTAATATCTCTGAAGTGCCCAAGGTGCCCAAGAAAGCTGTTCCAGAAGAGCCCAAACCTGTAACTGTGCCAAAAAAGCCAGAACCTGCACCAGTTCAAGGTACCTTTTGCCCTGTGCTTCAGCCTGAATGAGACTCTTTCTTGTTGTCTTGCATATTACTTCTTATGTCTCTTATCCTGTCCATTTGTGATTATGTGACATTTCCATGTTCTGTGCTCTGTACACAGCAGGGAAACTGAGGGCCCCTACCCATCTCCTTCATAAATGTTCAGAATTGAAAATTTTATTTATTGAAACTGTTAAGATACATAGGAAAAAGCTTTCTAATTTACATCTTTCATGTAAACTTCTGCCTTTATCATTTACCAGGAATCTCAAGTAATACAATTTTTCTTTTCACCGAAAATATTTTTCTTTAACCAATGCCAGCTGGCAACCCTGTGCAATTGTGTGGTAGTAACAACCAGTCTTAGTCACAACACAGCAGTATTAAAAACCAAACTTGGGCATATATCATCAGGACCTAAATCGCAAATAACAGATACTTCAAACTCATTAGTAAACACAGCGCTTATTCAAGCACGTGGTAGATTAGGATGCTCTGCATTCTGTTGTAAAATTTCCCATGAGACAAACATATGGATGTGCTAATACATCGCTGTAACTTTTTTTTTCTGATCATAAGTTCATGAGGACCCAAGAAAATGGGTTCTACAGGTCTACAGCTGAATTAGACATTTGGAACACGACCACCAGTCCTTCAGCATTTCTGTAGAAAAACACTGCCTCATGGGAAAGAGAGCAAGGACTTTTGCCCACTATGCAAGTAACACCACTATGCTTGCCAAAAGCAACTTCTAAATACAGGATTATGGAATCCCTGAAAACTAAGTCAAAGCTCCACATAATTATACTGCAAATGAATTAGGAAAAAAACAACAACAAAGAAAAACAAACAAACAAGGAAAAAAACCCACACCACAAAACACAAAACCCAAGAAAAACACACCACACACCCTGAAAACCTAAAACCAAACCGAACACAAAACCACGGAACAGGAATAGAAGAGAGAAATATCATTGATGGTGTGGTTTCTGTTAGCTATCCTGTCACTGACTACACCACTGACTGCAAAGCATCAGCAACTTCCTGAGGAATGGTGACAGATATGATATGGGATGAGGTTGCTCCCAGGAAAGAGTCAGAGCCCCACTGGCCTGAGAACAGCAGTCTCTCCTCCCAGGGTGGGAAGGCTATTGAGTACAGAGTGGGAGTATTCTAATTTGCGCCTCACTCTTGAGCAGTACCTAAACATAGGCAAAAATTTTTGCTCTGAACCTGCTTGGCTTCACCATTCTGTGCTTGTGCCTCTGTGTGTGGTTTTGTGAGTGAAAGGAACATGGCTCAATACTGTGAGTGTGTTTCATAAACACATGTGTCGTTTGTGTTTCATTGTTCATCATCTTGCTTAATGTATCAAACTGACTGTTACTAATATCTTTGAAGCACCTGAGATACCCAGGAAGGCTGCTCATGAAGAAAAAGTACCTGTAGCCCCTGCCAAAGCACCAGACATTCCAGCACCCAGAGGTACCTGTCTTTATGGATAACTTAAGATACTTCATCTTCTTTTCTGAAGCACAGTCCTACCCTCTCTTGGCCTATCTCTGTTTCCAAACTCAGAGTCTCAGTGTTGTACATGCTGGGTAAATGGTGCTGCAGATGTGTGTGAGGTTTTGAGATGGCTGTTGTGGTGTTCTGTGTCTCTCTTGCTCTGTTTTTTTGTTCCTACTTGGCACGTACTTTCACCAATGTAAAATGAAACACTAATATCTTTGAAGTGCCTGAGATACCTGAGGCAGAGGTGCCAGAAGAGGACGAGGAGGAGGAAGTACTGGAAGAGGTGCCTCTAGCTGCTGAGCCTGAAGAGCCAGAAGCTGCTGTGGCTGAAGGTATAGGGTGGTGTTCTGAGAGAGCTAGGTGTGCCCTTGGGTCTGCTGCAGTACTGAGTATTCTTTGCCCCTCTGTGTTCCATGGGGAGGGATGACAGCAGCATTTGGTTGTGTTGTGCCTGTGTGTCTGCAGGAGGGGGTGGTGCTTGTTACCAAGCAGTCTCCAAGTCCATACAAGCTCATTCTTGTGCATAGTTCACCTGAAGAAAGAATGGGTGTCTGACAAGGACTCCCTGGTAGTCTATCCATGATTTACTTTTCTGCTTTGCCTCTTGCCACTTGACTTTTTGCTGACCTTTATCTTAGTCAAGTAAAAAGTACTAATATCTTTAAAGTGCCTGAGGTAGCTGATGAGGAAGTACAAGAGGAGGCGCCAGTGACAATTCCTGCAAAGACTATTCCTGTGACAAAGAAACAAGAAGCTCCACAAGCTAAAGGTATATCTTTTGGGCAGATATTCTTTTTATTATAGAACATTGATTAATATTTTTGTTTGTTGTCCCTTTCAGGTAAGATATGTTAGAGGTCCTCCACCCTTACCCTATGCTGTGCCTACTTTTGCATGTGTGACTAACAAACCAATCACTAGAGGAATGTTACAGTGATAGAAATACCTAAATACTTTGATTTTATTCTAAGAGTCATGATCTGTTCTATTATTTGAATTTTGAAATTAAGAGGAAATAATATCTTTATAGTGCTCAAGGTGCCCAAGAAAGCTGTCCCAAAAGAAAGCACACCTGTGGCTGTACCCAAAAAACCCGAACCAACACCAACCAAAGGTACATGTCATCACTATTAGTATCATCATTTGAAAATAACATTATGCTCTTCTGGACATCAGCTAAAGTAATTTTTCTAGGGATTCCCTATTGGAGATAGCTATTTGAGAAATAGGAAGTGGAATTTGGAGTATCAAAAAGTGGCAGAAAAATTACTTTCACATCTTTGAAAAATACCTTCCACTTTCTGATCATTTTTATAGTTTAGGAATTAATATTTGTTGAATATTTAGGCTAAACAGAACAACATGTTGTTGTGAAGAAGAGACTGCAAATGTCTTCAGTTTAAAGACATACTGTTACATTCCTGGGTTTTCTAGTAGAATGTGTTGCTGAGTGACTGCAGCAGTATCAGTTCTCTGCCTCTTGACAATAAGTTAATGTCAGTATACATGAGATAGAGTTGCTATGAGAAGACTGGATCTATCTACTGACAATCTTATTAGAACATGAAAAGGTCATTAATATCATTCAAAAAAGAGGAGAAGAAATATGTATTTCTATGGAAAATACAATCTAAAAAAAAAGAACTGTGAAAAGCTGAAAATTAAGAGAAAGTATAAAGAATGGAAATATTTCATAGAAAAAGTAGTAACAATAAAGCAAATATTAATTTTCTGAAAAAAAAAATATTCTGCTACAATGAAAAACTACTCTCCACTGACATAAGTCTTATACTCCATTACAGTAGGATTTGATAAATGTCTAAGATTAGCTGTTACAATAAGGGCATACATTTTAGACATTTCTACCTTGACTCAGAAAAAGGCATAAAACACAACTCACAATTGACACTCTGGCCATTCCACATGTTTGGAACAAAACATAAATGATGACTGCATGTGCCCACAGCACTTTCTCCAGGAAGGCTGTTTGCACATAGTATTGATTGTCTTGTTGTTTCACGTTTGTGGTAGGTTGAGAGAGGGCTTAGCTCTCTCTCCTCCACAGAGTAAGAAACCACAGCTAGCCCAGTCGAAGGAGCAAAGCTATATATTTACAAGCATATATGGAAAGCAGGTTATATATAACACAATATACACAGGTATTTACAATATATACACAGAAATATACAGCAAAGAGAAACAACACAACAAAAATCCCTCCCCCAGGAGGGATCCCCTCCCTGTAACCCCCTCTCTCCCCCTCTATCTCCCTTTTTTTCCCAAAAAGGGGTTAGAGAGAAAGAAAGGCAAGTTATTAAGGGAAAGAGTTGTTAGTAAGCTTCAAAAGCCCATGCAGGATTAGTTTTTGCTTATCTGAAGGCCAACTCCAGCAGTTCGCGAAGAAGCAGGCAGGGAGAACAGGCTGAAACCCACACTCCCCCAACTCCCAAACCAAACTGAACTGAGAGGAAAAAATTCCAACTGCTCTACAGTTTAAAGTTGCATTTTATCTATTCACCAATGAAATTCGTTTAGAATATCAGAATGTTTTTATTCTAGTACCGAAAACATTTAGCCAGAGTGTCCCAGCACTGTTTTGTCTTAAAGGCACAGCCTCAAACGATCACAATGTTTATCTGCAATACCCACAAAACTAAAACACACTAATATCTTTGAAGTGCCCAAGGTGCCCAAGAAAGCTGTTCCAGAAGAGCCCAAACCTGTAACTGTGCCAAAAAAGCCAGAACCTGCACCAGTTCGAGGTACCTTTTGCCCTGTGCTTCAGCCTGAATGAAACTCTTTCTTGTTGTCTTGCATATTACTTCTTATGTCTCTTATCCTGTCCATTTGTGATTATGTGACATTTCCATGTTCTGGGCTGTGTATCAAACATAAATTTCATTCTCTAGTTTTTCATATAAACAACTCAAAAGGCATTTTGAATATTTTGTTTTCACATTCTGAATCAGCAGATACTAAAGCACTGTACTTTAAAATTTCATCATAAATTTTCCAGATTGCTGCCCTATATTTTTTAGACAGTGAATGTCTCCATGACATTTTTTAAAGTCTCAGTGCATATGATAACTGTCAATCTCTCAAATCTCTCAGAAATGAACATATCAGGGTGGGAAGAAGAACTGACAGAATATCAATATTTAAAGAAAGTGCTGATAAATTTAGAGTTTATAATAAAGAAGGAATGGTTGTAAAATTTGGTTACCCATACAGAATGTGGATGCTGGGACAGTGAAATGAGAACTGAGACAAGAGAGCTACTTAGGATAAGAGAACAACAAAAAAAAAGAAAAGCATATGCAAAGATGGGAAATTTAGAACAACAGAAACTAGGACAAAGCATCACACTATGGCCCACACTGCTGAATGCAAAGCATCAGCAACTTCCTGAGGAATGGCGACAGATGTGATATGGGATGAGGTTGCTCCCAGGAAAGAGTCAGAGCCCCACTGGCCTGAGAACAGCAGTCTCTCCTCCCAGGGTGGGAAGGCTATTGAGTACAGAGTGGGAGTATTCTAATTTGCGCCTCACTCTTGAGCAGTACCTAAACATAGGCAAAAATTTTTGCTCTGAACCTGCTTGGCTTCACCATTCTGTGCTTGTGCCTCTGTGTGTGGTTTTGTGAGTGAGAGGAACATGGCTCAATACTGTGCGTGTGTTTCATAAACACATGTGTCGTTTGTGTTTCATTGTTCATCATCTTGCTTAATGTATCAAACTGACTGTTACTAATATCTTTGAAGCACCTGAGATACCCAGGAAGGCTGCTCATGAAGAAAAAGTACCTGTAGCCCCTGCCAAAGCACCAGACATTCCAGCACCCAGAGGTACCTGTCTTTATGGATAACTTAAGATACTTCATCTTCTTTTCTGAAGCACAGTCCTACCCTCTCTTGGCCTATCTCTGTTTCCAAACTCAGAGTCTCAATGTTGTACATGCTGGGTAAATGGTGCTGCAGATGTGTGTGAGGTTTTGAGATGGCTGTTGTGGTGTTCTGTGTCTCTCTTGCTCTGTTTTTTTTGTTCCTACTTGGCACGTACTTTCACCAATGTAAAATGAAACACTAATATCTTTGAAGTGCCTGAGATACCTGAGGCAGAGGTGCCAGAAGAGGACGAGGAGGAGGAAGTACTGGAAGAGGTGCCTCTAGCTGCTGAGCCTGAAGAGCCAGAAGCTGCTGCAGCTGAAGGTATAGGGTGGTGTTCTGAGAGAGCTAGGTGTGCCCTTGGGTCTTGGGTCTGCTGCAGTACTGAGTATTCTTTGCCCCTCTGTGTTCCATGGGGAGGGACGACAGCAGCATTTGGTTGTGTTGTGTCTGCTTCTGTCTGGCCTTTAGCCTAGTCAATTAAAAATAAATTAATATCTTTAAAGTGTCTGAGGTGCCTGAGGAGGAAGAACCAGAAGAGGAAGTGCCAGAGATCATTCCCCCAAAGCCTGTGCCAGTGCCAAAGAAGATTGCTGCTGTGCCCAAAAAACCTGTTGCTGTAACAAAGAAACCTGTGACTGTGCCCAAGAAACCAGAGCCTGAGCCAATAACACCAGAGCCTTTGCCTGTCCTTACAAAACCTAAAATTCCTTCAGTTAAAGGTATATATGGAGGTGAATGAGCCTCTCCTTTTCTCTCTTCTCTCAATGCTTTTTCCCTTCTTTCAGTGATGTATGCAGTGCCTAAGTATCTTAGTGAATAATCTGTTGCTTAAAATTTTATTCTTTGTTTTGATTTCTTAATCTCTTTAGTCATCACACTTTTCACTGTTGTATGTATATGTATCCATATATTCACAAAATGAAAATTTACTAATATCTTTAAAGCACCTGAAGTACCTGTGAAAACTGTTCCAGAAGAGAAAGTGCCTCTTACAACACCTAAAAAGCCAGAAATTAAAAAACCAGAGACTTCTCCAACCAAAGGTATCTTGCTAACATGCATCTCCTAGGAAGATTTTTTTTCTGTTTTTTCTCTTATGTATAAATGTGTCCATTGTTTGTAGTCTGCCTTGGGAAATACTGTTTGGTGTACACTCTTTCAAGGTTATTCCCACTACTAGTTGCTGTGATTTTTTTTTTAACTTTTTTTTTTTGTCTCTGTGTGTGAGGTGATTTTGTCTTTATTTATGTTTTATATGTGTATTTAGACAAGCAAATAAACAGTACTAATATTTTTTTAAGTGCCTGAGGTGCCCAGGAAACCTGTCCCAGAGGAGAAAGTACCTGATGATGTTCCTAAAATACCCGAACCACTACCAAGTGAAGGTACATACCATCATAGCTATTACTGTGAGGACAATACTTTGTCCTGTTCTTCCAAACATAAGCTTTAAAATCTATGTTGTCCTTTTTTTCCCATTGCAACGTTCTTAATTTTTTCACTTGTTATAGATGATACAAATCTATGTTTCTTGTATCTATTATTATGTTTTCATAGCTGGAAGTAAAACATCACTTTCAAAACAAAATATGTTTCAAGTAACATTCTCCTACACAGGATATTCCTAATAAAGTTTCCTAGCAAAGATCTCTTTTAATATCATAATAATTTCCCATTGAATTTGAGTCTCTTAAAACCTAGTATTTATGTTGGTGTTATAATATTAATTGATAGCATGTAAGATTTTATTCTTTTCAGTTCCAATAACTTATCCACAAATTAGTTCTTATTTTATATTGTATGCATAAAGAATACACACAACTGTGATTCATTCATTTATGTATACATTAAAAAATTCACACAACTGTCATTCATTCTTACATAAGAAGAAAGTGGTTTTTAAAAGCATGCATTAACTGCAAAGTTAACAGATACTGTTTACTTATCCTAACATGTTTTCGTCTCTGTCTATTGGAGCAATGTTCATTCTAGTCATATCTTCATAACTGTTTATCTGAAATGATCTTATCATTGGAAACTCACACAAGTTTTCAATATTCTTTAAAGAATATGAAATCATAGAGGAGACCGAGCTTAAAGAAATGGAAGAAATTACAGTTACAGAAGTAAAAGAAGTTTTACCAGCTAAAGGTATACAAAACACCTATCTAGAGGCTGCTGGGCTCCTTTCTTTCATTATTGCACATTTTTTTTCTTCCTCTCTTGTTCTTCACGCACCTGCCTGAATGTTGTAGGTCTCTGTGTACTTCTTCCACTGTTACTGTGTTTTAGAAATTAATCCTGATTTTTGAAGTGCAACATACTGATTATTTTGAATGCTTTTACTTTGTTTCTTGTCATTGTCTTCCCATTGTTTGGTTTCCCACTTTTGTTCTTATGTTATTAACATGCTTTTTAAAGTCAGTTTGGGTATTATTGTGTGCATGCTGCAAAGCAATAGCCAAAGGTTCTTTCACACATGTTTAATTCAATTAGATTCTTTCACTGGCTTCACTGGAAATGGAAAATTACCATCTTTACATTTGTACATTACTCTTCACGTAGCTACTGTGGCAGTAACTTTATACTAAATCTACCTAATGTTATTTAAAGCCCTGGAACCTGAAAAGAAGAGCCCTGAAAAGCGCAAACCACTGCCCGCTGCACCAAAAGAAGATATTAAGTTGGCAAAAGAACTACTTAAAGGTATAATCATCTGAAGCCACAATTAACATCAGGAACTCAAACATATAATCCTCTTGAATGATACTGATGAATCTTGAAAAGCATGCTTTTAAACATATCATTTTGGTTTGTTTGTTGGTTGGGTTTTTTTAATTTTTAATTTACTATCATTTTAATGGTACAACTTAATAATGCTCAGTGCCTTGTGGTTTTTTTTACCAGCATCATACCATATCACTTTATATGGGTTCTTTTCAATATTTATAGAAAAAAAATATTAGAAAAAATCATAACCAAGTTAACTGAAACTTCTATCCTTAACCTCATTCTTCTCTCCTTAACATGTTCTTACATATGAAAAGAATCCCCAGCAATAGTTTGCTGGTGTTACTACATGAACACAAATTTCACAGTAACTCTACTTCCTACAGATCATCTGACTTCTTCTAAGCAGTTAATCAGCCACAATCTTAGCATTGTAGCGTTTGTCTTTTTATTGTGCTGATAGTATTAATCAATTGTTTGGATTTTTTTGAAAGTTCTTGTCTTTTTTTAATCTAATGGCATGTTGTAAAATTAAAATAATTTTCCTTAAAGCTCCCGAAGCAAGGAAGAAAGTTGTGACTGCAAAACCTGCTGAGACTCCAAAACTGGAACCTCCACCTGCTAAAGGTACCCAATACAAAAATCTTACTTAAATTAAGCTTCTCATGAACTCAAAGTTGTAGTTCTTGGTACCTCCTTCTTCTTTAATTTACTCATAAATATTTTTTAAAAAGATGCCTATGTTAGATTGTTTTCAATAGTGGACTTCAGTCTTGGATGTATACATTCATGTTATATTTATCTCCACTTTAATCTCCCATCATGAGATGCAAGAGATATAATCACAGACGAGAGAGTTTTTATGAGTTTTGTCACTTGTGCAGAAACTCACTTTGCTTCTCTGCTTAGGGAGACATAAAAAAATAATACACTGTTTAGATATGTACGGCATTGCTCAAACAGATTATTATTTACCTGAAATGTAACTTGGTTTTGTGAGAGGTAATTTTCCAGATGTAGAGATGAATTGACCAAGCCACTTTACAAGCACTCCCTTGTATTTTTCATATTTACTGGACCTTAAGACAAGTTAAGCAGTGAACACCTCTTCTTAATGATTAGAAGTTTCTTAAGTTTAGCAATTAAGATTGGATTCTTATGAATGCCACAGGTAGACAGTTGATTTGAATAGATATGTAACATAAGCCTGTAAAGAAAAAGACAATAAAAAAGTTGTGATAGCTCTCTTTGAATACATAACATTTATAGTTTCATCAATCATACTTTTCTTCTGTTGTTTCATATGAAAATTTTCTCAGATGCGTAAGCCTAGAAGACAACAGTACACAAATAATATAAGTAGTAAAACTCTTGACTTAAATCTTAGCAGTTTTATACTTGTTTTTAATATTCAGTAGTGGAGTAGCATTTCATTTGTGTATTTGGAATGGATAGCTTTTGGCTAGATCTTACTGTCCTTATGAACCCATAATGAAGTCTGGAATAATGTTCTTTTAAGTGCCTGGACTTGTAAAGAAACCTCGCAGAGTAATTCCTGAAGTTACTCCTCCACCAAAAGAAGAAGTTGTTTTGAAAAAAGGTATAGTACCTTGGCTCGATTTTTAAACAGCCCAGCATATTAGCAGTGTCCAGTATATACCCATAAGTAACATTGTTTTATGCGTGTCATATGAAAAAAATACACTAACAAAGTACTACTTGATGTCTGTTTCTTGGGGAAAGTGTTTATAGTTGCAGGGGTGAAATAGGATAGCCTGAAAAATCTGTCATATCCAAAGGATCTGTGATGAAAACAGAGCAGAACACAAAAAATCTAGTTCTCTGTAACTCTCTTCAATTTCCCTAATTTCTGTAAAGTATGTACTAGAGCTGACAGTTTTCCATTGCTTTCAGCTTCCATATCTCTATTTTCCACTGACAGTATCAATGTTGTTAAAGTTGTATATGTAGCATCTATATTCTCATTCATGGTTTTCTGAGAAACTGCACAGATTTCAGACCCCCATGGTACTACAGTGGTATGATGTCCAATAGGACATCCTTCCCCTTGCCTGCAAAGTCTGAAGCCTTCTGAATCATGCTCAATTATTGCTTAGAAAAAAGGAAGCACTAATTCAAATTATCTTCCAAATACGAGAGCAGTCTGGTTTATAACCATGTAGCTTGCAGCTGAAATTCCAATTTCAGAAAATATACTAAAATACAGATATTCAGTTGTTCAGATAAGTTTCTTTAGATATCTGACAGTACAAGAGTAACTTAAATAAAATAATTAAAACCAGACATTCTATAAATTGGAGCTCTCCAAATATTACACTTGATGATTCAGTCTTGTTCTCTCTCTGAAGTCAATAGAAATTTAATCCTTAATCTTGTATTTTGTCCCTGAGAATCATCTGTAACTGCACTTATTAATGTATATTTATGTATAATAAGCAAACATTTAAATATGGTAAGAAATATATGATATTATAAGAAATTCCATTCTATCGTAGACAGTTAACTGACATCTTTCCTCTCAGATGGGCTGCTCTTAATAAAAACACTTTTGCTCTAGATAACTTTGAATTATAAAAGCCATTCAGAATACTATCTTGAAAAGTTACACAAAAACTTCAACTCTGTGTCATACATTCCAGTTTTTTCATGAACTTTTAATCTTTTGTCATGTTCACCATCTTATTCCTGTGTTTACCTGTTCTTTATAAACTGCAATTCCTTTTGTTTTAAAGTTCTTAAAAAGAAATCAGAAGAGGAAGAACCTAAACCGGAAAAAGAACCTAAACCAGAAGTTAAACCTGTACCTACACCAGTAGAAAAAGTTAAGAAACCTGAAGGTACTAGATTATATTCAGATCTATTTGGTAAAGCATACTTTAAAAAAAAAAAAAAAAAAAAATTAAAAATCTTACTTTAATTTAAAGCTTTGATGAAAGGACAACCAAATTTGGGTCTGGATTCTGCATTCTGGGATTGTCTCTCAGTCTTCACTCTATATAGAAGAGAACTTTACAAGTATTCTAGAATACTGATAAAAATACAGCTGCAGTGAAGCAGTTAAGCCAAGCTTTCTTTTAGCTGACATTTTGCAAATATTTTTCCTTTCGTTCTTTTAGTGTTTCTAATTCATTCAAATCTTACTCTTCATAATACATATTTCTAAACATTATGAACATCTAAAACTGCTTATGCCTAAAAAAAAAAATTAAAACTTTTAAAATACATGGGAGATAACTGTATTTGGGGATTTAAGGTGTTTCAATATGTCTTACAAAATCAAAAATAATGTTTTGAAGTCCCAGAAGTTCCTAAGAAGAAAACTGAGATACCTGTCATTAAAAAAGAGGAGAAACATGTGCCAGAGCTGCCAAAAGGTACAGATCAATGGTATTCTTTTTCCTTATCGCAGCAACTACATTGCTGAATATCATGCTAGATTAATCTAATGCATTATTGTCATCCAGTTTGTCCGTGATTATTGTGTCATAATTAACCACTTTGCATTCTTCTGGGTTTCTTGTTATCTATAATTCTTCAATGCTTGAAAAATTAATCTTTTTTTCATTGTATCTTGCTTTGCAAGATTTCATCTCAAGTTAATTTCTTGCTTTCTGGCTGAATACAATTTAAAGCAATACATTCTCTCTTTGATTAACTCTCTCTGCATTGCAATTTAAAGCAATACATTCTC
Source organism: Dryobates pubescens (assembly GCF_014839835.1). Lineage (NCBI taxonomy): Eukaryota > Metazoa > Chordata > Aves > Piciformes > Picidae > Dryobates > Dryobates pubescens. Next base: position 30,868,350 of record NC_071613.1, read on the forward strand.
TCTTTGATTAACTCTCTCTGCATTGTTGCTTCTAACTTTAAATTTTACAAAACCCTGTAAATTAACCTATTTGTAATTGTTGTGTTTGAAATGCTAGAACCTAAGCAAGCAGTTACCCCAGTTCCTGGGCCTGAACCTAAACCTGCAGTAGGTAAGAATTCTTTAGTCGTGAATACCACTACATGTTTTTCTTGTGTGTCTAGTATTTTCCATTCTGAGATTTTTTTGGTAAAAGGGCATTAAACAAATGTATTTAGTGTTACTAAGACTGGAATTTTCATGCAACCTACAGAATATTTTAAAGGACGTTGTGCTTGAACCAAAATTATTTGTTAAATATTTGAGGACTTTTCTCCCCCTCCCCCCACAGCTCTAAAATCTCCAAAACCAGCAGCGGAACCAGCAGCAGCTGTTACAACTCCAGTGACAGTCCCAGTGGTTGGAAAGAAAGCAGGTATTTACATTTATTCCATGATATTTATGGGAGTTTTCTTTCTGAGATACCTAAATACCTACCAGACAAAGACAATCAAGAGCTGTACAATCATATAACTTATTCATTACAGGAAAATTTGAAGTCCTCTTCAGGGATCTTGTTATTCTAGGTTCTGTCACCTAATCTAAAATCCAAGTGTCTCTGACATGCCATAGAGATAAATGTGTGCTCTCGTTTCTGGATGGTGATACATGTCCTTTTATTTATTGTCGTGCTATAAAATATGTGTACTCTTTTAATTCATTGATGTTTTTTATGTCCTGATATATGTCTTGTGAACTGCACCTTGTATTATTCGTACAACAAAAGAAAAGTTACGTGTTTCTAAATAATTAATGTCTTGTTTGCTTTTTTGCTTTGAATTTGCTATTGAAGGCCTGAGGAAAAAGTGGCAACGGTGTTGAAGTAGAGTATTGCTACTTCCATTTATTACATTAAGGACCCTTCTGTGAACAAAGAACTGTGACAAGTCCAATACTTCTGAAGCACTCTGAACCTCAGGTCCACCAGTAGAGCTGCTGTGCAGCCTTTTCACCCATTGTTCAAAGAGCTTCATGTTACAATAAAGCACAGGTCCTGGGCCCTTGAGAAGCCCAGATGTAATTGTCTCTTAGATATTGATTTGGTGATGTTGCCAGGCCTGAAGTAGCATAATGAGCTGATTTTATGTAGATGGCCAGATACACCTTAGAAAGCTGTCATCTTCTGCTACTTTTAACCTGCATTGTATTTAAATAGGCTACCTAGTGGGACAGTGCTTTGTACCGTAACAGTGATGTGCTTAGGTCTTCTGTATTGTCTGTGTGCCATTCTTTTCTGTCTTTTGTTTTGTGATTGTCCTGTACGTTTTATACTGTGCAGAAAATAAGTGTTCAATGTCCATTTTATTTCAGGCATAGCTGGGAATTTTGTCTTAAAATATATTGTTCTTCATTCTTATTCTTATGGATGTTAACTCTCTAAATTACCTGTGAAACCTTTGTAGCTGCAGAAAAGCCCGATGCACCATCTGTACTAAAGCATAAAGTTAAAATACCCCCAGTGGAAGAAGAGAAGCCTGAGTCAATTGTGTTAAAGAAGACTTTGGTTGAGAAACACTTGCATGTAAAAGAGAGAGTAAGCCCTAAAGATATAGTACTGGACATTCAGACAGTAAAGCCAATTGAGCTTAAAATATCACTGGAAACAGCTGATAGAATGCTGAAGCCAGAGGGAGATGAGCATGAGAAAGAGGATGTTAAATATTTTATCCTGGCTCCTGAAGAAGAGGAGCCAGAAATGACATCTATAGTTTCGAGAAAAACTCCCCTTAAAGGTGAGAAAATAGAAGTTGAAATAGATCACCTTCCTTATGCAAAGGATGAACCACTGCTGCCTGATGAGGAAATGAAATTAAATACTATGATATCTGAACACATGGAAGAAAATTCTGGAGAAGAAAAGGGGGATGAAATTACATTGGTTGTTCATAGGGAAGTTGCTGTAGAGAAAGTCTCTGACAATTTTAGTGCTCTTCACAAAGGAGAGATTCCTTTGCATGAAAAGGAGGAGGAAACTGAATCAACCTATGTACCTAAACACATACCCAGAGAGCCATATGAGCCCAGGGACCAGAAAAAACTTCTAGGAAAAGAGAGAAAAACAAAAACCAATTTGCAACATGAAGAATTTCCCACTGAGAATAAAAAGTCATTTATAAAGGATATCAAAGAGGCAGAAATAGCTGAAACTCCTCTGCTTAGAAGTGAAGAACAAAGAGAAGGGTTTACTCTAGAGACTGAACCACCACTGAGAAAAGATGTTGACCTAGAACTCCCTACTGAAGATGAGGAGATTCCCAGAGAAAAACCTTATGTATCTTTTAAACCATCTGTTCTTAAGCCAGAAGTAGTTGAAGAAAAGAAAGCAAGAGAAAAACATTTTGCAAAGGAAGGAGAACTTCATTATAAGGATAGCTCAGGAGATTTGTTGACTGAGAAAGCACTCATAAGTGATAAAATAACAGGCAAAAAGATTGTACCAAAGAAGGGAGAGAAAACTACCTTTAGCACACACTTAAAAAATGACAATATTGAACAGTCAAGCACTCCTGAAAAGCTGTCTGAGGATAAAGAAATTGCTACTGTGATTACAGGACAAGGAAAGGAAGGTAATGTTTTTGCAGGAGAACATGAAAAGGGGGTCAAAGATGAAAAAGCTGAGAGGTCTGAGTCAGTGAAAATTCCTATTCAGCCACTAAGAACACAAGATAAAAAACAGTGTCAAGAGGTTCATACCGTTCAGGACGAAAATAAAGAAATTCCATCTTTCAAAAGCAGCAAAGATAAAACTGAAGAAAAGAAACCCTCTATGACTGTAGAAGAAACAAAGCTTTCAGGAAAAGAACTTCCAGTGATAGAAAGTACATCAGATGAAAAAACAACTAAACCTGCCACTGGAAAGAGCACATCTGTTACCATAGAAAAAGACAAAGGAAAACTTTCAGACAAAATACCGCCAAGCAAAGGAATCCCTGGAAATGGAGAAGTTCCTTACTCCTCGAGCATAGGTAAGGTAGTAAGTCCCAAGAAATCAGAAGAAGACAAAGTACACCAGAAATCAGAATTTGCTCACACAGTTGAGCAGGTCAGGAGATTTTCAAGTGAGAACAGGAATTTGGATGCACCTGGGGAACCATGTGAAGTTCGGGATGTTCCTGTGAAGCCTCATGCAAAGCGAGGTGAGGAAGACTGCAGCCAAATTCTTCTACGAAGTGCTTGTACTATTTGCTTCAGGAGAATACCTTTCGCCATTGTGATGTTTTGGTTCTTTAACACCATTCACATTTCCATATAGTCTGTGACCTGGCTGTATTGACATTCAGTCACTCTGGCCATGTTTGTGTTATGTGTCTGTACATACATCTGTGTGATCACTGTTTTCATTGTTTTAGTCTTACATTCTTCTAAGACTGCATCAATCCTGTGTTCCATTGTCTTCTGAGAAAACTCACATTTTTTCCTAGTATTCATTTCCCATCCACTGCAATAAAAATCTGTCCTTAATTTCATTCATATGATTGTCCCAATAAAAGTATCAAAAAATAATGATGAAAAGCAGCATAACATGGGAAATATTTTCACAAGTCTGAGATGATTCATCACAAGTTGGGACAGCCCTCACTTGTGAGAGTATCACATTATCCTGAAACATATTTAATTTACACAGCTTATGTTTTTGTTGTCTTCATTATTAAAAGTGTGTGCTTTTTCTTAAAAAAAAAAAAGAAAAGCCTTGTAGCTTGCAGTGGGTAGTTAAGTTATTTTAGCTGACAACTGGGTATTGTTCAAGGGCCTAATTGTGAATAAAGTATCAGGGAGTGTCAGAATTTTACAAAATAATGGGCAAGCCAAAAAAAAAAACCACAGTGGAGCTAGGAGCTCTTCAGTTTCCTTTCAGTCCTTGTTGCTCAACATATCTTTCCCATGCTTCAAGATATTGAAATCACCATTGAGATATAGACAGTACACATTGTATGTGTGTATGTGTATATATATATGTATACATATATGTATACATATATATATACACACACACACATATATATGTGTATATATATGTTTACATCTTCCTTCCCTTCTATGTGTTTCTAACTAAAGGCAGAGAAAAACTTCTTTGTAATAGAAGTGTTTGTCTTAATTTTACTGCATATGCTTACATTCCTAATGATATTGCCATTCTACTTCAGAGGCCAAGCCGTCAAAAGAGGAACCTCCAAAGGGCATCAGTCCAATCAAAGGTAAGATGCTAAAAGTTAATACCTACATGCAAAAGTGATAAATCCAAATTAGTTTATTAATTTCTTAATCTGAATTACAGCCAAGAAGACACCTTCACCAGCAGATGCAGAAAGAAGGAAACTCAGGCCAGGCAGTGGTGGTGAAAAACCTCCTGAAGAGCCTCCATTTACTTACCAACTCAAGGCTGTACCACTGAAGTTTGTCAAGGAGATGAAAGATATAGTGTTAACAGAAGCTGAATCTGTTGGATCTTCTGCAATCTTTGAAGTCCTTATTTCACCATCCACTGCTATTACCAGCTGGATGAAAGATGGAAGTAACATCCGGGAGAGCCCAAAACATAAGTTTATTGCTGATGGCAAAGATAGGAAGCTGCATATTATTGATGTCCAGCTGTCAGATGCTGGTGAATATACTTGTGTATTAAAACTGGGGAACAAAGAGAAGACCTCTACAGCCAAACTCATTGTTGAAGGTATTCCCTGTTTCAAGTTTATCAATAATTCAAAGGCTAGCTACTCCTCAAGCTAGAAGTACTGGTACTTTGTGAATTTACAGCAGTTGGTAGAGGCATCCTTTTGCTTTGATCAATCACAGCATATATTTATTAAACATGTATGACATTTCTGCATCACACCTTCTGTATCGAAATGAGACAAACACAATTGTTGTGTTTCCCACAGAACTGCCAGTGCGGTTTGTGAAAACTCTTGAAGAAGAAGTTACTGTGATTAAAGGCCAGCCACTGTACTTGACATGTGAGCTTAATAAAGAAAGAAATGTGGTCTGGAGAAAGGATGGAAAGATCATCAAAAACAAAGCTGGAAAATTCGCTCTGGGTGTTATTGGGTTGTCACATTCCCTTACAATCACTGATTCAGATGATGCTGATACTGGCACTTACACTGTTACTGTGGAAGACACTGAGCTGTCATGCTCATCTTGTGTTAAAGTAGTAGGTAAGCAATCAAAATCATGCTTTTCTTTGGATTCCTGGGCATTTTTATTTTTATTTTTTTAATTAAAAAAGCTTTTTCTCATGGAATTACTATATAAATCAACAGATAAGGGGGGTTTTAAGTATTAAAAGCTTGCTTTAATAAGAAAAAATTTTGTTCATTCTATTTCCTCTATTTATGACCTGTCTACTTATAGAAAAAGTCCACTAAGCTGTATTTTTATGTAACCTTTTGTTGTGCAGAAGTTATTAGAGACTGGTTAGTAAAACCCATAAGAGATCAGCATGTGAAACCAAAAGGAACAGCTACCTTCTCCTGTGACATTGTCAAGGATACACCAAACATTAAATGGTTTAAAGGAGATGAAGAAATCCCTGCTGAACCAACTGACAAAACAGAAATCTTGAAAGAAGGAAATAAAATTTTCCTGAAAATCAAGAATGCTGGCCCTGCTGATATCGGGGAATATTCAGTGGAAGTTGAAGGTCGCCGATACCCAGCTAAACTGACCCTTGGGGGTAAGGAAACTTTTATTTATATTATAATTAATGAGCTCATAAGCTAATGTTCAAAAACCTTTAAGCAAGCAAAAAAGGTAACCTGAATTATTATAAAGCTCTATCAAAACTTGACCTAATTATAGATGTGTTTGTTTGTGCACTCTAGAACGTGAAGTTGAACTTCTGAAGCCATTAGAAGATGTTACAGTTTATGAGAAAGAAACAGCATACTTTGATACAGAAATATCTGAGCATGATATTCCTGGTGAATGGAAGCTGAAAGGAGAAACCCTGAGACCTTCACCTGTAAGCATCCATGAATTTCACAATACAGTTTATTGAAATTAAATGTGGTGAAAAGTCAGAATTGCAGAATCAGCCAGATTGGAAAAGACCTCCGAGATCATCAAGTCCAACCTATTACCTAATACCTAACTTCCCTTGACTCTTTACAACAAGATCTTTGTGGTCTGTCCTTGCTACTGAGGCCAGAACATAAAAAGACTAAACATTATGGTGACTGAAAAACACTGGGTCTCTAAGTAAGAATTATATTCTATAAAAGGGCTTTATTTTCTAAAATTATTACAGCACATTATTCAGACAATAATAAAAATATACTACATACATTGCTGTGAATGACACTGACACTTAAAATAAGGGTTGAATGCTGAAGAAATGTAGTCCATTTTTCTCATTGTGCTGACTTTCCTTGAAAAACAATTCCAAGCTCTCTAGCTGACTCTTTACTGCTTATAAAATGTTTGTAGAATCTCTTTAGTAACAGTACCTAGAAATAAGACACCGGCATTGTATTTACCAAAGTCTATAATCTCTCTAGACATGTGAAATCAAAACCGAAGGTGGAAAACGCTTCCTAACTTTGCACAAGGTCAAGTTAGATCAAGCTGGTGAAGTCCTTTACCAGGCACTCAATGCACTTACTACAGCGATCTTGACAGTGAAAGGTACAGTAAACCATGATGTGTGATAGCAGCTTAAACAGAGTTCATGTGGATCACATACCAAATGATGTGTCCTGTTGTGCTTTCAGAAATTGAACTAGACTTTGCCGTGCCCCTTAAAGATGTTACTGTCCCTGAGAAGCGCCAAGCAAGATTTGAATGTGTTCTTACTAGAGAAGCTAATGTTATATGGTCTAAGGGCACTGACATACTCAAAATTGGAGAAAAATTTGACATCATTGCAGATGGAAAGAAGCATATTCTTGTAATCAATGATTCTCAGTTTGATGATGAGGGAGAATATACTGCTGAAGTTGATGGCAAAAAGAGCACAGCAAGGCTGTTTGTGGAAGGCAAGTATCTTCTTATGAAAAAAAAAAAACCAACAACAAAAAACAACCAAAAAACCCCACCAAAAAATGCATGAAGAATGTATCTTTTAAAACCACATTAGTCTTTTTCTGATGGTATTTATGTATCTGCATTACAGGTGTGAGGCTGAAGTTCATCTCACCTCTACAGGATCAAACAGTGAAAGAAGGGGAGACAGCTCATTTTCAGTTTGAGCTTTCCCATGAAGACATGCCAGTGAAATGGTACAAAAATGACAAGAGACTCCATACAAGCAGAACGGTTTTTATTACTTCAGAAGGCAAAGTTCATAAACTAGAAATGAGAGAAGTAACACTTGATGATATCTCTGAAATAAAGGCTGTAGTCAAGGACATGAACACACAAGCAAACCTCAAAGTCTTAGGTAATTGATTTAAAACATATTACAATGTATAAACCATTTTATAGGTAGGAAGTGACAAAATACTGATGTCTTAGCAAATTTATATTACAAATTTACTGTTTCATATCTGTTGTGCCTTTTGTAGAGGCCGATCCTTATTTCACTGTGAAATTACAAGACTACAGTGCTGTGGAGAAAGATGATATTACCCTGGAATGTGAACTTAGCAAAGATGTGCCAGTGAAATGGTACAAAGATGGTGAAGAACTAATAGCTTCCAACAGAATTTCCATAAAAACTGATGGTTTGCGCCGCATCCTGAAGATCAAGAAGGCTGCAGAGAGTGATAAGGGTGTTTATGAGTGTGACTGTGGAACAGACAAGACAAGTGCTAACATCAGCGTTGAGTGTAAGTCATGATGCTCTGGTTAAGGGAAAGTACTAAAACCTTTGTAAAGTGGCATAGATGTTCTCTAGAGCAGAATACAAAAATTCGTACTGTTAGAAAAGATGCTGCTATGATGAACAGCTGAAATAGCTGGATTTATATTAGTATTTATAAGAGACAATACATCTTACAATATATAAATGGCTGTTATAAAGACAGTGACAATCAGTTATTCTCCATGTCCATTTATAGGAAGGAAAACAGTTTAATTCACTGTAACAGGTATCTGGGTTAATTACGAGGAAAAATATTCTTAATAAAAATAATTAAACTTTCAGACATATTTCAGAAGGAGGTTTTTGACTGCCCACATTTGCATCTTGTTAAAAAGAGGTTTGAAGTCCCTCCCTAAAAAAGGGATGAAGAGAAAGTTGAGAGTGTTTTCAGTATTCCATTTCTACGGTATCAACTGAGTGAGTAAACTGATGTCAACTTTTGCATCTTTTTTTTTTTTAATTTTAGCTCGCTTAATTAAAGTGGAGCGTCCACTGTATGGAGTGGAAGTATTTGTTGGTGAAACAGCACGATTTGAAATTGAAATTTCTGAGCCAGATGTCCATCCTGTATGGAAGCTAAAGGGAGAAACCCTAACACCTTCACCTGTAAGGAGCCTTCTTTATTTTTAGACCATAATTTACACAAGGGAAAAAAAATAAATCTATAATAATAATTTCTCTTGAGTTATTACTTAGTATATTCATATTGTGTGTTACTTTATCACCAGGACTGTGAAATCATTGAAGATGGGAAGAAGCATATTCTCATTCTTCATAACTGCAAACTTGATATGACTGGAGAAGTGTCTTTCCAAGCTGCTAATGCTAAAAGTGCTGCTAATCTGAAAGTGAAAGGTACAATCTGCACTTTGCCAACTTTTCCTGTGTATCTCAAGGCATTAGGACAACTCTAGCAGCAGAAAGGCTTATATGAATGTATTACTGAACTGAAATTGTTCTTCATTATTTCAGAATTGCCTCTCATCTTTATCACACCACTAAGCGATGTGAAAGTCTTTGAGAAGGATGAAGCCAAGTTTGAATGTGAGGTGTCCAGAGAACCAAAGACTTGCCGCTGGTTGAAAGGAACACAAGAGATCACTTCAGATGAAAGATTTGAAATTATTTCAGATGGAACAAAGCATGCTCTGATTATTAAATCTGTTGCATTTGAGGATGAAGCTAAATATGTGTTTGAAGCTGAGGATAAGACAACAAGTGGCAAGCTTATTATTGAAGGTTTGTCTGCCTTTGCCTTTCTTTCACAGATTTGCACCATAGTCCTTGAATAGTTTTTATTGTTGGCATGATTGTTAATGAAATATTATGTTGTTATAGGTATCCGCCTGAAATTCATTACTCCTCTCAAGGATGTTACAAAAAAGGAGCGAGAAACTGCCGTGTTCACTGTGGAACTCTCCCATGAAAATATTCCTGTTGTCTGGTTCAAGAACGACCAGCGATTACATACGAGCAAAGTGGTTTCTATGACAGATGATGGCAAATTCCATACTCTTACAATCAAAGACCTTACTATTGATGATACTTCTCAGATTAAAGTGGAAGCTATGGACAAATCTTCAGAAGCTAAACTCACTGTTCTTGGTAAGAATACCCAAAGTAATTTACATTAAAAGAGTCTTATTAGTGAAAATGTCTTGGGGTTGATTGTGGTTTATTTTGGTGGAGCTCTTTACTGGTTTGGCCTAAATCTGCTTTGTGGGGTTTTTTGACAGTTTTACAGTTTGGGTTTTTTCTTTGGGTCTCCATTTCCCCATGAACAAAGTAAAATTAAAATAACATTTCATGCCACTTGCAAAATTGACATTTAGATACTTAATATTAACTGTTAGATACTTAAGTGGCACTTTGAAATTCAGAACATCCAAGCAATGTTGTCAGTAATATTAATAGTGTGTTGAATTTTTTCTTAGATATTTCTTTTCTCTCTCTCATTTTTTTTTCCTTCACAGTAGAGTTGTGTAATATTAATGGAATTATAGAATGGTTTGGGTTGGAAGGGCCTCCAAAGGTCATCTAGCCCAGCCCCCTGTGCAGTAAGCAGGGGCATCCTCAACTAGATCAGGTTGCCCTGAGCCTTGTTGAGCCTCACCTTGAATGTCTCCAGGGATGGGGTCTCAACTACTGCCCTGGGCAATCTCTTCCAGTGCTCCACTATCATGGTAAAGAACTTGTTTGTAACATCCAATCTAAATCTACCCTTCTCTAGTTTGAAACCATTGCCCCTCATCCTATCACTACAGGCCTTTGTAAACAGTCTCTCTCCATCCTACTTGTAGGCCCCCTTCAGGTACTGGAAGGTTGTTATTAGGTCTACCCAGAGCCTTCTTTTCTCCAGGCTGAATAACCCCAGCTCCCTCAGCCTGTCCATAGTCATAAGGACTATGTTTAATCCTTCTTTCAGGGCATAAACAAGAAATGTATTTTGTGGTAAGAACTATGTGTCCTTTCTGAAAGGCTAGAATTTCAAACTGAAACATATCCTTTTTTTTTTTTTTTTTTTTGTAGAGGGAGACCCTTACTTCACTGGGAAGCTGCAGGATTATACTGCTGTGGAGAAAGATGAAGTAATATTACAATGTGAAATCAGCAAAGCAGATGCACCAGTGAAATGGCTGAAGGATGGCAAACCAATTACTGCATCAAAGAATGTTGTTATTAAGGCTGATGGTAAAAAGAGAATCCTTATCCTCAAAAAAGCTTTGAAGAATGACATTGGACAGTACACTTGTGACTGTGGTACTGATCAAACTTCTGCTAACCTCAGTATTGAAGGTATGGTTATTTTACTGCTGTGGTCTGTAGTAGAGATCTTTGGGTCTCTATTACAGGATAGGGAATGAATCACTTTTTGTTCTTTTTCTTCCAGATCGGGAGATCGAGATTATACGCCCGCTATACAGTGTGGAAGTGATTGAGACAGAGACTGCCCGTTTCGATATTGAAATCTCTGAGGAAGGTGTCCATGGTAATTGGAAGCTAAAAGGAGAACCCTTGACAGAATCAGCTGTAAGCAAATCTTTCAGGATCTTTCTCATGTGTGTTCCAGCAATTTGCAGGGATTTAGGTTGTGAAGGAAAAAGAGGTAGTTGCAGAAACTAAGTAAAATTGCTTTTCTGCTTTCAATAAGAGTCACTAAAAAAAAAAAAAAAAAGGTGTTTTTTTCATCAATAATGTTTTAAATGTAGTATAAATCTAAAATATTAGATTAAATAGATAAATAATAAATGGGTTTACATAAATAAGTACACCTTCTATTGCTAGTCTCTAACAATCGTGTATCCACGATGCAAAGACCTTGGGAAATTCATTTAAACATAATGGCATTTAAAAATAGACTTAAACATTGGGTTGTCTGCATTTAGCTCTGTTTTCTGAGGTATGTTTGCTTTAAATAGGTGTAGATCATATTTTCAAACTCTTTTCCATTATGATGACAGCTAAAATTGGTTTATAATGGTATAAGGTGTAGTAGAATACTCTTACTTCCTTTCTGTAAAATTAAGAAAGAATATAATCACGGCTGGCAGTAATTCAACCACTCTTTGATGTGAGGGTACCAATGTGAATAATACACAAAATTAGGAAATTACATGAAAATCAGTGTCTGAATTAGACAAAAAGGCCTCTGACTGGCCTACATGTAGATATATTGGCTAGTCAATCGGCACATGCCATTCAGCAATGCAAATATGTTGCTTCTTGCCCTCTCTAAGAGGAAATAAACAGTACTAGAAAGAGACATTGAAGGGAAAGACCTGTTTATGGAAGTTTGTAAGATATGTTGCAAGTGGCAGTGGGCCTCAGCATTGCGAAAGAAGGAGGAGATAACTGATGCATGGTATGAGGAGATGCAGGGGATACTGCAGTGAGGAGCCCAAAAAGGATACTTAAAAAGAAATATTTGGTTCACTTCTGTTTTTTTGTAGGAATGTGAAATCAAGGAGGAAGGCAAGAAGCACTTCCTTACACTGTACAATGTACGCTTAGATCAGGCTGGTGGTGTAGATTTCCAAGCAGCAAATGCCAAATCTGGAGCTCACCTTAGAGTTAAACGTAAGTGTCTTTTAAGCTGAAATTAATTAATTGAGTGAAAACATGGTACTTGTTGCCTCTTTACCTCTTTGTACTGGATGGACAAATCTCTACTGTATTGAACCTATAGCAATTATTTCCAGAACAAAAACTGAAGGATGAAGTACTCAAACCGCCTTATTTTTTTTTTAGTTAAGGAATGTCCTATAGGTTTTTTTTACTTTTCATATAGTTTATTCATATAGAAGAAGCAAAAATAAGAGGGCCTTGAAGATGGCCTCATGGTCTGGCATCGTATGTTGTTATGAAATCAAAGTATTACAAGCAAAGATTTTACTGCATTAAAGTATCACGTTTACCTAAGAGGATGGGATTACAGTGATATATGGGGATAGGGTTAAGATCTTGATGGACACAGACAGACCACACGGTTGAAGACCACTTGTTTCCCACTCCAATCCTAGCCTTTGCTATTTTGGAAAACACATGCCTTATCTCTCAAGAGGTATGTGAGGCTTGGCAGGGAGACAGATGTGCAGTAACTTTCCTGCTGACCTTGTTCAATTTAAAGAAACACACTCTGCAAATAGGAAATTTTAGGTGGCCAGCCCTCCCCCTGAAAACCCAGGGAGGCCTCTTCTATTTAGGGAATTTGAAGAGTGGCATTGCGATGTCTGTCTCTCTTGAGGGAAGCCACAATGGAGATTAGTACGTAAGGGCAGCAGCTCTCTCTTGGATAGAAGTGACTAATCTGAAAATTATGTCTTCTCTTTACCAAGCTCGAGTAATTGGCTTGCTGAGACCCCTCAAGGATGTAACAGTGACAGCTGGGGAATCCGCAACCTTCGACTGTGAGCTCTCTTACGAGGGAATACCAGTGGAATGGTTCCTGAAAGGAAAGAAACTAGAGCCCAGCGATAAGGTAAGGAAACAAAACTTTATTTTTCCTCGTGCTTCCTCTTCCTTCTTCTCCTTCAGTTTTCTTCCTCTTCCTTATTTCTTGTTTAGTCTCTACCAGTAGAAGTACTAAGACGCAGCAACAGAGTAGCTTTTATTTTTTCACCCAGAAATTCCAATATTCTGGAATACTACAAGTATTTATGGTACAAAGGGAAACTAAAGTTCCAAAATATCAATCAGTACAGCAGTAATTTTGTGCATGATTCTGTTGGAGATTCAGCCACAGGGATACTGAATGATTTTATGCTCAGGTTAATTGTAGTTAAAGTGAGAGAGTTTTGAAAGATGCTTTTATTCTCCTGAATGTTGAATTGTAGCCCAGTTCTGCATATAAGGGGATTAAGAGGATTCACATTCCATTTCAGGCATTCGTTCTGGTTCTCCAGATAACTTTCTGGGCAGATTTGCTTGTCAAGCACTTCTCACTAGCTATTTTTAACCCTTCATCAAGTGCTGGCTCTCAACTCTGAGATCTGATCAGCCTGGAATGCAGTCAGTTTAATATTCAAAGTTAATGTCAGGATAAATACAGAAAGAAATATAAAATATAAATTGATACCACTTATTTTAAGACCTCTTTTTCACATACTAGGACTAAGGAAAAGAATGCAAATTGGAAACCTCAGCTTAAGCAAACTTTTAAGGCATTACATGACCTAGCAAAGTTTTACACCCTGTAATAATGCTGCTAATAATACTTTGGTGCAGATTTTTTTTCCCCTTTTAAAATATATTTTTTAATGTGTTGTTCCTGGGATTTACTAAATCTTTCTGAGCTTCACCAGATTTACCTAAAAAATACACCACAAAATCTACAAAATAATTAAAAAAGAAACGGGGTGAGGGGAGGGGGAACTGATTGATTGTGGTCATAGGCAACCCTATCACAGCACCTAAGGAGAGACTGAAAAAAATTGAAACTCAGTAGATGTGACATTGTAATAAATCAAAGTAATATATTGTGAACCTCAGAATAAAAACATGAGAAGTGCAGTGTCTTCATAGTTTAATAGCTATTACTGCCTGGCAAGTAAAATATTCTGTGTTCAATAGTCTCTATGATGGAACATTATATTGTTCTTATCTGTCTTAGCTATCATTTCAATTACAGGATAAAGAAATTCATATTTTCATTCAATTTACACATATTGTCAAAACAGTCATTTTCAGCTGAAATTTTATCAAGAAGTAGTTTCAAGTAAAACATATCTTTACTTGATGTATCACTTTCTCTTCATGTAAAACACTTATGGCTATCTTTAAGAATCAGTCTAATTTTGAAGTGTTTCATTTCAGCAGTTTTTAATTTAAACCATTATTTTACCTATGTGTCTGGCATTTAGCTCTACATATATAGCATTTATTGAAGTGAACTCTTTGTTTAACTTTAATGATTATCTTGATCAAATACATTTTTGGCTTTATCTCAATCTCTTTCAGATGAGCATTCATTAGATCTAGTTTTCAGGGACACAATGACCATCTGGAAGGAAGCACAGTCTCTTCCTTGCCTCCGAAGCAAAAGGGACTGCCTTCTCAGAAGTAGCTTAATCTTTCATGCTTCTTCCTTAGCAGAAGCTCACTTCTTCCCTTTGTTTTTCTAAACCAGCATCTACTACATGATCCCATACTTCTCTGAAAATAAATGGATAGAATTCTTCAAGATCTGTATCAAAATTCACAGCATGAATGAGTAGCAGCCCTTCTAGGCTACAATGCAGGATGTATGCTTTGACCCTCCAGGTCCACTCTTAGAGAAAAAGGGCTGTTTGTGTAGGATTAGTTCAATTCAGACTCGTGATTGGATTGCAAAGCAGTTTCAGCAGTAGGTCAATGTGGAAATGTTGGGGTTTTTTAGAGAGTTTTCTACCAAAATCTAGCAAAATTTATTAAAGATTCTATGAAGTGAGTCTCTTTATATTTCTAAGTGTTTTCACTTTAGATACAGCCAGGATTAATAACAACCATCTTCCATACATTTACATATTTTCATATATATTAGTACTTTGTTCAAAATAAACATGATCTCCAGTCAGCCTCATTGTGAACTTTGATAATAGATTTGGGGTTTCTAATACAAGAACACAAATAGCTTTAAACAAGGAGGTGTTTAAAATTACAATTTCATGTAAGTGAAAATACAAGACAAATTATTCTCAAAAAAGGGTACGGTCAAAATTTCATATACAATTAAACAATCAAATTGCACAGGTAATAATATATAGCATTCTTATTTCATTAAATATTTGTTGTAGATACTTACAAAAGGGTTTTTTAATGTGTTTTATAAGGTTGTCACACGTGCTGAAGGGAGAGTTCACACACTTGTTTTGAGAGACGTAAAGTTAACAGATGCAGGAGAGGTCTCACTGACAGCAAAAGATTTCAGAACTCAAGCAAATCTTTTTGTGAAAGGTAAGTCAGTCATTCTAATTACACTATGGTCAGTATTAATAGCCCATTCAAGAATCACCCTGGTAAAGCATGTTAATATACACCACATGTCAAATTAGCAGAATCATACATATACTATTGGACTGGTAGATAACTTTCCTGATTTAAAAAGCCACTTAAACCCTTTATGCTTCACAGAAGAGCTGATTAAAAGAAGTACTGGAAACCTGTCAGACATAGGCGATAAATCAATTCATTAGTATTTCCAGGACTTCACTGCAGAATTAAACATTCAATTGGCCCCAGAAGAACTTGCAAAAACTCCTGATGTTTTTTTCAGTTCTTCAGGATATCCAGAAACCTGTGAAAGAACAATTACACTGTCAAATGACATAACATTGACTGTATACTCACTTGCATTACCTGAAAGCTGTGTATGGCTAAGAAGTAAAAAAAAAAAACACTTCAAAACCCCCAAACAAACAAACCAACCCACATCTTTCTAACTAATGTAGCAATTCAAGGAAAAAAATGTAAAATTTTCTTAAGTTAAGAGTACAACTTCAGAGTTACTGAGATCACATGGGTATAGTTCAGCTAAAGAAACTGAGTTGCAAAGGCTTGTGATGGGTAAAATCCCCATGGACAAGGCTATCATTCAATTTAACCTTAGAGAAGCCTGAAAATGAGGAAATCTGTTCAATTAACTAAACAAGCCTGGGCATTAAAATTAAAAGTATAAAATACATTCAGAAGAGATGTTTCAGAGCCTTTTTGATCCAGAAAAATCAGTCAAAAGTATGGGACAGTTCTATACAAGCAGAGAGTTGGCTACAATTTAGATCTTTTCTATCAAAAATCTGTTTCTTTCAGAACCCCCAGTTGAATTTACTAAGCCACTTGAGGACCAGACTGTTGAAGAGGAAGCCACTGCAATACTGGAATGTGAAGTTTCCAGGGAAAATGCAAAAGTTAAGTGGTTCAAAAATGGAGAAGAAATTCACAAATCAAAGAAGTATGATATAATTTCTGACGGCAGGGTCAGAAAACTCATTATCCATGGCTGCACACTGGATGATGCGAAAACATACACCTGCGATGCTAAGGATTTCAAGACATCCTGCTTTCTCAATGTGGAACGTGAGTAATTTACCATTTTCTACAAAATGTCTTAAGAGCTATAAATGCTATATACTGGTATTTATGACTGACGATAACATCAATGTCTGCAATTTATTCTTATTTACCAGACACTTTTCCCTAGTGAAAAGGTTCTTTTCTCTTACAGCTATTCGCCTGGAGTTCCTGAAACCCCTAACTGACCTTGAAGTTAAAGAAAAAGAAACTGCTCGGTTCGAATGTGAAATTTCTCGTCCGGGTGTCAAGGTCAATAATGATATTTTTTAATCTCAACCAATCTTTCTAATGGAGTGGTTTTTTTTTTTTTTTTTAATTGATGACTTTATTATGCTGTTACAAAAGAAAGCACTACTGAAATCTGTGATAAGTATGTTACTATTAATAACCATGTTTATGCGTTCTAAAACAGGTGAAGTGGTTTAAGGATGGCATGGAAATTAGAAAAGGCAAAAAGTACGACATAATTTCCAGAGGTGCAGAACACATTCTTGTTGTCAGTAAATGCGTCTTTGATGATGAAGCTGAATATGCCTGTGAAGCAAAAACAGCTCGAACTTCAGGCCTACTTACAGTGATAGGTAAACAGAGTGTTTTAGAATCCAGCCTATGAATAAGAAAAACTTTTGAGGGATGAGAGGTTTTGATCATCTGTTGAAATTCTTGTTACAGAGGAAGAAGCTGTTTTCACCAAAAATCTTCCTGATCTTGAAGTAAATGAAAATGACACTATAAAACTCATCTGTGAAGTTTCAAAGCCTAATGCTGAAGTTACATGGTTTAAAGGAGATGAGGCAGTTCCTGATGGTGGTAGATTTGAACACATTTCTGAAGGCCGAAAGAGAATCCTTCTCATACGTAATGCTCATCCTGAAGATGCTGGCAAATATACTTGCAAGCTCCCAAGCACTAGTACAACAGGAAAACTTACTGTACATGGTAAGAGAGTTATTTTTGTGGCTTCGTATTTTGGGGGGGGGGGAATTTCATAACTAAATAAATAGATAAATCAGGAGGAATACACATTTTGGTTTATTGAATTCTTAAGTTAAAAAATAAAATATATATCTATCTATAAAAATGCTTTCTTTCAGAACTTGCAGCAGAATTTCTTACCAGACCACAAAATCTTGAGGTGCTTGAAGGAGACAAAGCTGAATTTGTCTGTTCAGTATCCAAAGAGGCAATTGAAGTACAGTGGCTATGGGGTGACACAGTCCTGGAGCCTGGTGATAAGTACGACATCATTTCAGATGGAAAAAAGAGAACACTTGTGGTTAAAGACTCTGTTCTTGGAGATGCAGGAAAGTATACCATCATGGTTGGTGAATCTAAAGCTACAGCACGATTAACAGTGATCGGTAAGCTCTATTTTATCAATGTGCAGGTGCATGTTTTGTTGCATTGGTTATACTACATGATGTCATATTTCTTCTTTTTTCTTAACTCCAGAAAAACTCAGGATTATAACTCCTCTTAAGGACCAAAATGTTAATGAGGGTCAAGAAATTATCTTCAATTGTGAAGTCAATAAAGTAGGTGCCAAAGAGAAGTGGTACAAAAATGATGAGCCAATATTTGATAGTGAAAAATATATTATTGTCCAGAAGGATTTAGTTTACACTCTCAGAATCAGAGATGCACAGTTGAAAGATCAAGCTACTTATACTATCTCACTGTCAAACCAAAGAGGTGAACACGCCAAAAGCTCCGCTTCTTTAACTGTATTAGGTAAATAGTTTGTGCTGTATTAAAATTATTTAATCACCTCACATTAAACTTCACATCAGAATCACGAGGATGTAAACTAAAGAGTTTGGTTGGTTTTGTCTTAACAGAGGAGGATCTCAGAATTGTGGAGCCCCTTGAAGACATTGAGACCATGGAAAAGAAAACTGTCACATTCTGGTGCAAAGTCAATCGCCTTAATGCAACCCTCAAATGGACAAAGAATGGTGAAGAGATCACATTTGACAGGCGCATTTTGTACAAAATTGATAAATACAAACACTCACTCATTATTAAAGACTGTGGGTTTATAGATGAAGGTGAATACACTGTTACTGCTGGACAAGACAAATCTGTTGCAGAGCTTCTCATCACAGAAGCACCGACAGACTTCATTGAACATCTCCAGGACCAGACTGTCACTGAGTTTGATGATGCTGTCTTTACATGCCAGCTTTCCAAGGAGAAAGCCAGTGTAAAATGGTACAAAAATGGAAGAGAAATTAAAGAAGGCAAAAAGTATGTATATTTTCTTAGTCATATGCTAAATATGCTTGCTTTACTTTGCTACTTTGCCTGAAATAATAAAGTACTGCTGCTCTTCTGCCCCATAAAGATACCAATTTGAAAAGGATGGAAATCTGCACAGATTAATCATAAAAGACTGTCGACTAGATGATGAGTGTGAATATTCCTGTGGAGTGGATGACAGGAAATCTAGAGCAAGGCTTTTTGTTGAAGGTATGTATAAAATCAAATAGGATTTATTTCTTCAGTATTTAGTAATAATGGAATCAATACACAAAAAAACACCAAATGGATTGACATTTATTTCAGAAATCCCTGTTGAGATCATCCGACCACCCCAAGATATTTATGAAGCTCCTGGTGTAGATGTCATCTTCATGGCCGAGTTGAACAAAGATGGTGTGGAGGTTAAGTGGTTGAGAAACAACATGATTATCGTTCAAGGGGACAAACATCAGATGATGAGTGAAGGAAAGGTCCACAGGCTGCAAGTGTGTGAGATAAGGCCTCGTGACCAAGGGGAATACAGATTTATTGCCAAAGATAAGGAAGCTAGAGCTAAGCTTGAATTAGCCGGTAAGTTGCTTGCTTTGTGTTTCTTTTATAAAATCATAGACTGCTGAATAAACTGTTTAAATAGTTGGGGTTTGTATTTCAAATAGTTGAATGAAAATGAATAGACAATCAGTCTGACAGACATGCAAGTCTGTTAAACTGTATGCATTGTAGTAAAGGCAAAAAACAGTTTTTATTATATCATGCTGACCCGACTTTTGAGGAAAATATAGGTCACTTTTCATTGTCTATACCAAAGGGCATAAAAGATACAGAACCTTTTCATTGGGTCACTGCAAATCTGGGACATGAAAGTTATATTGCCTACTCATCCCAGTCATATAAGACTGAAGTTCTTACTTTGTCTATTTTACTTGATCGCACCAATAAGCAACACCCTTTTCCCTCATTTTGTGGGAGAGCACAGTACATACCAACCAGCCTGAGTTTCTTTCTCCAGAACAATCCAACAAGTGTATGAAGGATTTGCTTAGAATTCACATAACAACACCTTTTGCTTTTCTACATTAGCTTCTTTGCTGACTACAGAAATGTAGATTTTATATATATGTAAATACTTACCTCTCCCATTGATCTTCCTCAGCTGCACCTAAAATCAAGACTGGTGATCAAAACCTTGTGGTTGATGTTGGCAAGCCTTTAACAATGACCGTTCCATATGATGCCTACCCAAGAGCAGAAGCTGAATGGTTGAAAGAAGAGGAAAATCTGCCCACAACAACTGTTGATACAACAAATGACTGCACTACCTTCAAAATTCATGAAGCAAAGAAATCAGATAAGGGAAGGTACAAGGTTATACTTCGAAACAAACATGGCCAGGCAGAAGCATTCATCAATGTAGAGGTCATTGGTATGTACTCCCTTTTTATAAAAGCCTACTTTATATGTATTTAAGACAGTGCAGGGAAAAAATAAAAATGCATTGCCCTAAAATATTGTCATATCTTTGTTAGATGTTCCAGGTCCAGTTAGAAACTTGGAAGTCACTGAAACTTATGATGGTGAGGTTGGCCTTGCTTGGGAAGAACCAGAAAGTGATGGTGGAAGTAAAATAATAGGCTACGTTGTTGAAAGACGTGATATCAAGCGTAAAACCTGGATTATGGTCACCGATCATGCTGAAAATTGTGAATACACTGTTACTGGACTTCAAAAGGGAGGAGTGGAATACCTCTTCCGAGTTAGTGCACGGAACAGAGTGGGTACTGGTGAGCCAGTGGAAACAGAGACACCTGTGGAAGCTAAGAGCAAATTTGGTGAGCAAAATATATGAAAAACTCAATGTTTGATGACAGTGTGAGAAAATTAGTACAAACTCCAAAACCAGGTTCCTAACACATAGCTTATTTTTGCTTCTTCTCCCTAAAATAAATTGCAGATGTTCCTGGTCCTCCTCAAAATGTGGAAGTTACTGATGTGAACAGATTTGGAGCCACACTTACATGGGAACCACCTGAGTATGATGGAGGTTCTCCAATTATTGGCTATGTTGTGGAACTGCGCAGCAAAGGGTCCATCAAATGGGAGCCAACTATGACCACCGGAGCTGATGAACTGTCATCTGTCCTGACTGATGTTGTGGAAAATGAGGAGTATTTCTTCAGAGTAAGAGCTCAAAACATAGTTGGAGTTGGCAAACCAAGTCCTGCTACACGTGCAGTAAAAATTATGGACCCAATCCGTAAGTATGCAAGCACCAATTGCAACTGCATTATGACATCTCTCATATTTCCACTGTTTATGTACAATATGTGTAGGAATGTTCAACTGAGAAAAAACATGTGCTGCAGATAACATGTACAATTAGAGTACTTTGCTACCATTTGGTTCAGTTATAACTGCAAATAATTTTGCTTTGAAATTGGGATCCAACCCCAATTTCAAAAGTGTAATTTATGAAAAGGTATGCGGTTTTTTTTTATAAAGAGTACTTTTAACTATATAGAGCTAATATACAGAACTATACTCTATGCATTGTGAAATTTATTTCTAATTATTTTCAGAGAGACCAAGTCCTCCCATTAACCTTGAACATTCAGATCAAACTAAGACATCAGTGCAGCTCATGTGGGAACCTCCTCTCAGTGATGGAGGAAGTCCAATTTTAGGCTACATTATTGAAAGACAAGAAGAAGGGACAGACAAGTGGATTCGCTGCAACACAAAACTAGTACCTGCTCTTACATTTAAGGTAAGATGTTCTGTTCACCAATAAAGTACCCAGAATGTGTAGATCACCCTTAACATGAGGTACTAAATTATTCTTTTTGCTCTTTAGGTAACTGGACTGAAACCAGGATCCAGTTACTACTACAGAGTCTCAGCAGAAAACGCAGCTGGTGTGTCTGACCCAGCAGAGGCTATTGGGCCATTAACAGCAGATGATACTTTTGGTAAGCCATATGCTATTTATTGAAGAAAATTAATCAGCGAGGAATCCTAGTGTATTTTTTCACTAGATAACTGTGATGACCAGTAGTATAAAAAGCCTTAGACCTTTGAGATTCTGAGCGATTTCTCCTAATTCAGCCAGTAATTATCTGTACTGTTAGGTAGAGTCCTGTAACATTGTCTGAAGAGCAAGGAATGACCTTTTGTCTTCTGACCTATCTTTTTGGGAAGTAATAGAGGAGAGACAGGCACCAAAAAAAAAAAAAAAAAAAAGTTTGAAACACAAAGTTGTTAGGTGAACCAGATCTACTCAATAATGCTAAGCTGATTTATCATCTCTCATATTTCTAAAAAAAGGTTTAGCCAGAAGAGGTGGGGAGTGATAAGCCACAGCTAGGCCAAACAGCTCCAATCTGCCGGCTTATATACAGTCAGAATCAGCCTCTCAATACAGCTATCACTAGCCATACTCAGAACATCTGAAAATATTTCACTGAATCCATTTTACATTTTTTCCAGTGGGACCTACAATGGACCTAAGTGCATTTAAAGATGGGCTGGAAGTTATTGTCCCAGAACCAATCAAGATCCGTGTTCCTATAACTGGCTACCCTGTGCCAACTGCCACATGGTCTTTTGGTGATCAAGTCTTAGAAGAGGGTGATCGTGTAACAATGAAGACCACTGCCTCCTTTGCAGAACTTATAATTAGTCCAAGTGAACGTCCAGACAAGGGAATTTATTCCTTAACATTAGAAAACCCTGTGTCATCTGTTTCAGGAGAAATTAATGTTAATGTCATTGGTAAGAGGACATGTATATATTCTAGTAATAATATTCCTTGTCTTGCTAAAATCTAATTATGTTAATAATGTGAAATTACACATCTTTCAGTAAGGCAAGTATACTAAAAATATAACTAAAAACTCACAATCTGTCCACCATAATAGCTCTTTTCAATATCCAGCTTTGGTTTTTTAGGGAAGAATGACTAGAAGAACAAGTCTTCTATGAGACAGATTACAGAAATTGCCTGTCAAACTCCAAGTACAAAATATTTAATACAATGTCTGTGATTTCTAGATCGTCCAAGTGCACCAAGAGAACTTAAAGTCTTGGACATAATCAAGAACACAGTACAGCTGTCATGGGAACCTCCAGAAGATGATGGTGGAAGTCCAGTTACTGGCTATTTAGTTGAAAAACGTGAAGTAAGCAGGAAAACATGGAGCAAAGTAAGTTCATTCTTTCTCATTTCAGTTTATATTAGCCATATTGTTTCCTCATATACTACTGAATTTTATGTCTTATTTTGGTAATTGCGCTTTGGAAACAAATTTTAGAACTATATTTGAGCTTTCCTTCTCTTCAGGTTGTGGATCATCTTGATGACCAAGAGTTCACTGTACCTGACCTCATCCAGGGAAAAGAATATTTATTTAGAGTTTCTGCATATAATAAATGTGGCCCAGGAGAGCCTGCATATATTGATGAACCTGTAGATATGTCAGCACCAGCAAGTAAGTTAACATTTTCACATGGTTGCTGATTTTTCTGTTTCTGAAATCTTGTTAATTTTCTCCAAAATAAGATGTAAAAAAAAATAATCTTCCTTAGACTGGTTTCTAAGACCCCATATGTTTTCATTTTTCCAATAGCGGTGCCTGATCCACCAGAAAATGTTAAATGGAGAAATCCAACATCAAAAGGAATCTTCCTGACTTGGGAGCCTCCCAAATATGACGGTGGTGCCCGCATTAAGGGTTATCTGGTAGAAAAATGCCAACGTGGAACAGACAAGTGGGAGATATGTGGGGAACCTGTTGTTGAAACAAAGTAAGTAAATTAACATCAGCATGTATATCCTTTTAACTAATGGTGCTCTCCTCACCACTTTACATATCTGATTATTCTTATTTCTAACAAACAGAATGGAAGTAACAAAACTCAAGGAAGGGGAGTGGTATGCATATCGGGTTAAGGCTTTGAACAGAATGGGAGCTAGCAAGCCAAGTAAGCCAACAGATGATATTCAGGCTATTGATGCAAAAGGTAATTACTTAAATCACTGAATTACAATAGCTGCTTTATTTTTACTAGTCTCTGAAATGCTGTTGCTATAACAATGACTTTTTTCCCCTCTCTCCTAAATCAGAGGCACCCGAAATTTTCTTAGATGTGAAGCTTCTTGCTGGACTTACTGTGAAAGCTGGAACTAAAATAGAGCTACCAGCTAAAGTAACTGGAAAGCCTGAGCCCCAGATTACTTGGACCAAGGCTGACAAAATTTTGAGACCTGATGACAGAATCACCATTGAAACCAAACCTAACCATTCTACAGTCACCATTACAGATAGCAAGAGGAGTGACAGCGGAACCTATATTATAGAAGCTGTAAATTCCAGTGGACGTGCTACTGCTACTGTTGAAGTTAACGTTCTTGGTATGCATGTATTTTATGTCATTTCTAAAAATCATTAGTAATATACCAAGATATGAAAACAGAAGATTAACATTTATATCTTGTCCTCTACAGATAAACCTGGTCCACCAGCAGCATTTGATGTATCAGAAATCACAAATGAATCTTGCCTTCTGACATGGAATCCTCCACGAGATGATGGGGGTTCTAAAATTACCAACTATGTCCTTGAGAAAAGAGCTACAGACAGTGAAATATGGCACAAGCTGTCATCAACTATAAAGGATACAAAATTCAGAGCTACCAATTTAACTCCTCATAAAGAATATGTGTTCCGAGTCAGTGCTGAGAACATGTATGGTATTGGGGAGCCAGCACAATGTAACCCCATCATTGCAAAATATTCATTTGGTTAGTTAATTAAATTAATGTTAAATTGTTAGAATATTTTAACAGAGAAAGAAAAAACACCACATGTGTGATGGCTTTGTTTTTTGTTTTGTTTTCTTGAATTTATTTATACAGATCCACCAGGCCCTCCAACAGGTCTCCGGCCTACAGAGGTCACTAAAGACTCAGTCACCTTAACCTGGAATGAACCAGACGAAGATGGTGGCAGCCCTATAACTGGCTACTGGGTTGAAAGATACGATCCTGAGCAGGACAAATGGATAAAATGCAATAAAATGCCAGTGAAAGATACAACATTCAAGTAAGACTATAGTCAATTTAGCCTGAAATACGTCACAGAGACACAAAAATGTAACAATAGCTTTATAAACAACTCTTACATTGTTTTTACTCTTTTTTCACTAGCTTATATTCAGCTAAAATCTGGTGGCTTTTTTTTTTTTTAATAATTAGCTTTAAACCAGGATGTCTTTACACAAGAATTGAATCATCCCTTTTCTTTTTTCATTAAAAATAATTAAAAAGTTATACTTAATAGTTTCTGTGGTATGTTATGCTTAAATAGCAGTTTGCCAAAACCTTGAGGTTTGTTTCTCCTGATACTTGTTTTAATTAACTTAGGAACATACAAAAACATTAATTTCAGTGTCATGGTGTGCCATTTTACTATTGCCAATATACATATTTTGAATGTTCACCATTTCATAAAATGTCTCTAGCAGTAATCTGGGTAATTTTAGATTTTCCAAGTAAACAGTAGTAGAAAGAGAGAGAATAACGTTTTAAGTACAAGTTAAGGTGTAGATTTGGTTTAATCAAACTTAATTTTCATTTCCAGAGCTAAAGGTCTTACAAATAAGAAGAAATATAAGTTCCGTGTCTTGGCAGAGAATCTTGCAGGACCTGGAAAACCAAGCAAGGAAACAGAGCCAATCCTAGTGAAAGACCCAATTGGTATAATAAATAGTTTTAAAATGCTTTCATTTAACAATAAAATAAATCTTTGTTTTCAATCATGTAATTAATATTGTATTCCTGTCTAGATCCACCATGGCCTCCTGGAAAGCCAACTGTGAAAGATATTGGCAAGACGTCATTAAGACTGAACTGGACAAAGCCAGAACATGATGGAGGGGCAAAGATTGAATCTTATGTCATCGAACTGTTGAAGACTGGAACAGATGAGTGGGTGAGAGTGGCTGAAGGAGTTCCTACAACTGAACACTTCCTCAAAGACCTTATGGAGAAACAAGAATATTCATTTCGTGTAAGAGCTGTGAACAAAGCCGGCGAAAGTGAGCCCAGTGAACCCAGTGACCCTGTGCTATGCAAAGAAAGGCTCTGTGAGTATTATTTCAGTGTGCTGTTACCTCAAGTACACTGTCTCTTTGTAGACGCCCCATTTCTGACTCCCTGTGTAGATACCAACTGAACTCTTGCAACGCTTGAGAGCTATTAAAATCTGTCCTGCTTCAACTAAGAAAACACACAAAGTTTTAATAGCATTTTCTGAGATCTTCAATGGAAAATATGCTAACATGCTTTATCTTCTTTTTCTCTTTTATAGATCCTCCTTCACCACCTCGGTGGCTTGAGGTTATTAATATTACTAAAAACACAGCAGATCTTAAGTGGACAGCACCAGAAAAAGATGGAGGTTCTCCAATTACCAACTACATTGTTGAAAAGAGAGATGTAAGGCGAAAAGGTTGGCAAACAGTTGACACAACAGTCAAAGATACCAAGTACACAGTGAGCCCACTGACTGAAGGTTCATTGTATGTGTTCCGTGTGGCTGCTGAAAATGCCATTGGACAGAGTGATTATTGTGAAATTGAAGATTCAGTGCTTGCTAAAGATACTTTCAGTAAGTTTCATATTTGCTTACTTAGTGATAAACAGAAGCAGCTCACATGTAACAGATACTTCTAACATACAGATTTTTTCTTTAGCAACACCTGGACCTCCATATGCTCTTACAATAGTTGAAGTGACAAAAGGCCACGTTGATTTGAAATGGGAGCCACCTAAGAATGATGGTGGGAGACCAATTCAAAGGTAATTTCATTTTTAGTTTGTGTAGTGTTCCTGTGGATGAAGATCTTACCATAAACTGTTTCTCTCAAAATATTTACATTTTGAAAGGACATATTTTATATGAAAAAGAAGTGGATAGGTGTAAAAGAGAAGCCATGTGGTCAAAGCAATGAAGAGTTTAATTTTAGCACATAGAAATTATGCAAATATAAATAATCTAATATGCTTGAACAATTAATATGTTGTCAACTTCATAACAGCATCAAATCAAACTGAAGTATATATAAAATATGAAAAATAATGCAACCACACTCTCCAGGGTTTTAGTCACTTAGACTTTCCTTCTGCCATAGTTTCTCATTCACACTGCATACACACAACTAAGATGACACCTCATCTCTTTGCTGTTCATTCTCTTCTGTATTACGCTTTTCAGACAGACTAGTCCAAACTAGTCCTTTGAGTTGCTTCAAACTTGTACTTTTCTTGGTTTCTGAAGTATCTGTCATCTGAAATTTGCACTGAAGGCCACTTACATCTTTCATCTTTATATTTTCACTCTTTGTCTCTTTCTCAATCACAGTAAACATATCTTAGACAAACTGACAACTACTGAGATTCGTCTGAAGCTACAGAAGTCACTTAATTCAAATTACTTTCCCTTAGCCTGTCATAGGCAGAATGTTGACAGTAGAGTAACTCACAGATAATATTTACAAACTTGCAAAGAAGCAAATATAGCATGAAGATTCTTTCACCTCTGCAGCTTTCTAAAATCTGAGAACACAGCAGAAGTTCAGGAAGTGGCTTTGAGAATTTGATCTGTGTGAAACTGTTAGCTCAAGTCCAATACCTGCCAGGGCTACAAGAACTAACTGGCTGATGTCTGAAGTAAAATTCATTGAATCTGTCACACGTGACTCTACTTTTCCACTGGCCAGACTATTTTATTGAGTTATTAAGTCTCAAGTGTCCTAGTTTCAATGCCTACTAACATTTTCTCCAATTCACTCAGATATGTTATTGAAAAGAAAGAAAAACTAGCCACTCGTTGGGTAAAAGCTGGCAAAACAGCTGGTCCAGATTGCACTTACAGAGTGACTGACGTCATTGAAGGTACAGATGTACAGTTCCAGGTTCGTGCAGAAAATGAAGCTGGATGTGGTCATCCCAGTGAACCAACTGACCTCATTCATATTGAAGATCCAACAAGTGAGTATCAGTATAATAGAAAGTGTATGGATTATGGAAACAGTATACCATGTAGAACAGATATTCTGGGAGAAAAAAAACCAAAACACTATTTTCCATTTCTGCAGGCCCTCCTTCACCTCCTCAGGATTTACATGTCACAGATGCAGGTCGAAATCATATTTGCATTGCATGGAAACCACCTGAGAAGAATGGTGGCAGCCCTATTATTGGGTATAATGTTGAGATGTGCGAAGCAGGAACAGAAAAATGGATGCGGATCAATTCTCGTCCAATAAAAGATCTAAAATGCAAAGTGGAGGAAGGTGTTGTTCCAGACAAGGAATATGTGCTGAGAGTCAGAGCTGTCAATGCTGTTGGAGCTAGTGAGCCATCAGATGTCTCAGAAAAAGTTGTTGCCAAGGACCCAGACTGTAAGAAGAAATTCCCATTTTTTGTTTGTTTTCTTTCAGATGTGCATAACTGAAAAAAATAACAATGTTTGGCAGATTTCTAGTAATATTATCCTTACTTTTACAGGTAATCCTACAATTGATCTAAAAACTCGTGACATTGTTGTTGTTAAAGGACAGAAATTAAGTATCCCTATACCCTTCAGAGCTGTTCCATCCCCAACTATAACATGGCACAAAGATGGCAAAGAGTTGAAAGCTGGTGACAGAACAACGATGAAGAGTGACTACACCTCTGCACTGCTTGAAGTCATAGACAGTGTTCATGCTGATGCCGGTGTCTATACTATCACACTGGAGAACAAGCTGGCATCAACAACTGGCTCAGTCAACGTCAAAGTCATAGGTAACTAGGCTTCTCACATTCTGAGAAGTATACTTATCCTAGCTTGAGCTCTGGAGCTGACAGAAGGAAGGACTAGAAAAATCCCTTTTCTGCCATTTGGAAAAGTCACTTCAACTCAGAGACATGTAGACTGCCATAAAGTCATTAATGTTGTGAAATCCCACAAAAAAAACCACTTTACCCTAAGCTGGTCAAACTAGTCAGTGGCTGCTCAAATTATGAATAGTCATCATATAAGCGTAAAATCATCTGTAAGAATTCTGAATATTTTTCACCTTTAGGAACATAAATTTGTATATATGCTGTGCAGCCAACATCTGTGGATTTGGTCTGCTTTCTACAAAGTAAAGAACTGTAATATAATTTCATATTTCTAGAGATACAGATTCCCATCTTAACTAACCATTAACTAATTTAATTATTCTTATTTAAAACAGGTCCACCTGGACAGTGTAAAGACATTAAGGCAAGTGAAGTCACTAAGAATTCTTGCAAAGTATCCTGGGAGCCTCCAGACTTCGATGGTGGTACTCCTATTCTGCATTATGTTCTGGAACGCAGAGAAGCTGGTCGACGAACATATATCCCAGTCATGTCTGGTGAAAATAAGCTTTCATGGCAAGTCAAAGATCTAATCCCAAGCTGTGAATATTACTTCCGTGTAAAAGCTGTTAATAAGATTGGAGGAGGTGAATATCTTGAACTAAGAAACCCAATCATAGCAGAAGACCCTAAACGTAAGATTTTTTTTTTTTAACTAGTAAATAATTTAGCAAATTGAATTTTAATCAAAATATTTGTATTTTCTTTTCTCATGTGATCTCTCTTTTGCCACTCTTCCACAGAACCTCCAGATCCTCCCGTTGACCTTGAGGTCCATAATCCAACATCAAAATCAGTAACACTTACATGGAAACCACCTCTCTTTGATGGTGGAAGCAAGATTATGGGCTATATAATTGAAAAACTTTGTAAGGGCAAGGAGAGGTGGGAGAGATGCAATGATTATCTGGTACCTCTATTAACTTACACAGTGAAAGGTCTTGAAGAAGGAAAGGAATATCAGTTCCGTGTTCGTGCTGAGAATGCTGCTGGCATCAGTGAGCCTTCTCGGATTACTCCTTTTGTGAAAGCTGTGGATCCTATTGGTATGAATTGCTCATTTGGTTGATTTTAGTAATTGCCATGCATCCTAAAACATATTGGAAGATTCTACTCTCCATTTATCCTTCTGTGTTATTACAGAGGCTCCAAAAGTCTTCCTTGCTGCAAACCTACAATCTGGCCTTGAGGTGAAGAGAGGTGATGAGATCATACTTGAGGCCCATATTTCAGGATCACCTTATCCATCTATCACTTGGCTGAGGAATGATGAAGTTATCACACCAGAGGAAATAAAAAAGAGAGTAACAACATATACAAAAAAGAAGGGTGAAGCTGAAGAGAAGCCATTCCAGCTTTCACTGCCAGAACGTATGAGTGTTGATAACCATAAAGAAGGAGAATCTGTACTATCAATTCGTGACTCCATCAGAGCTGACCATGGCACATTTACAATTAAAGTAGAAAATGATCATGGTGTTGCAAAAGCTTCATGTGAAGTCAATGTGTTAGGTATGTAATGAATGTCCTCAAAAACGCCTAGTTGTTGAGAGTATATGGTAAGAAGTGCATAAGATGAGTAATCATAATTTTTCTTGCTTTACTGACAGATACACCTGGGCCTCCAGTTAACTTTGTATTTGAAGATGTGAAGAAAAATTCGGTCATTTGCAAGTGGGAGCCTCCACTTGACGATGGTGGAAGTGAAATCCTAAACTATGTATTGGAAAAGAAAGACAATACAAAAGCTGAAATGGGCTGGGTCACTGTCAGTTCAACCCTCAGGCATTGCAAATTCCATGTAACAAAACTCATTGAAGGGAAAGAATATCTCTTCCGTGTATTTGCTGAAAACAGAGTTGGACAAGGCCCACCATGCGTTTCAAAACCAATGACAGCAAAAGATCCCTTCTGTAAGTTTTCATTATGAAATACAACCTTTTCAAAAAAAAGTGTAAAACTACACAGGCTCCTGGAACACTCAGCTTCTTCCCAGAAGAAACTTGAGCAATGTAACTATTGTTTATTGTGCATTTAAATCATTGGAATAGAGGGTAATACTGACAGCATTCTAATTTCAATAGTAAAGAAATAAGAATGATAACCACTGTAATAAAATTTTATACTTAAAACACTCAGTATCTGAACAGTGATATTTCTGGTGTTCAATAGAGTAATATTTTTACCAAAAGACAGAACACTGCAAGCTTGCTTACTGATTGCAGTTAAGAATCAAATTTTCTGATAAAAAGCATAAAAGAATTATGAATTACTTAAAATTAGTCATTTCCCATATATTAGTTCTTAGCTTTGATTAAGCTCTGAAGAAGACAGAAATTATGACAAAATTACACTCGTTTTTTTCAGCTCCTCCAGATCCACCAAATAAACCTGATGTGCAAGATGTTACCAGCAACAGTATGTTGGTTAAATGGAATGAACCAAAAGACAATGGCAGCCCAATCATAGGATATTGGATTGAAAAACGTGAAATTAATAGTACTCATTGGGCTCGGGTTAACAGGAACCTTGTAAGTGCTCTGGAAATAAAAGTTGAAGGACTGTTGGAAGGACTAACCTACATCTTTAGAGTATGTGCTGAAAATGCAGCTGGCCCTGGTAAATTTAGTCCGCCGTCAGACCCAAAAACTGCACAGGATCCAATAAGTAAGTAGATTAGCAGAAGTTAATAGCCGATGGGGAATAGAATAGGATTCATAGTCTTTAACCTTGATTTTTACACCTGTTTATTTATAGTGCCACCTGGTCCACCAATTCCAAGGGTTTCTGATACAAGCTCAACTTTTATTGAGTTAGAATGGGAACCTCCTCTGTATAATGGTGGTGGAGATATCACTGGCTACCACGTATACAAGCAACTGATGGGAGTAAATGAGTGGTCACGATGCACAGAAAAACCTATAAAGGTTCGGCAGTATACCGTTAAAGAAGTCAGAGAAGGTGCAGATTATAAACTCCGTGTTACTGCACTTAATGCAGCTGGTGAAGGACCACCTGGTGAAACTGAACCCACAACAGTTACAGAACCCAAAGGTATTGCAATTGTATTATTTTCAAGACACATCCAGCTGCTAAAAGGTGGGTTTTAGTCTCTCCCTTGAACTTATTGATGTTTTCTCTCTCTTCTCCAGAACCTCCCACTGTTGAGCTGGATGTTTCTGTCAAAGCAGGCATTCAGGTCATGGCTGGGCAAACTATTACAATTCCTGCTACTGTGACAGGACGTCCTACTCCTACCATCGTGTGGGCTGTAGAGGAGGGTGAATTGGACAAAGAACGAACCGTTATTGAAAATGTTGGCACAAAATCCGTGTTAACCATTAAGAATGCATTGAGAAAAGACCATGGAAGATATGTAATTACTGCTACCAATACTAGTGGTTCCAAATCTGCAGGAACAAGAGTAGAAGTATTTGGTAAGAAGAGTATTTTCTGAAATCAACTCAGCATTTCTTTTGGTGAGATAATCTTTGGGCTCTTTCCCACTTATGTAACTTTTTTTTTTTCCCCCCCAGATGTTCCTGGGCCAGTCCTTGACTTAAAGCCAGTGGTCACAAACAGGAAGATGTGTTTGCTTAACTGGTCTGATCCTGAAGATGATGGTGGCAGTGATATCATAGGCTTCATTGTTGAGAGGAAGGATGCCAAAATGCATACATGGAGACTAGCTGTAGACACAGACAGGTCTAAATGTGATATTACCGGTCTGATTGAAGGACAGGAATATAAATTCCGTGTTAGTGCCAAGAACAAATTTGGTACTGGTCCACCTGTTGAAATAGGGCCCATTCTTGCAGTTGATCCATTAGGTAAGATGACTGATTTTATGTGGTTTCTTTTTAAAAAACTACTTTTAGTTATAGATTAGTAAACCATCATTGTTGTGAGGATTACTTTCTATACAGAAAGCATATTTTCTTTTTCACTACCTGGATAAAGCATCTGCCTTAGATTCATGACTTCTCTGAATCACTTATGTAAAACTTGAGAAACTATATGCTATCCAAATTATAGTCAGATACTTTTCATGTAAAAGCTGTTGCTTTAAAAAGCCAGAGTTACTGCATTCATATTATTAAATCTTCTCTATTTTTAATTTTTTTTTTCATTATGATTTATTTGTGTTAATAGGTCCTCCAACAGCACCAGAGAGATTCATGTACACAGAGAGGACAAAGTCAACCATTACTCTTGACTGGAAGCCTCCACGTAGTGATGGTGGCAGTCCTGTCTTAGGATATATTGTTGAGAAAAGAAGACATGATTCAAAAGACTATGAAAGAGTTAATGCAAGGCTGTGTCCGAAAACATCTCTTCTTGTTGAAAAACTTGATGAACTTCATATGTATGAATTCCGTGTGAAAGCTGTCAATGCCATTGGAGAAAGTGAACCATCACTGCCGCTCAATGTAGTTATACAAGATGATGAAGGTATATCTGCTTTAAAGAAATCCATACAAAGATCCACAGAATACTACAGGGTATTTTTTTTTTTTTTTGGTCTCCTTTTTCATGCTGTCATTTTTCTTCTTGTTTTCAGTGCCTCCAACTGTTACATTACGCTTGGCTGTGAGAGGAGATACTATCAAAGTGAAGGCAGGAGAACCAGTAAATATTCCTGCTGATGTGACAGGTCTGCCAATGCCCAAGATTGAATGGGACAAGAATGAAGTTTTAATTGACCAAACATCCAGTGCACTTAAGATAACCAAGGAAGAAGTATCTAGAAGTGAAGCAAAAACGGAACTTATCCTGCCTGCAGCTGTGAGGGATGATAAAGGCACTTACACTGTGAGAGCTTCCAATCGTCTTGGCACTGCATTTCGCAATGTGCATGTTGAAGTATATGGTAAGGGTACAACACTTTAATAAAATTACAGCTAGTAAAATACTATTTCCTTTTCTTAACATAATCCTATCTTCTATTGCTTTCAAACAGATCGTCCTTCTCCACCAAGAAATCTTGCTGTTTCTGATATTAAAGCAGAATCATGCTATTTAACATGGGATGCCCCTCTTGATAACGGCGGTAGTGAAATTACTCATTACATTATTGAGAAACGTGATGCTAGTAGGAAGAAATCTGAGTGGGAAGAAGTTTCCAAAAGTGCTATTGAGAGAAGACTGGGGGTAAATCATAAAATTCTTCACTACCTACTGTGATATACATGAAAATTAACAATAATGCATATCTAATGAAAACTACTGCTTGCATAGATACCTGTGATTGTGCTCCATTTAGAGTCCAGGATTACTGGATGAATGTTTTCTTCATTTATGTATATGAGTTTTCCTCATGTGACGAAGTAAAATAAATGGTTATCTTTTGCTACTTAATCTCAGCTGAGCTTAGAAGACATATTCCTTTCCATTTCCCAGCACTATTCATAGCTTTGTCAACCACAAACCCAAACATGATGACATTTATTTATGTTTGGTCCTAGGCACATGAAATAAGAATATCCTGAGGGCTTTACACAGAGCTGTGTAGTGCATAAACACAATTATGCCAACGAAATTCCAAGACAGAATTTAAAGCAAAATCCACAACATAACTTCAAATAAGTTTATTCTGAAGGTCGACAAGTATTGATCTAAATCTCATTTTTCAGGTATGGAATCTTGCAACAGATGAAAAATATCAATTTAGAGTCCGTGCTGCAAACAAATATGGAATAAGTGATGAATGCCTCTCAGAAAAAGTTGTCATTAAGGATCCCTATGGCCTTCCTGGACCTCCTGGAAAGCCAAAAATTTTAGATCGCACCAGATCATCAATGCTGGTCTCTTGGGAGCCTCCTTTGGACAATGGTGGCAGTCCAATAACTGGCTATTGGCTGGAGAAGAGAGAGGTGGGAGGTGTCTACTGGTCACGTGTTAACAGGGCTCCAGTAACAAAACCAGCAGTAAAAGGTCTAGAGTACAATGTACTTCGATTGGTTGAAGGTGTTGAATATCAATTTAGAGTCATGGCTGAAAATCTTGCTGGAATTGGCCCTCCCAGTGAACCATCAGATCCTGCCTTAGCAGCAGATCCCATATGTAAGTATATAAATTACTCTTTTAAAGGACTGTATCATAGCAGAACTAAAATATGCTAGTTTTATTTATATTGTATTTAGTGCAATTAATCACAGAATCACAGAACATTAGAGGTTGGAAGGGACCTCCAGAGATCCTTGGGTCCAACTCCAGTGTCAAAACAGGATCACTGCATTGTTTTCATTAAACCAAAAAGAATATATTGACACAAAGTAGCTTGCTGGTTTTCATCATTTCTCTGTGACAGAAGAAAATATAAATACTTGCATTCTTCCAGTCACTATACAGAAAAATATAGGCAGACACTAACTCTCGGGTAATTTTCACTTCTTCTCGTTTTACAAGTTGTGCCTGGTCCACCATCTTGTCCAGAGATCAAAGACAAAACCAAATCATCTGTAGCTCTTGCATGGAAGCCTCCACAAAAGGATGGTGGCAGTCCTATAAAAGGATATATTGTTGAAATGCAAGATGAAGGTAGTACTGAATGGAAGAAGGTGAATGAAGGAGACAAACTATTTCCTACTTGTGAATGTGTTATTCCCAACTTGAAAGAGCTCAGAAAATACAGATTTAGGGTGAAAGCTGTAAATGCTGCTGGAGAATCAGAACCAAGTCCTGCAACATCAGAAATACCTGTCCAAGATATTCTAGGTAAGTGTCCTTGGAATTAATTTAGGTATGTATACCTAAATGCCATCTACTGCTAATGAGTGTTCAAAAAGGATGACAAGCAAGCCAAAGTCAAAATAGAACAATTATGACAAAGTGTAACAACAGATTGACACACACTTTTTAAAGTGTCATAATAATCACTACCAGGGCAGGATCCATTAAAACGCTGATGACCACTTATAATTATACTAAGGAAACAATGTGTGTGTTATGAAGAAATGTCTACAAGTTTTTGCATTTGTAAATATCCCAGCTTCCTCTTTGCATACCCAATCTTTCTCACAAATATGCATTCTGTTTATGGGGTATTTTAACTAAGTGCTGACAGAAATTTACTTTCAGTAGCTCTTAACATTTATATATTAAAATATTTTTGCAGAGGAACCAGAAATCTTCCTTGATATTGGAGCACAAGATTTACTTAATTGTCGTGCTGGCACTACCATTAAAATCCCAGCTGTTATCAAGGGTCGTCCAGTTCCAAAAACATTCTGGGAGTTTGAAGGAAAAGCAAAAACAACAGCAAAGGTTAGTAAAAGTAAAAACATTTTTTAGACATTTAAACCTGTCCTCTTCTATATTTACATTATTTCCTTTTGTTTATAGGAGGGAGGTCATAATGTACCTGAAGAAGCTCAGGTAAAGCAAATGATTTTTGTAACTTTGGTATTGTTACATTTTTCAAACATAAGCATTCAAAGTTGTTCTATAATGTCTCTTTCTTTTTATAATAGGTGGAAGCAACTGATACAAGTTCAGTGGTTATCATCCCTGAGTGCAACAGAAGTCATTCTGGACGATACAGTATTACAGCAAAGAATAAAGCAGGGCAAAAAACTTTGCACGTCAGAGTCAATGTGCTTGGTACGGTTTATACCTCTTGAAGTATTCAAAAACTAGGTTTTAGTCTTACTTTTCCATGTACTTAAGTAAACTTGTTTCTGTTGTGCTTTCACTTTTAACAGACGTCCCAGGTCCACCAAAAGACCTAAAAGTAAGTGATATCACAAGAGGTAGTTGTAAACTTTCATGGAAGATGCCAGATGATGATGGTGGAGATAGAATCAGAGGCTATGTTATAGAGAAAAGAAACATTGATGGGAAGGCCTGGACTAAAGTCAATGCAAACTGTGGAAGTACTTCTTTTGTTGTACCTGATCTCATATCTGGCCAAGAGTACTTCTTCCGGGTACGTGCAGAAAACCGTTTTGGTGTTGGCCCTCCTGCAGAAACCATCCAGCGGACCACAGCCAGAGATCCAATTCGTAAGTGAAATCAAAGTCAAAAGAATTCTTTAAAACCATATAGCACTGTACAGAGGATTTATTCACATTTGTTTTGTTTGTGAAGATCCTCCAGATCCACCTATTAAACTGAGGATTGGCCTTGTAACCAAGAATACAGTGAGCTTGACATGGAAACCACCAAAGAATGATGGTGGAGCCCCTGTTACACATTACAATGTTGAATGCCTTCGATGGGATCGTACTGGAGAAGTTAAAGAGACTTGGAAGCAATGCAACAGACGTGACGTGGAGGAAACAAAGTTTACTGTTGAGGATCTTGTAGAAGGTGGAGAATATGAATTCAGAGTCAAAGCTGTAAATATAGCAGGCCCTAGCAGGCCTTCAGCCACTGTTGGCCCACTTGTTGTCAAAGACCAGACATGTAAGTACTAACTGATACCAGTAAGTACAAATTCCATTTAAAAATTCTAACATATTTTTGTATGTTAATTTTTTCAACATTTCATTGTAGGCCCACCATCTATTGAACTCAAGGAATTTATGGAGGTTGAAGAAGGAACAGATGTTAAAATTGTGGCCAAGATAAAGGGTGTACCCTTCCCCACATTAACATGGCTAAAAGCACCTCCAAAGAAACCAGATGACAAAACACCAGTGCTGTACGATCAACATGTCAACAAGATTGTTGGTGAAGATACTTGCACTTTATTGATTCAACAGTCTCGCAGAAGTGACACAGGCTTATACACTATAACAGCTGTAAATGATCTGGGAACTGCTTCAAAGGAGATGAGACTAAACGTTCTGGGTAGATATCTAGAACTTCTCATGTATTACACAAATTGGTAGCATTCATGTGATGCTTTAATAGCATTTTAATTAATTCTCCTTTCTAAAAAAAATTTCTTTTAGGTCGTCCTGGGCCTCCAGTGGGACCTATTAAATTTGAATCCATTTTGGCTGATAAAATGACAATATCATGGCTCCCTCCATTAGATGATGGTGGTTCTAAGATTACAAACTATGTTATAGAGAAAAAAGAAGCAAATAGAAAGACATGGGTACCTGTTACAAATGAGCCTAAGGAATGTTTATTCACTGTTCCCAAGCTGATGGAAGGCCATGAATATGTGTTCCGCATTATGGCGCAAAATAAATATGGTATTGGAGAACCTTTGGATAGTGAACCAGAAACAGCACGAAATCTTTTCAGTAAGTAGGATTATACTTTCAAATTATGCCAGTTGTTTTCATACACTGGTATGCGTACAGCATCTGTTATACACCACTAGTATTTTTCTCTCTTCACACAAATAATTTTTCTAGGATAGATCAAAGAGTTTTAACATTAATAGTTAAAAGCACATGTAGTACTTAAAAATACTTTTCTCCCTCCTTGTTATATATTAAAAGAATTTTTTTTTTAAGGTTTAATTGTACAAATAAAGGGGTCTCTGATAAGATTCTGAGCATTCTGTTATATTTGAGACATTGAATTCATAGATGGCAAAGAGTCAACTTTCTGTCTTCAGTTTTGAAAGACAAAAAATCGGTTT
This sequence comes from Dryobates pubescens, assembly GCF_014839835.1. Lineage (NCBI taxonomy): Eukaryota > Metazoa > Chordata > Aves > Piciformes > Picidae > Dryobates > Dryobates pubescens. The sequence goes on from NC_071613.1 coordinate 30,906,525, forward strand.
CAAAACATCCAAGATTACACTGGGCATTGAAATGAGTTGCTGAAGGGAAGTAAAACTAATTTTTGAAAATTGTTATTTGAAGGAAAGATGTTTTATGTTTCACAGAAGTGTATGTACCTAGATAGGGATGGGGAGGTGAATGAGAAAAGGAATCTCTTGCAGATAGGTAACTATCTAATGCAACTATGACCATGTCAGTGAATAGCACTAGTTTTGCACTCTAGCAATATCTATTTTCCTTTAGCACTTTTTCTTTACAACCTATGTGTGCATTCTTTTTCCCAGCTGTTCCTGGACCTTGTGACAAGCCAACAGTTAGCAGTATAACACGTGACTCAATGACTGTAAACTGGGAAGAACCTGAACATGATGGTGGCTCTCCTATTACTGGCTATTGGTTGGAACGCAAAGAGACTACTGGAAAGAGATGGACCAGAGTTAACCGTGATCCTATCAAACCTATGGCACTGGGGGTTTCATACAAAGTTACAGGTCTTATCGAAGGCTCTGAGTATCAGTTCCGTGTTTCAGCCATTAATGCAGCTGGTGTTGGTCCTCCAAGCATGCCATCTGATCCAGCAATTGCTAGAGATCCTATCGGTAAGTATTTTAGATTCCTACTTTTGAATTCAAAAATATTCAAATAGGAACATAGAATATATTGTTAATGCTGTAACGGTATGATGTTATTTTTCAGCCCCACCTGGCCCTCCTATTCCAAAAGTTACTGACTGGACAAAGTCTTCAGTAGACTTGGAGTGGACTCCACCATTAAAGGATGGTGGATCTAGGGTCACTGGCTACATTGTGGAGTATAAAGAGGAAGGCAAGGAAGAATGGGAAAGGGTAGGTGCAAAACTCTTACAGAATCTGCATTTGTTCTCTTTGTCTATCAAAAGAAAACACTAAAAAAGATTTTTTTTTGGCAAATGTTCTCTATGAAAGTTATTTTCCTAAAAGTTCATAATTTTGCACAATAATTATCTTCAGATGTTTAAAATACCAGACCAAATGTAAAAGTCAGTAATAGCCCATCTGCAACATCAAGTTAACGTTGCAGTTTCCTAAACATAGAATTTTTAAATTTCTGTTTAAAGATGTGAGAAAATACATGCGTAATTTGCCATGAAAGAACAGAAGAGAAGACCTGTTTAGAACTGGCGCTGGTATCAAACTGTAGCAAATCATGTGGAATTGCTATGTCCTGTATTTTCCTACTTTTTTCAATAATGCATAACTGAAAATTTAAGTGATGGATACCTTGCCTGGGTCTTGTATCTCCATAAACATTTGCATGCATTTTAAGTAATACCTAAATTTCTTGCACTGTTTCCAGGTAAACAGTCTTCATACTGGAGTTTAAAAAAGAACAATTCATTCCTTTTTTATGCCACTGTCACTTACATGATTTTATTTGTCCAATAATACATGTAACTCATCTGAGACCACAGACTGTTTTAATTGTTGTAGCAGCCTTGTCAGAATTGTCAAAATAATAACTTGTATGTCCTACATGTCTTTGTGCAGGTTCTGAAGGGTCTTGTGAGCTAGACCCTTAAGACTGTCTTCTGTCTTGTGCTTATAAATCTGAAACAAGATTGCAAAGAAATTGATAATACCTTGATATAAGCTGATGTTAAATACTTTTTTCCAGGTAAAGGATAAAGAAATTAGAGGAACTAAGTTCGTTGTGGCAGGACTAAAAGAAGGATGTTTTTACAAATTCAGAGTTAGAGCAGTGAATGCTGCTGGCATCGGAGAGCCTGGAGAAGTTACAGACATTATTGAAATGAAGGACAGAATTGGTATTTACCATTTACATTTCCATTTTTAGTTCCTCATATTCAAAGTGGGAAGAAAAAATAAAAATTGCCTTTTTTTTTTTTTTTGTTCTACTCCTACAGTGGCTCCTGATATTAATTTGGATGCAAGCGTCAGGGACAGAATTGTTGTTCATGCTGGAGGAGTAATTAGGATCATAGCATATGTCTCAGGAAAACCTACTCCAACGGTGACTTGGAGCAGGGATGAACAAGTCTTACCAGAAGAGGCCAAAATCGAAGAAACAGCTATTAGTTCTTCTTTAGTCATCAGGAATTGCAAAAGAAGTCATCAGGGTTTATACACTCTTCTTGCTAAAAATGCCGGTGGTGAGCGGAAGAAGACTATTATTGTTGATGTGCTAGGTAAATAGTAACTTCAGTCCTTATGAAAGAGTGACTTTTTATAACATTCAGCCTATGTACTTAAATACTCCATTTCTTCTTTGCTTTCAGATGTGCCAGGCCCAGTTGGAATGCCGTTCCTTACTGAGAACCTAACCAATGATTCTTGTAAATTGTCATGGTTTACTCCAGAAGATGATGGTGGTTCTCCAATCACCAACTATATAATCGAAAAACGTGAATCTGACCATAGAGCTTGGACTCCAGTAACTTGTACAGTTACAAGACAGAATGCTACTGTTCAGGGACTCACTGAAGGGAAAGCATACTTTTTCCGAATTGCAGCTGAGAATATAATTGGTATGGGTCCATTCACAGAGACAACAAAAGAGATTATCATTAAAAATCCAATAAGTAAGTATGTTTTGGGGTTTGGATTACTGTCGTATGAAATGAATATACAGAAAAAACACATTTACCACAATTTTTTGTTTATCACAGCTGTTCCTGATCGTCCAGAAGACCTGGAAGTAAAAGCAGTTACTAAGAACTCTGTTACATTGACTTGGAACCCTCCAAAATATAATGGAGGCTCAGATATCACCATGTATGTTCTAGAGAGCCGTCTCATTGGAAAAGAGAAATTCCACAAAGTTACAAAGGAGAAATTGCTCGACAGGAAATATACTGTAGAAGGCTTGAAAGAAGGTGACACCTATGAGTATCGAGTAAGTGCTTGCAATATTGTGGGACAAGGCAAGCCATCATTTTGCACAAAACCAATCACATGCAAGGATGAACTTGGTATGTATCTTTTCTATATTTCATTTGAAAACAGTAATTACATTTACTGATTCCTTACTTTTTCTTCTCAATATTGCTGACATTTGTTGGCACTGTGTTTTGTATTTCATCTTTCAGCTCCTCCATCACTTGACCTTGACTTTAGAGACAAGCTTATTGTTCGGGTTGGTGAAGCTTTCAGCCTAACTGGACGTTACTCAGGCAAGCCTGCACCAAAGGTTACTTGGCTAAAGGATGATAATGTCTTGAAAGAAGATGATCGTACAAAGATCAAGACAACTCCTACAACTCTTTGCTTAGGAATACTAAAATCTGTCCGTGAAGACTCAGGCAAATACTGTGTTACTGTAGAGAACAGCACAGGATCAAGAAAAGGATTTTGTCAAGTTAATGTTGTCGGTGGGTTTTCCTGAATAACAGTATTGCCTGTAATTTTTAGTATAGATTATAATTAATGGATTTATATAAAATGTGTATAATTATTGGATTTACTGTATTCACATTTATACTGAAATACTATTGGTTATGGTTAAGTACATAGCTCACTCTGGCTTAGTTTATTCAGCATGAATAATTTCATGTTTCTACATGCATTTAAAGAATGTCAACGGCTTAGAAAATGTCAGTCACCAAATACCATATAAACATTAGGGAACTAAGTCCAGTGAGTGTCAAACTCATATCAGAGAGGAGCAGTCTTGAGATCTTGATATCTTGTTAAAACTGTGATGTCAAATCTATAATTTCATAATGCATTTATGACACTGTTTAATCTATATTGTTATATGAAATTCATATAAAAACATGAGTATGCTTTATTTTTTTTAAACAGATCGCCCATCACCTCCAGTTGGCCCAGTTATATTTGATGAAGTTCATAAAGATCATATGGTAGTTTCCTGGAAACCTCCATTAGATGATGGAGGCAGTGAAATTACAAACTACATTATTGAGAAGAAGGATGCACACAAAGACCTCTGGATGCCAGTTACATCTGCCACAGTTAAAACAACATGCAAAATTCCTAAGCTGCTTGAAGGAAGAGAATACCAAATTCGGATCTATGCTGAAAATCTTTATGGCATAAGTGATCCTCTCATCTCTGATGAGATGAAAGCAAAGGACCGTTTCCGTATGTTACTCATTTGCAATCTTACTTTGATACTTCTGTTTTCACACTGTTTAGAATGCTCATGAACACTCCTTTTTCTTTTTATTTTCCTTTTCCTTTTTTTAATTTTTCTTTTTCTTTCTTTTCTTCTTACCCATCCCCGCCCCCCCAGGTGTTCCTGATGCACCTGAGCAACCAATCATTAAGAATGTTACCAAAGACTCTGCAGTAGTGGTTTGGAACAAACCATATGATGGAGGCAAGCCAATAACAAACTATATTGTGGAAAAGAAAGAAACAAAGGCTACAAGATGGGTCAAGGTTACCAAAGATCCCATTTTCCCCAGTACTCAGTTCAAAGTACCTGACCTTCTTGAAGGCTGCGAATATGAATTCCGTGTTTCAGCAGAAAATGAAATTGGTGTTGGTGATCCTAGTCCACCATCAAAGCCAGTTTTTGCTAGAGATCCAATTGGTAAAGTATTACCTTTCATTTTTCATTAAAATTTTAATGTACTCTTCATTTCAGTTAGAAAAGCATTTTAATAGTTTCTAATTTTTCCCCCTTTTCTCTCTCTCTCTCTTTTTTTTTTTTTTGACTTTTGTAACAGCAAAACCAAGTCCACCTGTTAATCCAGAAGCAGTAGATAAAACTAGAAATTCAGTTGATTTATCCTGGCAACCACCACGCCGTGATGGTAATGGCAAGATTATTGGCTACCTTGTTGAGTATCAGAAAGTTGGTGATGAAGAATGGAAAAAGGCCAATCTTTCAGCAGATTCTTGTCCTGAAACAAAATACAAAGTCACTGGCCTTACTGAGGGTTTGACCTATAAATTCAGGGTCAAGGCAGTCAATGCAGCAGGTGAATCTGAACCTGCCTACGTTCCTGATCCAGTAGAAGTGAAGGACAGACTTGGTGAGTTTTATGAAATATGATCAATTTACCTAAGAACAGATTAAATTTTTTCCTCATTTTCTAAAACATATAATTTTAATTCCAGAACCTCCTGAGCTGATACTTGATGCTAATATGGCCCGAGAACAGCATGTTAAAGCTGGAGATACCCTAAGGCTTAGTGCTGTTATTAAAGGTGTTCCGTTCCCGAAAGTTTCCTGGAAGAAAGAAGATCATGAGGTCTCACCCAAAGCTGATATTGAGGTTACAGGAGTTGGCAGTAAGCTTGAAATTCGCAACACTGTCCATGAAGATGGTGGCATTTACTCTCTGACAGTTGAAAATCCAGCTGGTTCAAAGACTGTTTCAGTAAAAGTTGTGGTCTTAGGTAATCTTTTGATGTTCCTTTTATACTGCACATTTTTATTCTACAATCAGAGATTAAGAAATAAAGGAATTCCCAGAAAATACCAACATACTAAGTTGTAAGAAAAAAGGACTAGCAATTACAAAAAAAATATAACTATTTCTCTTGAAATTTATTAAGTTTTGTAAAAAATGCTTTAATTATCAAATAAATTAAAGATTTCATTTTTGTCAATATTAGATAAGCCTGGTCCACCCAGAAATCTTCAAATCAGTGAAGTTAGAAGTGATTCCTGCTACCTTACTTGGATGGAACCAGAAGATGATGGCGGCTCTGTCATTACCAACTATGTGGTGGAAAGGAAAGACGTAGCTTCTGCACAGTGGGTAGCCATCTCATCATCCTCCAAGAAACGCAGTCACATTGCTAAATATCTGATTGAAGGCACTCAGTATCTCTTCCGAGTTGCAGCTGAGAATCAGTTTGGTAGAGGTCCATACGTGGAAACACTCAAGCCTATTAAAGCTATAGATCCACTGCGTAAGTTTTCTCAGTTATATGATTTGTTTTGTTCATAGTATTCTTAGTAATTTTTGGCTACTATCTCGTTAATACTAATGTGAAAATGGTACACTGCTACCATAGATTGGCCATCCTAGTAACCATTTTGGTTTTGTATTTTAAAAGATCCTCCAGGGCCACCAAAAAACCTACATCATGTAGATGTTGACAAGACGGAAGTTTCCCTTGCTTGGAATCGCCCAGATCGTGATGGTGGTGCTGAGATAACTGGGTATTTGGTGGAATATCAAGAAGACGGTGCAGATGAGTGGACAAAGTTTCAGACAGTCCCTATGCTAGACTGTGTTGTTACAGGCCTTCAAAAAGGAAAAATATACAAATTCCGTGTGAGAGCTCAGAATATTGTTGGTCTTGGCCTTCCAGATACAACTATACCAATAGAGTGTCAAGAAAAACTAGGTATTTTTAAATATTTTTTTTCATGCTGTTTGTCTGATTCTTTCTCTCTTTCTTTAAGAATGTCCACATAAAACATAATTTCTGGTTTTCTGTCATTTCAGTACCTCCGTCTGTGGACCTAGATGTAAAGTTAATTGAAGGTCTTGTTGTTAAAGCTGGCACCACAGTGAGACTTCCTGCAATTATGAGAGGTGTGCCAGTTCCCACTGCAAAGTGGACTACTGATGGCATTGAAATCAAACCAGATGGCAAATACAAGATTGACACTGACAATTATTCAACTGTACTTACCATCAAAGATTGTATAAGAAAAGATACAGGAGAATATCTACTCACAGTATCTAATGCAGCTGGCAGCAAAACTGTTGCTCTGCATCTTACAGTGTTGGATGTTCCTGGCCCACCAACAGGTCCTATTAATATTCTTGAAGTAACACCAGAACATATGGTTATTTCTTGGCGCCCTCCGAAAGATGATGGTGGGAGTCCTATAATAAATTATATTGTTGAGAAGCGTCAGTCAAAGAAAGAAACCTGGGGAGTGGTTAGCTCTGGAACAACTCACACAAAAATTAAGATTCCACGACTGCAGAAAGGCTGTGAATACATTTTCCGTGTTCGGGCAGAAAATAAGATAGGCATTGGAGCACCCCTTGATTCAGAACCAACAATTGCTAAACATATGTTTGATCCACCATCCCCACCTGGTAAACCAACTGTTTATGATATTACAGAAAATGCTGCAACAGTATCTTGGACCCTACCAATATCTGATGGTGGAACCCCAATAACTGGTTACATACTTGAACGTCGCGAAGCATCTGGTAAATGGGTGCGTGTCAATAAGACACCAATACTTGACATGAAGTACAGAGTCACTGGTCTTTTTGAAGGCAATACATATGAATTCAGAGTTTTTGCAGAAAACATGGTGGGCTTAAGCAAGCCATCTCCAAGCTCTGATCCAATAAAAGCATCACGCCCTATCACTCCTCCTGGACCACCTATAAATCCAAAATTAAAGGACAAAACCAAAGAAACAGCTGACCTGGTATGGACAAAGCCGCTCAAAGATGGTGGCAGCCCAATTCTGGGATACATTGTGGAATGTCAGAAAACTGGAACTACACAGTGGAATAGAATTAATAAAGATGAACTGATTAGACAATGTGCTTTCAGAGCGCATGGGCTAATAGAAGGAAATGAATACAAATTCCGAATAAAAGCTGTCAATATTGTGGGAGAGGGAGAACCAAGAGAACTGGCAGAAACTGTACTTGCAAAGGATATTCTTTCTCCTCCAGAAGTAAGCCTAGATGTGACCTGTCGAGACTTAATTACTGTCCGAGTGGGTCAAACAATCCGTATTACTGGTAAAGTAAAAGGCAGGCCAGATCCTGACATAACATGGTCTAAAGATGGCAAAGTACTAGTCCCAGAAAAGCTTGTTGAAATTCTTCATGATCTACCTCATGTTGAACTGCAAGTGAAAGAAGCCAAAAGATCTGATCATGGCAAATACATAATAGCAGCTAAGAATAGCTGTGGGCATGCTCAGGCTTTTGCTGTTGTTAACGTACTCGACAGACCTGGACCATGTCAGAACCTGAAAATAAGTTATGTCACAAAAGATTCTTGTATGATCTCTTGGGAGAGTCCAGTGGATAATGGTGGCTCTGAAATTACAAATTACATAGTAGAATATCGTCAACCAAACCAGAGGGGATGGTCAATTGTCTCTTCTGACATCACAAAAAGATTAGTAAAGGCAAATCTTATAGAAAACCGTGAATACTTCTTCAGAGTTTGTGCAGAAAACAAAATTGGTCCAGGTCCTTGCATTGAGACCAAGACTCCAATCCTTGCCATCAATCCTATTGACAAGCCTGGAGAGCCAGAAAATCTTCACATTGCAGAGAAAGGAAAGACATTTGTATATCTGAAATGGAGAAGGCCAGATTATGATGGTGGAAGTCCCAATCTAAGTTATCACGTTGAGAGAAAACTGAAAGATTCAGATGAGTGGGAAAGAGTTCATAAAGGCAGCATTAAGGAAACACACTACATGGTAGATAGATGTGTTGAAAATAAGACTTACCAATTCCGAGTTCAAACCAAGAATGAGGCAGGTGAAAGCGGCTGGGTAAAAACAGATGAAGTAGTTGTGAAGGAAGATCTTCAGAAACCAGTGCTAGACTTGAAGTTAAGTGGGGTGCTAACTGTGAAAGCAGGTGATGCAATTAGAATTGAGGCTGGAGTAAGAGGAAAACCACAGCCTGAAGTTGTATGGACAAAAGACAAAGACGCTACGGATCTAGCCAGGTCTCCAAGAATCAGTATTGAAACAACTTCTGACACATCTAAGTTTGTTCTCACAAAATCAAGACGTAGTGATGGTGGGAAATATGTGATTACCGCAACTAACACAGCTGGTAGTTTCGTAGCATATGCTACTGTTATTGTCTTGGATAAACCAGGTCCTGTAAGAAACTTAAAAGTCACCAACATTTCAAGTGATAGATGTACTGTTACTTGGGACCCGCCAGAAGATGATGGTGGTTGTGAAATACAAAACTACATCCTGGAAAAATGTGAAAGCAAGCGTATGGTTTGGTCTACATACTCTTCCTCTGTACTAACAAACTGCGCAAATGTGACACGGCTCATTGAAGGTAATGAATATATATTCAGAGTTCGTGCAGAGAATAAAATGGGCACTGGTCCACCAACAGAAACACACCCAATTATTGCCAAAACAAAGTATGATAGACCTGGACGCCCTGATCCTCCAGATGTCACAAAAGTTAGCAAAGAAGAGATGACTGTGGTTTGGAATCCACCAGAATATGATGGTGGCAAATCAATTACAGGATACATTTTAGAGAAGAAAGAGAAACGATCAGTAAGATGGGTTCCTGTTACTAAGACTGCAATCCCAGAGAGACGCAAGACGGTGACTAATCTCATCCCTGGTCATGAATATCAGTTCCGTGTCAGTGCCGAAAATGAAGTTGGACTTGGAGAACCAAGCTTGCCATCAAGACCTGTAGTAGCAAAAGACCCAATAGGTATCATACCACTATATTCTACTGCATTTTCTTTTAATGTTAACATAACAGACTGTTAAACTGCTCAACTATGTTCCTATCTGCAATTTTTGTCTTTCAGAGCCACCTGGTCCTCCCACAAACTTGAGAGTGGTTGATAGCACAAAGAGTTCCATAACCCTTGGCTGGGGCAAACCAGTGTATGATGGTGGTGCTCCAATTCTTGGATACGTTGTGGAATTTAGACCAAAAGTTGAAGGTGCTGATCCTGAAGCAGGATGGAAAAGATGCAATGTTACTGCCCAGATTGTTCATACAGAATTTACAGCCACCAGCCTGGATGAGAACCAATTATATGAGTTTAGAGTTTCTGCCCAAAACCAGGTTGGCCTTGGCCGACCAGCTGAACTGAAAGAAGCTGTGTCTCCAAAAGAAATACTTGGTGAGTTTTCCCCTCCTCTTGATGAATGTTCACATACAGTCTTTATTTGCTATGGATTTGTTTTATGTCATGTGCTAAACTTTGCATTTTTTTATTTAATTTTGTCTTGTAGAGCCTCCTGAGATTGAGTTGGATGCAAGCATGAGAAAGTTAGTCACAGTCAGGGCAGGATGTCCTATTAGACTTTTTGCTATTGTTAGGGGTCGTCCAGCACCAAAAGTCACCTGGAGGAGAATGGGTGTTGATAATGTTATCAGAAAAGGACAAGTTGATCTGGTAGACACTATGGCCTTCTGTGTCATTCCTGATTCAACACGTGATGACTCAGGCAAATATTCACTGACACTTGTTAATGTGGCTGGAGAAAAAGCTGTATTTGTGAACGTCAGAGTGCTGGGTAAGTAATGAGAGAAATATCCTCTAAAAAGCTTTCAAACTGTATGGAATATTCATTGCAGGAAATTTTATGATGATCGTGTGCTACAGTTTTTGAGCAAAACTGTATCAGATAACACTAACTCCTGATATATAAGAAGCTGTTAGCCCTCTTTAATTTTAACTTATCAAAGAAGGAAAGACTAACATAAATTGAAATTTCTTTATAGATACTCCTGGACCCGTGTCAGACTTCAAGGTTTCAGATGTCACGAAGATGTCATGCCACCTTTCATGGGCACCTCCAGAGAATGATGGCGGTAGCCCAGTGACTCATTATATCCTGCAGAAACGTGAAGCTGACAGGAAGACTTGGGGAACAGTCACTGCAGAACTGAAGAAAACTAGTTTCCATATAGCTAACCTTGTACCTGGAAATGAGTATTTCTTTAGAGTAATAGCTGTAAATGAATATGGGTCAGGTGTTCCAAGTGACATACCAAAACCAGTTCTAGCAACAGATCCCCTAAGTAAGTATGCACATAGTTTATGCTTTTCTCTAATTACAACAGATTTTGCTTTTTTTTGAAAGTTCGTATTTCTAAACTGGACTATGCTACTAACTATTCAATACTAAACATAAATATATCTGTGTCAGTTTCTTTCAATTATTAAGATTTTGCTCTTTTAAATATTTTTTTCTTGTTGGGTTAACATGGAGAATATCCAATAACTGAACAAGTATTCTATAGTCAGAAAGCCTTGGAAATTTGACTTTCAATGTGTTTCTTTACTTCTTTTTTTTTTTTTTTTTCTTTTTCCCAAAAGGTGAACCTGATCCACCAAGAAAACTTGAAGTTACTGAAATTACGAAGAATAGTGCTACTTTAGGCTGGCTGCCACCATTGCGTGATGGAGGCTCTAAAGTTGACGGCTACATTGTTAGCTACAGAGAAGAGGAACAACCAGCAGATAACTGGACAGAATATTCAGTTGTTAAAGATCTCTCCATTGTTGTAGCTGGTCTGAAAGAGGGAAAGAAATATAAGTTTAGGGTGGCAGCTAGAAATGCTGTCGGAGTAAGTTTGCCAATAGAAACCGAAGGAGTATTTGAAGTTAAAGAACAACTCAGTAAGTAGCAATTTAAGTACTAGCTATGTTGAAATAGTCTGCTTTAATAATGAAATGAGCAAAAAAATCTACTTCTTTGAGGGAGTTTGATAAAGATATATGCTATCTGACATAATCTGGAGGATTATGGTTAACTGTATTGAACTGTATTGAAAGTATCCGAGTTGACCACTAATTTAGACCACTAATTATTAAAGAATTTCACAGGTATGGTTTCAGTTGAAACCATAAGATAGAAACTAAGGGGAAATAATAAATACCCACAATGAACTTAAAATGAAAGAGAAAAACAGTCAGAGTGGTAGTTTGAGAGATAAATGGGGCCAAAAGTGGAGCTGGTTTTGGATAAGAGAAAACAACTTGTTTGAGACTGTAAAGTGAAAGGCTGGGAGGATAGGTTGTTCTAATAAAGTGGTGGGGTCCCTGAGACACAGGACAATTTCAGGGTAAAGGACAGATGAGAAGAACCTTCTTCTTTTGGGACATGAAAAGAGGAAGGGAGAGGTTCAGAAGCAAAAGAGAATTGAAACTAGCAAATGGCAGGAAGAAAAATACACAAAACATACTGCCATGTTTCTCTTGGAAGAAATCAAAAAGAATTTGTGCTAAAGAAGAAATAGAAGAAGGGGCTCTACTTAAAGAATAACTCAAGATTATCAAAAGATTGACTGGGGAAATATGTCCAGTTCAGTGAGAATTTTTCTCCTCCCTCATATTTGACTTGTAAAAAGTAAGCAACAACATTCCAGATATAGAGGAATTGTGTGTCATGCATTAATAATGCATGTCTCTACATAAGCATGTGAAAAGGCAATCCAAACTGAAAAATATTCTCTCCTAAACGGTACAAGAATGTAAAAGTAAGACTAGAATAGTTATTTCCCACTGCAGAAACTCTAGTTGTCCATAAGTGGAATTGATATTTATCAAGTAATTCCTACTGGTGATTCCACTTCAGGGAGAAGCAGAAAACTTTTACATTAAAACATACATGAATATGTCACAGAAATTAATTTATATGTCTGTGTGTGATTTTTTTTTTTTTCAGTCCCACCTAAGATTCTGATGCCTGATCATGTTCACATTAAAGCTGGAAAGAAACTGAGAATTGAAGCTCAGGTATATGGGAAGCCTCAGCCAGTCTGTAAATGGCTGAAAGGAGATCAAGATGTAGTTACATCCAGCCGCCTTGCTGTGCATAAAGCAGAAAAGTCTTGTGTTCTTATTATTAAGGATGTGACTAGAAAAGATTCTGATTTTTACACTCTTACTGCAGAAAATAGCTCTGGTACTGACAGTCAGAAAATCAGAGTGATAGTCATGGGTATGTTCCATTTGATTACTTTTAAATCCAGCTTTATACAAAGCTAGTTTTTGTATATTCCAATGGATGCCACTTTCTTTCATCTCTTTTCTTCTTAATATAATCTTTTCTGCAGATAAACCAGGTCCACCACAGCCTCCATTTGATATTTCTGAAATAGATGCTGATGCTTGCACTCTTTCATGGCATATACCTCTTGAAGATGGTGGCAGTAACATCACAAACTATGTAGTTGAGAAATGTGACGTAAGTCGAGGAGACTGGGTAACAGCCTTAGCCTCTGTCACAAAGACAAGCTGCAGAATTGGAAAACTAATTCCTGGAGAAGAGTATATGTTCCGTGTTCGTGCTGAAAATCGTTTTGGTATTTCTGAGCCACTTACTTCTGGCAAGATGATTGCAAGGTTTCCATTTGGTATGGCAGGTTTTGATAGCAGCATTTCTCTTTTTCATTCTCCTAGTAAAAAAGCATGTGATTGATGTTCATCTTTGTGTTTCTTTCCAGATGTTCCTAGTGAACCAAAGAATGCACGTGTTACCAAGGTCAATAAGGACTGCATTTTTGTTGCCTGGGATAAACCTGATAGTGATGGAGGCAGTCCAATCACTGGTTATCTCATTGAACGCAAAGAAAGGAACAGTTTACTGTGGGTGAAAGCTAATGACACAGCTGTGCGCTCCACAGAATACCCCTGTGTGGGGATCATTGAAGGTCTTGAATATACTTTCAGAATTTATGCATTGAACAGAGCTGGAGCAAGTAAACCTAGTAAGCCAACCGAGTTTGTCACAGCAAGAGCACCAGTTGGTAAGTCAAATATATCAATAATTTGCAAGACTACTTGTTTTTGTGGTAATTTTCAATATAACTGCAACACTTCATGATCATCAGTTCGCCCTTACGTTTATATTTTCATGTTTACCATGACTGCACACTGAGTAGACTGTGTGGGTATGCCATAAATAAAATCCATGACTATTAAAGTAATTCTTTTTCACCTTGCTAGCTTTTTGTACCAGAACAGACTATAATATGATCTTACTTGCCTTAGATCCCCCTGGAAAACCTGAAGTTATCGATGTCACTAAGAGTACAGCATCACTGGTATGGACAAGACCAAAGCATGACGGTGGTAGCAAACTTATTGGCTACTTCGTTGAAGCTTGCAAATTACCTGGTGATAAGTGGGTTCGATGCAATACAACTCCACATCAAATACCCCTAGAAGAATATACTGCTACTGATTTAGAAGAAAATGCTCAATATCAATTTAGAGCAATTGCCAAGACAGCAGTTAACATTAGCCGACCTTCAGAACCTTCCGATCCAGTGACCATTCACCCAGAAAATGGTAAGAAACATTACTGAGAACTCTGAGTCTGTGCATATTGAACTAATGTTCATGTGAAGAACGAGATGTTTGTCTCTTACTAGACTGATCAGCTCTTTGTCTCTTTCCTTCTAGTTCCCCCCAGAATAGAGCTGGATCTATCTATGCAATCACAGCTTACAGTTAAAGCTGGAACTAACGTGCGTTTGGAGGCAAATGTATATGGAAAACCAATGCCAACGATCACCTGGAAGAAAGAAGGAGAAATTTTAAAGCCATCTGAAGGTGTCAAGATCACCACTAAGAGGAATCTTGCTACAGTTGAACTGTTCAGCGTTAACAGAAAGCAAACAGGAGACTATACTATTACTGCTGAAAATGCAAGTGGCACAAAGTCAGCGACGATTAGGCTTAAAGTACTTGGTAAGCTAAAGGTTTTCTATTAATAAATACATAATAAATACATAAATAAATGATATAGCAAGAGATAGAGTTATAACAATATGATGTTAATTCTTCTAGATAAGCCTGGTCCACCGGCCTCCGTTAAAATCAAACATATGTATGCAGATCGTGCAATGCTGTCTTGGGAGCCTCCTCTGGAAGATGGAGGTTCAGAAATTACTAATTACATTGTAGACAAGCGTGAAACAAGCAGACCAAACTGGGCCCAAGTCAGTGCCAATGTACCAATTACAAGCTGCACAGTGGAGAAACTAATAGAAGGACATGAATATCAGTTCCGCATATGTGCTGAAAACAAATACGGTGTTGGAGACCCTATCTTAACAGAACCAGCAATTGCTAAGAATCCATATGGTAAGGGCTTTGTGGGATAGCTTCATTAGTCAGTGATATTTTCTGCATACTTATGAACATGAACATAACTTTTTAATAACTCTTCACAGATGTACCTGGACCTTGTGATCCACCAGTAATTAGCAACGTAACAAAAGACTTTATGACTGTTAGCTGGAAACCACCAGCTAGTGACGGTGGATCTCCCATAACTGGTTATATACTTGAGAAGCGTGAAACTAAGGCTCTTAACTGGACAAAGGTAAACAGGAAGCCTGTTATTGAAAGAACCATTAAGGCTACTGGACTCCAAGAAGAAACGGAATATGAGTTCCGGGTGATAGCCCTGAATAAGGCTGGACCTGGCAAGCCTAGTGCACCATCTAAAGCCGTGTATGCTCGTGATCCTCAATGTAAGCTAAAAGTCTAAGGTATTTTCCATGGCTATTTCCAAATACTTTTATATAGCTTTGACTGTGGTAACTTTATGTTATTTTAATTCTCAGATCCTCCTGGCCCACCTGCTTTCCCAAAAGTAGTTGATACTACTCGTAATTCAATAAGCCTGTCATGGAGCAAACCAGCCTATGATGGAGGAAGTCCTATCATTGGTTATCTAGTAGAAGCAAAAAGAGCTGACACAGACAACTGGGTCAGATGCAACCTACCCAAGAACCTACAGTCAACACAATTTGTGGTAACAGGGCTGATGGAAGATACAGAGTACCAGTTCCGCGTTTATGCCGTCAATAAGATTGGATATAGCGATCCAAGTGATGTTCCTGACAAACACACTCCCAAAGACATTTTAAGTATGTTCACTGAAAACAAATTACCTTTTGCTTTAATTTATGGGATGTGTTCCAAAGACACAGTTTGCCACAGATTACAGAAGCAGATCAGTTTGGAACATGTTATTTCTCAAAAAATGCAGGCCAAAAGTAGCCAATTTGAAAGAGAGCAGGGCAGTTAGGAGCTCAGGAGAAATTCATTGGTGTCTGCTTTTTTCATTTGTATGCTAGATATTCTCTGCCTCCTCTTTGGGGTTTTCAAGATTATTTTTTTTCTTTCTCTAATACCATTCTTAAAACTTTCAGTCTTCTTCATGTCTTCTAAATAATTTGAAGCCAAGATTACTATTTTAAGCATCTGTGTGGCACACTATTTAATTGTATGATACTAACTTCTCGAGAACCATGCTGGCTTCTCTATGGATTTTGCTGCACGTACCAAAGCATTGCCTCATATAGTTGTCTTAGTTCAAGAGTATAATACAGGAGGGCTTGAACCTTCTTTGAATTCTAGAAGAACTAGGAGACATCTTCATATAATAAGTAATGCAAATGGTGGAAAAGACAGAAAGGAAGTGGTATCAATGAGGGAAAAAACAAAAAAAAAGAAAAGAAAAGGGGAGGGGGATAAAGAAAGCCAGGTTTACAAATGGTCTTGAAGCAGGAGCCAGGACGCTAATTTATTAGCATTGTCACAGGCTTGTGAACAAGTTGGTTAATCTAGTGAATTGCCAGTAAAGAGGGACTTATTGTCACAGTAATTTTAGTGATACTCAAAGATGATGTTTTATGTGCTTGTTCCTCTGTTAAACACACAGTTCCTCCTGAAGGAGAACTTGATGCAGAACTAAGGAAAGTCCTTGTGTTGCGTGCTGGAGTGACAATGAGACTGTATGTGCCAGTAAGAGGACGTCCACCTCCAAAGATTACATGGTCTAAAGTAGGTGCAAACCTTAGAGATAGACAAGGATTAGACATCAAGTCAACTGATTTTGATACCTTCCTGCGTTGTGAAAATGTAAACAAATATGATGCTGGAAAATACGTCCTCAGTCTGGAGAACAGCTGTGGCCAAAAATCATACACCATTGTTGTAAAAGTACTTGGTAAGTGTCGGGGACTTCCCCATTGAAATATGTTTGTTAACTTTTAACTTTTTGTATTTTGTTTACTAAATCAAATATGGGGTGGCTGTGTTTACCTAGATACTCCAGGCCCTCCGATTAACCTGATTGTAAAGGAAGCATCTAAGGATTCTGCTTTCATTACATGGGAACCTCCGCTTATAGATGGTGGCAGTCCAATCACAAATTACGTTGTTGAAAAACGTGATGCAGAAAGAAAGTCATGGTCCACAGTAACAACAGAATGTCCAAAGACAAGCTACAGGATAAGTAACTTAGAAGAAGGCAAATCTTACTTCTTCAGGGTTTTTGCTGAAAATGAATATGGTATTGGTGACCCCTGTGAAACTCGTGATGCTGTTAAGGCTTCCGGTAAGAAAACTTAGTCCATTTCACCTATTTTTTCACCTACTCAAATAATTTTTGTTTTCATCTTGAATCGACACTTACTGTGTTTGTCTTTGTTCTAGAAACACCTGGGCCAGTTGTAGATTTAAAAGCCTCTGCTGTGACAAAATCATCATGCAGTTTAGTATGGAAAAAACCTATCAGTGATGGTGGAAGCCGCATCTTTGCATATGTTGTTGAGGTTCTGATTGGTGAAGATAAATGGCAGGAAGTCATGCGAGCAAAGAACCTCCATTTTTCAATGAGAGACCTAAAAGAAGGCCAAGAATACACTTTCAGAGTGAGAGCTCAGAATGATGCTGGGTGTGGAACACCCACAGAACTCACAATTGTGGCAAGAGATGATGTTGGTAAGAAGCAACTTAAGATTATTAATTCAGTATTTACTTACCCAAACTACGTTTATTTTGTGCTTACTGTCATTACTATGCAAACATACAAATCAGATTCCTTTAAAACAGTGCCTTAATTTTATCACAGATTTTATTCATATTTGAATAATTGATTTATTTTATTTTACAGTGGCACCTGATCTTGATTTAAGAGATCTACCTGATTTATGCTACTTAGCTAAAGAGGGTAGCAATTTCCGTCTTAAAATCCCAATTAAAGGCAAGCCTGTCCCAACTGTAACTTGGAAGAAGGATGAAGATCAGGCACTTACCGAGAGTGGAAGAGTTGCATTTGAATCTACAGCGGTTAACACCACACTTATAGTACATGACTGCCAGAAAGCTGATGCTGGAAAATACACAATAACTCTGAAGAATGTTGTTGGCAGCAGGGAAGGCACTATTTCTGTGAAAGTTGTTGGCAAACCTGGCATACCAACAGGTCCAGTGAGATTTGAAGAAGTCACAGCCGATGCCATAACCTTGAAGTGGGGCCCTCCAAAAGATGATGGCGGTTCAGAAATTACTAACTATGTCCTAGAGAAGAGAGATAATGTAAACAATAAGTGGGTGACTTGTGCTTCTGCAGTCCAGAAAACCACGTTTAGAGTTACAAGACTTCATGAAGGAAATGAATATACATTCAGGATCAGAGCTGAAAATAAATATGGAGTAGGTGAAGGTCTTAAATCTGAGCCTGTCATTGCAAAACATCCATTTGGTAGGTATTAATTATCATTTTCAAAAGTGAAAAAACAAGCTTTAATGTTGGCATTTACTTATGACATTACTGCTTTTTTTTCTTCACATTATTTAGATGTGCCAGATGCTCCTCCACCTCCCAAAATTGTTGATGTTCGTCATGAATCTGTAGCTTTAACTTGGACTGATCCCAAAAGAACTGGAGGCTCACCAATTACAGGTATGATCCCAAAGCCTCCCTAGTAATTCAGTTCTTAATAGTTCTCTATGTTGAAGGGTAAGATAAACCAATCAGGTGTTAATGCTTTAAATTGAACAATTGTTTTTTTCTGTTTTATATCCTATTCTTTCTCTAAGATTGTTGTATAAAAAATTAACTTAAAATTAGGGAAAGGACTAACTGAGAACAATATTTTTTTTCACAGAGCCAAAATATCTAAAGAAAGAAAGAAAGAAAACCACAACGCCGTACCACACATTGCAGGCCTATAAAACTAACAATTTACATTTACATGCTGGGGGGAAACTTCAACCCACCACAACAAACATCTCGTTGCAATTACAAATGTTTTTAATGTGTGTTCACATCCATTTCTTAATCTCTTTTCCAGCATTCTGCTTGCACAATGCCTGTGTGGCATGCCATAGAGGAAGTATGATGTTTCACAATGTTAAGAGAAATTAAGATTTCTAGGAAACTTGTCATATTTTCACCTCAACATTTATTTTCTAGGTTACCACATTGAAGTCAAAGAAAGAAATAGTCTTCTGTGGAAGAGAGCAAATAAAACACCACTAAGAATGAAAGATTTCAGAGTGACAGGGTTAACTGAAGGTCTAGAGTATGAATTCAGAGTAATGGCAATCAATATGGCTGGAGTTGGTAAACCAAGTCTGCCATCTGAACCAGTTGTGGCACTCGATCCTATTGGTAAGCCATCACAACAATAAAAAGGAAAAATCTGAAATTTCAAATTACTTGTATTTGACCACTCTATATTATTCCTTGTTCTAGATCCCCCTGGGAAACCTGAAGTTATCAATGTAACTAGGAGCTCAGTAACACTCATTTGGACAGAACCAAAATATGATGGTGGACATAAGTTAACTGGCTATATTATTGAAAAGCGTGATTTACCTTCAAAGACCTGGACCAAAGCTAATCATGTTAATGTTACAGACTGTGCATTTACTGTAACTGACCTTATTGAAGGCTCCAAATATGAATTCAGAATTAGAGCAAAGAACACTGCTGGAGCCATCAGCCCTCCATCTGAATCCACAGGAACCATAATATGCAAGGATGAGTATGGTACGTAGATGGCATTTTAAAACGTAGAATTTTATTTGAATAATTAATACCAAATCCTCCTCTTTTTTTTTTCCCCCCCCTTCCCCCTATGTCCTCATTTTAACAATTGTGGGGGGTGTGTTTGTCTCTTTTTTTTTCAACAGAGGCACCAACCATTGTTATGGATCCTACTTTGAAGGAAGGTTTAACAGTAAAAGCCGGAGAAAACATTACAGTGTCTGCTATTAGTATTCGTGGCAAACCACCTCCAACTTCAGCATGGTCAAAGGCTGGAAAAGATTTTAGACCTTCAGAGCTTGTGCACATTGAAACCACACCAACCTCTTCTACTCTAACTGTAAAATATGCTGCCAGAAAAGACTCTGGAGAATACACAATCACAGCAACCAATCCTTTTGGCACTAAGCAGGAGACTGTGCATGTGAAAGTTTTAGATGTTCCAGGACCTCCAGGGCCTATTGAGATCAGCAATGTGTCAGCAGAAAAAGCAACTCTTACATGGTCCCCTCCTGCAGAAGATGGTGGATCACCAGTCAAATCATATGTTCTTGAAAAGAGAGAAACTAGCCGATTGCTCTGGACATTGGTTGCTGAAAATATTGAGAGCTGTAGACATGTTGTTAGTAAGCTCATTCAAGGAAATGAATATGTTTTCCGTGTCTCAGCAGTGAATCAATATGGCAAGGGTGAACCAGTACAGTCAGAACCAGTCAAAATGGTGGATAGATTTGGTATGTAGAACAAGTTAAGAGATACCAGCATATTTTTATCAATTTCTGAAGACTTTATTTTTCTTTTGACTTTACTTTTTTCCCCCCCTTACAGGTCCCCCAGGCCCTCCTGGAAAACCAGAAGTCACAAATGTGACTAAAAATACTGTCACAGTTACCTGGAAAAGGCCAACAGATGATGGTGGAAGTGAAATCACAGGTTACCATGTGGAGCGAAGAGAAAAGAAAGGTTTAAGATGGGTCAGAGCAACAAAGAAACCTGTTGCAGATCTTAGATGCAAAGTAACTGGTCTCCTGGAAGGAAATGAATATGAATTCCGTGTCAGTGCAGAAAACAGAGCAGGAGTTGGACCACCAAGTGATGCTTCAAATTCTGTCATGTGCAAGGATGTTGCATGTTAGTATCATGCCTTTTCTTTTTTAGGGGTGGGGGAGATGGGGTGGGAGCACTTTCAGGCAGCATAAAATTGGCTTCCTCTGTAATGTAATGTTTTATCTTTTCCACACTTTTCAGACCCACCAGGTCCACCTTCAAATCCAAGAGTGACTGATACTACAAAGACAAGTGCATCTTTAGCCTGGGGCAAGCCTCATTATGATGGTGGTCTTGACATCACTGGCTATATAGTAGAACATCAAAAGGAAGGAGAAGAAGAATGGGTAAAAGACACGACAGGGACTGCTTTAAGAATCACTCAGTTTGTTGTTGCTCATCTGCAAACAGGAGCCAAATACAATTTCAGAATCTCTGCCATGAATGCTGCAGGTGTTGGTGAACCAGCAATAATTCCAAGTGTGGAAATCAAAGACCGGGAAGAGATTCCTGACTTTGAATTAGATGCTGAACTAAGAAGAACACTTGTTGTTAGAGCTGGACTCACAATTCGAATTTTTGTGCCAATTAAAGGACGTCCAACTCCACAAGTTACATGGACAAAAGACGATGTTTCACTCAAAGGACGTGCCAGTATTGAAAATACAGACTCTTTCACACTCCTGATTGTCACAGAGTGCACCAGATATGATGCAGGAAAGTATGTAATGACTCTTGAAAATGCTGCTGGTAAGAAGACTGGCTTTGTAAATGTAAAAGTCTTGGATACACCAGGTCCACCAATAAACCTTAAGCCTAGAGAGATAACTAAAGACAGCATCACCCTCCAATGGGATATGCCTCTGATAGATGGCGGTTCACGTATAACAAATTACATTGTTGAGAAACGCGAATCAACTCGGAAAGCATATTCAACAGTCACAACCAACTGCCAGAAGTGTTCTTTCAGAGTTTCTAATTTGGCTGAGGGATGTGAATACTATTTCAGAGTGCTGGCTGAAAATGAGTATGGTATTGGTGAACCAGCTGAAACTACAGAACCAGTAAGAGCTTCTGAGGCACCATCCCCACCTGAGAGCCTTAATATTATGGATGTAACAAGGAACTCAGTTAGCCTGGCTTGGCCAAAACCAGAACATGATGGTGGCAGCAAGATCACTGGGTATGTAATTGAAGCACAGAGAAAAGGAACCAACCAGTGGGCCCACATCACCACTGTAAAAACACTGGACTGTGTAGTAAAGAATCTAACTGAAAATGAAGAGTATACATTCCAGGTTATGGCAGTTAACAGTGCTGGAAGAAGTGCCCCAAGAGAAAGCAGGCCTGTTATTATTAAGGAGCAAACGATGTTACCAGAGTTTGACCTCCGTGGTATCTACCAGAAAACAGTCATTGCCAAAGCTGGTGACAATATCAAGATAGAAATCCCTGTGCTTGGTCGTCCAAGGCCTACTGTGACTTGGAAGAAAGAAGAACAGATACTTAAGCAAACACAAAGGGTAAATTATGAAAATACTGCAACTGCAACCATACTGACCATCAATGAATGTACTAGAAGTGATAGTGGTCAATACCCAGTGTCAGCTAAAAATATTGTTGGAGAAGTTAGTGAAGTAATCACAGTGCAGGTTCATGACATACCTGGACCTCCTACTGGACCAATCAAATTTGATGAAATTTCATGTGACTCCCTAACATTCTCATGGGAACCTCCTCTGAATGATGGTGGTGTACCAATAAGTAACTACGTTGTAGAAATGCGTCAAACTGACAGTACCACATGGACTGAATTGGCAACCACAGTGATACGTACTACATTTAAAGCCACCCGTCTTACTACTGGAGTTGAGTACCAGTTCCGTGTTAAAGCTCAGAACAGATATGGAGTTGGTCCAGCCATTACTTCAGAGTCTGTAGTAGCAAACTACCCATTTAAGGTACCTGGGCCTCCTGGCACTCCTCAGGTGATTGCAGTCACCAAAGAAACCATGACCATTAGTTGGCATGAGCCAGTAACTGATGGTGGAAGCCCAATTCTGGGATATCATGTTGAAAGAAAAGAACGAAATAGCATTCTTTGGCAGACTGTAAGTAAAATGATGGTATCTGGCAATATCTTTAAATCAACTGGACTCACCGATGGCATTGCATATGAATTCCGTGTTATAGCAGAAAATCTGGCTGGCAAGAGTAAGCCAAGCAAGCCCTCTGAGCCTGTGTTTGCTCTAGACCCAATAGATCCACCTGGTAAGCCAATACCTCTGAACATTACACGACATGCAGTTACACTGAAGTGGACTAAACCAGAATATAATGGAGGCTTTAAGATAACTGGATACACTGTTGAAAAAAGAGACCTTCCAAATGGCCGTTGGCTGAAGGCTAATTTCAGCAATATACTAGAGACTGAATTCACTGTAAGTGGGCTAACCGAAGATGCTGCCTATGAATTCCGTGTGATTGCTAGGAATGCTGGTGGAGCTGTTAGTCAGCCCTCTGAGCCATCAGATGCAATAACTTGTAGAGATGACATTGAAGCACCAAGGATAAAGGTGGATGCTAAATACAAAGACACCATAGTGCTGAAAGCAGGTGAAGTTTTCAGACTCGAGGCTGATGTTTCAGGTCGCCCTCCACCAACTATGATGTGGACAAAAGGAGAAAAAGAACTTGAAGACACAGCAAAATTAGAAATAAAAATAGCAGATTTCTCTACTGTTCTTATCAATAAAGATTCCTCAAGAAGAGATGGAGGTGCCTATACACTTACTGCAACAAATCCTGGTGGCTTTGCCAAGCATATCTTCAATGTTAAAGTTCTTGATAGGCCTGGTCCCCCAGAAGGACCTTTACTTGTGTCTGATGTCACCGCAGAAAAATGTGTGCTATCATGGTTACCGCCACTTGACGATGGGGGAGCAAAAATTGACCATTATGTGGTTGAGAAACGTGAAACCAGCAGATTGGCATGGACAGCTGTAGCCACAGAAGTTCCATTAACTAAACTGAAGGTTACTAAGCTGCTGAAGGGCAATGAGTATGTGTTCCGTGTTATGGCTGTTAACAAATATGGAGTTGGTGAGCCTCTGGAATCAGAGCCCATTCTTGCAGTAAATCCATATGTGCCACCTGATCCACCTAAAATGCCTGAAGTTACAGCAATTACAAAAGATTCAATGGTTGTCTGTTGGGGGCATCCTGATTCTGATGGTGGGAGCCCAATAACTAACTATATTGTGGAACGTCGAGACAGGGCTGGTCTGCGGTGGGTGAAATGTAACAAAAGAGTTGTTACTGACTTACGTTATAAAGTGTCTGGACTGACAGAAGGCCATGAATATGAATACAGAGTCATGGCTGAAAATGCTGCTGGAGTCAGTGAACCAAGCCCAACTAGTCCATTCTATAAAGCTTGTGATACTGTATTTAAGCCTGGTCCCCCAGGTAATCCTCGTGTTTTGGATAGCAGCAAGTCTTCAATTACAATAGCATGGAACAAACCAATATATGATGGTGGTTCAGAGATCACAGGTTACATGGTTGAGATTGCACTACCTGAAGAAGATGAATGGAAGATTGTAACTCCACAAGCAGGTCTAAAGGCTACCTCTTTTACCATAACTGACCTGAAAGAAAATCAAGAGTATAAAATACGCATATATGCTATGAACTCTGAAGGACTTGGAGAACCTGCTCTTGTTCCTGGGACTCCAAAAGCTGAAGAAAGAATGCTACCTCCAGAGATTGAACTTGATGCAGAACTACGTAAAGTTGTCACTATTAGAGCCTGCTGTACTCTCAGGCTCTTCGTCCCAATTAAAGGAAGACCAGCACCTGAAGTAAAATGGACAAGAGAACATGGGGAATCTTTGGATAGAGCAAGCATTGAATCAACAAGCTCTTACACTCTACTTATTGTTGAAAACGTAAATAGATTTGATAGTGGCAAATATATACTGACAGTTGAAAACAGTTCAGGTAGTAAGTCAGCATTTGTGAATGTCAGAGTTCTTGATACCCCAGGGGCACCTCAAGATTTGAAAATAAAAGAAGTTACAAAATCATCAGTTACACTCACATGGGAGCCTCCTCTCCTAGATGGTGGCTCAAAAATAAAAAATTACATTGTTGAAAAGCGTGAATCAACAAGAAAAGCTTATTCAACTGTTAATGCCAATTGCCACAAGACTAGCTGCAAAGTTGATTCACTGCAAGAAGGTTGCAACTACTATTTCAGAGTTCTAGCTGAAAATGAGTATGGAATAGGCCTTCCAGTTGAAACTTCAGAATCCATAAAAGTTTCAGAAAGACCACTTCCACCAGGGAAAATAACTTTGTTGGATGTGACAAGAAATAGTGTATCCTTATCCTGGGAAAAACCTGAGCATGATGGTGGCAGCAGAATTCTGGGCTACATTGTAGAAATGCAAAGCAAAGGCAGTGAAAAGTGGTCAACTTGTGCTACAGTAAAAGTTACAGAAGCCACTATCACAGGATTGATCCAAGGTGAAGAATACAACTTCCGTGTTTCAGCTCAGAATGAGAAAGGTATAAGTGATCCTCGGCAGCTAGGTATACCAGTAGTTGCAAAAGATCTTGTGATTCCACCAGCTTTCAAACTACTTTTTACCACTTTCAGTGTTCTAGCAGGAGAAGACTTAAAGGTTGACGTTCCTTTTGTTGGACGACCCAAACCTGCAGTGCTTTGGCATAAAGATGATGTGTCATTGAAGCAGACTACAAGAGTAAATGCAGAAAGTTCAGAAAATAACACAGTGTTAACAATAAAAGAAGCATGCAGAGAAGATGTGGGAACATATTTAGTTAAACTTACAAACTCTGCAGGTGAAGCAACTGAGACCCTTAATATTGTTGTCCTTGACAAACCAGGACCTCCAACTGGACCAGTAAAAGTAGATGAAGTAACAGCAGATAGTATTACAATTTCCTGGGAACCACCCAAGTATGATGGTGGTAGCTCCATCAATAATTACATTGTAGAAAAAAGAGATACTTCTACCACTACTTGGCAGATTGTGTCAGCTACCGTTGCAAGAACAACTATAAAAGCATGTCGATTAAAGACTGGCTGTGAATATCAGTTCAGAATTGCAGCTGAGAACAGATATGGGAAGAGTACTTATCTCACTTCAGAGGCAATCATAGCCCAATATCCATACAAAGTTCCCGGTCCCCCTGGAACACCTTTTGTAACAAATGTCTCAAAAGACAGCATGGTGGTACAGTGGAATGAACCAGTCAATGATGGTGGTAGCAAGATCATTGGCTATCACTTGGAGCGCAAAGAAAGAAACAGCATTCTGTGGACCAAACTGAATAAAACACCTATTCCAGATACCAAATTTAAAACAGTTGGCCTTGAAGAAGGTCTTGAATATGAGTTCAGGGTTTATGCAGAAAACATAGTTGGCATTGGAAAAGCAAGCAAAGCATCTGAATGCTATACTGCACATGACCCATGTGACCCTCCAGGCCGTCCAGAACCTATAATAGTTACAAGAAGCTCAGTAACACTTCAGTGGAAGAAACCTGTGTATGATGGTGGAAGTAAGATCACTGGCTACATTGTTGAAAAGAAGGAGCTACCTGATGGTCGCTGGATGAAAGCAAGCTTTACAAATGTTATTGATACCCAATTTGAAGTAACTGGTCTAGTTGAAAACCAGAGGTATGAGTTCCGTGTCATAGCACGAAATGCTGCAGGTATTTTCAGTGAACCATCTGAGAGCTCAGGGGCAATTACAGCAAGGGATGAAGTTGAACCACCTCATATAAGTATGGATCCAAAATACAAAGACACTATCGTAGTGCATGCTGGTGAGTCATTCAAGCTTGATGCTGATGTTCACGGCAAACCAATACCTTCAATTCAGTGGTTAAAAGGTGATCAAGAGCTGACAAGTACTGCTCGTATGGAAATAAGAAGCACCGATTTTGCTACAAGCCTAAGTGTGAAGGAAGCCATTAGAGTTGACAGTGGTCAGTATGTACTGTTGGCAAAGAATGTTGCTGGTGAAAAGAAAGTTCCTGTTAATGTCAAAGTACTCGATAGACCTGGACCACCAGAAGGTCCTGTTGAAATCACAGGCATTACTGCTGAAAAATGTGTGCTGTCATGGAAACCTCCACTACAAGATGGTGGTAGTGAGATTTCACACTACGTTGTAGAAAAAAGGGAAACAAGTCGCTTGGTGTGGACTGTCGTTGATTCAAATGTTCAAACCCTAAACTGCAAAGTTACAAAACTTTTAGAAGGAAATGAATATGTTTTCCGCATCATGGCAGTAAATAAATACGGCGTTGGTGAACCTCTTGAGTCAGAACCAATACTCGCAAAGAACCCATTTGGAGTTCCTTTTCCACCGAAGGCACCAGAAGTCACAGCCATTACAAAGGATTCTATGATAGTTGTATGGGAAAGGCCAGCTTCAGATGGTGGCAGTGAAATCCTAGGCTATGTACTTGAAAAACGAGATAAGGAAGGTATTCGCTGGACAAGGTGTAACAAACGCCTGATAAGTGAACTTAGATACAGAGTGACTGGGCTTCTAGAAAATCATGATTACGAGTACAGAGTTTCAGCTGAAAATGCTGCTGGTCTTAGCGAACCAAGCCCACCTTCCACTTACTACAAAGCATGTGATCCTATCTACAAGCCAGGCCCACCCAATAATCCTAAAGTTGTGGATGTTACAAGATCTTCAGTTTTCCTTTCGTGGGGTAAACCTATCTATGATGGTGGTGCTGAAATTCAGGGATACATTGTGGAAAAGTGTGATGTAAGTGACGGTGAATGGGCAATTTGTACCCCTCCAACTGGAATTAAGAACACTCACATGGAAGTAGAAAAATTAGTGGAAAAACATGAATACAAGTTCCGCATATGTGCAGTTAATAAAGCGGGAGTTGGAGAACATGCAGATGTTCCTGGTTCTGTTGTTGTGGAAGAAAAGATGGAGGCACCAGACCTTGACCTTGACATGGAATTAAGGAAGATTGTAAATGTGAGGGCAGGAGGTTCCTTAAGACTGTTTGTTCCTATCAGAGGTCGTCCAACACCTGAAGTAAAATGGGGTAAAACAGATGGTGAGATCAGAGAAGCAGCTATTATTGAAACCACTAGCAGCTTTACTTCTCTTGTTCTAGACAATGTTAACAGATTTGATACTGGAAAGTATACTCTGACGTTAGAAAACAGCAGCGGAACAAAGTCTGCCTTTGTCAGTGTAAGAGTACTGGATACTCCAAGTGCACCTGTTAATTTAAAAATCAGGGAGATCACTAAAGATTCAGTTTCACTTTCATGGGAGCCTCCTCTCTTGGATGGTGGAGCAAAAATTAAGAACTACATCATTGAAAAGCGTGAAGCAACAAGAAAGGCATATGCAGCTGTTGTAACAAACTGCCACAAGACTTCGTGGAAAGTAGATCAACTTCAGGAGGGCTGTTACTACTTCTTCAGAATCTCTGCTGAGAATGAATATGGAATCGGCCTCCCTGCAGAAACTAGTGACCCAGTTAAAGTTGCTGAAGTTCCACAGCCTCCTGGGAAAATAACAGTGGATGATGTCACAAGAAACAGTGTCTCACTAAGCTGGGCAAAACCTGAACATGATGGTGGCAGCAAAATCATACAATACATTGTAGAAATGCAAGTAAAGGGTAGTGAGAAGTGGTCAGAGTGTGCTCGTGTAAAAACACTAGAAGCAGTTATTACTAACCTAACTCAAGGGGAAGAATATCTTTTTAGAGTAATGGCTGTAAATGAAAAGGGTAAGAGTGATCCTAGAGCACTTGCTGTTCCAATAGTTGCGAAAGACCTGGTGATTGAACCTGATGTAAGACCTGCTTTTCATAGTTATAGTATCCAAGTGGGACAAGATCTGAAAGTAGAAGTACCAATTGCAGGTCGACCTAAGCCAACTGTTACTTGGGTAAAAGATGGACAGCCATTAAGACAGACAACAAGAGTCAATGTTAGTGATTCAGCTGATCTCACTGTATTGAATATTAAAGAAACTAACAAAGAGGACAGTGGCACTTATGAAATCACTGTGGCTAATGTTGTTGGGCAAAAGTCTGCCTCTGTTGAAATCATAACTCTAGACAAACCTGACCCTCCACTAGGACCTGTGAAGTTTGATGAAATAAGTGCAGAAAGTATTACTTTATCATGGAATCCCCCAGCGTACACAGGTGGCTGCCAAATCACCAACTATATTGTTCACAAGAGAGATACAACCACCACTGTATGGGAAACAGTTTCAGCTACTGTTGCAAGAACTACATTGAAGGTGACTAAACTGAAAACTGGTTCTGAATACCAATTCAGAATATTTGCTGAGAACAGGTATGGGCAGAGCTTTGGACTGGATTCTGCACCAGTTGTAGCACAGTACCCCTACAAGGAACCAGGACCTCCTGGCACACCATTTGTGACAACAGTTACAAAAGATTCCATGGTTGTACAGTGGCATGAACCAATAAATGATGGCGGCAGTAGAGTGTTGGGCTACCATCTTGAGAGAAAGGAGAAAAATAGCATTTTATGGACTAAAGTGAATAAGACTATCATTCAGGACACAAGTTTTAAAACAACTAACCTTGAAGAAGGAATCGAATATGAGTTCCGAGTTTCTGCAGAAAATATTGTTGGTGTAGGCAAAACAAGTAAAGTTTCTGAATGTTATGTAGCTCGCGACCCATGTGATCCTCCAGGTCGCCCAGAAGCTATAATAATAAAAAGAAGCTCTATTACCCTACAGTGGACCAAACCAGAATATGATGGTGGAAGCAAGATCACTGGTTATATTGTAGAGAAACGTGACTTGCCAGATGGTCGCTGGATGAAAGCTAGCTTCACAAATGTCATTGAAACTCAGTTCACTGTAACAGGGCTTACTGAAGACCAAAGATACGAGTTTAGAGTAATTGCGAAGAATGCTGCAGGTGCAATAAGCAAACCTTCTGACAGTACAGGACCAATAACAGCAAGGGATGAAGTTGAACTTCCACGAATTTCAATGGATCCAAAGTACAAAGATACAGTTGTCATAAATGCTGGTGAAACATTCAGAATTGAGGCTGATGTTCATGGAAAACCACTACCAACCATTAAGTGGTACAAAGGAGATAAAGAGCTTGAGGGAAATGCCAGATATGAAATAAAGAACACAGATTTCAATGCATTAATAATTGTAAAAGATGCTATTAGAGTTGATGGTGGACAATACATTTTAGAAGCCTCTAATGTTGCAGGAACAAAGACAGCTCCAGTTAATGTAAAAGTCCTGGACAGGCCAGGACCTCCAGAGGGTCCAGTCCAAGTGACAGGAGTTACAGCTGAAAAATGTTCATTGGCATGGGCTCCTCCTCTTCATGATGGTGGCAGTGATATTTCTCATTACATTGTAGAGAAGAGAGAAACTAGTCGCCTAGCATGGACTGTTGTTGCTTCAGAGGTTTTACCTACAATGCTGAAAGTAACAAAACTCTTGGAAGGAAATGAGTATGTTTTCCGTATTATGGCAGTTAACAAATATGGAGTTGGTGAGCCATTAGAATCTGCACCAGTAATGATGAAAAATCCATTTACGGTTCCTGGACCACCAAAGGCTTTGGAAATTACTAACATCACAAAGGATTCTATGACAATCTGCTGGAGCCGGCCAGATAGTGATGGAGGTAGTGAAATCATAGGTTACATCGTAGAAAAGAGAGACCGAGAGGGCATCAGATGGATAAAATGCAATAAACGCCGAATTACAGATTTACGATTAAGAGTTACAGGATTATCAGAGGACCATGACTATGAATTCAGAGTCTCTGCTGAAAATGCTGCTGGAGTGGGTGAACCAAGTCAAGTTTCTCCCTACTTTAAAGCTTGTGACCCTATGTTCAAGCCTGGCCCACCTACAAATACCCATGTTGTGGATACCACCAAAAGTTCAGTTACACTTGCTTGGAGTAAACCTATTTATGATGGTGGCTGTGAAATTCAGGGATACCTTGTAGAAATCTGTAAAGCAGACGAAGATGAATGGTCACTTGTTACTCCACAGACAGGCATACGTGCTACTCGATTTGAAATCAAAAAGCTAACTGAACACCAAGAATATAAACTACGAGTGTGTGCCCTCAACAAGATTGGTGTAGGAGAGGCTGCATCAGTTCCTGGTACTATTAAACCAGAAGACAAACTTGAAGCCCCAGAACTTGATATTGACTCTGAGCTAAGGAAAGGGATAGTTGTTAGAGCTGGTGGGTCTGCCAGGATTCACATACCATTCAGGGGAAGACCAACACCTGACATCACATGGTCTCGAGAAGAAGGTGAATTCACAGAAAAAGTTCAGATTGATAAAGGCATAAATTACACACAACTTTCAATTGACAATTGTGATAGAAATGATGCTGGAAAGTACATTCTTAAGTTGGAGAACAGCAGTGGCTCTAAATCAGCATTTGTTACAGTGAAAGTCTTGGACACACCAGGACCACCACAAAACTTAGTGGTAAAGGATATAAAGAAGGATTCTGCTGTATTGTCTTGGGAACCACCTATCATCGATGGTGGTGCAAAGGTAAAGAACTATGTAATAGACAAGCGTGAGTCAACCAGGAAGGCATTTGCAAATGTAAGTGCTACGTGTGGCAAGACAAGCTTCAAAGTTGAAAATCTTACAGAAGGAGCAATTTATTACTTCAGAGTGATGGCTGAAAATGAATTTGGAATTGGTGTTCCAGCTGAAACCAAGGACGCTGTCAAAGCCTCAGAGCCACCTCTGCCACCTGGCAAAGTAATACTAACTGATGTGACTCAGAGAAGTGCATCACTTTCATGGGAAAAACCTGACCATGATGGAGGTAGCAGAATTTTGGGATATATTGTTGAAATGTTGCCTAAAGGAACAGAAAAATGGAGTGTTGTGAGTGAGACCAAAACATGCAATGCAGTTGTGTCTGGTTTGAGTCAAGGGCAGGAGTATCAGTTCCGTGTGATTGCCTACAATGAAAAAGGCAAAAGTGATCCCAGAGCACTTGGAATTCCTGTGATAGCTAAAGACTTGACAATTCAGCCAAGTTTCAAACTGATGTTTAATACCTACAGTGTACAGGCTGGAGAAGATCTGAAGGTAGATGTACCATATATAGGTAGACCCAAACCTACTATCACATGGACAAAAGATGAGCAACCACTGAAACAGACAACCAGATTAAACATTGAGAATACATCAACATCAACTATCTTACATATTAAAGAAAGCAACAAGGAAGACTTTGGTAAATATACAGTAACAGCAACAAACACAGCAGGTACAGCAACAGAGCACCTGAGCATAATTGTACTGGAAAAGCCTGGACCACCACGTGGACCAGTCCGCTTTGATGAAGTTAGTGCAGACTTTGTTGTTTTATCATGGGATCCACCTGATTATACTGGTGGCTGTCAGATAAGCAACTATATAGTAGAAAAGCGTGACACAACCACTACCACATGGAGCATTGTGTCAGCAACTGTTGCAAGAACAACTATCAAAGCAGCAAAGCTTAAAACTGGTTCTGAATACCAGTTCAGGATTTCTGCTGAAAATAGATATGGGAAGAGTTCTCCCCTGGATTCTAAACCAGTTGTTGTGCAATACCCCTATAAGGTGCCTGGGCCACCCGGAACCCCATTTGTAACAGCATCATCGAAAGACCATATGATTGTACAATGGCATGAACCAGTTAATGATGGAGGAAGCAAAGTTCTTGGCTACCATCTTGAACGTAAAGATAAGAACAGCATTCTTTGGACAAAGCAGAACAAGTCTCTCATTACAGACACCAAATATAAAACAGATGGCCTTGAAGAAGGTCTTGAATATGAGTTCAGAGTTTCTGCTGAAAACATTGTTGGCATTGGCAAAGTCAGCAAAGTATCAGAACTGTATGTTGCTCGAGACCCTTGTGACCCACCTGGCCGCCCAGAGGCCATTGTTGTTACAAGAAATAATATCACGCTACAGTGGAAAAAACCAGAATATGATGGTGGAAGCAAAATAACTGGATATATTGTAGAAAAGAAAGAACTACCAGATGGTCGCTGGATGAAAGCCAGCTTTACAAATGTGTTGGAAACAGAATTTACAGTAAGTGGTCTTGTTGAAGACCAGCGATATGAATTTAGAGTGATTGCAAGAAATGCAGCAGGTTGCTTGAGTGAGCCATCTGAAAGTACAGGGCCCATTACTGCCAGAGATGAAATTGAAGCACCAGGGGCTTCACTGGATCCTAAATACAAA
This sequence comes from Dryobates pubescens, assembly GCF_014839835.1. NCBI lineage: Eukaryota > Metazoa > Chordata > Aves > Piciformes > Picidae > Dryobates > Dryobates pubescens. Next base: position 30,939,405 of record NC_071613.1, read on the forward strand.
GATGTCATTGTTGTTCATGCTGGAGAAACCTTTGTTCTTGAAGCTGATATCCACGGCAAACCTATTCCTGACATTACATGGTCAAAAGATGGTAAAGAACTTGAAGAAGCAACTGCAAGAATGGAAATTAAATCTACCATTCAAAAAACAACTCTTACTGTCAAAGACTGTATAAGAGTAGATGGAGGTCACTACACTCTTAATCTTAAAAATGTTGGTGGCACAAAATCTATACCGATCACTGTAAAAGTGCTTGACAGGCCAGGACCTCCAGAAGGACCTTTGAAGGTTACAGGTGTCACTGCAGAAAAATGTTACTTGGCATGGTCTCCACCTTTACATGATGGTGGTTCTAATATCTCACATTATATCATTGAGAAGAGAGAGACAAGCAGGCTTTCATGGACACAAGTAGCAACAGATGTGCAGGCTCTTAACCACAAAGTAACCAGACTCCTTGCTGGCAATGAATACATTTTCCGTGTAATGGCAGTAAATAAATATGGAACTGGAGAACCCTTGGAATCTGAGCCAATTGTGGCTTGTAATCCATATAAACCCCCTGGTCCTCCTTCAACACCTGAAGTTTCAGCAATCACGAAAGATTCCATGATTGTAACATGGGGCCGCCCAGAAGACAATGGTGGAGCTGAAATTGAAGGTTACATACTTGAAAAACGAGACAAAGATGGTATCCGGTGGACCAAATGCAATAAGAAAAGGCTGATGGACTTGCGATTCAGAGTAACAGGTCTTACTGACGGGCATTTCTATGAATTTAGAGTTTCTGCTGAAAATGCTGCAGGGGTAGGGGAACCCAGTGAGCCATCAATTTTCTACCGTGCTTGTGACATGTTATATCCACCAGGTCCACCAAGCAATCCAAAGGTTACAGATACCTCCAGGTCATCAGTTTCTCTTGCCTGGAGTAAGCCCATTTATGATGGCGGTGCTCCAGTTAAAGGATATGTAGTAGAAGTAAAAGAAGCTGCTGCAGATGAATGGACTACTTGCACTCCACCAACAGGTCTACAAGCAAAACAGTTCACGGTAACAAAACTGAAAGAGAACCAAGAGTATAACTTCCGCATCTGTGCAATCAACTCAGAAGGAGTAGGAGAACCTGCTACTCTACCTGGTACAGTCATAGCAGCAGACAAAATTGAACCTCCTGAAATTGAACTTGATGCAGATCTCAGAAAAGTAGTCACTGTACGTGCTAGTAGCACATTACGCCTGTTTGTCACCATCAAAGGAAGACCAGAACCTGAAGTTAAATGGGAGAAAGCAGAAGGAACAATTAGTGAGCGAGCTCAGATCGAAGTCACCAGCTCCTATACAATGCTGGTCATTGACAATGTGAATAGGTTCGATAGTGGTAGATATAATCTTACTTTAGAGAACAACAGTGGCAAAAAATCAGCTTTCGTAAATGTTAGAGTGCTTGATACACCTAGTGCACCTATAAATCTGACAATCAGAGAAGTGAAGAAAGATTTTGTAACATTAGCCTGGGAACCACCACTTATTGATGGTGGATCTAAAATTACCAACTACATAGTTGAAAAGCGAGAATCCACAAGAAAGGCCTATGCCACAGTTACAAGTAACTGCACTAAGAATTCTTTCAAAATTACTCAACTACAAGAAGGATGCAGTTATTACTTCCGTGTTCTGGCTGTAAATGAATATGGAGCTGGCTTACCAGCTGAAACACCTGATCCAGTTAAGGTTTCTGAACCACCTGCTCCACCTGCAAAGGTTGTTCTTGTTGATGTGACTCGCAACTCTGCTTCAATTAAATGGGAAAAGCCAGAAAGTGATGGTGGCAGCAAAATTACTGGCTATATAGTAGAAATGCAAAGTAAAGGAAGTGTAAAATGGAGTGCATGTACCCAGGTGAAAACTTTAGAAACAACAATAACAGGCTTAATTATGGGAGAAGAGTACAGTTTCAGAGTGATTGCTGTTAATGAAAAAGGAAAAAGTGATCCAAGAGAACTTGGGGTCCCAGTCATTGCAAAAGATATTGAAATCCAGCCATCTGCTGAGCTCCTTTTCAACACATTCACTGTGAAAGCTGGAGATGATCTTAAGATTGAGGTGCCATTCAGAGGGCGACCTCTTCCAACCGTTACGTGGAAGAAGGATGGGAATCCCTTAAAAGAGACAACCAGGGTAAATGTTCAGACGTCAAAGACTTTAACTTCACTGACCATCAAGGAAGCTTCAAATGAAGATTTGGGACACTATGAATTACATCTTTCAAATACTGCTGGATCAACAACCGCCTCTCTAACTGTGGTTGTCCTTGACAGACCAGGACCACCAACTGATGTGCATATAGATGAAGTTAGTGCTGATAGTGTAACTCTTTCTTGGAAACCTCCAGCATATGATGGTGGGTGCCATATTAGCAATTACATTGTGGAGAAGCGAGAAACTACCACAACAACATGGGATGTAGTATCTGCAGCAGTTGCAAGAACATCAATCAAAATATCTCGACTCACCACTGGCTCTGAATATCAGTTCCGTATTTGTGCAGAAAACCGCTATGGGAAAAGCACTTACACCAATTCTCCTTCTGTTGTGGCAGAGTATCCATTTAAACCTCCAGGACCACCTGGAACTCCTCAAGTGGCACATGCAACTAAAGCCTTCATGATTGTAACTTGGCAGGTACCAGTTAATGATGGAGGCAGCAGAGTCCTAGGATATCACTTGGAGTGTAAAGAAAGAAGCAGCATTCTTTGGACAAAAGTTAACAAGAGCCTTATAACTGATACACAAATGAAAGTTACAGGTCTTGATGAAGGACTGCTGTATGAATATCGTGTGTATGCTGAAAATATTGCTGGAATAGGCAAATGCAGTAAATCATGTGAACCAGTTGCTGCAAGAGATCCATGTGATCCTCCTGGTCAGCCAGAAGTTACTAATATTACAAGAACATGCGTCTCACTGAAATGGACTAAACCAGAATATGACGGTGGAGCTAAAGTAACAGGATATATTATTGAACGCAGAGAGCTACCAGATGGACGTTGGCTAAAGTGTAATTTTACTAATGTGCAAGAAACATACTTTGATGTAGGTGGACTTACAGAAGACCAGAGATATGAATTCCATGTCATTGCAAAGAATGCTGCTGGACTCTTTAGTCAGCCATCTGAATCAACTGGACCTGTGACTGTCAAAGATGATGTAGAGGCTCCAAGAATTATGATGGATGCCAAATTCAGAGATGTTGTAGTCGTGAAAGCTGGAGAAGTCTTTAAGGTCAATGCTGATGTTGCAGGACGGCCAATACCAGTAATTTCATGGACAAAGGATGGCAAGGAGCTTGAAGGAAAAGCTAGAGTTGAAGTAGTCTCAACAGATCACACTACTGCAATAACCATTAAGGATTGTATCCGAGGTGATTCAGGACAATACGTACTAACACTGCAAAATGTTGCAGGAACAAAATCTCTGGCAGTTAATTGCAAAGTACTTGACAGACCTGGCCCACCTGCAGGCCCATTAGAAATAAATGGCCTTACTGCTGAAAAGTGCCATTTGTCATGGGGACCTCCTCAAGAAAATGGTGGTGCAGATATTGATTATTATATTGTAGAAAAACGGGAGACCAGCAGAATTGCATGGACAATTTGTGAAGGGGAGCTTAGAACAACATCCTGTAAAGTGACAAAACTACTGAAGGGTAATGAGTATATTTTCAGAGTAATGGGAGTTAACAAATATGGTGTTGGTGAGCCTCTAGAAAGTATTGCTGTCAAAGCCCTAGACCCATTTACAGTTCCAAGCCCTCCTACATCCTTAGAGATCACCAGTGTGAGCAAAGATTCAATAACTCTGTGCTGGGCAAGACCTGAGTCTGATGGAGGCAATGAGATCTCTGGCTATGTAATTGAAAGGCGTGAGAAAACTAGCCTAAGATGGATTCGTGTAAACAAAAAGCCAGTGTATGATTTAAGAGTGAAATCATCTGGTCTTCGTGAAGGATGTGAATATGAATTCCGAGTATATGCAGAAAACGCTGCTGGCCTCAGTCTACCAAGTGAAACCACACCACTGATTCGGGCAGAAGATCCAATCTTCTTGCCATCTCCCCCATCTAAGCCTAAGATCATGGATTCTACAAGGTCAAATATCACAATTGGGTGGACAAAGCCACTGTTTGATGGAGGTGCTCCAGTAACAGGATACACAGTTGAATACAAGAAAACTGATGAAACCGATTGGACAACTGCTATTCAGAACTTAAGAGGCACAGAGTACACCATAGGAGGATTAGTATCAGGTTCTGAGTACGTCTTTAGAGTAAAATCCATTAACAAAATGGGTGTAAGTGAACCAAGTGATGTCTCAGAACCTCAGGTAGCAAAAGAAAGAGAAGAAGAACCTGCCTTTGATATTGACAGTGAGATGCGGAAGACTTTAATTGTAAAGGCTGGTGGATCATTCACAATGACTGTTCCTTTCAGGGGCAAACCAGTTCCAAATGTAACATGGAACAAACCAGACACTGATCTTCGTACACGAGCAAGCATCGATACTTCAGATCATTGTACATCTCTTACTATTGAAAAAGCAACAAGAAACGATTCTGGAAAATACACATTAACACTGCAAAACATCCTGAACACTGCTACTTTAACTTTAATTGTCAAAGTTCTTGATACTCCTGGTCCACCATCTAATGTTGCAGCAAAAGATGTAACTAAAGAATCTGCTGTGTTAACTTGGGATGTTCCTGAAAATGATGGTGGGGCACCTGTGAAGAATTATGTTATTGAAAAACGAGAAGCTAGCAAAAAAGCGTGGGTCACTGTGACAAACAATTGTCATCGCCTGTCCTACAAAGTGACTGGATTGCAAGAAGGTGCCATTTACTACTTCCGAGTTTCTGGAGAAAATGAATATGGTGTTGGAGTACCTTCTGAGACCAAGGAAGGAACAAAAATAACAGGTGTGTTTTACTAAGAACAGTATTTGTTAGGATTTAAAAAATACATGCTTTTAAATGTTTACTTCAAAATAATATAAAAAGTATTAAATCTCTTTATACTAAGAAAAATAAATTGATTTGTGGTAGGTATGTCTGTGGTTTTACAAGTGAAAAAAATATCTAAGTAATAGCTTGCTTTTAAATTTTTGCTTGCATTTTACTTAAACTATTTCTAATCTAGAAATTAATTCAAAAATATTTTTTCTCGATCTATATAGCTTAAACTATTTCTAATACACTAATTCATTTAAAACCACATTTTCTCAGTCTAGATGGCTTTCCTCTGTAATTGCTATTATACAAAGTTAATAATTGCTATATTACTTAACCTGTTGCACTTTTGTTTCTCAGAAAAACCCAGCCCACCAGAAAAACTTGGAGTAACAAATGTCACAAAGGACAGCATTTCACTGTCATGGCTAAAACCAGAACATGATGGTGGAAGCAGAATTGTAAGCTACCTCATTGAAGCTCTTGAGAAAGGACAGCAAAAATGGGTCAAGTGTGCAGTTGTAAAGACAACTCATCATGTTGTCCATGGTCTTAAGGAGAATGTTGACTATTTCTTCAGGGTGTCTGCAGAAAACCAGGCAGGTTTAAGTGATCCTAAGGAACTACTGCTCCCTGTTACAGTTAAAGAACAATTAGGTATGCTTTCTGACATGAGACAAAAATTGGTACATATTAAATTGCACTTCTATTTAAAAAGCAAGAACATTTTTTAATGTTATGAAAATGTTTTCTTTTTCAGAATCTCCCGAGATTGATATGAAGGGCTTTCCTCATAATACTGTATACGTTCGCGCGGGATCTAACCTGAAAGTTGAAATTCCAGTTTCTGGAAAACCAGTGCCAAAGATGACATTGTCTAGAGATGGCGTTTCTCTGAAATCTACCATGAGATTTCACACAGAAACCACTGCAGAAAGTTTCATCATTAACCTTAAAGAAAGTGTAGCTGCTGATGCTGGCAGATATGACATTACTGCTGCCAACTCAAGTGGCACCACAAAATCATTTGTTAATATTGTTGTGCTGGATAGACCAGGTCCTCCTGTTGGTCCAGTTGCCCTTAGCGATATCACAGAAGAAAGTGTAACACTCCGATGGCAGCCTCCAGCTTATGATGGTGGAAGTCAAGTTACCAACTATATTGTACTGAAAAGAGAAACAAGTACTGCTGCTTGGTCTGAAGTGTCTGCAACCGTCGCTAGAACTGTTATCAAAGTTACAAAGCTCACAACTGGAGAAGAATACCAATTCCGTATCAAAGCTGAGAACCGCTTTGGCATAAGTGATCATATAGACTCACAATGTGTGGTTGTCAAGCTACCTTACAGTGAGTAATATGCTTCTCACACTATAGGCTGATGTTTTAATGCTTTGATGTTGAAAATAAATTTTTGCTAATAATGAATCACTTCTTTCTATATCAACAGCTACCCCTGGCCCTCCTTCCACACCATGGGTCACACATGTCACCCGAGAGAGTATTACTGTTGGATGGCATGAACCAGTCACTAATGGTGGCAGTGCAGTCATTGGATATCACCTGGAAATGAAAGACAGGAATAGTATATTATGGCAAAAGGCTAACAAGACCATCATTCGTACAACTCACTTCAAAGTCACCAACATCAGTGCTGGCCTTATCTACGAATTTAGAGTTTGTGCAGAAAATGCAGCTGGCATTGGGAAAGCAAGTCATCCTTCTGATGCAGTCCTCGCCATTGATGCTTGTGGTATGTATTCCCTAGAAAGTAAAGAAGGCTGACCATTTAAGCAATGCTTTTTTTTTTTTTTTTTAAACCTCTGATAATCTGCCCTGTACTTACAAGCCAATGTCCCAAACAACTCTTATTCATTAGCAATTCTTTTATGTTTCCTATTGCAGAACCACCAAGAAATGTTCGTGTCTCAGATATTTCCAAGACTTCTATCACTCTGTCGTGGCAGAAGCCAGCATTTGATGGCGGTAGTAAGATCACTGGATACATCGTAGAAAAACGTGATCTTCCAGATGGCAGATGGACAAAAGCTAGCTTCACCAATGTTATTGAGACTCAGTTCACAGTATCTGGTCTGACACAGAATTCCCGGTACGAATTCCGGGTCTTCGCAAAGAACGCCATTGGCTCCATTAGTAACCCCTCAGATGTTGTAGGTCCCATCACGTGTGTTGATACATATGGTAAGTGTTTCACAATGATACAATGGTATTTGGTGGTGCTAGGAAGCTTAAAGGCAGCACTGTTACGTAGAACTATATTCTTTTAAATATGGAAGGCCAGTTTGCAGGGATTAATTCAATACACTTGAATGACTGGGTGCTACTTGGTTATGACTGTAATGCACAACTTTGGCTGTATCGGCATTTTTAAAGTCTTACACTATATTTATTATTTAAGCAATAGTGGAGTCTGCCTATGCCCGATGGCCAAAATGGTTATATTTATATATGTGGCTGCCTTCTCCTGGTGGGATTAGATCTAACTTGCTCTAGGTTTATGGTTTAAGTTATACATGTTCTCTTTAATCTGTATTTATAAAATGTCTCTAATTATTAGCTCACATAAAGTACTATTGTTTTTTGTTTGTTTTGTTAAATACAAGTCTAAAATAAGTACCTTTTTATCCTTTTTTTTTTTTTTTTAAGGCGCACCTGAAATTGATGTGCCACCAGAATACACAGAAGTAGTGAAATATAAAGCAGGAACTTCAGTTAAGCTAAAACTAGGCATCTCAGGCAAGCCTATACCCTCAATTGAATGGTTCAAGAATGGCAATGAGATACAAACCAGTGCACTAGTGTCTATTGAAAACACAACAGAATTTGCCTCTATACTCATCAAGGATGCAACTCGACTCAACAGTGGCACTTATGAATTAAAACTGAAGAATGCCATGGGTTCAGCAACAGCCCATGTTAGACTACAGATACTTGGTATGTCCTGAGATATAACTTTATTATATTACTGAATGGTAATTCAGTAATAAATACTTACCTTGTTCTTTTTTCTCCATTTCACAGACAAGCCAGGACCACCAAGTGGACCAATACAGTTTAAGACAGTCACTGCTGAAAAGATTACAATAATGTGGGACCCGCCAGCAGATGATGGTGGTGCACCTGTAACGCACTATGTTGTTGAAAAGCGGGAGACAAGTCGGGTTGTATGGTCTTTGATTTCTGAAAAACAGGAGAGTTGTATCATAACTACAACAAAACTCATCAAAGGCAATGAATATGTATTCCGTGTTCGTGGTGTCAACAAGTTTGGAATTGGTGATTCACTAGAGTCTGAACCCATTATAGCCAAAAATTCATTTGGTAAGAAACATTTAAAACAACTTATGCAACTGAATCATCATGTCTATTATTTGTAAGTAGTACTAAGGTGACAGATTTTTTTTTTTTACTCAGTTACTCCTGGACCACCTAGTGTACCAGAAGTCACAATGATAACCAAGAATTCTATGACTGTTGTCTGGAATAGGCCTATTGTTGATGGAGGCAGTGAAATATCAGGCTATTTTCTTGAGAAGCGTGACAAGAAGAGTCTGAGTTGGTTCAAGGTTACTAAAGAAACTATTCGGGACACCAGACAGAAAGTAACAGGTCTGATTGAAAACAGCGAATATCATTTCCGAGTGTGTGCTGTCAATGCAGCTGGACAAGGTCCATTCTCTGAAGCTTCTGACTTCTACAAAGCTACAGATCCTATTGGTAAGACATAACATACAGTAGTTCTAATTGGTTAGAAATCAGTGGACAATGAGCAATTAGGATGGGGCTTATTCCTCTTTAGGATTCATTTTAAATATAGCTTCCAATCTATTTTTTTCCCCTAAACTATCATTTACAGATAAGCCAGGCTCACCAACAAAGCTGAAAGTTGTGGACACAACCAAGACCTCTGTCACCCTTGGCTGGATTAAACCTGCCTACGATGGAGGAAGTCCCATTACCAGCTATGTGGTGGAGAAAAGGGAAGGTGAAGAGCAAGAATGGACTGTAGTTAGCACTAAGGGAGAAGTGAGAACAACTGAGTATGTTGTATCCCACCTTCAGCCAAGTGTCAATTATTATTTCCGTGTATCTGCAATAAATCATGCTGGACAAGGAGAGCCTATTGAAATGACAGAACCCGTTCAAGCTAAAGATATTCTTGGTACTGTACTTTTTAATTACTTACTATTTTTCTGTTTTGGTTCATTTTCAAAGCATTTCCTATTTTACATTCCAAGTATACATTATTAATTTTTACTTATTTCTACAGTGGCACCAGAGATTGATCTGGACGTTGCTCTCCGGACCTCTATTGTTGCTAAAGCTGGTGAAGATGTGCAAATAATGATTCCATTCAAAGGAAGACCTCCTCCAACAGTTACATGGAGAAAGGGTGACAAGAATCTTGGGACTGATGAAAGATATATCATCCAGAACACAGAATCATCTACACTACTTACCATCCCTCAAGTGACCCGAAATGATACAGGAAAATATGTTCTTACAATTGAAAATGGAGTTGGAGAAGCAAAATCATCATTTGTAAATGTAAAAGTACTAGACACACCATCTGCCTGCCAGAAGCTGCAGCTTAAGCATGTTTCTCGTGGCACAGTTACACTGGTATGGGAACCACCTCTCATTAATGGTGGTTCTGAAATAACAAATTATGTTGTTGAAAAAAGAGATGCTACGAAGAGGGCCTGGTCAACTGTAACAACAAAATGTTCTCATACCACCTTTAAGCTAACTAACCTGTCAGAAAAGACTGCATTCTTTTTCCGTGTTCTTGCTGAAAATGAGATTGGACTGGGTGAACCTTGTGAGACATCGGAACCAGTGAAAGCTGCAGACATACCTGGACCTGTAAAAGACCTGGCCATGAAAGATTCTACAAAGACTTCTGTTAAATTGCAGTGGAGCAAACCCGACTATGATGGTGGTAGCATTATATCAGACTATATTATTGAAAAGAAACTGCAGGAAGAAAAAGAATGGACATACGCAGGCACAAGCAAGAGTTGTGAATTCGAAGTTGAAAAACTTAAAGAACTTTCTGTCATGGAATTCAGAGTCTTTGCTAAAAATGAAAAAGGCAAGAGTGATGGTGTTACTATTGGACCCATTACAGTGAAAGAACTTACAATAACACCTGAAGCTGACCTTTCTGATATTCCTGGAGGTCAAATTGCAGTAAGAATTGGACATAACTTGCACATTGAATTGCCCTATAAAGGTAAGCCTAAGCCATCAATGAGTTGGCTTAAGGACAACCTCCCTCTTAAAGAAACCGAACATCTTCGTTTCAAGAAAACTGAAAACAAGATAAGCTTAAGCATCAAGAATGTGAAAAAGGAGCATGGTGGCAAGTACACTTTAATTCTTGAAAATGCAGTTTCCAGAAAAACATTCACAATCACTGTCATCACTCTTGGCCCTCCATCTAAGCCAAAAGGACCTTTAAAGCTAGATGAAATCAAAGCAGATAGTGTAGTTTTGTCATGGGAAGCTCCTGAAGATGATGGGGGAGGAGAGATTACTGGCTACAGCATTGAGAAGAGAGAAACTTCACAAATGAACTGGAAGCTGGTGTGTTCAAGTGCTGCAAGAACAACTTTCAAAGTACCAAACCTTGTGAAGGACACTGAATATCAGTTTAGAGTTCGTGCAGAAAACAGATATGGAGTGAGCCCACCTCTTGTCTCAGCAGATGTTGTGGCAAAGCATCAGTTTAGACCACCAGGTGCCCCAGGCAAGCCTGTTGTATACAACATAACTGCTGATGGAATGACCATATCTTGGGATGCTCCTGTTTATGATGGTGGTTCAGAGATTATTGGATACCATGTTGAGAAGAAGGAAAGAAACAGTATTTTGTGGCAGAAGGTTAATGTTGCATTAATATCCAGCAGAGAATATAGGATTACTGGACTGACTGAGGGCCTGGATTACCAGTTCCAGGTGTATGCTGAGAACGCTGCAGGCCTAAGCCGAGCTAGTGAGCCAAGCAAACATACTTTGGCAGTCTCTCCAGTGGGTGAGTGAATGACCAATCACTCATTCAAGAAAATTCTCATCTTGTAGCCTGTGCTGGACAGTAATAAAAATAATTTTTAATTATTTTCCTTTCAGACCCACCTGGTACTCCTGACTACATTGATGTCACCAGGGAAACTGTCACCCTTAAATGGACCCCTCCACTACGTGATGGAGGCAGTAAAATTGTGGCTTACAGCATTGAGAAACGGCAAGGAAGTGCAGACCGTTGGCTTAGGTGTAACTTTACTGATGTCAGTGAATGCCAGTATACTGTTACAGGACTCAGTCCAGGTGACCGATATGAATTCAGAGTGCTTGCAAGAAATGCTGTTGGCACAATCAGCCCACCATCACAGTCTTCAGGCTATATCATGACCAGAGATGAAAACAGTAAGAATAATTTCTTAATATGCCTATATTTGAGTACTGAAGCCAGCTAGAACTTCTGACTCAACTGGTGGGAAATGGGAGGCTAAAGGGGAAAGAACATGTGACTGAGGTCCTCCCAGTCAACTCAGAGCATTTCCATTTGTAGTGCAAGGTGGAAGGGTTGAAATTAAAGACCCAAATCTGGCATATATATATATATGTAATCAATCGTTGAAAGGCATGAACACCCCACATTTGTGTGGGATAAGCAGCAGCAGCAGTGGAGTTGTAAAGAAATTTCAAACTGTAATATTCTGATGCATTGAATAATTTAGACATGGAAACATGCCTCAAGTAGTTTGGCATACTGTGTAACAATATTAACAGTGTTGTTCACCTACTGTTAACTGATGCATTGTGTGCTTATACAAAATACATGTTTATAGTTCATATAATAAGTGGTTTTAGTGAAGATAATTTTCTTAGTGAAATAATTATATGTATATAACAATATTTTTATAGTTAATACATTTAAAAGAGTAGCAAGAAAAAGACTGATCTAGATACGAACTGAATTGGTCTTTTTTCCTTTTTTCAGTTGCTCCAACAATTGAATTTGGCCCTGAGCACTTTGAAGGCCTTACTGTTAAAGCTGGAGAGAGCATTAGACTTAAAGCACTAATTAAAGGACGTCCAGTACCTAAAGTGACATGGTTTAAGGATGGTAAGGAGATTGAAAAAATAATGAATATAGAAATCACTACAGCTATTGGATACAGTACAATCTTCATCAGAGATGCTACCCGGGATCATCGTGGAGTGTACACAGTAGAAGCCAAAAATGCATCAGGAACTAAACGAGAAGATATTACCTTCAGAGTACAAGGTACTACACTAAACACATTCCACATGTTTTTTTAAAATAATACGTTATTCTCAGCGCCAGCAAATTATAACTCTGATCTTTTAAAATTGCAGACACACCAGGAAAAGTTGGTGGACCAATACGATTCACAAACATCACTGGAGAAAAGGTCACGTTATGGTGGGAGCCCCCAGCGAATGATGGTTGTGCTTCTATTTCCCATTATGTAATTGAAAAACGTGAAACCAGCAGGATTGCTTGGGCATTAGCTGAAGATAAATGTGAAGCCTGCAGCTACACAGCACTCAAACTAATTAAGGGCAATGAGTACCAGTTCCGTGTCTCTGCAGTGAACAAATTCGGAGTTGGCAGACCATTGGAATCTGATCCAGTTACTGCACAAATACCTTACAGTAAGTTTACAACTCATTCGGTAAAAAAACGTGGAGTTACCATCTTGTCTTTCTAATGACATTTTTCTGTTTTTTAGCTCTCCCTGATGCACCAGGAACTCCAGAGCCTACCAATGTAACAGGAGACAGTATCACACTTACATGGGCAAGACCAAATTCAGATGGTGGAAGCGAGATAAACGAGTATATTCTAGAAAGGAGAGAAAAGAAGAGCATGCGCTGGGTTAAAGTATCCAGTAAAAGGCCCATTACTGAGAACAGATACAGAGTAACTGGCCTTATTGAAGGCAACGAGTATGAATTCCATGTCATGGCTGAAAATGCTGCAGGAACTGGGCCTCCAAGTGATGTTTCAAGGCTCATTAAATGCAGAGAACCAGTCAGCCCACCAAGTGCACCTAATGTTGTAAAGGTAACAGATACATCAAAGACTAGTGTAAGCTTAGAGTGGACCAAGCCAGTTTTTGATGGAGGCATGGAAATAATTGGGTACATCATTGAAATGTGCAAAGCTGATCTTGAAGCATGGCAAAAAGTCAATGCAGAGACTGTTCTTGCTACTAAATATACCGTTGTTGACTTGGAGGCAGGAGAACACTATAAATTCAGAGTTAGTGCTGTGAATGGTGCTGGCAAAGGAGAAAGCTGTGAAGTTCCTGCTTCAGTCCAAACTGTGGACAGACTTTCTGCACCTGAAATTGATATTGATGCGAACTTCAAACAGACGCATATTGTAAGAGCTGGTGCAAGCATTCGTCTATTTATTGCTTTCTCTGGAAGACCTGTTCCTACTGCTGTGTGGTCTAAAGCAGATGCTAATCTTAGCTTGCGTGCTGATATTCAAACAACTGATTCATTCAGCACATTGACTGTGGAGGAATGCAATAGAAATGATGCTGGCAAGTATGTTTTTACTGTGGAAAACAACAGTGGAAGTAAGTCTATCACATTTACTGTCAAGGTTTTGGACACGCCTGGCCCACCAGGTCCTATTACATTTAAAGATGTGACTAGAGAGTCTATTACTTTAATGTGGGATGCTCCTGTTCTGGATGGAGGTTCACGTATCCATCACTACGTTGTGGAAAAACGGGATGCCAGCCGTCGTAGCTGGCAAGTGGTGAGTTCAAAATGCACTCGACAAATCTTTAAGGTCACTGATCTGGCAGAAGGTGTACCATACTACTACCGAGTGTCAGCAGAAAATGAATATGGTGTAGGTGAACCCTGTGAATTGACGGAACCAGTCATAGCCACAGAAGAACCTGCTCCACCTAAGAGACTAGATATTGTCGATACAACTAAGTCTTCTGTAGCTTTAGCTTGGCTTAAACCTGATCATGATGGTGGTAGCCGTGTTACTGGATACCTTCTTGAAATGAAACAAAAAGGATCTGACACCTGGCTTGAAGCAGGACAAACTAAACAACTTACTTTCACTGTAGAAGGCCTTGTGGAGAACACTGAATATGAGTTCCGGGTCAAAGCAAAGAATGATGCTGGCTACAGTGAGCCAAGAGAAGCCTTCTCTTCTGTTATTATTAAGGAGCCACAGATTGAACCAACAGCAGATCTCAGTGAAATAAGCAGACAGCTCATAACATGCAAGGCTGGAAGCACCTTTACTATTGATATACCAATCAGTGGGCGCCCAGCTCCAAAAGTGACATGGAAACTTGAGGAGATGAGGCTGAAGGAAACTGAAAGAGTGACCATCAAGACAACGAAAGACAGAACCACACTGACTGTAAAGGACAGTATGAGAGGCGACTCTGGTAAATACTACCTCACACTTGAAAACACTGCTGGTGTGAAAACATTTACTGTCACAGTGGTAGTCATAGGAAGACCAGGTCCTGTCACTGGCCCAATTGAAATATCATCTGTCTCTGCTGAATCCTGTGTGTTGACCTGGAAAGAACCTGAAGATGATGGTGGCAGTGAAATTACAAACTACATTGTAGAAAAACGTGAATCTGGCACAACAGCATGGCAGCTGGTAAATTCCAGTGTGAAACGTACACAGATCAAAGTCACTCATCTCACAAAATACCAGGAGTACAGCTTCCGAGTAAGCTCAGAAAACAGATTTGGTGTGAGCAAACCCCTTGAATCAAAAACAGTAGTTGCTGAGCATCCATTTGGTAAGTGAAGCACTTTTCAAAATTAGTTCTTTTCCTCTGACAAAGGTTTTTATAACAACTAACATTTTCCTTTTTTTTTTCTTTTTTTTTTTTTTGTGTGTGTGTGTGTGGTGTTTAGTCCCACCAAGCCCACCTTCAAGGCCAGAAGTCTACTCTGTGTCTGCAACTGCCATGGCCATTCGGTGGGAGGAACCCTATCATGATGGTGGCAGCAAAGTCATTGGATATTGGGTTGAAAAGAAGGAGCGTAACACCATCCTTTGGGTGAAGGAGAACAAAATGCCATGCTGTGAATGCAACTACAAAGTCACAGGACTGGTAGAAGGCCTAGAATATCAATTCAGAACATATGCTCTAAATGCTGCAGGTGTTAGCAAAGCTAGTGAAGCTTCCAGGCCTGTACTGGCTCAAAATCCAGTTGGTAAGTATTACTTTTAGATCTATGCTGCTATTTAAGCCAAAATAGAATTGCGTGTCACATTTTTCTGTTTTACTCCTCCAGATCCACCAGGAAGACCAAAGGTAACAGATGTCACAAGATCTACAGTGTCACTGAGCTGGTCACCACCCCTTTATGATGGGGGAAGCAAAATTATCGGATACATTATAGAGCGCAAACCATATAGTGAATCTGGTGATGGACGCTGGCTGAAATGCAATTATACCATTGTGTCAGAAAACTCTTTTACTGTGACAGCTCTTGGTGAAGATGAAGCATATGAATTCCGTGTATTAGCAAAGAATGCTGCTGGTGTGATTAGCAAAGGATCTGAATCAACTGGTGCTGTCATTTGCAAAGATGAATACTGTAAGAAACATTCACTTAGAATACCTGAAAACATAGTGTTCTGAGTTTAGTACTGTCATGTAATTTGGTTTGTTTTTTTTCCTTATGACAGCACCACCAAAAGCTGAACTTGATGCCAGGCTCCAAGGAGAAGTTGTGACCATTAGGGCTGGATCAGATCTTGTTCTCAACGCGGCTGTTGGTGGAAAACCAGAACCAAAAGTCTTCTGGTCTAAAGGTGACAGGGAATTGGATCTATGTGAAAAGATATCTCTACAATACACCAGCAAACGAGCCATTGCAGTTATCAAGTACTGTGACAGAAGTGATAGCGGAAAATACACTCTGACAGTTAAAAATGCCAGTGGGATGAAACAAATTTCTGTTCTTGTCAAAGTGCTTGGTATGTATATCATGATTAATATTGATGCTTTTTTTACTAAAAAATACACATTCTTTGAAATAAGAGTGAAATGCTTTTCCTTGGCTACTGATAACAATACTTATTTTCATATCTACCCAGATTCACCAGGCCCATGCTCGGGCAAAATCTCAATCAGCAGAGTAACAGAAGAGAAATGTACTCTGGCATGGAACATTCCTGAGGAAGATGGAGGTGCACAAATCACTCATTACATCGTAGAAAGGCGTGAAACCAGCAGACTCCACTGGGTTATTGTTGAGGCTGAATGCCAGAGTTTATCATGTGTAGTAACAAAACTTATTAAAAATAATGAATACATCTTCCGTGTGAGAGCGGTCAACAAATATGGACCAGGTGTTCCACTTGAAACAGAACCTGTGATTGCCAGGAATGCTTTCAGTAAGTATTACTACCTTTTAATCTGCATCAGATTTTGTGTAACATTTCTCACTATTAAACAACTTTTAAATAATACTTTTTCTTTTCACCTTTTTTTTTTTTTTCATAACAACAACCAACCAACCAACCAGCTATCCCAACACAGCCTGGCGCTCCTGAAGAAGTGAGTGTAGGCAAGGAACATATCATTATTCAGTGGATGCCACCAGAATCAGATGGTGGCAGTGAGATTAAAGACTATCTTGTGGACAAACGTGAGAGAAAAAGCCTGCGCTGGACACGAGTGAACAGAGATTATACTGTTTATGATACCAGACTGAAAGTCACTGGTCTCATGGAAGGCAGCCAGTACCAGTTCCGTGTCACCGCAGTGAATGCTGCTGGGAACAGTGAGCCTAGTGAAGCTTCACAATACATGTTATGTAAAGAGCCATCATGTAAGTTACCACATTTAAAACATATTTCAATATTTACTTAGAATAATGGAGCAAAACCACATGCCAATACTTCAACTAAGATACCCAAACCCACATATGATCTCACAGAACTAGCTAGTATTGGAATAAACTTAAAAGCAGTTAGAGCTAATTTTAAATCTATTTCATGGCATTAGCTGTTTAGAAATTGGCGTTTTTTTTAACAGTAAAATTTTTCCTGCACCAGTATGAAATGCATTTTCTTCTTTTTCAAAGATACTCCTGCACCACCTTCGGCTCCAAGAGTTGTGGATACTACAATGCACAGCATAAGTTTATCATGGTCAAAGCCCACATACGATGGTGGTGCTGACATCTTAGGCTATGTTCTTGAAATGAAAGAAGAAGGTACTGAACAGTGGTATAGACCACATACAACTGCCACTCTGAGGAATACTGAGTTCACTGTGACTGGTCTTAAAACAAGCCAGAAATATCAATTCAGAGTTGCTGCTACAAACGTGAATGGAATGAGTGAATTCAGTGAATCATCAGCAGAAATAGAGCCTGTGGAAAGAATAGGTAACTTGAAAACAATGTGCATTTAAAGGAATCATTATAATAATTTTCCTTTAGAACTACGAAAAGGTCAATTAATTCCCTGTTTCTTACACCCTTTAACAGAAACTCCTGAACTTGAGCTTGCTGATGATCTGAAGAAAACAGTCACAGTCAGAGCTGGCGGTTCCCTACGCTTAATGGTCTCTGTATCTGGCAGACCCACTCCTGTAATCACATGGAGCAAGCAGGGCATTGATCTTGTAAGCCGAGCTATTATTGATACTACAGACAGCTACACACTGCTCATTGTGGACAAAGTTAATCGGTATGATGCTGGAAAATACGTCATTGAGGCTGAAAATCAATCAGGAAAAAAATCTGCAACTATTTCTGTAAAAGTGTATGGTAAGTACTGCTATAATTGTATATGAGCATTACATTACTCAGAGTGCACATTACACAGGAATAAGAAAGGCATTCGATTCCAAAGGAAGTCTGCAGTTTAAATAAGATGAGAATGTTTGGGAAGTCAGAGAAACAATCTAATCCAAAAGAAAATGCAGTTTCTAAAGCTGTGCTAATCTATAAATCAAATCCCAGCACTGGTTTTTATGCAGCCACAGGCATTGACTGTAAAAGGAAAGGATCCAAAGGGAAAATAAACTACTTTTTTTTTCTGGTTTAGATACACCTGGTCCACCAGCTGCAGTGAGAATTAAGGAAGCATCAAAAGATTCTGTGACACTTACTTGGGATATTCCAACCATTGATGGTGGAGCTCCAGTCACCAATTATATAATTGAGAAACGGGAAGCTTCAATGAGAGCTTACAAGACTGTCACTACCAAATGCAGCAAAACATTTTATAGAATACCTGGACTTCTAGAAGGAGCTTTGTATCACTTCAGAGTACTACCAGAAAATATCTATGGCATTGGTGAAGCTTGTGAAACATCTGATGCAGTACTAGTATCTGATGTCCCCATGGTACCACAAAAGCTTGAAGTGATTGACACCACAAAATCCACTGTTACTCTTGCATGGGAAAAACCACCACATGATGGTGGCAGCAGATTGACTGGCTACATTATTGAGGCCAGCAAAGCAGGAACAGAAAGATGGTTAAAGGTAGTCACACTCAAGCCTACCGTCTATGAGCATACAATTATCTCTCTCAATGAAGGTGAACAGTACTTGTTCAGGGTCAGAGCACAGAATCAGAAGGGTATGTCAGAACCACGAGAGATTGTCACAGCAGTGACAGTACAAGACCAAAAAGGTAGGTATCTACTGTAAAAATGATCAGGTGAATCTTACACCAAATGAATGTGATATTTAGAAAACTGATATATAAAAATATTTATTATTTGCGTTTCTTAGTTCTACCAAGAATTGACTTGGCTGGAATACCTCAGAAGACAATTCATGTACCTGCTGGCAAGCCCATTGAGTTAGCTATTCCAATTGAAGGACGACCACCTCCTGCTGCATCTTGGTTCTTTGCTGGTTCAAAACTAAAAGAATCAGAACGCATCAAAATAGAGACTGCTGCCAAAATGGCTAAGTTAACTGTGCGTGAGACCACCATACATGACACTGGAGAATACACACTTGAACTGAAGAACACATCTGGAGTAGTTACTGATACTGTAAAGATTATAATCCTTGGTAAGTATTCATGAAAGTAATTGTCCCTGATCTGAAGTTCCATCTGAACTTCATTACAACACCAATATAATTCCTCTTCGCTACCTTTTTACCTTTTTTTTTTTTTTTCCTCCTTCCTAGATAAACCTGGACCACCTGTTGGACCTATAAGAATTGATGAAGTTGATGCAAACTATGTAACCATCTCCTGGGAGCCACCTGAGCTGGATGGTGGAGCTACACTTAGCGGCTATGTGGTAGAACAGCGTGATGCTCACCGTCCTGGATGGCTGCCAGTTTCAGAGTCGGTAACCAGGACAATGTTTAAGTTCACCAGACTTGTAGAAGGTGCAGAATATGTGTTCCGTGTGGCTGCTACAAACCGCTTTGGGATTGGATCCTACCTGCAGTCTGAAATAATAGAATGCAAAAGCAGAATCCGTAAGTCTGAATTTTTGCTTATTCTCTACCTTTAAAAATAAAAACACGTATTTAAATGGGATTATATTTTTCTAGACCATAGAATGCCAGGTTGAAAAGGACTTCAAGGATCATTTCATAGAATCATAGAATAGAATGAATAAGGCTGGAAAAGACCTCAGACATCATCTATTCCAACCTATCATCAACACCTCATGACTAAATAAACCAATGGCTTCAAGTGCCACATCCAATCCTTTCTTGAACACCTCCAGGGACGGCAACTCCACCACCTCCCTGGGCAGCCCATTCCAATGGCCAGTCTCTCTTTCTGTGAAGAGCTTCCCCAGGCACAGCTTGAGACTGTATTCTCTTGTTCTGGTGCTGGTTGCCTGGGAGAAGAGACCAACCCCCACTGGCTACAACCTCCCTTCAAGTAGTTGTAGACAGCAATAAGGTCTCCCCTGAGCCTCCTCTTCTCCAGGCTAAATAACCCCAGCTCCCTTAGCCTCTCCTCATAGGGCTTGTGCTCAAGACCTCTCCTCAGCCTCTTTGCCCTTCTCTGGACACATTCCAGCAACTTAACATCTTTCCTAAACTGAGGCACCCAGAACTGGACACAGGACTCAATGTGTGGCCTAGCCAGTGCTAAATACAGAGGCAGAATGACCTCCCTGCTCCTGCTGGCCACACTATTTCTGATGCAGGCCAAGATACCATTGGCCTTCTTGGCCACCTGGGCACACTGCTGGCTCATGTTCAGCTGGCTGTCCAACTTTTAGTCCAACCTTTCTAGGTAATAGTATAGTTTAAATGAGATGTATTGGTACTAATGCAGTAAGGTCACCCCTTAGCCTTCCCTTCTTCCCTTCTCAAGGCTGAACAAACCCAGTTCTCTCAGCTTTTCCTACAGCAGCTATTGCAGTCCTGTAATCATTCTCATGGCCCTTCTCTGGACACTTTCTGGCCTGTCTACTTTTTTTTTTGTTTGTTTTGGTTTTGTGTTTGGTTTTTTTTTTGTTGTTGTTGTTGTTGTTGTTGTTTTTGTGGTTTTGTGGTTTTGGTTTTTTGTATAGTGGGGACCAAAAACTGCATGCAATCCTCCAGGTGTGGCCTGACAAGCACTGAGTAGAGTGGGAGAACGACTTCTTATCTCTGTTGGTGATGCCCTTCTTGATGCAATTCAGCATCTCCTTGTCTTTCTTGCTGCAGCACACTGTTCACTCATGTTGATCTTGTCCACAAAGACTCCCACACCCCTTTCCACAGGGCTGCTCTTTTGTCAGGTGGATCTCAGTCTGAGCTGCACTTCCGGCTTATGTATTCCCAAGTGCAAGACTCTACATTTGTCCCCACTGAAATTCTTTCTAGCCTGCTCCATCAGCCTGTCCAGGTCTTCCTGGAGGGTGGCTCTCCCTTCTGGAGTGTCAAATTCCCTACTCATTTTGATGTCACCTGCAAACTTCATCAGGGTATTCTTCATTCAAACATCCAGATCAAACCCTGGCAACTTGTGACTAGCTGCCAGTTTGAGAAAGAACTATTTACTACCACCCTCTGGGTATGGCCTGTCAGCCAGTTCCCCACCACTTGTCTAGGCCATAATAGATAGTGAGAGACTGTTGTCAAAAGCCTTGGGGAAGTCCAGATAAACAATGTCTACTGCTCACCCTGTATCAATTCAGCAAGTTACTTTGTTGTAGAAGGCAGTCAGGTTTGTCAAACACAATTTGCCCCTGGTGAATCCACGTTAGCTTTTCCCAATCAGATACTTCACTTTATCTGTGACAATCCCCAGGAGAACATTGCTCCTTCCTTTTGCCAAGTAAAATGGTAGATTAAGATGCACAGTAGCCTTATATTGCCAGAGAAAAATGCCATCCATATAGCTGTATAAACCACACAGAACTTGGATGGTAAACTTGGATTTTCTTCTCAAAAAAACTCCAATGCTTTACTCCATTACAAAACCAGAAATATTTTACTGACCTAGTTTGTAAAGTACTTTGATATCTGCTGGTGAAAATAGTTTGACAGGACATTGATATTACATTGTTACTCATGAAACGTTGCATTTTACTGATGTGTGGAAGTATTTGATAGTTTCTTCACTAATTCTGCTTTATGCTTTTACAGGTATTCCTGGTCCTCCTGGCACTCCAGAAGTGTTTGATATCTCTCGAGATGGCATGACATTAACTTGGTATCCTCCAGAAGATGATGGTGACTCACAGATTACTGGCTATATTGTGGAACGCAAAGAAGTTAGAGCAGATAGATGGATCCGTGTAAATAAAGTTCCAGTCACTATGACTCGTTACCGTTCCACTGGGTTGGTTGAAGGATTAGAATATGAACACCGAGTCACAGCAATCAATGCCAGAGGCACAGGGAAACCCAGCCGTCCTTCTAAGTCTGCTGTTGCCAGAGATCCAATTGGTAAATAGTTCCCTACATAAATTGATCATATTATGACAGAAAAGAAGACTACTAGTAAAATTTACTCTTTTTTCCCCCTGATTTTGAGTTTTCCTGTATCAATTCTATAGACTTAATACAGATCACATGTTGCAAGTTACACAAGTTATTATGTATTTTAAATATTAATTTAAAAATGTTCCAACCCTCCATATTCTTTGCTGTTCCAGCTCCTCCAGGTAAACCTCAGAATCCAAGAGTCACTGATACTACAAGAACCTCTGTCTCTCTGGCTTGGAGCCCACCAGAAGATGAAGGTGGTTCTAAAGTTACAGGCTACTTAATTGAAATGCAGAAGGTTGATCAGTTTGAATGGACCAAATGCAATACCACACCAACCAAGATTCGTGAATACACTTTGACACATCTCCCCCAGGGTGCAGAGTACAGATTCCGTGTGCTAGCCTGTAATGCTGGTGGGCCAGGAGAACCTGCTGAAGTGCCAGGAACAGTTAAAATAACAGAAATGCTTGGTAAGATATTTGAAGCCTTAGCTCTCCTTGAAAACTGTCTTTGAAAACTGCCTAGAGCAGTTATGATTTTGTCTGTAAAAGAGACATAGCTTGATGTGTTAATTTTGTTTATAGAATATCCTGACTATGAACTTGATGAAAAATACCAGGAAGGTGTCATGGTGAGACAAGGTGGAGTTATCAGGCTTACAATACCCATCAAGGGTAAGCCCATCCCAATATGTAAATGGACAAAAGAAGGACACGACATCAGCAAGAGGGCCATGATTGCAACTTCCGACACTCACACCGAACTTGTGATCAAAGATGCAGAAAGAGAAGATTCAGGCACCTATGATTTGGCACTTGAAAACAAGTGTGGCAAAAAAGCTGTGTATATTAAAGTCAGAGTGATTGGCATTCCAAATCCACCAGAAGGGCCCCTTGAGTATGATGATATACAAGCTCGTTCTGTCAGAGTAAGCTGGAGACCTCCTACAGATGATGGTGGTGCAGATATCCTCGGTTATATTGTTGAGAGACGAGAAGTACCAAAGACTGCCTGGTACACTGTTGACTCTAGAGTGAAAGGGACATCGCTAGTGGTGAAAGGGCTCAAAGAAAATGTGGAATATCACTTCCGTGTTTCTGCTGAAAATCATTTTGGTATTAGCAAGTCTCTCAAATCCGAGGAAGCAGCAGTACCAAAGACGCCTCTAAGTAAGTCCCCTTTCAGATTTATTTATTTTTACGTCATTTTTAATTATGGTTCTAAAAAGTGCAACAGTGGCATAGTATTAAAACATTAGCATATCCTACTATTTCTATTAATTTTTGTTCTTATAATTGTTAACAGATCCTCCAGAGCCTCCAAACAACCCACCTGAAGTGCTCGATGTTACAAAGAGTTCTGTCAACTTGTCCTGGGCCAGACCTAAAGATGATGGTGGTTCTCGTGTAACTGGCTACTACATTGAACGCAAAGAGACATCTACAGAAAAATGGGTTCGGCACAATAAGACACAGATTACCACTACAATGTACACAGTCACAGGACTTGTTCCAGATGCTGAATATCAATTTCGTATCATTGCTCAAAATGACATCGGTGAAAGTGAAGCAAGTCCTGCTTCTGAACCAGTTGTATGCAAGGATCCATTTGGTGAGAAAATGCTTGCATTAACATACCTTCTGAAGAACAACTTGGTGCATTTAGAGAGAAATTCATTTTCTATGTCTATTTTCATTTTCAGACAAACCAAGCCAGCCTGGAGAAATTGAGATCACTTCTATATTTAAGGACAGCATTACATTAGAATGGGAACGACCTGAAAGCGATGGTGGCAAAGAGATCCTTGGCTATTGGGTTGAATATCGCCAGTCTGGAGAAAGCACCTGGAAAAAATGCAATAAAGAACGCATCAAGGACAGGCAGTTTACAGTAGGAGGTTTATTGGAGGCTACAGAGTATGAGTTCCGTGTTTTTGCAGAAAATCAGACTGGCCTCAGCAGACCTCGAAGGACAGCAATGGCAGTGAAAACTAAACTCACCTGTAAGCAAAAATATATTTTCTTATTTGCTGTGATACTGGGATTTGCTGTGTCATAAACCACATTGCTGGATTTAACATACTCTCTATTTGTTTGACATGTTATTTGCCAACATGACTGTCCTCAAGTACAGTCTTGCAAGTATGAGAGGCACAAGTACAAATGACAAATAATTTTCAGTAATAGAGCAATAGAGGAAAATTTCATAGTAATCCCTCACACTCTGTAAATTTTCTGTGTTGTAGCTGGAGAAGCACCTGCCATTAAAAAAGAAATGCAGGATGTTACAACTAAACTGGGTGAAGCAGCTCAGCTGACATGCCAGATTGTTGGAAGACCCTTGCCTGACATCAAATGGTACCGCTTCGGCAAAGAATTGGTGCAAAGCCGAAAATACAAAATGTCATCTGATGGACGCAATCATACACTGACAGTAATAACAGATGAGCAAGAGGATGAAGGTCTCTACACTTGCATGGCTACCAATGATGTTGGAGAAATTGAAACTAGCGGCAAGTTATTATTGCAGGCTCCTCCTCAGTTCCATCCTGGCTTCCCACTGAAAGAGAAATACTATGCAGCTGCAGGTGGCACCCTTCGTCTTCATGTTGTATATATTGGCCGACCAGTGCCAGCAATAACTTGGTTCCATGGCAACAAACCTTTGAGAGGATCAGAAACGGTTACTATTGAGAACACAGAGCATTATACTCATCTTGCTATTAAGAATGTCCAGCACAAGACTCATGCTGGAAAGTACAAAGTGCAACTCAGTAACACATTTGGAACGGTTGACACTGTACTTAATGTGGAAATACAAGGTAATTATTTTCAGCTCTTTTGTGAATGTTCTCGGATACTAACTGGCAAAAGTATTAAAAATACCCTGTCTTTCTGTTACAGATAAGCCAGATAAACCAGAAGGGCCAATTGTTATAGAGTCTATTCTGAAGAATTCCGTGGTGATAAGTTGGAAGCCACCAGAGGATGATGGAGGTGCTATGATAACAAATTACATCATAGAGAAACGTGAAGCCAAGGAAGGAGCAGAATGGCAGCTTGTCTCTTCAAGCATTTCAGGGACAACCTGTAGAATTGTTAACCTGACTGAAAATGCAGGCTATTATTTCCGTGTTTCTGCTCAGAATATGTATGGCATTAGCGAAGCACTGGAGGTCTCATCAGTTGTTGTTATGAAGCCTCCATTTGGTAAGTGATCAACAAAATTACACTCTTTGTATGCCCCTGTAATTAATAAGGCCAGCTCATTTGAATTTTTGAACTTTTTTATTCTTTACAGAAAAACCAGGGCAACCTGGTCAGCCAGAGGCAAGTGCTATCACAAAGGATTCTTGTGTTGTCTCATGGAAGCCACCTGCAAGTGACGGTGGTGCAAAGATTAGAACTTATTATCTTGAGAAGCGTGAGAAAAAGCAAAACAAGTGGATTTCTGTAACAACAGATGAAATTCGTGAAACAGTCTATTCTGTGAAAGATCTTATTGAAGGTCTTGAATACGAGTTCCGTGTAAAATGCGAAAATCTCGGTGGTGAAAGTGAGTGGAGTGAGGTATCACAACCAGTCATTCCAAAATCTGAGGTACCAATTAAAGCTCCACATTTCAAGGAAGAACTCAGGAATCTGAATGTGAAATTTCAAGCTAATGCCACATTTGTCTGCAAAGTCACTGGTCATCCGAAACCAATTGTCAAGTGGTACAGACAGGGCAAAGAAATCATGCCAGATGGTGAAAAGATCAAGATACAAGAATTCAAGGGTGGATATCACCAGCTGATCATCACAAATGTAACGGATGATGATGCTACTGTGTATCAAGTCAGAGCTACCAACCAAGGAGGATCTGTGTCTGGCACTGCCTCTTTGGATGTTGAAGGTGAATGAAGGGTTTTGTTTGCTAAAACAATTTCTTTTTAAGTGTCAAGTATCTAGACTGTTGGTGCTCTTCTTGTGTGTTTTTGCTCATGTGTTTTCTTGGTTTTTCTTCTTTTATTCCAGTTCCTGCAAAAATTCACTTGCCCAAAAATCTGGAAGGTATGGGAGCTGTTCATGCTCTCCGAGGGGAAGTAGTGAGCATCAAGATTCCATTCAGTGGCAAGCCTCACCCTGTGATCACATGGCAGAAGGGACAAGACCTCATTGATACTAATGGACACTACCAAGTCATTGTTACACGATCATTCACATCTCTTGTTTTCCCAAATGGCGTTGATAGAAAAGATGCAGGGTTTTACATTGTTTGTGCCAAAAACAGGTTTGGAATTGATCAAAAAACAGTTGAATTAGATGTGGCTGATGTACCTGATCCACCAAGAGGTCTGAAGGTAACTGACATTTCAAGGGATTCAGTCAACTTAACCTGGAATGAACCAGCAACTGACGGTGGAAGCAGAATCATAAACTACATTGTTGAGAAACGTGCTACAACAGCAGAGCGATGGATTCGTGTTGCACAAGCTCGTGACACACGATACACAGTGGTGAATCTATTTGGCAAGACCACCTACCAGTTCCGTGTAATTGCAGAAAACAAGTTTGGCCAAAGCCAGCCTTCCGAACCTACTGATCCAATTATAACAAAAGAAGATAAGACCAGAGTAATGAACTACGATGAAGAAGTTGATGAGACCAGAGAAGTCACCACAGCTAAAGCAGGTCACTACTCTACAAAGGAACTCTATGACAAATATATGATCGCAGAAGAGCTTGGACGTGGACAGTTTGGCATTGCACACCGCTGTGTTGAGGCAGTTTCCAAAAAGACATACCTGGCCAAATTTGTCAAAGTAAAGGGTGCTGATCAAGTTTTGGTAAAGAAAGAAATTTCTATTCTAAACATAGCTAGGCATCGAAATATCCTGTACCTTCATGAATCATTTGAGAGCCTAGAAGAATTGGTCATGATCTTTGAATTCATTTCTGGAGTTGACATCTTTGAAAGAATCAGCACAGCTTCATTTCAACTTAATGAGAGAGAAATAGTAAATTATGTACGCCAGGTCTGTGATGCTCTAGAATTTTTACATCAGCAGAGCATTGGACATTTTGATATTAAACCAGAAAACATTATTTACTTTACAAGAAGAAGCTCTGTTGTTAAAATTGTTGAATTTGGTCAAGCCAGGAAATTGAAGCCCGGAGACAGCTTTAGACTCCAGTTCACTTCTCCAGAATATTATGCACCTGAAGTACATCATCATGATTTGGTCAGCACAGCTACTGACATGTGGTCAGTTGGGGCTCTAACATATATACTTCTCAGTGGCATTAATCCTTTCCTTGCTGAAACAAATCAACAAGTTATTGAAAATATTCTAAATGCCGAATATAACTTTGATGATGAAGCATTCAAAGATATAAGTATTGAGGCCATGGACTTCATTGACCGTCTATTAGTAAAGGAAAGAAAATCACGGATGACAGCTACTGAAGCACTTAACCATGCATGGCTAAAACAGTCAATAGAAAAGACCAGCACTAAAGCCATCAAGACCTTGAGGCACAGGCGTTACTACCAAACTCTAGTAAAGAAGGAGTGGAACACAGTTGTGTCAGTAGCCCGCATTTCCTGTGGAGGTGCAATTAGATCTCAGAAAGGCATAACTGTGGCAAAAGTTAAAGTTGCACCAGTAGACATAGGTCCCATTGCTGGGCAGATAAAGCATGCTGTTACAGAAGAAGGAGGGCATGCCAAATATGTATGTAACATTGAAAACTATGATCAGTCCACAGAAGTTACATGGTATTTTGGTATGAGGCAATTAGAAAGCAGTGAGAAATATGAAATCAAATATGAAGAAGGTGTGGCAACCATGTACGTCAAAGATGTTTCTAAATCCGATGACGGTACCTACAGATGTAAGGTAGTAAATGACTATGGTGAAGACAGCTCTTATGCAGAACTTTTTGTTAAAGGTGTTAGAGAAATCTCTGAGCATTACAGATGCAGAACTGTCAGGAAAGTGAAACGACGGGTTGATACTATGAGACTATTAGAGCGTCCACCAGAATTTACCCTGCCTTTGTATAATCGCACAGCGTATGTTGGAGAAAATGTCAGGTTTGGAGTAACTATAACAGTTCACCCAGAACCTCGCGTAACATGGTTCAAATCAGGGCAGAAAATCAAACCTGGTGATGATGATAAGAAGTATACTTTTGAATCAGACAAGGGCCTTTATCAACTCATCATCAACAATGTCACTGAAGAAGATGATGCTGAATACAGTATAGTGGCACGCAATAAACACGGTGAAGACAGTTGCAAAGCTAAGCTGACTGTGATTCCACATCCACCTCCAGCAGATGCCACACTGAGACCAATGTTTAAAAGACTCCTGGCAAATGCTGAATGTCAAGAAGGCCAAAGCGTCAGTTTTGAGATCAGAGTATCTGGTGTACCAAAACCAACGCTGGAATGGGAGAAAGATGGTCAGCCTCTATCCTTTGGTCCTAATTTCGATATAATTCATGAAGGTTTAGATTATTATGCTTTGCATATCAGAGATACCTTACCAGAAGACAGTGGTTATTACAGAGTTACTGCTACAAACAGTGCTGGATCTACAAGCTGTCAGGCTTATCTGAAAGTTGAACGCTTGAAATATGTCAAGCGTGAGTACAAGACTGAAGAAGAGCGGGAGAAGCATGTACAGAGGCAAATTGACAAAACGTTACGAATGGCAGAAATTCTTGCTGGGGTTGAAGCTGTTCCACTGACACAAACTGCACAAGAGGCTCTCAGAGAAGCTGCTATCTTATACAAACCAGCTGTTAGCACCAAGACTGTCAAAGGTGAATACGAAATTAAGAAAGAAGAAAAGAAGGAAGAAAGGCGACTCCGTATGCCATATGAAGTACCAGAGCCTCGCAAACATGTGCGCACTACCCTTGAGGAAGATCAGAACATTAAACACTTTGTGCCTCTGTCAGACATGAAGTGGTACAAGAGGCTGAGAGACCAGTATGAAATGCCAGGGAAACTTGAGAGAACTGTTCAGAAACGCCAGAAACGCATACGCCTTTCCAGATGGGAACAATTCTATGTGATGCCACTGCCACGCATTTCTGATCAGTATAAGCCTAAATGGCGCATACCAAAGCTAACACAAGATGACCTAGAAATCGTGAGACCAGCACGTCGGCGTTCCCCATCTCCAGACTATGATTATCATTACAGACCAAGGCGGCGGTCACTTGGTGACTTGTCTGACGAGGAATTACTCCTGCCTATTGATGACTATTTAGCCATGAAGAGAACAGAAGAGGAAAGATTGCGCCTTGAAGAAGAGCTGGAGTTAGGCTTTTCTGCTTCCCCCCCAAGTAGAAGCCCCCCACAGTTTGAACTGTCTGCCCTTCGGTATTCTTCTGCAGCAGCACGGGTCAGTTCAGAGGAAGAGAGAAAGAGAGAGCTGAGGTATTCAAGCTATCACATCCCAACTAAAGCTGAGACCAGTGCAAGCTATGCAGAGCTCCGTCAACGCCATGACAGGGCTGCCTACAGACCACCTAAACAAAAGGAAAGAATAATGGCTGAGAGAGAGGATGAAGAATTGCTCCGTCCTGTTGGCACTGCACAAAGACTCTCTGAATACAGGAGTGAGCTTGAATATATGGCAGAGGAAGAAAAGAGGAGGCTCAGGAGAAGGCGGGAAAGAGAAATAACTGAGATTACTTCAGAAGAAGAAGAAGAAATAGAAATGGTGCAACATGCTCACAGGGAATTTTCTCCTCCTTCTAGATTACTAAGGAGAAGAAGATCTCTTTCTCCAACTTACATTGAGTTGATGCGTCCTGTATCTGAATTAATTCGTCCTCGCTCACGGCCTCCGGAAGAAATTGAGAGAAGATCCCCAACACCAGAGAGAACTCGGCCACGCTCACCTAGCCCAGTTTCTAGTGAGAGATCACTCTCTCGGTTTGAGAGGATGGCAAGGTTTGATATATTTTCTAGATATGAGTCCATGAAATCTGCTTTGAAAACTCAAAAAACCATGGAAAGGAAATATGAAGTCCTGACTCAGCAGCCCTTCACCCTTGACCATGCTCCTCGTGTTACTCTGAGAATGCGCTCACACCGGATACCGTGTGGCCATAATACCAGGTTTATTCTCAATGTCCAGTCAAAACCTACCGCTGAAGTGAAGTGGTACCACAATGGTATTGAGCTCCAAGAGAGCAGCAAGATACATTTTACTAATACTAGTGGTGTATTAACTTTGGAGATTCTTGACTGCCACATTGATGACAGTGGAACATACCGAGCTGTATGCACAAACTACAAAGGGGAATGCTCTGATTATGCAACATTAGATGTTACTGGAGGAGATTACACTACATACTCTTCACAGCGAAGAGATGAAGAAGTACCAAGGTCAATTTTACCTGACTTGACAAAAACAGAGGCCTATGCAGTCTCCTCATTTAAGAAAGCATCTGCTACAGAAGCAAGTTCCTCAGTAAGAGAAGTCAAATCAGAAATGTCAACAACAAGAGAATCACTTTCATCATATGAACACTATGCTGCTTCTGAAGAAAAAATCACTGCAGCTGAAGCAAAATCATTGGAAGAAAGGACTGTGCACAAGGCATTTAAAAGCACTCTACCGGCAACAATCCTGACAAAGCCACGGTCAGTCACAGTTTCTGAAGGGGAGACAGCAAGATTTTCCTGTGACGTTGATGGTGAACCAGCACCAACAATAACATGGTTCCATGCAGGTCAACCCATTGTTTCTTCGAGGCGCTTCCAAGTAACACGAACACAGTACAAGTCTACCTTTGAAATTTCACCGGTTCAGATGTCAGATGAAGGAAGTTACACTGTTGTGGTGGAAAACTCTGAAGGAAGACAGGAAGCACATTTTACTTTGACCATTCAAAGAATGAAAATTCCTGAAAAAACAATTACATCACCTCCAAGAATCAAATCTCCTGAGCCTCGAGTAAAGTCTCCAGAGCCAATTAAGTCACCTAAACGGGTGAAATCTCCTGAGCCCATCAGCAGCTCCCTAAAAGCGAAGTCATCACCTGGAGACAAAACAGTACCAGCAGAGAAGGTGCAATTACCAGCTGCTTCTCCACCAAAGATAAAAGAGCATCTGAAAGCAGAAATGGTTGGAGATATGGTAAAGCTATCCTGTGCAGTTGAAAGCAGTGTTTTAAGTGTTAGAGAAGTGGCTTGGTATAAGGATGGCAAAAAACTGAAAGACGACCATCGCTTCAAGTTTCATTATGCAGCAGATGGCACCTATGAGCTCAAAATCCATGAGCTCACAGAATCTGATAAAGGAGAATATACCTGTGAAGTTATTGGGGAAGGAGGTGTTTCAAAGACTAACTTCCAGTTTACTGGCCAAGTATTTAAAAATATCTATTCCCAAGTAAGAACAGTATCTGAAACTCATAAAACAGTTCAGAAAGAAGATGAAGTGCTTAAAGTATCTACCCAGAAGAAATCAGCAGTAGCAACTGAAGAAAAAGCAGCAGTTCAAGAAGTCATTAAAAAGTCAATTGTTACTGAAGACATCAAACACTTAAAAGCAGAAATTAAAGCTTCTTCAACTAAAATGACAGTGTCTGAAGGGCAAAAACTGACACTGAAAGCAAATATTCCCGGCGCCTCTGAAGTAAAATGGGTGCTGAATGGAATGGAACTGAGAAATTCAGATGATTACAGATATGGTGTTTCTGGAAGTGATCACACCCTTACCATCAAAAAGGCTAGTAATAAAGATGAAGGTATACTCACCTGTGAGGGTACAACTGACGAAGGCATTATTAAATGCCAGTATGTGCTGACCTTTTCAAAAGAATGCTCCAAAGAACCAGCATTTATAATGCAGCCGAAGTCTCAAAATGTCAACGAAGGACAAAATGTATTGCTCACTTGTGAAGTTTCTGGGGATCCTTCTCCTGAAATTGAGTGGTTTAAGAATAATCAACCTGTAAGTATTTATTTGTTTACTTGGAAGATTAGAATTATTTAAAAACAAACAAACAAACAATGATAATGAAACATTTTTTTTCCCTCCTCAGATTGCTGTTTCATCGCACATCAGAGTAACACGTTCTAAAAACATTTATTCTCTTGAGATTCAAAATGCAGCGGTGAGTGACACTGGAAAATACACAGTTAAAGCAAAAAATTACCATGGACAGTGCTCTGCTACAGCATCTTTGACTGTACTCCGTAAGTTTGTTCTCTGGGTCTTGTGTTCGGACTAACTGCAACTTTTTCCTGTAGTGTGTCCACTAAAATGATTTAGGATAAAAGCCCCTGCTAATGTTTCTATTCTTTTGTATATTATATAAAGAGAATGAAAACAGCATTAGAAATTATCTTACCGCTCACCAAGATTTATTACAATAGATGCATGTTAACAGAAAGCCTTGAGCATTCCTTCTGGGATGACTATGTTGAAGACCTTGGTGCTGGCAATGAATTACTCTTCTCTCCTTTAATAACATAATCTGTTCCAATACAATAAAGTAATTCCACAGTTTAAAAAAAACAACCAACCAACCAACCAAAAAACCCCATATATGGCAATTCAGCAATAACTGAACTGGGTTTAGTATTTTATTGGCTGGACCATATCCCAGTTCCTAGCATCAAGGGGTTGCTATGATTTGCTTGTATGACTGTGCTTGTGTTTAAAGGAAAGTTGCAGTGACTGAGTTTTCTGTTGCCTTTTAGTTACAGAACAATGCAGTGAAATACAGACATTCCTATGCTGTGCTTGCAAGAATTTGAAAGTGTTTCCCAGCTTCTACAAAAATTAACTGCACACAATTTCTCAGTGTCTAATTCTAGTGATTGGTCTAATAGGAAACAGTCTGTGATGACTTGTTTCTTCCTTCTTGTCTCCTTCAAGCTCATACATTCTATTAATAGTTTCATTTATAAATTACTGTTTGTGATTTGGACATCTTGAGACAAATGACTGTAATTAATTTTATACTCCACTGCAGATTTTTATTGAAAGCAAACTATGCTGTCTCTTCATTTCTGTATAATTAACCACAGAGAACTGCATGACTTGTTTGTTAATGTGACATTATTGGTTTTTCCTTCTATGTTTGCGATGCTCTCCAGCTCTAATTGAAGAACCTCCAAAAGAGGTAGTATTGAAGACAAGTGGCGACACAAGCATGCACGAAAGTTTTTCTTCTCAGTCCTTTCAAATGGCTTCTTCTAAACAAGAGGCTTCATTCAGCAGTTTCAGCAGTAGCAGCATGACTGAAATGAAATTTGCAAGCATGTCTGCCAAAAGCATGTCCTCCATGAAAGAATCTTTTATAGAGATGAGCTCCAGCAGTGTTATGGGGAAATCTAGTATGGCTCAACTGGAGAGTTCAACTAGTAAAATGCTTAAATCAGGTCTGAGAGGTGAGCAACACAATTACCAGTAGAGTTAGTGCTTCATTAGTGCTGTAGTTCTCACAGTAAACCTGCTGTATGGCTTGATGGACTAACCTGGTATTTCTTCTCTTTTGTAAAGGAGCACCACCCAAAATTGAAGCTCTCCCATCCGATATCAGCATTGATGAAGGGAAAGTTCTCACATTATCTTGTGCCTTTTCGGGTGAACCTGCCCCTGAAATAACATGGTACTGCAGAGGGAGAAAAATTACCAGTCAGGACCAGCAAGGCAGATTTCATATTGAAACCAGTGAAGATCTAACCACCCTGATCATCATGGATGTCCAGAAGGACGACGGTGGACTTTATACCCTGAATTTAGGAAACGAATTTGGCACTGATTCTGCCACTGTGAATATTAATATTCGATCAATTTAGAAAGCTTGATCTGCATTATTTACACTTGTCTTTTTACAAGTGATTCATATATGGACTGAAATATCTGATCTGTAAATATATTAAAAAAAATATTTTTGTACCTACCTGAACAAGACAAAGTCCAGAGCTATACATAATGACTTATAGTCATTACTGACCTAGGAATTTTAAACATTTTTTTCACTGACATGTACATACTGTATATAGCCGATGCTAACGGTTATGAAGTTTTGTACCATTTATTTTATGACATTTTGAAACGTAACTTTTGGAACTAACAGTTGGTAGGAGAAAGTTTCTTAGCAAACGACTACCCTGCTCAACATTTAACTACTTTTTGTGCCTCAACTCATTGTTGATGTCTAAGAATGCCTCAACAGGTAGAGAGGCTCCCTGTTGAAGATTACCTACACCTAAGAGATGATACTGTGCATAGTATTTCATACGTGCACACATACCTACATTGAATCAGAAATGTAAGGCATTGGTGATGTTTGCAATTACCCTCCTGTAAGCATTGCTTTAATGTTTTACATTAAATCTGATTATGTCTTAATTTCCATACCTGACTGACAATTTTCGGACAAAGTGCAAGCGGCCAGCACTTTGTCCACCCACTATCTGTGTACTGTTTCTGACATACTGACTACCTGAATAGCTTTTAAAAAGTAACATCACCTGGCCATCCCCTTAATCAACAAAGCTATTTAGGTACTCAAGTGCAGCAGCAGTACTCCCTCTTGGAGGTTCGTAGGGTGCAGTGATTGAGTTTGTGTGGTAGTATTAGACATC
Organism: Dryobates pubescens; assembly: GCF_014839835.1. NCBI lineage: Eukaryota > Metazoa > Chordata > Aves > Piciformes > Picidae > Dryobates > Dryobates pubescens. The sequence goes on from NC_071613.1 coordinate 30,974,006, forward strand.
CAGTAGTAAATTCCGGGCAACTAAGCAATGAACCACAGTTTGAAAACAAACTGTTGTTACAACATCAAATACCGCCCTACGCTTCAATTTGCTTTAGCTCTCCCAATGTAGTAATAGATCTTGTTAGCTGTTGAACCTCCTTGAGATAGAATTGTTCATTTAAAATAAAGCATGCTTTCAGCACCATAAAGCCTGTGACTCCTTGTTATTTATTATGCTGCATTTTTACAGTTCCTGTGTTACGTTACAGAAAAAAAAGAGTTGCTGGGAAAACAAAAAAGAAAAAAAAGACTAGGTTGGTTTGCAATTCTCCAATTTAAACCAGGTAGCCATCTATCAGGAAGAGCCTGGCCACCACTAAGTGAGTCAGTAAGAGCATTATGCTCCTCTTAGTATCCATCTGCTAAGTAAATTTCCAGGCCTTCCCCTACATGGATAATTGTTTGCTCTCTCCTCTTTATAGCTTGTCTCTACTGAAAGTGGTTGAAAAAGTGCCACCTGCAAAGCCAGCAGTTGGCTCCTATTTTTTGGCAGCTGCAACTCCCCTCTACTCTGCTCTGGAGGGACTCCACCCAAGTACTGCATCCAGTTCTGGAGCCCCTATTACAGGAAGGATCTGGACATGCTGGAACATATACAGAGAAGGGCCACACTGAGGGAGTTGGAGCTGTTCAGTCTGGAGAAGAAAAGGCTCTGAGGAGACCTAATTGTGGTCTTCCAGTATCTTAAGGGGGCCTACAAGAAAGCTGACAAGGGACGTTTTAGGGTGTCAGGTAGTGATAGGACTAGGGGAATGGGGGGGGGGGGGGGAAAAAAAGAAATGGGTAGATTCAGATTGGATGTTAGGAAAAAGTTCTTCACCACAAGGGTGGTGAGCCAATGGAACAGGTTGCCCAGAGAGGTGGTAGAAGCCCCATCCCTGGAGGTTTTTAAGGCCAGGCTGGATGTGGCTCTGAGGAACCTGATCTAGTGTCCCTGCCCATGGTGGGGGGGTTGGAACTAGATGATCCTTGAGGTCCCTTCTGCCCCTAACAATTCTGTGATTCTATGATCAGTTGACCCTAACTGCCTGGACCTACCCTCTCCCCTCCTATTAAGTAATTAAGGGCCCATGCCCATCAGTTCTTCATCCCTCAAATCAGCTGACATGCCTCTCTTTTACATTCCTGACAGGAATATCAAATCCCATGGAGGCAGGTCACAATTTTGGTTATCTACTGTAAGAGTAACAAAGTCAAAGGAGCAACCCTGCTTCTGGAACATGATCACTCCGTGAGCAAACACAGGGTTGCATTGCTGTTAGTGTTTTGGGGGCTGTAAAATTCTCTTAAGTATCACAGTATCACAGTATAACTAAGGTTGGAAGAGACCTCAAGGATCATCAAGTCCAACCTGTCTCCACAGACCTCACGACTAGACCACGGCACCAAGTGCCACGTCCAATCTCCCCTTGAACACCTCCAGGGACGGTGACTCCACCACCTCCCTGGGCAGCCCATTCCAATGATGAATGACTCGCTCAGTGAAGAACTTTCTCTTCACCTCGAGTCTAAACCTCCCCTGGCACAGCTTGAGACTGTGTCCCCTTGTTCTGGTGCTAGTTGCCTTGGAGAAGAGACCAACCCCCTCCTGTCTACAATTACCTTTCAGGTAGTTGGAGAGGGCAATGAGGTGACCCCTGATCCTTCTCTTCTCCAGGCTAAACGATCCCAGCTCCCTCAGCCTCTCCTCATAGGGCTTCTGCTCAAGGCCTCTCCCCAGCCTTGTTGCCCTTCTCTGGACATGCTCAAGTGTCTCAATGTCCTTCTTAAACTGAGGGGCCCAGAACTGGACACAGTACTCAAGGTGCAGCCTAACCAATGCAGAGTACAGGGGCACAATGACCTCCCTGCTCCTGCTGGCCACACTATTCCTAATACAGGTCAGGATGCCATTGGCCCTCTTGGCCACCTGGGCACACTTCTGGGCTCATGTTTAGGCAGCTGTCAATCAGCACCCCCAGGTCCCTCTCTGTTTGGCAGCTCTCCAGCCACTCTGACCCCAGCCTGTAGCTCTGCATGGGGTTGCCGTGGCCAAAGTGCACCACCCGGCACTTGGACTTGTTAAATGCCATGCCACTAGATGTGGAGCAGGAGCATCAGTTATCAATACAATGCATCTCTATGACTCACAGCATATTACTAGTATTAAAAAGCATCTCAGAAATAGTGAAGCAGATAATATGTTTAAAACCATATTCTAAAAATACTCACTCTAGAAGCAGGTTTCCATTTTTCTATGAGCCCCTAGCTGTCCCAATGATGCAGGAAACCTAATAAATGGGGATGAAAGGGGGACTACAGTAAAAATATGAATTTTAGAAGTGATAAGTTTTGGTTCAGGACAAAGTCTGGACTTTTTCACTGATAAAACCAGAAAAATTTTTAAACAATCTTAAAGATGAAAGAGTTTAAGACTACATGGTATTTATTCCTCAGGGAGGAAAGAAAAAAAAAAAGTTTTTCATAAAGAACATCTTTAAAGCATTTAAAGGAAGAAAAGAAGAAGGAGGAAAAAAATATCAAGAAAACTTCTCATTCTCATTATATTAGATGTTTATCAAAACCCAATAAATGAGACACAAAAACACTCAGGTATAGCCTTTGCTAACCCACAGCATCTGTACATAGAAATGTGTTGAAGTTAACACTAAAAATGCACTAGTCAGAATTGATAGCAACAGGCAGCACCTGCAGATCTAAGCATGGAATCTTCTCCTGTAATGCTACTGGAAACTTGGTCTTCCATGACCTCTACTGAGTGTGGACACATTTATGTGGTCAAGAGGAAAGCACACTGGTGTGGCAGTGTACATTCATTCTGCATATTATTTTAAATGGAAAATGGGCTATTAACATTTCAAACCGATTCAAGTCACATATTGAAATTTTTAACTGTGCAAGCTGAGAATACCTGTATTTAAAGCTAAAATTTTATTGCACTATATGACTGAGTTCAGAAAAACATCTACCACTAATGTGTTAAGGCATTTAGACTTCTTGTGTCCTGATGCACAAGTAAAGACACTTCAACAAAGCTTTGTGAGCTACTATATAAATTCTACTATAGGGCAATATATTCTCTATCCTTTTACATTTGGCAGCCTGAGAAAAATAACTGTGATGGTGGATAGCCACAACACTGAGACTCATTTTACCACTGGCAGACAAGAAATCTTAGTCTTAACATCACATTTCAATTTTTACTACCATCTCCATTTTCAACTTCTTTTCCCTTTAAGTGGAGACAATTATATGAACAGAACCTCACATCTAATAGAATGGTAAATCTTCTCATGGTCATTCGCTCTTTCCATTCTCCACTGGAACATGTCATAGCACTAACAGAAGTGGTACAAAGAAGAAAGGGTAACAGAGAAAATAAGGTACTCTGACATGTCAGTATGAGTCAGTGAATGCAAAAATAAGTCAGACCCGTGTAAGGTAATTATGACCTGCTGCTGCAATTGTAACCAAAACTCTGTGGAAAATGCTTAGGCAGCCAAGAGAGTGCACTGAGAAAAAGAAGTTACAGAAGTAGCCAAACCAGTATTTATCACAAGGGAATATAAAACACAAAAGAAGACATTCTTAAATCCTGTCCCTCCGCAGGATTTAAAGTATTACCTTTAACATCTGTAACTTACTTACAGTCTCAGAGATGCCTGTTTGTCCTTCGCTTTGAAAAAAACTGAACCAGAAACACATCTGAAGATACAAGGTTCTGCTCTCATGCATGTTGGTTACAAAAGCCAGGATATGGCAAGGTGGGTTCTAGTTCATAAATAGCCACAATGGTAGTGCCCCACCGTGAAGGGAAACGCAAAACCACCACCATACCGTAAAGCAGCAAAGCAGAGAAAGAGCCTGACTTACCATACTCTCTTGCAAAACATTCTGGATTTTCATCCAGACTTAACAAATATCAAAATTCTAAGTAAACTGAATTCCTAAATGACACCTCCCAATCACTACTGTATGTAACAGAGAACTCGGTAACTAGAGTGATCATTTCCACCTGAAGAATAAACACATACTGCATATATTTAAGTGACAAATATTATGGTGTGTTTTTAAAATGGTTTCAAATTGATCTCTTCACAAGCAAGTGAAATAAAAGAGATACAAATTACATTTTATGTTGAGGTTCAGCTCCCATTTTTCACCAGAAACAACAACAATACAATTAGGTATTCCTGCCGAGTCCCCTAAACTTGAAAATGTAAGAGCATCCAGGGTATTTTTTTCAGTCTTAATACACATGGATCATCATGATTCAGCCAGGTAAATACTAGCACTGTCAGAAATTATTCTTATCTCTAAATGTCAGGAGTATGATGGCATAGCATCTTCACTGATTTCAATGAAACACATTTTAGGATTTCACCACAAAGCTAGTCACAGGTATATATAAAAAGGCAGATTTAACTTTAGCAGGAACACGACACAGATGCAAAAGCTATCAGTCCAGCTTTAGTGTCACAGAGAAACCCAAACCAGTGCTGAAGTCATTACCTGCAAGTTTGTGCTTGAACCTTATTATTACAACTTTTGTCTAAACAATCCTATCTGCAGCAATATTTAAAATTATTTTTTACTACATGCACTGATCAGTCTCAGAGTTCTTTTTACACAACATGGTTTCCAAACTATTTTCTCTGTAGCTGTTCAAAGCCAGAAAAAGGTAATGGCTAATGTGACGTGCACTTAACACTTTACAAGCTGGCAGAAACCTCAGTGAAATTTCAAAAAGCAGCCATAAGATGGCATATGAATCAAAACAATACTCTCATTGCAGTATGGAGTTTACATCTCTGAACATCATCTTTAATACTTAATTTTACAATTGTTATGTCATACAGAATATATTAAAACATTCAGAAAAAAAAAAGAATGTACAGGCATGTGTGGGGCTGATACACATATGCAAATGCTTGCTGCTGGAAAACTGACAGAACTGAGTACAAATGACAGCTCTGACCTGGTATCCACAAACAATTTTACTTGTACAAACCACTCCATTCGACCCTGACAATGGTTTACAAACTGGCATTTTATGCATGGGCATGTGTTTTTGGCCCCTTTTTTATTTCAATAGATCAACATTCCAGAAATTTATAAGGAAAGCTTACATTCCATTCCCATCTGTCTTTACCAGCCTGCTTCAAAAACACCAAGTTATTCATATACACAAGAGGAAGACTAGTTAAATCAATTTAAAGGAGACTGGAGTACAAAACCAGATTTTGGTATGTGCTTGAGTGCAAAAAACCCTGTACATTTATTTAACAATTGTGTAAATCAAAAACAGTAGATGGCTTGCTTAAAGTGCTCTACAGCTAAGACTTCAGAGACCAAGTTTATCCCTAAATGAATACCTAAAAAATTCCCCCCAAAACTTACACTAACATCAACAACCCTATGGACCAAGGTGCTAGTAGGCACTGTTATACTATATTACTCATTAATTATTAAGAGTCAGACCCAGTCTCACAGTTCACAAAAATTTACACTGATGTAACTGAGCATAAAATCCATCTCCTGCTGTTATACTACCCTTGAATGATACAAAGGAGTTGCAAAAAAAGAGCTCCCTTTTGTACAAATACATCATAAATAAAATAGGTATAGATACAAATATTCATTACACTTAATGGCCTAATATTTCAGCTCTTGCTTTCATAATATTTTGTTAAAAGCACATCTTGAGTGAGTAGAGTAAGTTTTAACAGTGCTGTATTAGCTACTTGCAATGCTATACGCCCCAGAAAATTTATGCACACCGTGAAGCCTTTAGTAGTGAAAGTAGGTAGAAATTTTTGATGCAAAAAAGAATAAATAAATAAAAATTATTAAATATTCAATGTTTGGTACAAATGCTTCATATTAAGTTATTTTTATACATTTATTTAGAAAAATACACTAAATATTTCTACTTTCATTGGCTAAAAATAAGGACCGGATTATGTATATCCTTGTGTTTTTCAAGAAGGCAATGTCAATTACCATCAAGCTGCTAGAGTAGACCCATCAGTGCCCATTCAACAGCCCTCACACAGGCAAAAATACCAACTGCAGGGCTAATCATAACTCCTTCTGGATGACCTGCTACACATGGCCAAGAGGCCCATGGCACAAGCTGTATTTTCTCAAAAAAAAGAAACCTTTTTGCTGAAGTTTATAACCTGGAGGTTTGCTGATGTATCAGTCAGACCTTCACACTTCTTAAAAAGAGCTACATTTACAAAAGCAGATGCTTATCTGTTAAGCCATCATTTGTTCCAAAAAACACACATTCAAACAGTGAAATATTAGGAAAATACTCTTGCAAATAAACTGTATAAAGATAAAATACACTTCAAAGATAGTTTTTATGTTATTCTATAAAGTGCAGAAATCCTTCTAAAAAGGGAAATTACTACTTCCTATAACAACAGTATAATTACAGCAGCTTTTGCATAGCATTATTTATAGAAAATTGAATACTTTCAGTTTCTTCAGGAAGAAAAGGATGAAAGAGTCTCTTCCAGTTCAGATCTTTCCTTTGATACTGATCTATTTTCTTCAGGAATGGTTGATGATACCAGATCTCCATTGACAGCACTTCTAGAACAGTGAGCAGATCCTACAAAGATTTAAGTATTTAATGTAAGTATGTAAGTATTTAATTTTTAACCCAAAAAAATTTTCCTTAAAGATTTCAATTAGTATCATGCCTAAGAATGACAAATAGGAAGAACAGTCATTCAACATAAATCAACTAATTTTGAAGGCCAGTCATTTCTGAGGTGCAAACATCCTTTTTAAAGAACTGATGTATTGATAAGCATTCAATTAAAATATTTTCTACTATTAAAATCCGTATTGCTAGGCTACCTGACATGAAAGAGGAAGACTTAAGATAACTGGAAGGTAGCAGAGGAGCCTCTAACACAGTAAAAAAGAAAACAAAATACTGAATAACCAACACCAGAAGGTCCATAAGACAACAATGAAAGCCTTGAGTTTCACGAAGTTACACAAAGACACAGAATAAGACCTAAACAAAGTTTAGTGGCTTGGGATACATGCTGGGCTGGTGAAAGAGGGGATCACCCTGCAACACACAAGGATCATAGAACCAAAGAAACTATATGAAAGTGCAAACACCAGTTTCATGAAGAACGTAAAGCATTAGTGCCCCTTCATGCTTGGCATGGGCTTTCAGCAATGCACAGGCTTCAGGTTTCTTCAATTCAAGTGAAGCACTGGGCACTCCAAAAGGAATCAAGACAAATCAGAACTAGTCAAGTTAAAGTCTCCCTGAGAGGAATTAGGATGGAGTCAAAATGACAGGAAGATTCAAAAGGAAAAGCTACAGAAGAATTTGGTATGAAGTCAGTAGGCTCATCTAATCAGAAGGGAAAGATACTATGATCATGACACCATCTCATTTTTTTAGGTTGTTTTTATTTATTGTTGTCAAGGCTGCACTCTTTCAGAACAGTGTTGTTCTCTACAAAAGGCAAGCAGGAACTGAAATGAACCCTCTTTCTGCAATGCACCAGGCAGAAATTACTCCCCAACACTCATAAGGGTCACAGAAAGAAAAATTTGGTTTTGTGATAAACAAGCAGGTAGCAAACAACAGCACTCCACATCACTTACAAGAACATAGTACATCTGTCCCTTCAGCCCTTTTCTGGCTGTGTCTCTATCTTGCCAGTAGTACCACTGATTTCTATACTACTCCTCCAGCTTTAAGATCCTTTTCAATACAAATGAAAGCCAGGAAAAAGGAGCCACATAGTACCCAATTGCTTTGATTTATAATATAAGAATCTTACAACCAAAACTTTGCACAACTAAGAAATCTCTTTTCCTTGTGCTGCATTAAACAACTACTGTACACAGAAAGATAGAAAAGAAAACTTACTCTGAGAATCTTCAAAAGGAGTATCACTGCAAGACTCTGTATCAGAGTACGTTCTTCTGCGCCGCTGTGAAAATCTATGAGCAGATGAAATTGGTTCTTTTATGGCGTGATTATTCCTAGAAAAGAAACAAGATCTACTAGTAGACAAAATCTGCAATAAACCACACAAACTTTATGTACTTCAAAATTATTTTGGTGCTTAGCCTAAACTGTTAGTCAATATTTTTCACTGTACTAAAAGTGGCAGTCAACAGAATATTCTTAATTTGCAAAACTGCAAAGCCTGAACACTGAAATAAAAATGTAATACAATCTTTCCATGAAAAAAATAGCTTGAGAATGTGAAACACTAACCCCAAAAGAATGTTAGCATATCAAGTTCCATGTCTAATTTCATGAACTTGTCAGAATAAATCATTTGCATAAAGTTTCTACCACGAAGAAACTTTAATAGCATATTAGAAACAGCAGCTGTATTATTTGCCACCCACCTTGATAGCCTGCATCTTCAGTTTTCAAAATTAGATCAATCTATGACTTTTTTTTTTTTTTTTTAATCCCAAATAAACAATTCTCCCATTTTCATTTTAATGCCAGCAGGTTTGGGGATGTTTTTTGAGACATAAGAAAAAAAGCTTAGTAAAACATAAAATTACCTATCTGAATAGCAAGGACCAGGGTGACTAACAGAACGCTTCATCTAGAGGGAAAAAAAAAAAATATATAAAAATCCAGCAACAAACCACACCAAAAATGTCACAAACTACTTCAGAATAATACGCATTGCTATATTAATTGTTCCTCTATTTATAGTCTATACAAAGACAGAGGATAATTTTTTTAATGAAAAGCAATCAATTTTTTTTTAAAATTTAACTATATAGAAATAGTTTACTACAAAAAAAATACTACCTACTTTCTATGGAATTCATTCTCTCTTGCCCCCAGGTTAGTCATAGAGCCATTTGTTAATTGCTATGACACAGAAAGAGATTTTCCTCTACCAAATGCCAGTTTAAAGTTCCCCATTACATAATAAAGCCAAACTGTGTCTCGCGTTTCTTTGTGGTTCTTCTGGTATCACTGTCAAAGCTCTATGCATACCATAGAACGTTCTTAATTAAAATCAGTAATGATCAGCTTTATAAGTAAATTGATACTAAGAGACGTGAGTGCAAAGAAGGGGATTCCCACAACAAAAACCCCCAATATACCCCATCTTAGAAACTACACATATAATTAAGAAGACATTCAGGATGATTCCACATACACTGTCCCTCTAACAGAAACAATCAGCAGTGAAGAGTTACGCGAGTAATATCTTGACCATTATTCACATTCTTTTGTTAATGAGAGGGACATTAGATTAACACAAGCATTATGACTTACATACACCAAAATACATAATACCTTGCTGATGTGCTTCCAGCCATACAGCACTTCTCCAATTAAATGGAGGCAAGGTTGTGAAATTTTTAAACTCAGTGTACAGCTAGTGTTTAAAAAATAAACAAAAAATCCCAACAAAACCAACCAATCAACCAAAACCCAGCTGAACTGGGGAAGTTACCCTTCACTCATTTGTGAGATAGTACGTTACAACCTATCACATATGACAAATTGTTCTCGTTATGTAAAGACTAGCAAACAGACTGTGAATGGGAAATTTTTGATTTATATTCAGGACCAGTACTGATGGTAACAGTCAAGATTCCAACTGCTGACATCATAGCAATAGCATAGACTTCTCCCTCATCTAACCAACAACATGATACTTAAAAATAGTATTTTAAAATGTCTAAACCATTTGGACAGGTGATGGTGACACTGGAGAAACTAAAGGATCAGGGTGAGGCAGCTGGAACATTTCTGGTTTAAACTTGGCATTAGCAATCTTCACACACTCTTCAAGTGTTGTGATAAATGTATTACATGTGGCACTAAGCAAGGAAGAAGCTTCATTCATGTTCTGAAAATAAATGAAAGCACAAGCATAAGCAAGAAAAGAAATTAAAAGATGCAGATATAAGTCTCCCCCTAGCACCATACCCATATGTACTAATTTCTCTCATTACCATTAAGAGCTTTCACTTCCCATTTTGCTTATTCAAACGCACACCTTCCAATAAGGTTAATTTAAGCAAACAAGCATGATAGCGTTGTCATTTCTTTCTGATATCTGAATTTATTTAGGGTATTAGCCAAACAAGGACAGTGTTTTTACTGCAAATCCTGCCTTGGAGTGACTAGCTGCTGTCAGAAGACCATTCAGTGAAACAAATGAATTGCAGCAGAACATGGGAATAGCTTTATTGATCTAGTGCAAGAAGCCTAGAGGTCAGTTTCGTCTTGCTGTAAACTGAAACAATTTGCTATGCTGTGACTAACCATTAACATCTTGATTTGCCCTAAATGACAACAATGCTTTCCACACCCTGCTCAAGAGCAGGGAGAATAAAGTTATTCATAACTTTCAATACTAAGATTCATTCAAAAGCAGAAATACTAGAATAATTCTACTTATGCATATTCAGACTGATTTAACAATACCAAAGGTTTCCAAGGAAGTAAGGAATGGACAAATGTAAAAGTATAGATGTTCAGATTCGCCTCGGAGCAATGCTTTCAGGTTGTTTCAACTACTCTACCCATGACAGAGATGGGCAACAAGACAAATTATTAACTCACATGGCAATTCTTCCAGCCTTTCAACCAAATGATTCATTAGCACAATTGCTTTCTAACGCATGTTACTATTATGGTTAAATCATCCAGATACTTGATGCACATATAATCGCTGTTAGTGTTATAGATACACAAGCACTCCAAAATTGACCTTAGGTTAAATCTCCCAATGCCAGGGAGATGAAAAAGGCGTAAGCTGGCAATAGAAACATGAGCTTTATTATATAATTAGGTTCTCCAACAGCATTCGAGACATACTGTACCTCAATGCTGGAAGGAGAGCGAGTCTCATCATAGTGAACAAATTCTTGTATTGTATGAACTTGCTGCATTAAAAGATCACAGTAGAGACGAAGTTCAGACATTTTGGTTTTAAGAGATTCATTGGTCTCACTTATTTCTAGAAAACAACACACCAAACAATTTATTATACACAATGTAAGCATTCATTTTTAAACACTTTTCATTTAAAGTTTAAACATCAATTAAAAAACAACAACATCAAACTTACTTAAGCTTTCATTTAATTCTGAGGAAATTTGGATTCTGCACTGAGTCGAGAGCTATACTTGAAGCAGACAGTTTTGTACTTTTGGGTAACTGATGCTAATTTACTGACCACTAGAAAGAAGCACATTACCAGGAATGATAAAGTTGAAATCCCTCTTAGCTGCAATGCAATGTAGAAAAAAAATTCAGTGGATTAAAATTACACCCATCAGAGTGGCTGGAAATGATTACTCTGAGCTGTCTTAAGAGAAATCATTGGAACAAAAATCCCAACAAAAAACAGTAGTAACTAAAAAATTTTAAAAACCAAACCAGCAGAAATCACATGGATTCACAACAGCTACAAACAGTATGTTTGCTCCTGTAACAAGTCACTAGTATTTCAGCTTCTTAAAGATAGGCGAGATCAATGAAAGTGACCTCTAATTCAAACATCAAGGGGGAATTTACCATGTTGATGACTAGAAATAATGATGACTTCCATTTAATGACAATCATACTGGTTTCCCACCAAAATATTTTCACTATCATTATCTGAAACAGAGCATTTGTAAAAACAGTAAGATTGTATATGCTCTAAATAATATACATACCTTTTTCTTTTTTTGTTCTAGTATCTGCTAAACAGGCTTTTGCACTCCCCAGTGCTACCAGCCATCTTTGCCTTTCAGCTGCATTAACTGCTTTCATATAGAAATGCTGTTCCCCTGGGATGATTAGTTCCATTCTTGTGTTGTCTGTTGCATGAACTTTTGATAAAGGATAAAAACAAAACAATTTTTTTTGGAGGGGAGTGGGGTGTGAGGGGAAAGACGCAACCTCCCTACTCCCTCCCCCACCCCAACTCAGCAACAATTATTTACTAAATACAGCAAATCACAAGTTACCACACCTAAATAACAAATAGCCTAATGCTGCTCAACCCTTCTCCATAGGGTGCCTTCAAGTCAACAGGTAGGAACACAAGAACAGTGGCCAGAATCAAGTACAATGGGGTTCCCTTTCTACATTAACCATATATTGTGCACGACTGCAGTAACTGCTGTACCACAAACCTGGTCTAAACAAGGCAAAATGAAAAGTTTTGTTGCAAGGACAAGTATTTAGAGGAGTAGGTTAAAAACTGAATGTGCCTTCTAGCTTCATGTCATAGCATCATACAATCAATAAGGTTGGAAAATACCTCAGAGATCATCAAGTCCAACCTATTACCTAACACCTCATGACTAACTAAGCCATGGCTTCAAGTGCAATGTCCAATCCCCTCCTGAACGCCTCCAGGGATGGTGACTTGACTACCTCCCTGGGCAGCACATTCCAATGCCCAATCACTCTTTCTGTGAAGAACTTTCTCCTTACCTCAAGCCTAAACCTCCCCTGGTGCAGCTTAAGACTGTGTCCTCTTGTTCCGGTGTTAGTTGCCTGGGAGAAGAGACCAAGCTCCCACTGGCTACAACCTCCCTTCAGGTAGTTGTAGACAGCAATAAGGTCTCCCCTGAGCCTCCTCTTCTCCAGGCTAAACAACCCCAGCTCCCTTAGCCTCTCCTCATAAGGCTCGTGCTTGAGACCTCTCACCAGCCTCATTGCCCTTCTCTGGACATGTTCAAGTATCTCAATGTCCTTCTTAAATTGAGGGGCCCAGAACTGGACACAGGACTCAAGGTGTGGCCTAACCAATGTTAAATAGAGAGGCAGAATGACCTCCCTGCTCCTGCTAGCCACACTATTTCTGATGCAGACCAGGATGCCATTGGCCTTCTTGGCCACCTGGGCACACTGCTGGCTCAGGTTCAGCCAGCTGTCAACCATAAGAGTCGTAGAACTGGTGTGGAAATTCTTTATAGTCTATTACATTCTATACAACATCTTTAACTGAATACTATGCTGAGTTTCGTGTTGTCTACCACAGTTCCTCTGACCCACCCCCATTAGCCACGGACGCAGGAAATGGCATCAAATCCAGTCTTCAACTATTACCTTTCCTTCATCAAAAGGCAATGACAAGCAAAAAGAATGCCTAGAATTGCCAAAAAGTAAGGATCTTCCACTTCACATGGTTTCAGCCACACCAAGGGAAAAATAACCAAAAAGAAGTTAGTACGCAAGAAACACTTGGTGGCCCATGTAATATGTGAAGTCCCACTTTTTAATATGCAGGTACCCATATCACAAGCCCTGTCACCTGTGGGTATCTGGAAAGAGGTCAAGAGTTGAAAGCAATGGACAGCTAAATAACACGTTGCCATTAGCCAAGGGGGTTGATCTACAGTTTAGAATATGCTAAAGGCTAAACCCCAAGTCTGACACAGCTGACTTAACTCCAATACATCCATCACCTATATATGTAGGTAGTGGCTAACAGTGACAAAAGTAAAAATGACTCAGGAAATCAAAAGACTGGTTTATAAGAATCTCTTTTTTGGGTCACTTCTGCTGCTCTTCTGAAAAACTAGCATTCATGTTTCAGTCTCTCATCCCTGGTCACAAGAGGGAAAAAGCAGCAGAACTAAACAACTAGTCAAGGTAACTTCAAGCATAATCCATATGCATACAATTACTTAGAACAAAATGGAATGTGTGGCAGGTTCTAGAGCTCAGAAGAGAACTGTAACTGTCAAAACCATTCTGCCTTTGTCTTCATAATTCAAATTCATTATTCTCTGTGAACTATGGGGCAGCTGCATAGGAGGAAAAACTTGTAATACAAAATATATATTGGGTGACCTTTTCCATTTCCCTGGCTGATAAAATTTCCTCAGGCATAAATCTATTAATTCTTACCTTTTATTTCACACACAGCCATCTTTATACTTCCTTTGCTGCCTTTGCAAACATCATCCTGTGAATCATAGTATGACAATATCCCATTGTCTAAAACAAACCACCGAGGCTGCCAACCTAGTGAAATAAAAAACATGAAAAGGAACATTCAGTCTAATCAGTAAATTACAAAGCAAATTCAGCTCTTTGACTGTTAGAACTTTCATTAAAATGCAAACACGCACACTAGTTAATCAACAACCTATGCAGTCTGAAGACCAGAGCCACCCTATAACTAGACTAGCATTATATGGATATTTGATTCCCATTCTTTTTGGATGTAACTATTTCAGTTCCCACTATATTCCATTATATGGCAAAAGAAAATTTTAGTTTAGCTGCCATGGAATCCTGTTTCAAAGGTTTCCTGGTTCAGATCCACTGTATAATAGGGGCATATTATCCCTTGACACTAAACTGCTTCACTTCTTGCTTCACTTACCCAGTTTGGAATGGCAGTAACCCTGTGGCCAAGAATGCAACATATTTGGCGACATGTTCCATGGTACTTCTCAACTGCCATTCCAACAGAGTAAGCTGCAGGCATCCAGCAGCAGTATATTGTAACACAGAAGGCTTAATCAGGTACCAGACTCCTGAAAATCAGCTGAAGGCCTCATAATCATAGAATCATAGCATGGTCTGGGTTGGAAGGGAGCGCCAAAGGTCATCTAGTCCAACTCCCCTGCAGTGAGCAGGGACATTCTCCATTAGATCAGGCTGCCCCGAGCCTTGTCAAGCCTGATCTTGGACAGCTCCAAGGATGGGGCCTTGACTACCTCCCTGGGCAACCTGTTCCACCACCCTCATGGTGAAGAGCTTCCTCCTAACCTAAATCTGCTCTTCTCGAATTTAAAACAATTGCCCCTCATCCTTTCACTACAGACCTTTGTAAATGATCCCTCTCCAGCCTTCTTGTAGACCCTTTTCTGGTACAGGAAGGCTGCTTTATGTCTCCCCAGAGTCTTCTCCAGGCTGAACAACCCCAGGAGAGGTACCTGTTCCATGTCCTCAGATCATTTTCATGGCCCTCCTCTGAACCTGCTCCAACAGATCCATGTCCTTCCTGTGTTGAGGGCACCAGAATTGGGCTACTCCAAGTGAGGTCTTACCAAAGCAAAGTGGCAGAATCACGTCTCTTGATCTGATGGCCATGCTTCTTTTCATGCAGCCTAGGATGCAAATGGCCTTCTGGGCTGCAAGCACACACTGTTGGCTCATGTCTGGCTTCTCATCCAGACCTTTTCCACAGGGCTGCTTTCTATCACCTCATCCCTCAGCCTGTACTGATAATGGGGATTGTTCTGGCCCAGGTGCAGGACCCTGCACTTGGTTTTGTTGAACCTCACAAGGTTGACCTGGGCCCACTTCTCCAGCTTGTCCATCTTGTTTTAATGCTCACATTAAGTCAGTACAAGTTTGAACACTAACACTAATTCAAGAAGCATAAGGCCAAGCCCCAATGCATCATGTCACAACTGCACAGTGTGGGAACAACAACATATAGCTAGCTTTTTTAATTTACTAGCTGTAATGGTAAGCACTTGTGTCTTTCAAAATGCAGAGTGGTAACTACTAAGCAGACCCACACTGGGGTATAAAAATAGAATGAAAAGTACAAACATCAAGGGATACCAACTCCCCCAGGAATCATTTCAAACTCCAAGAGTGCATCACCACTTAAAGAATATATACAAACAGTCATGAAATGACCGTACTGAAAATGATGCCCTGTAAAACACATCTCAGAAATGCACCAATATTGTTTCTTTCCTGCTACAGTGTCTGGCAAAACACTGACTGTGCTGCCCTTATCTCCAAAGTGCGTACACAGGCGCTAAGTTTCAACAGCCCAATTCTGATAAAAAGAAACCCTACAGGGGTGATTATTTCAGTCCTGCATTATGCTGATAAAGAACAAAAACACCTCTTCCAATATGAAATTGGGCAGAAGATTGTTTGACAAAACATTTAACAATTTTGTACTTCACAAATGTTTAGATGCAGACTTATTGGGGGAAGGGAGGGAAATAGCTACATTTCTGGTTTGCTTTTATTATTAAAAGAAACTAAATGTTTTCTGCAATGATTCAGAAACAATAACAAGTTCCTTTATTTCTACCATTAATGACAGCAAGTATTACATCTATTTCTGGCTACAATAAAACCACAGAAAACCAACCAACCAATAAAAAACCCCACAACCAAACTACAGCAGAGTAACAACAAAGTTGGTAATAACATTTTAAAATTTCAGGAATGTGATTTAAAATAAAAATAATTTGCTACCTATATTCGGGAAATTGTAGGAGTTCCTGACACCCTAGTTCTGAAATGGGCAGCACAAACAGAAGGAAGGGTTCTGCAACTTGCTATTTTAGAGGGCTTCCAACTTTTAGCAGGTTAGCTTCAAGTTAATTTAGAAGCCTGTTGTGTGTGCAACACTCAGAGGTACTATTATATATTTACTTATTCAACAACAGACTTCAAATGAGGACTTCACATCAAACACCACAAGACCTCATTATCTGTGACCTTCTACCTTTTGTTACAGTAACATTTTTGGTCACATTAAAGTGACAATTTCCATTTTATTTTGAGAAGAAAGTTGTACATACTATTTCCTACATGTGTTTTCTCCACATTTACTGTGGAGTGACAAAACTATCTTATCAAATGTCTGCTTAATTACAACGGTTCTTGCACTGGAAGGCCAGTATATATGTAGATACATATTTGCTCTGTAAAATGCAAGATTATGCTCTGTATACTTCCCAGCAGCGCACACAATTCTTGTTGTGTGGCCCACATCTAACAAACTCTCGCAATTTTCATAAACAGAGCATGCTGAGGCCTTATTAAGCATAATATATGATCCAACTCTGATCTACTCAGGGGAGGTGGGGTAGAAATTAGTCCTATTACAGTGTCAGAAGAAAAATGTGGTTTACCTTGACAATACCATCTAGGCACTGCTATCTCCAGAGGAAGGTGGTATCTCTATTACCACAAAGGGTGAGGCAAACAGAACCCCAGCTGTGAACGCAAATGCAGGCATTCGGTCCATTTTTGTCTGCAGTACTAAAAATATGTTTTGTAAATTTCGCCCAGAACTAGTTTATTAGCTAATTTACAGGGTTAGCATATGGGAGTACCAGACTCAAAAAACTGCCATCCAAAAGTAAATTAAAAGATAATTCAGACTCTTACATTTATCACTTTTAAAAAAATAATAAAACAAAACCCCGTAATCCTAAAAAACTCCCGAAATGCCAAAAAGGTTACCTTCCAAGTTTGTATGCTGCAAATTAAAGCTTTTTCTGAGAGGAAACGCAGGTGCAAGGAAAACTCCCATTGCTCAGCAGCTAGAAAAAAAAGCTTCGGACTGCGTTTCCCTGCAGCCTGCCCTACAGGAGACCCTGAATAACTCGGTAAGGACAAGGACTCGAGAAGTACGTCCATGGCCACCCAGTTCCCAGTAGGAGACCAGGAGGACCGCGCACATCTGGCTGCGAGACCATCAGCGTAGGCACGCAGGGGCCCTGCCCGAGCGGGGCCCGCCGCCACCCCTCGCCAGAAGCGCGCGGGGAGCGCCGGCCCCCCGCAGCCACGCACCGCCCCCGGACCGGCCCCCGCAGCCGGCTCCGGGTGGCCTGCCGCAACAGACCTCCCGCTATCCAGCGACGTGGCTCTAAACACAAATGGTTAATAATTTCTCAGCCAGAACGTGGAAAGCAGCCCCGGTTCCAAGCCGCTGAACGTCGCGACGCAGCAGCAGCGCCTCACGGACAAGGCCAAGCCCCCTCTGTGCGGCCGCAGGCCCCAGCAGCCGCAGCCCCAGCCCCCGCCGCCCGTCCCCCCACTCCCAACCCTCCCCCTCCCGCCTACCTGCCAGGTAGTTGGTCCACTTGTACAGGACCCCCTCCATCCCTCAGAGCCCAGCGCCGGGCTGCATCCTCCTGCTCCGCCGCGGGGAAAGGGCGGCCGCCGCCGCGGGGATGGGCGCTCACCTCCCGTCCCCGCTGCCCGTACTCCCTGCGCACGCGGAGGCGGAGCCGCTCAGCTCAGGCACGGCGGCCCGTGGCGGCTCCGGCGGCGCCACCCGCCCCGCGGGGCACTCCGCATCTCCCATGCGCGCCGGCCCGCGCTGCTCGGCCCCTGCAAACCCAATCTCTCGTGGCTGTTTCCTGACGTCCTTTTCACTTCCTGAGCCGGTCCGAAGAACCGCCCACTCTGCCGCTGCCTGGCCCGGACCCATTCCCACGTCCGGGGGGAGTGCGACAGTGCAGGCTCACCCTCTCGGCCGGGCAGGGACAGTGCCACGCCAGCGGCCACCTCGAAACGACATGGGCCTCGGGCTGACCCTGCTTCTCCTGCCGCTGGCCCTACTAGCGGCCTCGGCGCAGGTCGAAGGCGGCACGGCGGCAGCGGAGGAGGTTAAAATAGAGGTGTTGCACCTCCCCGAGGTGTGCAGTCCCAAGAGCAAGAAAGGGGATCTGCTGAACGCTCACTACGACGGTTTCCTGGCCAGCGATGGATCCAAGTTTTACTGCAGGTGGGCCCGCAGGGCGCCGTGTAGGGTGAAAGGGAACGTAGGCCGTAGCTCCGCGGTGTACGTGGCACAGCCTGCCCGCCCCCGGGAGTAGCGGGTCCCGCTTACCCAGCTGAGGGGGCACACAGGACTCGCCGTGTCCCCTCAGGCATGTAAGCAGTACCTTCTGCTCTCCTTAGTCGGCACAACCTGGAGGCCATGCGCACCATATTAGTAATTTACTCCTATCTCAACCTTTATTTTTCCTCAGCCAAGTGTTGAAGGATGTAGGTTTTAGCTAGGGTTAGCAGGGAGGAAAGCCGCAAAGCAAAGTCATGCTTGAGACTGGTGGCCATCACCAGTGAAGGGGACCAACTGACCAGACACTGGGACAAGCACCGAGTATTTAAACTGAACAGAGTGGTGGGTAAGCACACGGTAGTGCAGCAAAGATTGCCAGGTCACCCCAGCATACCCATGTGTGCTCCATCCCATCTCATCCTGTCAGACATTTTCACTTTCTACTAGTGAATCAATTCTAACACTCCTCCCAGGCTTCCCGCAGTGGCACCTTGTTTCTGGTATGCAGTGTACACGATCAGGAAAGGTTAGATGTCTTTGTAATGAATTATTTTTTTTTCCACTTCGTTTTTTTGATTCCAAAAGGTTGCCCTGTAAACATCTCAATATTTGACAAATCTAGGATAAATATTACTATTCTATATTCTTCCACTTACATTCTTGTGTTCTAATAATCTACTATGGTTATACTATTAATTAAGAGTTGTCTTTATATTAAAAGCATATTAAAATCGCTACTACACACTCACATTTCTTTTTAATAGTCGGACGCAAAATGAAGGTCATCCAAAATGGTTCGTTCTGGGTGTTGGACAAGTCATAAAAGGGTTAGATATTGCTATGATGAATATGTGTCCTGGAGAAAAACGGAAAGTGACCATTCCTCCGTCATTGGCATATGGAGAGCAAGGATATGGTAAAAAAAAGTTTTAATACTAAACCTCTTTTTTCCTGTTTTACCTTTTCAAACCTACCTATTGTAAAGGATTGCGAGAATCCTATGCAGTGTAAGCAGTCCACGCCCAGGTGCATTAGAATTCAGCACATGGCACTTGTTTTTCCAAGTAGTGCCATAATACAAAAAACTGACAGCCAAAGCCATCATTATCAGCAGGTTTTGTCTTAACCTATTATATTCTACTCATGTTTAGTTTCTATCACATAACTGCTACCTGCTTAGCCTTTTAATGACATTCTGCATCTTCTCAGCAAACTGAAATGCAGGCCAGTGCATGCCACAGAATTAATCTAAGTAGAATTTAAAATACTGCTTACATTCTGGATAGTTAATGAACTATATCATCATGGAATGGTAAGGGGTTGGAAGTGACCTCTGGAGATCATCTAGTCCAACCTCCCTGCTAAAGCAGGTTCACCTAGAGCAAGTTGCATGGGAATGGATCCAGACAAGCTTAATACCTCCAGCAAAGGAGACTACAGTCTCTCTGGGGAGCCTGTGCCAGTGGTCTGTCACCCTCAAAGTAAAGAAGTTTTTCACATGACATACTAGCACACCACTAATGCTTATGTGTGCAGTCTACTTAAAAAAAATTTGCTGTCAGAATTTTGTACGGGGGTTTGCACTCTTAGTTGTAGATAAATTCAGCTCTCACCTGGGTATAATAGTTTCTGTGAAAAGGTAGCTCCTGCTCAATAGTAATTGCTTTGTATTGATACCGTATGGGAATTCCATGCAAGAGTTGTGTTTCATACAATTCCATTCTAGACAGTGAAGTTTACTAGGAATAATCTTTTCCCCTTGAGCATAACGTTTAATGAGTAAGTCTCAGAACAATAAGAAAAAAAAATCTGACACAAGTAGAAGTATGTTCTTTAATACTAGTGTTAACTGTTTGTTTTAGAGAGCACTTCAGGAACGTATCGTTTTCCTACAGCACACCTGTCCTCTGTCTCAGCATATTCCTGCATGCTGGGGAAGATGCCTGCTTAATCTTGAACTAGAAAAGATGCATGTGGCTTTCTAAATCTTTACATATCTTTCCTTTGTTGGTATGTATATTTGTAAACTACTATCACTGAATTCTAGTATTGTATCTTTCTTCTCTAAGTAGTACATAAATATTATTTATATTCAGGTATATTTAAAACTTCTAAATTTTTAAGGCTTGTAAGACTAGACTCTTTCTAACTCTGAAACCATTAATTTTTACTGTGGATATTTCAGATGAGTCATGTAAACCTGTTTTGTTTATAAATAAGTAGATTATTTAGTTTTCTTTCCATTTGTGAAGAACAGGCACAAGCTTGAGATTGTATCCAAATTTCAAGGTTACAATGTCACACTCACTGGCTTTGGCTATGAATAAAAGCAACGTGCATGTTCACGTGGTAATTTTACGCTGTATGATTTCTTGACTTTTTTTTTTTTGCTTTACTTTTAGACCTCATTACTTTGTTACGATCTTCAGTTCCCTATTTGCCAGATGCTTTATAAAATGACCTGTGTGTATAGGCAGCAGGGTTTTCACTTCAGATATCAGAAAACATTTTGATAAAAGGTTAATGAAGTCTAATATGGTTTGGTTCCTTAGGGAGTAGACAAAGTGTTCCAGTACATTTGTTGGTTGGTTGGTGGAGACTTTTTTGGGGGGGGGGGGGTGTTGGTGGTTTGTTGTTTTTTTTTTTTTAAGTCAATCACATTACTTCCGTCCTATCTAATGAGATGTATATTTTAAACACTATTTTACTTAAAGCCCTGTAACCATCAGTATAATTCGTAATAACTTGGGAAAACCTAACATTGCCTTCTTGTTTTTTTCAGACAGGAAATATATATGAGCATTGGTCTATTACTGTAACCTTTTAAGTCCGATTGCAGATACTTAATAAAAGCATACATCTTGGACTCAGTCTCACAGTAAACCCCGTAATTTGACAGTATGTAAAAGAGAACTTTAGAAGTACTTGGTTTTTGATGATAACACAAACCCTTCTCTTAATTTTTACAAGTACCTGAATTGATACGAGCAATATAATTTTGTTTCAGGGAAGTATATTGTTTGCAGATCTCTCTCAAAATGATTTATCTAAGACAACCTGAACCAATTTCCTGCCTAGTTGTGTAATACCTACATTTAGAGTTTAATCTGAATATTAGCTCAGCATTTTGTAATAATAAAAGATGCTTTACATGAAAATTTGTCATGTGTGATTTCTGACCACAGTGTCTGTTTTCTTAAATGCTTTTTTTGTTCTTTTATTCATAGCACAGGGTAAAATTCCACCCAATGCAACACTGATCTTTGAGATTGAACTTTATGCAGTAAATAAGGGACCGCGCAGTGTTGAAGCATTTAATCAAATAGACAAGGATAGTGATAAGAAGCTCTCTCAACTTGAGGTAATATGATGGAATCAATTTGGAAAAAATAATGTATAAAACTATATGTATAGTTGCATCAGTGGTATCTTTACATGAGGTGCCTCTGCGACAGCTGATGTAAAGCTTCTGTATACTTACATAAATCACACTGTACAACATTGACATTTGCTTTGATTAATACATTAAGATGTTTCCCACTTGCTGGGAAGCAATTTTAGACATGTCTGCACTGGAGTCACAGTAACTTACATATATGCCCCAGAATATATGTATGTCCTTGAAGATCGCTGTTGAGTAATGGCATAAAACCCACAATGGTTGGACTTCTGTCTTTTCTTCTAGATAAGCCAGTATTTGAAAGAAGAATTTGCAAGAGATGGCAAAAAACGTCATCCCTCAGTCCATGATGAAATCTTAGCTGATATATTTAAGAAGAATGACCACGATGGAGATGGTTTCATATCAGCAAAGGAATACAATGTCTACCAGCATGATGAACTCTAAGTACCTTAAAATTTTTTGGCTGTTTTCTGGGCACTGATTTTTAAATAATATTTTGTCACAGAATTTTTTGGTTTGCCTTTTTTTATATTGTCATCTTTTTATATCTCTTAAGGTGACTGTAAAAATCTTATTTTTAATGTTCAACTGATAAAATGTGTTCGATATTTCAAAAGAAAGAAATAAAATCGGAGAACACCATGATCTGCTATTCATGGTTCCTGTCTCATGCCCTAATTTGCAGTATTGTTAAGTAGTTTTTCATTGTCTAAAATGATGAAAGTAATTTTTCTGTCCCATCAAACACACAAATATGGTTCCAGTACCTGTTGACACAGAGCATAAGTGAGGAATACTTCTCTTCTCTGTAGAATAAAAGGGGAAAACAGAATCCTAGGAAGGTAACTGTTAACCCTCTTCAGGCTTCCAGGCTAGCTTCCTGAAGAATTGCCTGCAGCAAATTTAGCTATAAAAGGACTTAAAATAAATGAGCACTTTAAGGAACATAAGGGTAAGCACACAGTGTTTTTAAAGCAATTTAAAATTATCTCTTTGTAATATTAGGCATCATTAGGTGTTCTTGAGAAAACAGTATCTTAAGTCAGCTTTTAAACTTTGACTTCGTAAAAGTTGTAAGTTAGCTAATTTCTTCAGCAGTACTAAGTTAAAAAATCTATGCCATCGTGATTTACTTGGAAGAGGTGAAAGGTGATAGGAAATACTCTCTTAAAAAGTAATTATTTGGGCATCATTCTGGTTTCACTTTGGAAAAATGCGAAGAAGCAATAGCTAATAGTATTTCAGGCTAGTTGGCTGTTCTGCAAGTGTCATCATAATACTTGCCTATCAGTTTTCTCGTATCAAAAGCAATGGCTGTATTAATTTCTATACGCAATAACTGGATGTACATAGTGAAAGTGGCAGCACATGTGAAAAAGTTTCCATACCTGGATTATCTTTATGTGCTGGTTTAAGTTAGAACAGAACTAATTCTACTCAGTGATTTTACTTTTCAGTCAAGTCTTGTGCTCTTTCTGAAGTTAACAGCATATGTCTGCTTCTAGAAGTGATAGCACTTGGTGTTTATAGTATATGTTATGCACATTGTTATGTCCTGGATTGAGCTAGAACAATCTTTAAATGATTCTAAAAGGCAGAAAACCATTTAAAAAATGTTTTCCCACTTTAAAATAGCACAGTGAGAGCTTCAACCATGTATTAACCAATAGCATTCCCCATGTCAGTATTGGATGCCATTCTGTAGTGTCACACGAATTTCTGTGATTATGATCTGCCAGTTAAGTCTTTTACCCCTGATGGATGGCTGGTTGGAAGGAGGTAGCTCTGTTAGTTCATAAGCTTCCAAAATATTTCCTGCTAAGCATTTTTTTTCCTAACACACAAAAGGAAGTCAGGAACAGTAGTGATGTAGAATACAAATGCAGAAGTTGGCCTGGCTGGTACTTCAGCAAACTAACAAATGGTTGATGTGGTAATGGCATCCAAATATGAAAAGCATATCCCCAGTTTAATTGTTCCCTTTTGTAAATGAAACATTAGACCATGCTAAGTTTTAGTGTGTTTTTTAATCTGATACTTCGATTAAATATTCATGAGAACACTAAATTATTAAGAAATATTCTCATTTTACCATCATATGCCAGTGTAGACAAAGGCAACATCTGGTTTAAAAGTGTGTAAACAACTTCAAGTTCTAGCATATATTTTGACATTATGAAAATACAGATTAAAAGTACATTCTGCATTGTCATGGTAAAAAGAAGGTTCTAGAAAGAAGAAAAGCAATGTCAGTGAAAGCATGAAGGCATTTTCAAGTAAAAGGTTATTTACAATGAAGCAAATAATTGGACAATGGTGTAATAAAATGTTTTGCACTATTTTGCATTTAAATAATTTGAGTTATACTTACTAATTCTGAGAAGTTTGTGGCACAGTTTTGCCCATGTCTGCGACAACAGGCACTTACCTAGAGCAGTTACTTTACTCTTTTATGCCAAAGGTCAAAACAGGGCACAGCATGCAGTCGTACATACTTCTGTCCATTAAAAGAGCATTCTAAGCATCCATAGACTGTCTCCCTTCTAGAACTTCCCATTCCACAAAGGACACAGGGACCTTTGGGGATGTTGTTATTAAGTAAATTAATTCGGATATGAGACCCTTCTCTGAGATAGCTTGTAGAGAGATCAGTCATGCTCGCAGCTTTTTCATAATAATCTGTAAAAAGGTCCTCCAAGTAAGAATCAGAGCTGGCAATGGTAGCCACTACTCTTTTATCTGAAAAAGAACACACACAGAAAGGAGCAATGATTTGTCATTACATTATGAACTGTTTACAAAACCATTCTAGACATCCCACCTTGTAGATTACTTTCCATCAGAAGCCCTGTCTCAAAAGGTTTAGAAAATTTGGAGGACTCCATGATGACCTCCTAGCAGATTGCTGAGGATCCAATCACCCTAGGAAGAAATAACTTTTGAACTACCCACCTTTCACCTTTCTCTTCAGGGACTGGTTAGTTTAGGTTGGATGACAAAGTTTTAGGCAGCTCCAGTGGCTGAGATGCATCATCCCCATGGAAAATACATTCCTTAATGTGGACCATAGGCAAAGCAGTACTGAAGCCTCGGTCCATAAAAGCCCTTAGCTTCTTTGTATCCCATTCTCAATCAAGGACACCTATACAGAGCAGCTTTTGGAAGGATGACCTTACTGCTCAACATTTATTTTCATGGTCAGATTTGCATATTCAGACCAAACAAGTATAGAATCTTGCTCTGCAAAAAAATCTAGCTACATACAGCAATACTCAGTTTTGTTGGGTGTTGTGCTGGTATCAGAATGAGAAAAGCTAACAAGGATGGTATCTTGCCCATATCCCTGCTAAGTGAGCATATCAGCCTAAAAAGTAAATTCTAATACTTAATATTGTTAGTATTTAAAGAGCTTGCCCTGAAGTGTTATTTATACACTATAGCTTGCATTGCATAATGCTAAATGTAAACGGCAAGCATATGCAATATGCTTACTGTTAATTGAAATTATTTGTATAATTGGTCCATACCAATTTATCAGCCTTAAATTTTTATTTGAAGACACTTAGTTGTGATGAGGAGCCATAGAATAAATGTATTTGTGAGAAAGTCAGATTCCCAAATATAGTTCTTATTAACTTTACAGTAATTTCAAAACACAAGAAATTAAAGTAGGTCCATTTCCCATCAAAAACTACTACTTTAAAACATTCATCTTACATGCAAATTTATATTAAAGATAATGCATTAGCTAAGTTAGACATTAATTAAGACATTTGGATACAAATAATCAAAAGTCATACTTCGATGAAACAGATTACTCTTCAACCTCCTTATTTTGGTCAGCGAAGATGATCCAGATTTCTCTTTTTCGAATCCTCCTTTTGAAATTGGAGTCACACAGAGTTCTGTATAAATAAAAAGAAAGTTGTTACAATAACAAAATCTAAAAACAATAATTGCACCGCAGAGTTTAATATGCTTTCTAATCTATAACATTAACAGTGATTAAATTCAGCTTTGGTAATGTTTTTAATGGCTAATACTACTTCTTAATACAAGTCTGCACACAGTAATAGTCCATAGAATCAAATTACACAGATTCAACGGGAATTTTAAAATGTTAGTGGCTTTCAACATAGATCAGAGTTTGTTTTGGTTTCTCCACAATTTATGGCCATATTAAGGGAGTAAGACAGTCAACATCACATAAATGAAAGTTCCACTTCTGAAGGAGGAACAAGCAAGTACTAGATCAAATCCTAAAATTAACTTTCTGGTTTATTATGAATGATATTGATAACCACAATGGTCTACAGAGTCAAGTTCACGTGCAACAGCCGCGTGATGCTCACAGAGATTCCAACATTTAAATACACATGATCCTGGTGGTTAAAGCTTGAACATCATTCTAGTCAGGGGGAGTTTACCATGTGATGTCATCAAGTACTAGAAGTATTAGATCAAATTCTAAAATTGACTTTCTGGTTTATTATGAATGGTATTGATAACATTCATAATATTCTAGGCTTTATTAGTACAAATAATGAAAATACGTAAGTGCTATCCTTTAACCAAAAAGAAAAATACAGGAGTTATGTGATGTTTTTTTGATTTAGTTTTCTGTAATTGTGATTATTTCTTCCTAAATATCTCGAGATACCCATATGTAGTAATGATGTATCAGACTGAAATTAGAGCCCCATGTTAGCTTAGTTTAGAAATTCTGCACACTTCTTTATGTAGGTTGTTTTATTTGCCTGTTTTATGCAAAATTGATCAGATGGCCTCATAAGCCTGTTCCTTACAGGCTAGAAATATAAGGAAGTGATTTTTCTGGTTCTGTGCAACTGTGGGATTAAAAAAGTTACAAAGTCACACATTTAAAAATCTTTTCCATGAAACACTCTTCTTCAGTAATTATCATCTTAAGAATTGTTAACCTTAGAAAGCTACTCTACTAATGTTTATAAAATTAAGATATGCCATTGTATGAAATCAGAAGAGCAAGAAAACTAGTTTAAAAACCCAGACCATTATAAACAATAGCAATAACAACAAAAATGCACATCACTTACCAAAATTGCCATCCAAATGAATATAAAGTTCAAATACACTAAAAGCAATAGTTGTATGAGCAGGAAAAACAATGGCTTTGTCTCGCCCTTTACAGTTCTGATCTTCAATAATGTGAAACTGTAGTTTAGAAAAGTATCAAAAGTTACAAGTTGAAATTAAAAAATAAATAAATACATATTGAGAATTGCAGTGCCAGGAGGAAGCTTTGAAATTGAAGACCCAATTTCACAACTAAGTAATTCTATATTAATAACTTTGTATTTTAATAACATTTGATACAAAGGTAGTAAATTGTTTTGCATCACTCACTGAAAATTCTGTGAATTTTCTATAAATACTAGTAATGGGCAAAACTCAGGTTTGTATGTTTGATTATTCAAACACACTGAAGAGAGAAAGGGAGAGGGAGGAAGAACACATGACTGAGTAATATGCTGACCCTTGAAACAATAACAACCTGAAGTTCCAATTTGCTGTAGAAGACTTATATAATAACAAAAAATAAATTATACACTCATTTGGGATTCAAACTACGCAACAGTAAATACTGCATCTTTGCTGATGCTTCACCCAAAGTAGCTTACTGTCTAGCCAACTTTTAGTTCAGTGCAGTAATACTGATTAACTTCAGATTTTTTTCTGAGATTACATCAGTAACACTGCAATTAAATCCAACCATCCCATTTATAAAAATGAGCTTTTTGTGTCTGTTCATTTAAGTTACAGAACTCTGTCAAACATACTTACCCTCATTGTCTCTCCACGCATTCCAGTATGGACAGTTAAGGTGCACTGCCTGGTAGTTCGAATACTCTCCATGACCACACACAAAATTTCCATCCTACTTTTTCTTGACTGATGGACTAGACAATGATCAAAGTTTATTTTTCTAAAATCCAGAGAGGCAGGGAGGAAATTCAGAGATTATTAGCAATTTACAAAGCACCTAATAAAATTAATAAGTTTAAATCAGTTAAAAAAAATCACCATAAATTATGTCTCACAGCAGTGAAACGACTGAAGTGGTCTCTGGAAATTTAGTAATTTTCAGTGTTTGAGAACAAAAGCACATTAAGAAATTCAAAAGCAGAGAGTAATGTACAAATGTTAGAGAGGATAAGTGGGACATTCTGTGAAATTCCATGTCTGTGCCCTGGTGGCCAAGAAGGCCAATGGCATCCTGGCCTGCATCAGAAACAGTGTGGCCAGCAGGAGCAGGGCGGTCATTGTGCCCCTGTACTCAGAACTGGTTAGGCCACACATTGAGTACTGTGTCCAGATCTGAGCCCCTCAGTTTAAGAAGGACATTGAGACACTTAACATGTCCAGAGAAGGGCAACGAGGCCGGTGAGAGGTCTTGAGCACAAGCCCTATGAGAGGCAGAGGGAGCTGGGGTTTAGCCTGGAGGAGGCTCAGGGAACACCTTATTGCTGTCTACAACTACCTGAAGGGAGGTTGTAGCCAGGGGGGGGATTGGTCTCTTCTCCCAGGCAACCAGCACCAGAACAAGAGGACATAGTCTCAAGCTGTGCCAGGGAAAGTTTAGACTCGAGGTGAGGAGAAAGTTCTTCACAAAGAGTAATTGGCCAGTGGAATGTGCTGCCCAGGGAGGAGGTAGAGTCACCATCCCTGGAGGTGTTCAAAAAAGGATTGGACGTGGCACTTAAAGCCATTGTTTAGTTAGTCATGAGGTGTTAGGTAATAGGATGGACTTGATGATCTCTAAAGTCTTTTCCAACCTTGTTGATTCTATGATTCTGAGTCATTGTTCTTAGTGACAGCAAGAACTATTACAGTATCACAGTATAACTAAGGTTGGAAGAGACCTCAAGGATCATCAAGTCCAACCTGTCTCCACAGACCTCATGACTAGACCATGGCACCAAGTGCCACATCCAATCTCCCCTTGAACACCTCCAGGGACGGTGACTCCACCACCTCCCTGGGCAGCCCATTCCAATGACGAATGACTCGCTCAGTGAAGAACTTTCTCCTCACTTCGAGTCTAAACCTCCCCTGGCACAGCTTGAGACTGTGTCCCCTTGTTCTGGTGCTGGTTGCCTGGGAGAAGAGACCAACCCCTTCCTGGCTACAACCACCTTTCAGGTAGTTGTAGAGGGCAATGAGGTCACCCTTGAGCCTCCTCTTCTCCAGGCTAAACAATCCCAGCTCCCTCAGCCTCTCATAGGGCTTGTGCTCAAGGCCTCTCACCAGCCTTGTTGCCCTTCTCTGGACACGTTCAAGTGTCTCAATGTCCTTCTTAAACTGAGGGGCCCAGAACAACTATCAACACACCCTAAGTAATAAGCTTCAGCACTATAATCAATACTTGTAAGAACTTATGGAAAATAGCAAAATAATAGCTGTAATGCTTTACTTTGGGGCAAATGTTTCATGATCATTTTTGTAGGCATTGGCTTTTAGCCTGTAATGTTGGATATTTTTAGCATGAGACTAGGACCTCTTCACCTACCTCAGCCTCTCGTATATTAAGAGTAATGTTTGCATGTAACAAACTGGGAAATGGTTTGTGCAAAACAAGATACAAAATGGCACACACTGCTTGGTAAATAATTACAAGGAAACAACATACATTTGAAAATACCAAATGCCACATTCATACTAAATAATTTACTAGGATGCAACACTAGGATTCACTGGGATGATGCTATGACCAAGGGACAGTCTCTGAAATATCCACCTAGAGAATTATACCTGGGATTAGTCACCTCATATTTCTATGTTTGGCATTTGAGCCAGCACTACAGGAACACGACATGCAGTTTCAGTGTCCAAAGCTAAACAAGGATATTGAAAAAAACTGAGACTGCATTTAGAGATGATCACAGAAGGTTATGGAAAATTCAGGCAGATAAACCTACTTTGGTTTTTAATGAAAAGGCTGTATAATAACCTCATAAAACTTTGAAGTATCTACAATGGCAATAATACATATGGTGCTCTAGTTTATCAGATGAGGGTAACAAAATTCCGTTTCTGAAATGTTAAATTAGGTAATGTTACTTGAAGTAGATTTCAACATTTTAATAGTATGGAATAACATAGATAAGGCCTTTGATGGACTATTCCTCTCTGGATTTGGTTTTTTCCCCCTGAAAGATGTGCTGTACTTCCAACAATAATTAATTCAGAAAAATTCTACAGTCTGTGTTATACAGAAGGTCACATGTCTAACTTGAGATCAAGCTTGAGTGATCTAACTCAAAACTCTCAGAGAGTATCACATAACGACTGCTATTCATTGGCTAAACATAATCAAAACCTAACCATTTCAGAGATTCAGCCTAACTTTTTGAAATACAATTTTGGAACCAGCAAACAGAATATATCATATAACCTTGTAGTAAGTTCTTTAAGTAATGTTGGTACTTCAACCTCATGTTTGGTCACTATGCCAAATGAAGCTTTAAAGGCAACAGAATCTGATCCAGCAATATCAAAGCCAACATCATTCATTATCTGATTTCCTCTTCTACCATTGAGCGAAACATCCGATTTGTCTTCATAGTTCAGCAACTGGTAAGACGAGACACCTGAGTAAAAGAAGATAGCCAGTGTGTGATAAAAAGTCTGAACACAGAGTTTTCACACAGCATTATCTATTTGTAACAGGGCATTTTAATTTTTAAAATATGAAGAGAATAAATGGTACTGTTCCTGCTGTGCTTAGGCTTTCAGTGTGAAATTCAGCACTACGTTCAGCACTTATTTATCAGTGTTACTACTGACAACTAATGGGAAGAGAGTGCACAGGGGTCTGAGGGATTTCTGTGTCTCTCTGGCAAATTTGTGCCCATGCTCCTGTATGTGATATGTCCTGAGCATTAAATGGCGATTAGGCGATTTCTGCATTTCTGTGCTTCGCGTTACTCTCCTAAGATACTTTTACCTGTAATATGCTGTTGGTATAGGTATAAATTTTGTCAGTGTACATATACACATTTGAGAATCCAGGTTTTACTTTTTTTGTTGTGGCTTTTCTTCAACTCTTCAGAGGAATAAAGTGGTATTATAAAGTCACAAAATATTTTAACAAAAAAAAGTTCTTTTCCAGAATGCTAAAAGACTGGAAATGCTTTATCGCATAAAAGAAGAAATTCAATTATGAAGTTCCTTGCTTACATTAAAGGACAGTACTTTCTGCATGTGACACCTAACCCTTACAGAAAATATTATTAAGGTTTTGAGAGACATTTTAATGGGATTTTGCAACCTTTTCCTCAGACTTTTTAATGAGATTTTTCCGACAAGCCAGCTAAGTTGTCCTGAATATAAGACTAGTAGAATTAGTAAGATTCCAATCTTTTTCATTGTGCTTGTGTCATGGAATCACCCCCTTGTGGGGCCTATTGATATTCCCATTTTCTTGTGCTAGTAACTGGTTTTTCTTGGTAGCTTTTTAATTAATGCAGTTATTGTGCAATTAATGACGTGATCAATGCTTTTGGTAAAATCAATGCTTTTTTAAGTAAGAAAATAAAGCCATGAAACAGTTTCGAGAAAACACAGCATGTAAATAGGAATTGAACAGACTTCAAAGGAAGCTATGGGGAAAATGTAGGCAGTAAAATTCAATTTTGCACCTTTATATTGTCACAGAATCCTCTCAAAAGCTTTCTAATATTTCATAATGAAGGCATCTGAAACACAGTTAAGCTGTTTGGAAGTACAGAAAAATGTTATGGAAATGCGGTTACTTCAGAGAGTTGACAAATGCTTCTGTCTGTCAAGAGCCCAGTTCAACACGAGGGACTACTAGCATGGAACAACTGCAGAGCTGCAGCCATTCTTACACCTTTCAAACAGATTATACATAGAAACATGAATATTAAACCAAATATTAAAGTAGCAGTTACTTAACATACACTAAAATATCCATTAGGAATCTGTTGTGATTTGTCAAAAAAAAAAACCCAACCAAACAAAAAACCAAAACCCACAAGGCTTTACTGAACTTGTTTCCTATCAGGTTTTTTACACTTTTTCCAGAAAGTGTTTTTCTTTTTTTCCTTTTGGTTTGGTTTGGTTTGTTGACCAGTTTGAATTGCACTTTTTTCTTAAATATCTACTGCATGACTAAGGAAGGCAAATTTGAATACACAGGTAATAAAAGCCATCATACTACTTGTAGTTTTGAATCGTGTCTGCTGTCTGTATTTACTACAAAACATGCATTTTTCTTCTTTGAAGAAAAGTCTTACCTGCAGAAATTTCTTTCTCCCCTTGAAGAATGTCTTTTAATGTGAATGGTGTCGAAGCAAATTTAGATTTTTTTGAAAGTAAACATTTTCTTTTCTTAATCACAAGGCTCAGAGGTTGGTATTTATCAGCTTCACTGAGACTGGGCACTGGAACTAGTCTTCCTCCATCACCAACTTGTTTAACAAAGTTTTTGGTAGCAGCAGCAAACATATTATGACATTAGTAATGATAATCATAAAAAGCTCTGTATCAAGTGTAACTTCCAGATGTCGAGCCCATCCTCAGTTCTTCTCACAATGTTCTTTCAAAACAAATTACCATATTAAAAAAAAAAAGAAAAGGTAAACCATCAAACTATTTGTAGGTTGAGTTATATTTTGCATGGAAAGAATTGACAGCATCTTAGCTAACCAGCTTCTTGGTGTTTTTCTTGAAGCTTCGTTCAAAGACCTTCTATAAAGCTCTTTAATTCTGTATGATGAATAATGAATTACCTGTAAACTGATAGGGAAATGGTTGCTCTTTCCTTGGCAATTTAATGCCACTGTTTGAAAACAAAATTTACAGTCTTAGCAGACAGTAACCCCTGCAGCCCTCAGCGTCCTGTTAGGAGTTATTAATGTGTTAGTGTTTATTTGGTCCTTGCTGCACCTGAATTCTAATGGTTTACTAACAACTAACAAAGCAACCCAGATGTGCTCCAGGAGACCGCCTGAATTACACATTTGCAAAAGCTGGTAGGTGTGCGGAGAGGGTATTACTTTTCAGTAGTGGTTGCATAACCTACCAGTGAAAGCTCGTCTGGGGAGTAAAGGGGTGTGGAGGGATTTGGAAAAACCTGGGCTAAAATAAAAGGTTAGAGATGGCTGGAGCAGGGGGAAAACAGAGTGGGCTTTTAATATACAGCTGCCTGTTGACCAAAGACTGCTTTTGACACAGGCAAGTCACATGTATTTGGCTCAGACTAGAAAGAAATTAGCTAAATTGTGTGAATCGTGCAAAACAGTAAAAGCAGTATTTTAGACAGTAGTGAAATCATTGATAGAGGATTAAGGAGCAGCTCAAGGATCTAAGGAGAGCACCAGTGTAAAAAGATATAAAATTGTAAAGACAAAAACCCAGAGTTGGAAGGCAGCACCACCCATCTTCTAGAGACCCTTTTTGCAGATAAAGCAGCAAAACATCAGCTACAGGCTTGTAAAGCTACACTTTAATACAAATAATAGCCCTAGTAGCCAAGTAAAAACTTCTGTTTGATTGGCTTTTTCCTGAAGTATTTTTTCACATTAAAGCATTTTAAGGGCTGTTTTCACAACACAATAACTTATTGTATAGTTTACCTTGTTTCAGTTTAGCTCTTTAAAATACTTTCATAACTAGTTTTAGACATTTACAGTATCAGAAAGTCCAATAAAAAATGCAAGAAGAGTATCTTACCTCTTTCCACTTATTCTAGAGGATACTGAAAAATTGAAGGTGACTAGAGACTTTAAACTGAAATTATGTGAAATGCTGTAATTCAGTCTGAATGTAACTCTTATTACATATTACACTAACAGAAAAATCCTGTACATATTTACTTAATCAAAACACATTACAGAACTTAAAAAGTTGTAAAGGGAAGGAAAAGCTAAGGAAATTCTTTAATTGAAATTGCCCAGTCTTCAGTTAGATTTATCCTGCGTGTCTTATAACAGTTTGACAGCGTATTATTTTTCTACAGGTTATTAAGCTAAGGTGAAACTGTTTATTCAGCATGTATGTGTATTTCTCTTGCTTAGTATGTAGTGCCATGTCTGAAGCCTCATCATTCTCTGAGAGCAACCAGAGAGATGGATTGGCAAAGGATGAAGCCAGCATGTATGCCACCATTTGAGCAGCAGTAGAAGAGCAATACACCCTCATCCCTGTTATCTGCCTCATGGTTACCTGGGCAAAACCATGTCTGTTAGCTAGACACAAGCATGGAATTACGGAAGGAGTGCCCTCAAAGATGCACCCCATCACACAGACTTCATCCAAGAGCTACCCAAGGAGTCTGGAAGTAGTTATTGATAGCTGAGGCCATGGGGAGAGAGCAAAAATATTGCAAGGGGTAGAAACTGGAGCAAGGCTTGCAAAGGGCTGGAAACTCAGTGAAAAGATCCAGAGCAATATAGCCTACAGCCCAGTCTGTGTCTGTGAGGGGAGAGCCCGGGACCAGGAGAAGCGCATGGCATGGCCTTTGTATTGTGGCACCTCGCAAGGCACCATTCCACCGTGCTGCGCCACGGCCAGCAGCAAACCTTTCCCCTTCTATGCATCTATGACTGGGGTAGGGAAGAATGTTTTGGTACCACATTCATATGGGGAAGTTACTATCTCGATGCTGTTGATGGATTGAATGGAGCCAGGTAGGCATGAAGCATGTTCACTGGTCTTAATCACAGTGCAGCAAAATTGAACTCATGCTGCAATGCTCCTCAAGCTCAGAAGATCTCCTGGAAGGACATCTATTGTTTCTGCCCCAGGTTCAGCTCAGTTAAGTTTCCTGGGCATCATGTGCTCCATGTTCCTCATGAGGCAGAAGTAGATCCTGAGATCCTACGAGGAAAGGTATGGCAGGAGAGTTGGATAATAAAGGCCATCACTCCCACAAACTGAGCCTTTGTTTTCCTGGTCAGTGCTGGGAAGCTTGGTTATCAGCTCCAATGGCTGATAATGGCCAAGCATTCAGTTTGTATCAAGCAATGCCTTTTATTTTAAATTCATTTTTTTAGTTTGGTTTTGGGATGTGAATGAGCAGATTGTGGACATCTTTAAGAAAGGCTTTGGCTCTGAAGCTGCTGTTGACTCTTTGGTCTGGCTGTGCTTTTCTGGCTGCAGTCAGGGCTGATTACAATTAATCCCAGATCCTGAATCAGGGCAAGTTTTAATACGTACAGGCCTTGTTTATGTAACAGCTGCCATCCCAGGCAGGGATGAATCCAGCACTTGCAGCACTAAAAGCATTAGCTGCTGCCACTGGAGCTAAAGATGTCACTCTTCTCGTTGTAGCACCAGTACATTTATATCCTTCAGAACAAACGCTGGAGGAAACTCATGACACTTAGAAGTGGGTTATGCCTACAGAAGCATTTTCCTCCCACTGTCATGTAGAGTATGTACACTTGCAGGACCACTGCTGATGCTGCTGTCAGCCTACTGCCGACAGCTATACCGATGGACATAGCTGCTTTCTTCTCACAAAGGGCTATAAATATCCTTAGAAACCCTGAGCTGTGCCTGCTCCCCTGCTGTGTGTGAATCCTCAAGACACAATGCTTTCAGGAGGAAAAACGAAATACAATTACTTCAGACTACTTGTAGGGCACACAAGCATTCCAAGAACTAAACATTCCAAAGGTATGAATAAGTAAAAATCAGTATTAAAAAAGTATAAATCAGTATTTCAAAATGTCCCTTAATTTTTATCCACTGCTAAAGAAACATTTTCTAGCAAATGAAGAGCACTGACTATAGTGCTAGGAAGCAAGCGCACCTACAGGTTATCTTCATTCAGAAGAGCCATGCCCCCACACAGTAAGTCCAATTAGCACAGTATTATGCATTGGGAACATATAGTTAAACACCCTGGTTTGTAAGCTAATGAAAGTCTCCAAAGACTTAAAAATCAATTGTTACAAAGAAAACACTGCAGGAACTTATTCGTGAGGTGAATATATGCATTCAAAAGCCGAACAAAAATAGTTTCTTGAATTTTATTCCCAGAGCACCTATTTCAGAGGTCCAAATTTCTATAGCAACACTCCCATTAAGAAGCAGGAAATGTTTGATTAGACCTACTTATACTGCAGCATGATTTCAATTATGATTCCAGGAAGCCCATTTGAAAGGCTCCTGTCTTTCAAAGAAGTGATTTTTCAGGCTGTGACCAAACAGCATTTGAGCTTCTAAGGAAAGAATTGCAAGTTCTCATTATCCTGAACATCCATTACCACATCCTTTCAGCAGGAAACCTGAATGCCAGTTACAGAAAGGGCAAAGTTAAATACAACCTTCATGCAAGACAAAGAATAGATACATACAAAAAGGCCACAGGACTTTGGCTCAGTAGTAAAACAGGTCTTTCACCTATTAAGATCTTAATCAAAGAATCAGCTGTCCTTGTCCATTTCAAATTAAGAAGGATGCAGCAATACAGGCAACAGGAAAACCAATGAGACATTATTGATTAGTCAGATGTACCTGTAGCCCTGGTGAGACCACAATTTGGTGAGACGGCGACTCCTGGACTGGCTCCAGTGGACTCTAGCTGAGCAGTGCTTTATTTTGGTTTGTTTCTGAGACTTCCTTGGGGTGGGAGGACCCACAGGGTCATCATCTTCCATGCCTGTTCAAGAGGGTGACATAGGTGGGGGTGGTGCTGGGGTAACCATGGGAAATTTAAATGTGGAGGAAACAGGAAAAACTGTGAGACCACAGTTTGGTGAGAGAGCTCTCTCACTGGAATGCAGCAAGCAGTGCATGTTGTATCAGTTGGGACTCCAGGAACTATAGACCAGTCAGTCTTGCCTCTGTGCCCGGTAAAATCACAGAGCAGATCCTCCTGGAGGCACTGCTGAGGCAGAAGAATAATGAAGAGGTGATTGGGTACAATCAGCACGGCTTCACCAAGGGCAAATCCTGCCTGACAAACCTGGTGGCCTTCTATGACAAGGTCACAGCATTAATAAAGGCCAAGCAACTGAGATCATTTACCTGGACCTGAGCAAAGCCTTCGACACTGTCCCACACGACACCCTGGTCTCCAGGCTGGTGCAGAATGGGTTTGATGGAGGGACCATTCAGTGGATACAGAAATGGCTTGATGGCTACATCAAAGAATGGCTGTCAATGGGCCCATGTCCAAGCGCAGGCTAATGACTAGTGGAGTCCTTCAGGGATCAGTCCTGGGACCAGTCTTGTTTAACGTTGGTGACATGGACAGTGGCATTGAGTGCACCCTCAGCAGGTTTGCTGATGACACCAAGCTGTGTGGTGCAGCACACTGGAGAGAAGGGAGGCCATCCAGAGGGACCTTGATTGGCTGGAGAGGTGGGACCATGACAACCTCATAAGGTTCAACAAGAACAAGTGCAAGGGTCTGCATCTGGGTCAGGCCAATCCTAAGCACTGATATAGGTTGGGCAGGGACTGGCTTGAGAACAGCCCTGAAGAAAAATACCTGGGGGTGCTGGTGGATAAGAAGCTCAACATGAGCTACTAGTGTGCACTTGCAGCCCAGAAAGCCAGTCACATCCTGGGCTGCATCAAGAGAAGTGTGGCCAGTAGATCAAGGGAGGTGATTCTCCCCCTCTACTCTGCTCTGGTGAGACTCCACCTGGAGTACTGCATCCACTTCTGGAGCCTCTATTATAGGAAGGATCTGGACATGCTGGAGTGTGTCCAGAGAAGAGAAACAAGGATGATTAGAGGGCTGGAGCACCTCTCCTATGAGGAAAGACTGAGAGAGTTGAGGCTGTTCAGTATGGAGAAGGGAAGGCTCTGAGGAGACCTAATTGTGGCCTTCCAGTATCTTAAGGGGGCCCACAAGAAAGCTGGTTGGATGTGGCTCTGAGGAACCTAATCTAGTGTCCCTGCCCATGGCAGGGGGGTTGGAACTAGATGATCCTTGAGGTCCCTTCCAATCCTAACAATTCTGTGATAGTTTCAGACCAAGTCTTGCTCCAGTGTGCAGGTTTTCCATTTGATCGAAGCATTTTTTGCCTTACAGCACCTGGCACACATACTTTTCAGTGAGCACAACCTTTAGAAATCAGAAGCTTACAACAGTGATGTGAAAGCTCTACGTTAGTTGCTGTTTCAAGACCCAGCTCTCAAATTAAGCTAGAATTATGACAGCATCTCAGTAAGTTAAACACATAGGTACACAAGAAACCATATTCAATACAGATTTCTTCTGAGTGAAAAAGTCTTGCTGCTACAGCAAGCGAGACATCTGCTTTACAAAAATTCATTCTTGAGAAAAACATAGCATGTTTAAGCTTTTATTTAGTTGTCAACACTGAATGATACATGATTTGTACTAAGCTCTTCCCTGTTATTACTTGGTTGTAATGATTCCCTTAAGTACAAAAGCTTAAAACATATTCTAGATTCACATCAAGATCTGGACACTAGAAGACAGTTATTTCTATTAAATGTTAATAAAAAGTCACGTTTACATGTGAAAATGCTTAGCAAGTGCTCAGACTTGTTACTAAGATAGTTACAGTACCCCTTGGAAGGACCTCTCCCATACAGAACGGAGCATTCACTATTGACCTTCAATGCAGTGAAGCTATACACAACTGGCACAGCAAAAAGGCTGCTGCATAATGGAATAACTACATGCTGAAAAAAAAATAATATGGAAAATTAAAGAGACCTTAGGATGCTGAAATCATGATCCTTCCTGCTCTTCATGCTGCACCAAGTTGGCTCTCTCCTTCACACTTCTATACCCAGGACTTGGTATAAATGTCCTGTCAATGTCTTTCATCTTCTGTAAACGCCTGGGTTTAGGTGTGTATTTTCACTTCAAATACCTGAAAAATAATTAATTCCATTTCATTATATGCTAGGCTCAACAGCAGTTACCTTCAGTCATCTATTTTTACTTTTTTTTTTTAATTTAAAAAAAAAATCAGAGAGCAATTCTAACACTTTTATTACAACAGGAATATGACTTTGGAAAGCCAGACAAAACTAACTTCTCCCGAACTAGTTTAAACATGCCCTGAGGTAGCCAAATAGTGCAGTGATTCTCAATGCTCTGGAATACTGTCATACTTCTCTCTTAAAACTCTAAAAGAAAATACAATTATGCAATCTGACAGATTAAAGTAATTACTACAGCGTTTAGTTGAAACCTTGAGAAACTTGACTTGGAAGGTCAAATCCTCAAAATCTTTTGGTAGTGTCTGAAGCTGAACATAACCCAGCAACTTACCAGTAAAAAAGTTTTGCAAAACTGGTTTCTCTAGACATATCACACAATAAAATTCGTCATTCCACAGATGCGCTAGACCAAAACATCTTCCTTCCCTATAGCATTATTCCACTTATTCCATGGGCTTGAGCGTATTAAGTATGAACATACACAGGAAGGAGTCACATCTTCAGTGTTACAGGTTCTCCCTCAGCCTATCAAACTGCACTCTAAGGTCAAAAGGAGAAATAGTCTCCAAGGGAGGGTGGGTGGGAGGAGCGGGAGGGTGTGGAATTACCTTTCAAGGCAAGATTGTGTTTTGTAACTGCTTTATTGCGTTCCATCACTAGCCTTAACCTAACGCGATGCAAGAAGCCCAATCAACTTACACTAGCTGGAGTCTGAATCAGCAGCTTTGTCTTGGAGAACCAGGTTGCCACCTCTCCGCGCCTGCAGAAACCGCGTCCTTTCCACCTCCGCCGGCACAACACGCCTCCAACGCAGCTTCCCAGATGCTTTCCAGCAGCCAGGCCCGGTCACCGGCCGCCCCCAATCTAAACGGCTCAGCGCTTCTCCGCAACCCCACCCCCGCAGCCGCCCAGAACCCACTCAGAAGGGGGAAAGAGAAAGGAAGAGAGGAACCACTGCCTCCGTCCCCTCATCTCCTCCGCCTCCCCGTGTCTCCGCCGCACCAGCGTAAACGAGAGGCCCTCCTCGCCCAGAGACAGACCCTGCCACACCATCCAGGGTGGGCCGGCCAGCAAGGGCACCGAACTCCTGGCAGAGAGAGACACAGAGGAGCCCTCTTCACTGGGCAATGAGAAAAGGGGAACATCGTTTGACTGGCATCGTCAGAGGAACGGGGAAGCCAAGCCGCCTCCTCAACCGCCAAGCAGACCCCTCGCGCACACAAAACTCGCTTCCCGTTCCCCCCCCCCCCCCCCCGGTAACAGGCCGGACAACCCCACTCACCCCCCACCCACCATCTACCCCTACTACAGCTTCTTCACTAAACGACCCCAACCCCAAACAGCCCTCATAGCCGTTCCGGCGTGACCAGAGCGCCTGCGCAGACAGGGGAGCGGGGCTGTGGCGGCCGGTCCCGCGCGATACTCCCAAGGGAAATGTAGTCCGCACGCGCCCCAATGCCCAGTGATGCCTGCGGCGGAAAACTACATTTCCCAAAGAGCTCTGCGCGGGGAGGGGGGTCTCCTCCGCGTGGCCACGCCCACTCAGCCGTGTCCCGCCCCCAGCGCTTTATATTCGCTCATTCGCGCCTTTGTGCAGAGTAATGACAGCGATTGGAGCAGGTGTATCTGTGTTTAGATCAAAACTCCCCCTTTCTTCTGACAGATCAAGCGGTGGGAATCAGGACTGCCTCCTTCCTGAAATGATGCATCTGGAGCTTGCAGCAGGGCGAAGGCAGAAGGAGGGAAAACTTTCTCCTTCAGTATCTCCTTCGGTCAGGGCTGTGACTGTGCCAGGAGGGAATGCTGGAAGAGCCCTTTTCCTCCCTTGAAAAAGATGAGGATTGAGGAATAACTCTGCCCTTGCACAGGAGAGTGGAGCAGCCCTCTCTTGGAGCAAGGAAGTGGGAAGAGAGCCACGGTTCCTCCTGGTGGCTGCTGTGTCAGTGGCAAAAGGCCCCTGGGTGGGAAGGAGACGGGTTGGGGGAAAGGGCTGAAGCCAGCTAAGGACGTCTTGAAACACTCTGCCATGGAGTGACCAGCCATCCTTCTGGGTATTTTCTTTGCCTGTTCAGAGCCAGGGAATTCCCTCCGTGGCCCTGCGAGCACTGAGTTGGCACTATGTGTTCCCCTTTCCTGATGCATGTTACACCAGGTCCTGTTCTTGTAATCTAACAGTTCCCTGACTATCGCCCTAGTCCCAAGGTTGTGATGACATAGCCCCCTGTCTTGCTCAGCCTTTGGCTTTCCAACAGAGATGTCTTTTTCTTTCTGGCTAGGCTCATTCATCTCTTCCCAGCAAACATGTTTTTTATCGAAATGTGAACCCCTGCTGGAGAAGGGCTGCTCACAGCTTCTCCTGCTCCAGGAATCCACAGGGATCAGAGCTGGAAAAGGGTTAGCTGGGAAAACAAGAGGCAGCTCTGCTACCTTCCTGTTTGTGTACTACTGAACTGGGGAAAAGGACCTGCTTGTGGGCTGCTCCCTTGTTTGACATGGCTGTGGTGGTTTTAGGTTATGCCTTCAAAATTTAGTTACAGATTTTGAGCAGAAAAGTAGAAAAATATAAATAAATCACTGTTGGGTGTAAAAAGGAAAACAAATGATTATTCTAAACAAATTAATTGGATAAATATCTAGAATAAGACTATTTGTACCAAAACAATTATCTCTTGTCTTTCCTGATCTCTGCTGTTTTGCTTCACTTGGGAGAGATTAACCTGCTTGTTGGCTGGTCTTGGCTGAGCAGTTTAGTTGTCTAACCCACTGTTTTCTCTCTGCTCCTTTTCTCTCTTGGTGGTGGTGGTGGAGTGTGTGCAGTGGAACGGCTTCCCTGGTCTCTGACCAGGGGGATTTTTGTGTTGTTTGCTAATTGTAAATATCTGTATAACATGGTAAATACTGTATATTTTGTACATATTCATTGCATTCTACTGTAGAGTACAGTTCTTGCTTGTAAAGACAGCCTCATTTGCTTCTAATGGAGTTGATCTGGGAAAGTTAATGCTGGGGGGGGAAATTTCAACCCACCACACATGGCTCAATGCAGAGCCAAATGGGAGCGCAAAGCAGGGGGCAAACCCTGGACTAATGTAGGCTCTGAAGAACAGGGACCCCAGGGAAGGAGATGTTACCAGTAAGCAGCAATACAAAAAGCTGTTGGAATCAGGAACATAGAAAGGGCAGGGTAAGTAGTCTGCAGATTCATGAGCATTGTTGAGGGAGAAAGTGATCTTCTGAGTGTTAATGCTTAAGCAATTTTCACAGGCATGATGCTTCCCATAACCGTTCCAGCACTGTGTCCAAAGAGAAAGGTGGTTTGGTTTTTGGGCTTGAGCAGCTTCAAATCATGAAGCATAGATACCTTTAGGGGCTGGAGTACATATTAAGCCCAGATGGCTACTGACCCCAAGACAGGGTGTCAACTGACTGAGGATCACAACCAATCCAATCCTAGCACTAATTTTGGTAGGGAATAGTTTCATTTGGTATGTTTATGTGGTAATCCTGTTACTCCTACAATCCATGATGAATGCTGCAGCAGCTGTTTGTATCATACTCATGCCATAGGTCAGAAACCAGGAGTGCAACTACATTAGCACTGCCACATTCAGAAAACATTCACTGATTTTGTGCATCCAAGTGATGAAACTGAAGATATTTCCCCTACCCCTCCAGTACTATGTTTTTTCAGACCTGGCCCTCTCTCATTTTAGGCAACCAATAAATGAAAAACAAGCTTTGCACACATTCTGCCTGAGTCAGCACCTGAATAAAAAAATCTTGTATTGTCTCACCAAGTGGTGAAGATAAAAATCCTTACTCAAATATGCAGGTTCAAGGCTACTTCTGGGGAGTGCACAGAACCACATAGCCACAGTGATAAGGCATCCCATCTGCCTTTCTCACGCAGGATCCTTAATAGAAGAACGAAAGGACTTTTCTAGATAGATCTTAGTCCACTTTTATACATCACTGGAATGGGGTCAAGCCTGAACTCTCACCATGACCCACACAAACCAACCAAAACACAAAACTAATTTAAAAATAAGTAATTAAGATTATTTAATAGTAAAATCTAGAGGATAGTCTTGTTTTCTGCATAAGCTTTGAAGATGCATAATGTTTTCTGTAGGTATTAGGTAACTTCAAAATTATTTTATTATTGAACAGTTATCCTACACTATGCTGCAGGAAAGTTGGATACCTGTAATTATGGGGTGTCTAAAGATGCCTTTATAGGCTCATCTAAGGTGTATGCAAGCTGGAAAATTTGTCATTATTTCACTAATGTCAATCCAGAAATCTAGATCATCTGCAAATTATGTTCATGCTTCTGTAATCTACATGAACTGATTTTTTTTTCTCATCACAGTCAAGCATATCATAAAATTAGTCTGATTAACCACTCAGCTGAGGGGAGAAAACAAGTCTTATGTGTTAACTTACTGGATGAACTGAGTTGGTGTTTCACTTTTAAAAGGGTTAAATCCATATAACCCTGGTTACCAAACTGTGCTGGATGATGCTGTTAATTTGTTCAATCCCTTCTTAGTGTGCAGAAAGGTGCTGTCACTTGCCAGACCACCTGACTTAAGTGACTTTGATTTACATTACATTTACCACTGATATTTACAAAATAAAAAATTGCTTGCTAACCTTCCAGCAGATGGC
Source organism: Dryobates pubescens (assembly GCF_014839835.1). Classification (NCBI taxonomy): domain Eukaryota; kingdom Metazoa; phylum Chordata; class Aves; order Piciformes; family Picidae; genus Dryobates; species Dryobates pubescens. The sequence goes on from NC_071613.1 coordinate 31,017,601, forward strand.
ATGAGTATTTCCCTCTGTGCAATATGGATCCTGTTATGTTTCAGGACATAATTAAAATAACAATTTGGTGCTTATTACATATATGGTTTTGATGGTGGTGTTCTTTTGGATCTTTTTACTACCTAAGTGGTTTTAACAGCACTTGACAGGATTTTTGGGTTTTGTTGTTATGGTTTGGGGGTTTTTGTTTGTTTGGGGGTTTTGTATTTTTTGGTGTGGTGTTTTTGGGTTCCCCCCCACCAAGGTGGAATGGAATAGAATAGAATAGAATTAACCAGGCTGGAAAAGGCCTTTGAGATCATCAAGTCCAACCTATCACCCAACACCATCTACTCAACTAAACCATGGTACCAAGCACCCCATCCAGTCTCTTCTTAAACACTTCCAATGATGGTGACTCTACCACCTCCCTGGGCAGCACATTCCAATGGCCAATCACTCTTTCTGTGAAGAACTTCTTCCTAACATCCATCCTAAACCTACCCTGATGTAGCTTGAGACTGTGTCCTCTTGTTCTGGTGTTGGTTGCCTGGGAGAAGAGACCAACCCCGACCTGGGTACAACCTCCCTTCAGGTAGTTGTAGACAGCAATAAGGTCTCCCCTGAGCCTCCTCTTCTCCAGGCTAAACAACCCCAGCTCCCTTAGCCTCTCCTCATAAGGCTTGTGCTTGAGACCTCTCACCAGCATCATTGCCCTTCTCTGGACATGTTCAAGTATCTCAATGTCCTTCTTAAATTGAGGGGCCCAGAACCGGACACAGGACTCAAGGTGTGGCCTAACCAATGCTAAATACAGAGGCAGAATGACCTCCCTGCTCCTGCTGGCCACACTATTCCTGATGCAGGCCAGGATGCCATTGGCCTTCTTGGTCACCTGGGCACACTGCTGGCTCATGGTCAGCCTAGTATCGACCCGTACCCCCAGGTCCCTCTCTGCGTGGCCACTCTCCAGCCAATCTGACCCCAGCCTGTAGCACTGCCTGGAATTGTTGTGGCCAATGTGTAGAACCCAGCACTTAGATGTGTTAAATCTCATGCCATTGGACTCTGCCCATCTGTCCAGCCTGTCAAGGTCCCTCTGCAGAGCTCTCCTATCCTCTAAGAGATCAACACCTGCCCCCAGCTTGGTGTCATCTGCAAACTTACTGATGATGGACTCAGTCCCCTCATCCAGATCATCAATAAAGATTTTAAAGAGCACAGGGCCCAGCACTGATCCCTGGGGGACACCACTAGTGACTGGCTGCCAGCTGGATGTGGCACCATTCACCACCCCTCTCTGGGCTCGGCCCTCCAGCCAGTTCCTAACCCAGCACAGAGTGCTGCTATCCAAGCCACAAGCTAACAGCTTGGCCAGGAGTTTGCTGTGGGGGACAGTGTCAAAGGCCTTGCTGAAGTCCAGGTAGACTACATCCACAGCCCTCCCCACATCCACCAGGTAGTCACCTGATCATAGAAGGAGATCAGGTTGGTGAAGCAGGACCTGCCCTTCCTAAATGCATGCTGACTGGGCCTGATCCCTTGGCCATCCTGTAAGTGCTGTGTGACTGCACTCAAGATGACCTGTTCCATAATCTTGCCTGGCACTGAGGTCAGGCTGACAGGTCTGGAATTCACTGGCTCATCCAACCGGCCCTTCTTGTGGATGGGCACCACGTTGGCCAGCTTCCAGTCACCTGGGACCTCTCCAGTGAGCCAGGACTGCTGAAAAATGATGGAGAGCGGCTTGGCCAGCTCATCTGCCAGCTCTCTGAGCACCCTAGGATGGATCCCATCTCGTAGCATGGACTTCTGGGGATCCAAGTGGCTGAGCAGGTCTCTTAACTACTTCCTCGTGGATCACAGGGGAACTATGCAGCTCCCTGACTCCATCTGCTAGCTCAGGAGGCCAGTTGTCTGAAAGACAACCTATCTTGCTATTAAAATTTGAGGCAAAGGAGGTGTTAAGTACCTCTGCCTTTTCCTCATCTTTTGTCACTATCCTCCCCTCCATGTCCACCAAGGAGTGGAGGTTGTCCTTGCCCCTCCCCTTGCTATTAATATATTTGTAGAAGGATTTTTTTTTGTTGTCCTTCATAGCAGTGGCCAGTCTAAGCTCTAAATGGGCTTTTGCTTCTCTAGTTTTCTTCCTTCATGATCCAGCAACATCCTTAAACATTCCATGGGTTACCTCACCTTTCTTCCAAAGACGATACAACCTCTTGTCTTGAGATTCTCCTGTATAAGGAAAAATAGTCTTCAGAGCTCCCAAGTACGAAGATCGCATGACTGTCATGCTGAACTCTTGGTCTAGCAGTTTTCTGGGGTACTGAAGTCACTGAATATAATGCTCACAGTGAGAGCTGCTCACAAAGCACTATGGTCTTTACAGACCATTGTGGGAAGAAAAGTAAGTTAAACCAAGTTCACCAGAGATCCCTCCATGCTGATTTTTTTTTACTACATAGTTTAAGTGCAGATAAAACTTTAAATCAGTTCACAACTACTCTGTAATTATGTAGTATAAGGTAACAATTAAATTAGCTATGGCAATATTGTAGTATTGTTTAGACTTACTTTATTAAGCTCTCAATTAAGTAAAGCAATAATATAATGTAGTCTAAAATGTTTGACGTTCCCCACATATAAAGTATGTTTTACTTCTTGTGAAGATAGATCCTTTTGAATATTCCACTACTACCTGTAGTCTCAGGAAAAAACTTTTATTGTTTCTAGAGGCAAGTATTTTAATGGACTTCTGTGTTTTATTTATATGGACCTTTGTACGTGAACAATTTCTTCACCAATTAGAATGGATTTGGGGGAAAAAAATAATTAAAAGGTGCGGGAGACACCATCCTTTTTTACACAAGCATCTAAATTGTACCATTAGGGCTGTTCTGAATCATTGTCAAGGTAATTTTTAACAGTCCATTTGGAAGGCAGCTGCACACACTCCCTACATTTTCTATATAATGATCTTCAGGTTTACAGCTAAGCTGTTGGAATGTCCTTCTACTCTCAGTTACAGAACATACTGGTAATATTATATTCATAGTCAGTGCTACAGTACACATAAAAAGTAGATCTCCTGCCAGAGGGTGCTGTGTTACAGCATGACACTTGCTCAGTCATAAAAGTATTAAAAGGTGCACTGCACTGTGTTACATCAGTGAAGGGCTAAAAGATATGAAGATCAACTGGCTTTTGTATGGCTTTTGACATCAACCCCCTTTCACCTTTTTAAGAGAATATCTGTTAATTAAAAGGGAATGTGTTGCACACTCAGGCTCCTTTGTACCACTTTGCTGCCTTCCCACTAGAGCCATGTTAATAATGAAAAAGGAAACAGAAAAGACATTAAGGAACATGTGTTCTGGTGATAGTTTTATATGCTCTTCTACAGACTTCTAGGTTTCAGACCTTTGTTTACAGATGTGCAGACTATTTAATCTGTTTCATGTGTCCATCTTTAGACAATATCATAAATAATATCATTGACTATATTAAATATCCCTGCATTTGCTCCTTTGTAATTGCCCTAATATTACTGACAGTATTATTAATGTCCAGATGGATATGTTAGCTGTGAAGCATTTACTAATAAGAAATGCAAAATTAGTACTTCAGGGGGAGATTTGATGCGATAGTATGGTTGCATTTAAACAAGTGAGCACATCTTTCAGCCATAATGTTCTGTAAACATTACTGCATACAATGAAGATACTTTCATCACCTAGCATTATTAGGTTGTAAAGACAAATCTGGAAATAAACAAGCCAGTGTGACCTAAAGCAGGTTTAATGCTGCCTTTCCTTCAAGGATGCTGCCCAAATGTCTAAATCCCTTATTTTCCCCAGCATCTGTGAGTGGGTGTGACTGTGTTCAAGGACAGATTGGTGGGCTTGTGCATCCATCTGTATGAAGATGCAGAACTGTAGCTGCTGCTGCTGCTATGCCACTGTCTGAAGAAAGATTACAAAACAAAGAATTTATCTACCATGATATAATTCATTGTCCATGCTAACCTGTCTGATAGGCACTGGTACAGTTATCTGTATATAATACTTCAGTAGATTTTGTTCCTTGCTACATTCTCTTCTGCTTTAATCTGAGCAGTAAGCTTGAACTAGATTTATTTTTGGCATTGCCACTAGCTGTTCTGTGATACTGAGCAATTAACCTGTCTAGGAAATGTACTGTATGTGGCTGAGCAGGATACTGGAAGAGCTGACTACTATTTTAAAGTACTCCCAGATCTGTGGATACAGAGTGTTTATAAACAGACAAGAAGTAGGTGTTTGTAGGGCATGCAAGAATTCAGTATTCTTTTTTATAATTACCTCCGTGCTTATTTAGGCTGTTCCTTTTCATCCCACAAGAATACTTCCTCATTGCCAGCTGTATCTGTTTTTTTATACATATATTTATTTATCCCTTCCCTTATACCTCTGTAGCTTCTCCTTTCTCTGTATTACTGTTAACTTCTGTTAAATTATATTTTTACTTCCAAAGCTGATTCAAGTCCATGCTTATTGTTTTACCTGTGCCTCTTCTACTGCCTAATTCCTTTTTCTCCCTACCAGGAAAAGGGAGAGAGGAAATGGAAGGCAACCAAGGTTGAGGCTCCATCCCTGGAGACCAGGCTGGATGAGGCTCTGGTTAGCCTGATCTAGTGTGAGGGGTCCCTGCCCATGGCAGGGGGGGTTGGAACTAGATGATCCTTGTGGTCCCTTCCAACCCTGACTGATACTATCAACCTAAATTCTCTATTTCCTTTAAGGTTTTTTTTGCCTCCCATAAAACTTAAATGGTTACAACTATTCACCTCAGTTTCTTTGACTGCTAAATGTAACACTAGGCCCTCAAAAATAACCTGCTTTAAGAGGAACTTAAAAGACAATCTACACCTTTTTTTTCAGTTAAAAATGTCCTTACCAGAATTTTTAGTCCACTTGCAGTCCAGCAAGTGTAACCTTTCGGCAAAGTTTCATTTTACTTTTAGTCTTAATCTGTCAAAAAACCTGCTGAAGAGACCTGGGGTAGTCCTGAAATTTGAACTAGCAATTAGTTTCATTTCTTGCTGAAGGCAACAGAGACAGACAATCATCAGTGAGAAAACTTTTCCATGTGATTACAAATATAATCTAATATAATCTAATCACAGGTAAAAGATGTTTTCACACCAGATTAATGTCTGTAACCTGCTGATTCATGTGTTACTAACTTGTTTCTAATTTTTTTTAAATTTACCATTATTAAGATGCACTTGGGATATAGGTATCACACACATAACCTAGCCTGTCTCAGCTATTCTGCTTACACCTTAGCTTTCAGAAATAGCACAGTTGAAATGCAAGACATTTCATGTCACCGCACAGTTGCAATAAACTATAGAGTTCCTCCTCAGATAGCCCACAGTACCTTTTTAGTTTTGAGTGATGTTTCAGCTTAGTTTCTTTTCATCTGATTTAGCAATGATTTCTCACTGGAAAAATAATTTTGCATATTCAGGTGCAGGAACAGTCAATATTACATACTTGTGGTTTTTAACATTTAGACCAACTTAAATATTTAATAACCTAATAGGGACTTGGAGAACCATGTGGCTTGATACATTGCCTGGGCAAAAACACTGTGCATCATCACATCAGAACAGATTTTTGTACTGGCAGTGAAACTTGGAACAGCTTTCTGTGGGCAACTCCTTTAGCTGACTCAGGATGAAATCTTGTCAATAGCTTCCCACTTTGTCTCACTTCACCACACCACAGTACCCATATATTTGTGGTGAGGAGGAAGTATCATCTGTCTCTTGATTAGATTAAATATAAAATTTACTTCTGTACTTAAGTAATAGTTATGCTAAATTAGATGTCAGATTATTAGTGCTGCCTCACAGGGCTCTTGCACTCAAATCTATCCCCAAGGGTTTGTTGTGTTGGGTCTTTTTAACCAATTAAGTAATGACATGCAGCTTTTCACACTTCACTTAGGCACAGCAATTTTGCTGAGCAACAGTTGTCAAAAAGTGTTAGATTTGTTTTGCAAAGCATTCAGAGGCAAAGTCTGGGTCGCAGCTATACAAACATGCAACCAGAATTTCACAGTGTGCTGCCTGGCTCAGAGCATCAGCTTGGATGAGATCAGATGTGTACTCTGACACAGGAAAGAAAGCCTTGCCATGCATTTTTTAAAGAAGTGTTTTCCTTTCCTTTGCTATTGATTCCATTCAGGCAGCATTCCAGACTGTTTGAATACTTGTTCTTTTTACAATGCCAAGAAACAATAAAACCCTTAATTTTTCTCCAAATAAAATTCTTGTTTTCTGTTATGCTATGTAATTGATTTAAGAGCTGAACAACTGACAAGAACACATAATGGAAAAATCCCACATACTGTTATTTTTCAAAAGTGCCAGAAGGAGTAGGTGCCAAATAAAGTATTTTTTTCCCCTATCTCTCTTTTACAATTCTATTAGAAGACATTAGGAACTCTTTTCCCTACACTTTCATACAAAACTTCAGAAACATACTGCAAGCTCCCTTTAATCATAGAAAGCAAGCTGAAGGAAAGAAAAAACCCAAACCAAAAAAACGAAAGGCAAAAAGCTCTTACCAGCTGTAGAATGAAGATAAAACCAGGAACTGCCAAAAAGAAAATTATCTTCTTTGAGACTGCAGTTGGTAGCTCCTACCAGATTTAAAGGAACTGCACAGAGAATCACGTGGGGAAAGTTTTATTAAAATAAACCTGCAGTTGAAAAAAAAGGTTAAAAAGAACAGGATGATGCTAGTGAGAAGCCTGTTTCAGAGCTGCTGTTGCTGCTATCACCCACCTCTCCCAAGCCAATCTGTACAATATATATTAAGAATTTTACAATCAACAGTCACTTCACTTAACTAGTTACAAACAGTTCGTTCAACAACCGCATTCTGAAGTGTTCCTTACATTAATAAATCAGAACACAGAAGACAGAAGTTTAAACAGTGTACATTGAGATTTATTAGAACAAGCACTAATAGCAGCAGTGTAGAGAGTGATGGAGACAATGTACTGTATGCACTGAACAATAATAATTATACAATTGCACTTCTTCAGAGATCTATTAGAAAATGCGTTTCAGTAAACAGTTTCCCAAATCTAGCATTGTTTGGATTTGCCTCTGAGGAAAAAAATACAAAAAATATGCTTTTTTTTTCTTTCTTTCTTTTTTTGGTAAGGCATTAGCAACATTCATTGGCAGGCTAAACAAATCATTTGTACATGCATTATCCAATTACGTTGCAACAGGTAAAAGAGCATCATGTTTCCTCCAAAGCTAGAATTCTGTGGGGTTTGGACATACTATCTGGATAAATCTGGCTCAGCCTGAAGGAAACATGACACCTTTTGTTACATTTTAGAGCACAACATAAACTATAGCGTAGCCAAGTTCACCTTTATTTCCCACTAGAAGCTGTAGGTCCTCCCTCCCCAGTTGGAGTTGGTATTATGGGTAAAGTGTATACCACATACATCACTGAAATAAAGTCTTAATTAAACTAATTTCTTTTGTTTACTATTCCCCCTAACAACCACCTCCCTGAATCATGTGGCCAAAAGATGCTTGACTGTAATCAACTACTCTATGAGCTTCATTTTTATTGCATGAGAGGTAGTCAGTGTGAGGCCTCGTCTACATTCTGTATTACAACAGTATGTCTAAAATCAACTCACAAGTGCAAAGGACACAAAGTGTTGCAGCTGCGCTATGTGTGAACTTAAAACTGGTTTTCTACTGTTCCTTCCTGGCTAGTTTCAATCTCTGAAGTAGACAGAGAACTTGATATACCAAAAAAAGCAATTCTATTTATGTCCTAAAGCCTAATAGGAGGGGACACACTTTCTCACATTCATGCTTTGCTAGGCTGAGATTAGGAGCATGCTTTCAGTTAGCCACCCCTTTCTTCACAAATCAGAAAGTTTAGTCTCCTTTTTTCAAATGGCATACAGTACTAGCAATCCTCACTCTGGGCTGGCACCATCCTAGAGAAATTACAGGAAAACAGAGACAGGAATTGCAAATATTCTCACAATTAAGCTTGCCCAACTGAGATACAATATGATAAATTGTCACTGATTTATCTGTTCGTTCTTCCAGAAGTTATACAGAATTGAGCTTTGCAGACACATGAAGTTAATTTTTTTTTAAATGCTACAAGACCCAGAATAAGGTCCAAAAATGCAAGAGAGTCAAAGGAAAGTCAAATGTATTGCTCTGACTGGCAAACAGTCAAGCCAGATGTATTTAACACACGTATCTTTCACGAGACTGCACATGTTCAAAAATAAGTCCATTTGTAACTATTTAATACTTAGGCTTGACTGTACATTAAGCCTTCAACTGAAGTTGGTTTGGGCAGCTAGATCATCCACTCACCTGGAAGCTCACTGAGTTCAATGGAGTACCAACAGCAGCTCAGCCTCATCTGCATAGGTGCTCATTTGTTTACACATGTATGAATTAAAAATCAAGTACTGTAATGCCAGGTGTAACCAGGTACACTGTTTTGATTTCTTAAGAGTGTGACAGCTGAACCTTCTTATTTGGACTTTAGTGTCTATATCTTTTAAACTGAATTCAATGAGCCTTTTTGCAATATTTATTCTAGGCACATATCGATGCCCATACAAGAAAAGAGTTCAAGCAGATGAAGCAGAAAAAACATCTGAGATATGCACTGCTGATTTTCTTTTGCATGTGAAATAAAAGATGTGGAATATACAAATTACATCCTACATATGAATTCTTCAGCTGTTGATGCTTAATAACTGTAAGCAACAGAATTCTTTTAACAGGCACAATTACAGCCAGTATTTGGAGTCAGAATTAGAAAGTGTACAGAAGAATCTTGAAAGATATCCCAAACTTGTGAATGGTCAAGTAAAAAAAGGAAAAAAAAAGGAGCATTTGAATGAAAGTAATCAAGATCACTCAAGATTATTTTTAAAAATGTTAAGTTACTGAATGCACTATGACTAAACTTGAACTTTTAAAAGTTGTGATACTTATATGTAGTATTTTATACTGTTTTCAAAGCAAACATTTGTAAATCAATTTTTTACTGAGTTATTTACACATCATGGTAAAAGCTTCTTTTTTCCAGTATCCTTTTCTTCATCTCATTATGGAACTCCACAGTGAATTTCTGAGCATAAAATTAGAGATGCTGCAGGTGAGGTTTAGTAATGCAGTGCTCAAAAAGAATGTCTTCTGCAACATTTGAGTAGCTGGAAACATAAATGCTTCTTATTCTCTTTCTTTCTCTCGAGTAACAGCTTTCTATTGTTTTCAAACAACAAAGAAAAAACTGTCTGGTGCATCAGAGAACCCAGACTGTTTCTAGGTATACTCTGTTATTCCCCTTTAAAATAGTCTGTCTATCCTGTACTCCAAAGTACCACTGGCTCTGTATGTTACGTTTCTAGAAAGCAACTATTTGCCTTTAAATTCATCTTAAAAATGATGAAGCAAGTTTCTGTATACCTTTTACATGACATAACAGCATAATCACAGTGGATAGACTCTGAGGATCATCTTTTACAACTATGCTACACAAAGAAGCACACAAGGAATCAACAGATTTGGGATTTTTTTCTCAGAATGAGCACAAGGATACGGGCAATCAGCAAAGAATGCTCTTTTGGCATGTTGGTCAAAAGAGAAAGCCTGCAGGGCTATTTCCCATTAGAAATTAAAGACTGATAAAAGCAAAGAAACTCAGTAAGGCAAGGTAAAATTGACAACTAATCTAATCCTCACTTCTAATGGTAGTCTTAGAGTCTGAGCAAGGTATTTACTACATGTCTGTATGGGATTTAGTCTCACCAAAAAAAGTGTAACATTATTTCCAGTTGATGTTAACTTTGTGCAAAAATAAGAGGAAATTCAGAATTTTGTGTTGCTGAAATACTGAAAAATCATAATTCACCAAACAGTTCATTATGCAAAGGAAAGTAGATAAAGACCCCAAGAAGAATCTTGGCACTGGTTACCACAAAGAAAATATAGCTAATATCATAATATAGAACAATCATAATGATCTCTTTGGATACAATAGTAGTTTAATTTTGTGATGTTTTTTATGTGCTAAGTATGCACTTCAGACAATCTATTGGGTACACAGAAAGAACAAGAATTTTGTTATGCATTTTGGCAAAGGAAAAGATTTCAGACATCAGATGCTAGCAGCCCGATTCCTTAAGTCATAGCTAGTAACACAGAGACAAATCAATATGCAAAGAAGAATTCCATCCAGAAAGGCCCACTGATATTTCTTTTTCAGTCCAAGTATAAAATTTTAGCAAGTACTACAGGTCCATCCTGCTCAGAGAACTGGGGTTTTAGCAAGATCTGAGCATCAGGTGCAAGGCAGAAGCACCACTGCTTATATCTATGGACTTCCAAACACTGTTTAATTTCTAAAACTCAAACTTCACATGTAATTAATTTTTAGTGAGACGTGTTTGAAAATAACTAGTTTAAAAATAACTACAAAGGAACAAGATCAGTGCTTTGGTAATTTAGACTGAAAGCTTAACTAAGGTAGAAGTTGCTTTTGCATTTATGCCTGAGTACCAAAATATATTCATCAGCTTTTATTTCTCATAATTGGGTCTTCTTTGAGACTCAGCTGAAAAGAAAATTTATCTGAATTTGTTCTACTATATTTCAACCACTGAACAATATCAGTAATGCCAAGAACAAAGTAGACCTAATTCTATGCTCGAATTGAAATGATAATTTTCAATGTTGACTTCAAGATAGGTGACAAAGCAAGTTTAATATATTTATGCATAATTTTATTATCATTGATCCAATGTCAAAATATTAAGCAAGTAGAAAGATAGTTGAAGATATCATCTGTATTTCTTCAACACAGAAGAAATACAGATGAAGCTGTCATCCACAAAGAAGCTATCCTGATATTTCCCTTACCTGGAAAACATTGAGTAGTCAACTTATATTAATTTTGATAATGCTACTGTACTGTTCCTTGTTCAGATGATTTTAACAAAGGAAGACAGCATTCAACACAGGACTACTAGAAAATAAATCTGAGTTTACAATCCTGACTAACATCAATTGTCCTTATTGGACTTGACAAATCAAATCCTGGGCCACAAGCTCAGTCATAAGTAGCAACGTAACTTCAGACCAATATGCATGTGTGGCTATACTAACTAGCACAAGGAGTGAGTAAGCTCAATGCAGAACAGTTCTGGTTGAATATTTATCACTTTGTGTGCTGCTCTTGTATAGCACTTATGTAATTTTGATGCTCAGAGTGTAATAGGTAAGTTACCCACTTTTGACTTTCTGAACAATTTTCCTCCCTTCTTCCCTTTTGTCATCCCTAATGTTCTGGGCCAGCAATGTTATACATTAGCACAAGATATCCCTCTTTCATTAATGCAGACCCTTATGCATTTTAGTGTTTCATAGGAGACAACGTCTGGATTATTTCTCAAACAGTACAAGTAAGTACCTTTACCATACTTCAATTAATTATTTATAGGTCAAGACAGATTACATACTGCCGAGTATATATATTCTGACTTTATGGTTTCCTTACTTATAAAATATGCAAGTCTCTTTGTCCACATTACCAATAAAAGTTCAGCCAAATGCCGGCTACAGTCATTTTTATTTATAAGAGGAATAAATACTTCCCTTCACTTTAAAAATTAATTCTGAGCAAATGTCACCAGTCTTTCCTTTTATTCATGCTGTCATGGATCAGTGGAAATAAAAATGGTATTAAGATAATCTGCCTGGAACAGGTTCATCAGCTCTGCTGACAATTCATAACAGTTCGAAAACTTTCAGTTTTGTTACAGCTGTGCCAGTGACAGCTGCTGCGACTCCTTCTCTTTTCTGAGGTTTGTCAGTGATCACAAGGAAGAGGAGAAAAAAATAAGTATAGATATGATGGGTTTATAACACCAGAAGACGATGGGTCCATAAAACATCTACAAGTACATTGCTAATAATTTTTAAACCTGCAAGACACCATATAAAAATCCTTTTAAAAAGAGGTTTTTCATTTTAGTGGAAGAAAGACATAGCTTCTGCCAAAGCTAATGAATGAAGTTGCTTTACACTCCCTGGTTTAAAAAGTGAATAATGTATTTGCTTTTGTAAGTAGACTCCTTTCAAAATACAATACAAAAATATAATAAATTGATGTAAGTCAGTCATTTCTCTGAGCTTACTGATATTTGCAACATTCTTGTGGGTGCCATTCACTGTTCTAATGGAGCTCAGGGAGATATCTGAGAAAGGAATAATAACATCTTTATTAACACAGTGTATATTGTTCTGTTAAAAAGATTTTTTTTTTAAAGGAAATAAAAAAAAGCCAAAACCAAAACAACAACAAGGAAACCACACCCTCAAAAAGCCTTTCTCCATGAAACTATTTCTGAGTGACACCACAATCATATTATAAGTAACCAGGGATGGTAAAGCAGAAAATTATACAACTTTTTGCAGTATAATTTTGTAAATTTGAGCACATTAACAAAAAAAAAAAAGCCTAAGTATCCCTGCCTAACTTTTATCAACATATTCTCTACAGGGCAAACTCTGGTTTATAATCTTAACAACTGTTAATGACAGACAGGAAGAAAACCCAAGACAGTATTTGCAGCCCCAGCTGAAGCCACGGTAAGCAGTTATGATGTAGCACACTTTGTTAGATTTCTCCCAGGTCTGCATGTAATACAGAGTGACCAGTTGAGGCTATTCCAGTGCTTCTTACACACTTCTGTCAATATTAAATCTTTTTCCTCCATCTGCACCAAACTTTGTAATTTAACTCTTCCTCACATTTTTGCATATGAACACAAATACTGTTTCCTTTCTGGATTTAATTGGAAAACTCTCCTTTACTTTCATTATGCAACTTCAGTATTAGTCATGACATCTGAAATAGAGTTAATTCCTCACAGTCCAACTGCAGGCAATAGCACGTGAAGCAGGTAGTTTATCCCTGCACCCAATAATATTCAAAATCCTATAAAACAAGAAGGCAAAACCAACCTTCCATATACTAACAAAGCTTCACTAGTGAAAGGTTTTGCAAAACTCACAGCAATTAGCATATTTGGACCTCTTGATTATTGCACAAGTGCAAATGACTCCCTTCTCTTCTAGGATATTTCTAAAAATTCAGATTTTTTGAGAGAAACTCTATGAGCAAGGCTGCATTGGGATGGGCTCCACTCTGCGGGGTGCAAGGGTGAGAAAATCCCATGTTACCTCCACAGAAACAGAAGGCATGGCCTGGATGCAAGCTTCTCACCAGGCACCCATGAGGGCAGGATCAGAGCTGCTTCACAATGCGCCTTAAGTTCTGTATAATGTTTCCATAAAGCTCTGACAGTGTTCAGTAGGGAATTAAGTATCTTTTAACACCTGTATTGCAATACACAACATATGCCTGGCATGTACTGTTCAAATAAAACTCACAAATGCCAGGCAAGCTCATTCAGACTCGTAAGTTCAAAATAAGGACAAAAAAAGGTTTGTAAGATGAAAAAGAGTATTATAGTGGGAGTTCACTTTTAAAGCCAAGTACAAAAAAAAGTTTATTTCATGCAACTTACATCTGTTTAAAATTAGAATGGGTGTCTAGGTGACTTTTAATCACAGTGATACTGTATTAAAATTGGCTGATATTCAAATTGTCTCTCTCAGTGAGATAAATTCTAATATGTCAGAAAATGTACCATCTTGTTAATACAGATCTAAAATAGAAATTAAGCTATTTGAGTCTTTATAAGGTTTTACGTTTGATGAAAATAGCTCTTATTATCATATCCACAGTACCAAACAGGGAACAAATTAAGGTACACTTTAAAAGTATTAATCAAAAGTGCAGTTCACTATTGTGAAACTACAGCATAAAGGTTGTCTGTTTTATACAGGAATAAGCATTTTGTGAGAACACAGGAAAAAACAAAGGATATGTCTTTGTAGAGAAAGTCAGAACTTCTTAAATTGTTTAAAAGGATTTAAATGTCAAATGACTTACACTAATCTTCTTCACATATCAAACCTACAGAAATTAAATCTACTGTGCTGGTATTTTTCACACTTTTCAAAAGGGAATACTGCCTGTACGAATGGACTGAGGTAGGCTGAAAATTGCCCAAATCCTCAGGCTTGAAGGGCTCTGATCAATGGCTCACACCCTGCTGACACTCAGCAATGAGGACAGCCCTTCAGGGATCAGTTTTGTGTCCCATGTCAACATCTCACCAGTAATCTGGGCAAGAACCTAGACTAGATGGTAGCAAGTTTGCAGATGACATTAAATTAGAATGATGAGATGATATGCCAAATGACAGAGCATCCACCAGCTGCTCAGCTGAGGACTGGGCCGGAAGACACATCATGAAGTGCAAAGGTCTACACCTGGTGTGGAAAAATGCCATGTGCTGGCAAGGAACAGCCAGGCAGCAGGCATCTATAATAGGTGCCAGGCTTTAAAGGAGGCAACAATGCATTCTCATTGCAACATGGGAGACCTCACTCTGTGCTACACTAGCAGGGGATGCAGAAAGCCTACTACCCCAAGATTCAGTGCTGCCAAAATTCCAGAGGTTGTCTAAAATTTATAATTTGGATGGAAATACCCACTCTCATTAGAAATGGCATGTTCTCCAAGGTTACAGGAAAAACTTGACAAACTATTTTACACAGAACTGAGATAATTCTGAACTGTAAGGAATTGCTTTGTGGTAGATCTGTTAGCACTTTTTAATTTCTGATAAAGATTGCAAATATTTTGTGACACACTGTTTAGCATTTTCTCTACTTACTATTTAACTAATTTAACAATCAGGAGGTTTAAAATTTGCTTTCAGCAGAAAGATGTAGCATATCACATCCTTAAAAAAATTCTAAAACTGGTATTTTTCTTTTAATGCGTGTCAAACAATGGCAAAAATGATAAAATCAGTGATAGATAGTCTCTTTAGTGTTAACCAAGTTTCCATCTACACCGCAAATAATGGCATTCACAAAGCACCAGGAGAACACCGTAAAGCTGAAAATCCTATTTTTGTCTTTAAATTTAAAAATGGCCTTCAAACAAATTTGAGGACAGAGTTTTTATCCCTCAAATGCACTTGCAGTCATACATACATAATGGTTTCCAATACCATGGTGAACTGTACAAAAAGAATGGAGCATGAGGGGGACAAATGCTTAATAATATTATTTTTAAGGAAAGTGACACAATAGTTAATTGCTATTTTGCACACAATGTGTCACTTTGATTCATAGTGCAATATCATTAATGCAAATGTGATGAAGTTAAACAAATATAGTTAAAGAACCCAAACCTTGACATATTTTTGTAATAACAATAATTGCAGAACTAAAAATTAAAATAAAATACCAGACTAGCTTCAAATTGACAATAAAAAGACATAATTGTTTGAATAATTCAAACTTTTCCTTGGAACAAATCCTGTTAATTTGAACCAAATATTCACAAGCAACACAGGTTATTTATACAAATATTCATAAGTAATTCATGAGCATTCACAATTCTTAATAAAAATGTAGCTAGTATTTCAATTAGGTTTTTGTAGTTTTTCCTGGTAACAGAACTGTGTGAAGAAATTGTAATTCACTAGTAGCTAGCGGCTCTGCCACTTACTTTGCCATACAAGCCAGGGGGAGACGACCTAAATGCATATTAAATAATGTAATCTCAGTTCTGTAGGGACTTGACTCTGCAAAAGGTAGAAGCAGGCAGAGAGCTGGATATGTGTGGTAATCTACTGAAAGCTGTTAAAGCAGCTCTGCTGGCAGCATCCCAAACCTATCTAATAATTTCTGCTAGGTCTCAGTACCAGAATAAATCTTAAATGTAAAAATTCAAGTATGCTATGTATGTTGTGTATGTGTAAAAAGAAATACAGTCTATATGCATGAAATCTAACCTATTGTAAGTGCCTGGGTGTATAATGCATGCATAAATGCAAAACTAGATCATACCACATGGAATGCAGTTTTTGCCTAATAAAATTACTTGTTTTCCTTTTATCAAAATCTGCCCTCCTACTGTTTAATGTTTCAGAAATCTTCAAATAGAAAGTGCAACATATATTAACTGAAGCTTAGCAACATGTAAGAGACTTGGTTCTTAATTAAAAAATATAGAATCACTTTATGAAAAGTGGTAGAATGTAATTCTGCACAAAAAAGCTGTCTTGGCAACACAAGTAGTAGTTGTTCGGTATAATGTGTGGGAGCCTCTGCCATACTCACAAATACAAGTTTAGAGTAGAATAGCGGATGGGGAAAAACCAGAGCCAGTAAAGTGAACACTGTGTGTGGCAGAAAATAGTTGCATTTACAGTACATCCAGCTTCTGAAGAGAAGCCAGAATCCTTCCCATTAATCTTTCTGTGCTTTAACACCGTTGCAAAGCTTCAGGGAATTCTAATTGTATAACCAGTTATGAGGAAGATTCATGGCCAGCCAGTGGTAAAAGAGATGCTTTCATCTCAGCAGCAGTTATTCAGAATATGAACTTTCATATGCATTCACCAAAATTGACTCAAATTCAATCAGTTAGCAATTTCTTTTCAGTCTGATTATACAGTCAGCTTCTCAAAGCTAAAGCATGTACAGTGGATCTCAATCCTCTGAAACACAGTTAGATGTTTGGTTGTTTTTAGATTTTAAATAATGAAGGTTGTCTACTGCTTTAAAAATCTGCCCTTCACACAAGTCTAAGCATACATATTTTAAAATTACTTACTGTACATCTTCATATTGTTTAAGGCATGAACAATGGCATATGAATGGGAACAGCTTCCAGAAAAGCATATATTCTTGACAAAGGCCAGCCCAAGCACATCATACCAAAGGACTAACCTGAAGCTGGAAATGACAGTGCTGTGACTGAAGAGTTTTTAACAAAAACAGTTGAAACAAAATGGACTTTTTTTTTTTTTTACTCTTTTTCTTCTTTTTTTTTTCCTTTAATTTGAGTTATGTTGACTCTTAATGTCTGTTTAAAGCACCGGTTGCAGTTTTGCATTTACCACCTCTTCCAAGCGACTTTGGATAACTCATCTGCTTCTTTAGTTCTGAATTTTCAGAGTATGAAACATTAAAAGGCTTCTGTTTCTTTCTTCCTCTTTTTTTTTTTTTTTGTTTGTTTTTTTGTTTTTTGTTATGGCTGCTGCAAAATTAAAAACATCCAGAAGTGGTCAGGGGCCTGGTCTAATGCACTTTCAAAAGTCCATTATAAAGATGAATATAAATGCGAATGATAGGTTTTTCTGTAGACCCACAAACCACGCTTAGCTATAAGAAACATATTGTGCATAGTAATTTTTTTCTTCAGAGTGATATGTTTACTAGATCTACATTCTCAGTTTACCAGAGTATGGGAATATCTACTTTACTAAAGCCAGGATCCTTTCGCAGTTCCCAGTAGGTGTCATTAGTAACCCAGGCTTCTCTTTGATTAGCATCAATAACTTTTCTGTAGGGGAAAAAAAAAAGGAAAAAAGGTCCAACCATGTGTCTCTGATCTTATGCAATATGAAATCAAATTCCATACCTCTCTGATCTAACCCAGTACTAAATCTGATATCATATTTCTAAAATACACAAAACCAATCAGGGATTTAAAAATAAAAATCAACTTCTACCTGTGTCAACGGTGTAAGGTTTAGAAAACAATCAAGATTGCAAATCTGTTATCTCATCTGCATGAAAAGATTTTAAAGCCCCATAAATCTTCTTTGGCCATTACAGATTCTGATTATGTGCAGCAGATCAGCCACGAGATCTAACCTAGCAGAGCGCAAGACTTGTATCATTTATATTTTCTCATATATATCTTGCCCATCCACTGCTGCAAAACCACACCAAATGCATTTAACCTTTAAACTTTTGATTCCACATACTACACATACTACTTGGTATGTCTATCCCTTGTTTCAGAAGAATTCTTAATTAAAATCAAAGCCAACAAACAAATAAAACCCCTACACTCTAAAATAAATACATTGAAATTAAGTGTACATAAGTATATATATAAAAGTGTATATATATATATATATATAAAAGTGTATGTATATATATATACATATGTATATATATTTGATGCAGTTGTTCAGGTCACTATTTACTACTTTATGCAGTTACTTAAAACAGTAACATAATTAAATCTTAGAACCTAATATTATACTTCTGTTTCACTTTGAAGTACAAAAAGTATTGGTTTTAAACTGTTAAAAAGTTGCTTCAGACAGAGATAGGCAATCAATTATTTTTCTCAAAATCAGCATTCTCCAGGCTCTCATGGTTGACACACTACACCAGTAGTACACCAGTATTCTTGCAGTACTTTGTCCAGTCTCACTATAGAAAACAGACTTACTATTGAAATTAAGGGACTTACTTAAAAAATTTGGGTACATATTCAATGCCGTTTTCCTCCATGTACCGCCTCCGACTTCTCTGGAGTTCCTCTATTCTTAGTTTCTCAGATGCTGCTGCTTCTATATTTCCTTCCTCCAGAAGCCTGTATGGATAACAGCAATCATACAGTGTCTCTAACAGGGGATTTTCCAGGACCAGTTGTCAAATAGACAAGCAGAAACCCAGCTGGTTGTCTATGTTGCACCCACTTTCAGCTCTAGTAATAACGTCATAAGAATAACCAAGATGTGATTCCCCAGGTACGTGTATGTGACCTAGAACCCAAGGCACACACTTCTGGTAACTTCATCATACCACAAACATTAAGTACTGTGCAAACTGCAAATTACAAGGAAATTAATGTTGCTTCTATTTATAGCAGGGGAGCAGGCTCTGAAAGAGCCTGTCCTTCCAGTTCATTATGAGGAAGCTTGCCTCTGTCCGAAGATTTCACTACAGGTCTATTATGTCAACAAGATGCTTTCTACTTTCCATCTACTGAGTAAAGCAGAAATTTGAATGCAATACTGAATACATTCTCTGCTAGCACAGTCCTCCAAAGCTTAGTTCAGACTATGGTCAACACACAGATAAAATTCAATACACAGCCAAACCCTACCAAATATTAAATGTATAAATAAGTACTCTTGCCTTTGATCTGGCCTGAATCGTGCGTCTGTTGCAGGAAGAAGATCTTTCAGTAAAGGATCTAATTCATTGAGCTCAATGGCAAACCTCGTGAAGCCATAATAACGTTCATAATTGGTTGGCATGGAACCTGCATGAATATGTATGAGAAAGAAAAAAGCTTTTTGAACTATTACTCTAAATATGCTGTATTTTCATCTCAAACACCATTAAAAAGCATCAAAATCTATTCTCTAGGTGGAACAACAGTCATTAAATATTCCTTTCAACTGCTTATCCTGCAGACATCGTAATTGCATGCTAATAGATTCAAAACTTTTAAATAAAAATTACTGGTTTCAAGATTTTCAAGCTACACACAAGTTCCTGTTCCCCAGGAACTGGGTTTTAAAATGTCTGTATAAAAGCTTTTCTTAACTGATCTCCACAGTTAATATCAGAAGATCGCACTCACTGAAAGACTGATTCAGCACTGTCCAGCATCCTCAGCACTGACAGGAGTCTGAACAGGCATTGAAGAGTAGGGTGCAAAGTAGGGTTCCAAATACAGCCAATACAGTGTAGAGTTCAAAATACCAGCAATAATAATGACAATTCCTGGATAATCATTCTGCATGTATGAAAAATTGTTTAGGTGTAAGGGCTGAATAATTCAACCTCAGTGTCTCAAGACAAGCAGTAAGGAAGTTGAAATCAGCTGCAGAAATCACAGGAGCTTGCCATCTCTGAAAACCAACCCTTTAGGCTAATAAAGGCAACATTAAGATGAGAAATTTAATAAACTGGCACCTCCTATTTGTTGAAAACCCTGCTCTCTGTGAGAAGGCAGGCAGGCAGAACCAGACAACCATTTGTTTTTCTTAATTTTATTTTTAAGTTGACACCAGAGAATATTTGCCCAGGAGTCAGACTGAGATGTGGAATACTATGTCCTGTAAGAATATTTCCATTTACCATTATTATACACTCATGTAAATTTTTGTTTGTGTAGCCCAAACTTCAATTCCTCCACTAATACTTTGTGTATTTAAAATGATGGCTAAAATAGCATTATATAGTTTAGACTTACACTTCACTACCTGTCAGAGTTTATTGCAAGCTCCTTACCTGGTCTCCATATGCATTTGGCTGAAGGGGCAACCCCACAATAAAGACCTTCATGCCACTTTCCAAAAAGGCGATGAACCACCTTTCCTTCTTGATCCATCACAACACCCTGGACCTCATTTACATTTGAATTCCAGTAGTTCACCTGCAATTTTAATAAAGAATTGCTAGTTCACCCTGGTTTTCACACTAGGCATTGTACAAAACAGATACTGCATGAACTTTAATATGTGGCACTGACTGTACACATTTTGTATCAGAAAAGCTCACCTGGAATCATGAATATTAGAATTCAAAATTCAGATTATCTGAACATTAACTGATTCAGTGCACAAGCAACCCTGAATAAACTTATATGTGGTTTTGTTATAAAGATATTTAAATTATATATGGTCATTGCCTGAATATTAAAATACTATGAACCAAAGCAGCATTACTTAATTTAAAGAGAGAAAAGATTGACTGCCAAATTCTAGTAAAGGCATTAGTAAAATGGCACAGAAGTCTCCAGTGACTTTGTGTTTCCATTGATGTAACAGAAAAGTAATTTTGACATTTGATTTTTAATTTAAAACTGACAACAGCATATCACACTGCTAGACAGTGATGCAAAACATTGACATCAAATGTTCAATAGAATAGTCTTCTACTTGACATAGCACTCTCCTTTGACAATTTACATATTTACAAATGTTGATAAAACAAAGTGTGGAATGTGGATTTCAGAAGTACAAAAAAACCAGTGTGATGTATGCTTAAAATATGAAGTTTTATGAGTATAAGTATTAGGATACATATGTTACCTTGACAAATGTGAGTTTACAAATACAGACACTGCTTTTTGTGTTTCTGATAGTTATCTCTCCATAGTGTTCTATCCACCTCCTTCCACTAAGAATATTATGTATGCAAGTAGTGACTTTGTTCCAGACATAGTAGTCTCCATACCTAAGAACAGATTAACAAGTAACTGGCAATATACATTAATCATTATCAACAATTTCTATTATTATAAATACAAGACTATATTCCTCAAAAACTTATGAAACAATAGCTTACTTTAATAAAGCATTGGTTCTAGGTACATTATTAATCCTCCACAAAGGAGCTCACCTAAGCTGTAGTGTAGAGAACTGAAGAATGGTGCTATGAACCACAAATCAAGACATTATGAACCACTGAAGCCCTTCATGGCATGCTCACTGTCCTCAGAGCATTAAGTGCTTTGGCCACAATTCCTTCAGGGGCAGGACAGTGACCCAAAGATAACATAAGGTTGAATAGAGGCTATAAGCAGACAATGTAATTAAATTACAAATAGAACAAAATAAATATGGAAAGGAGATAACAGAAAGGAAGTAGGAAGCCAGAGCTCACTGAAACATCACCCCTTTCCCTCAATAACTACTCAGAATCTGAGCATCTCTATTGTCAAATAAGGGAATAAAATGAGGAAATTATATTGTGCAAAGTACATTCTCCTTCAGAGCTGAGGAACTAGCATGAAGATAGAAGCTTAAGATGCTCCTGAGTGCATTTACATTAGATAAAGAGGTGAATTGGAGTTATGCCATACTGTCAGAGGTGGAAAGAAAGGTTGGCTGCAATACTGTAAAACCAGCAGACATGTTTAAAGTATCTTCTTACTGCATATTCTCAGGATTTACCACTTGCAACTCATCTTACCTCTGGTGAAACAACTGAAGAACATGCTTTGGCTTATCCACATTTTGAAAACAGACCTTACATCATTACTACTACTGGTTGTTCTGAGGGAACATTTAGCAGTACTGAGACAGTAAGGACAGCACTAGCTGCTGTCAGTTCTATATTGCAGCCACGTTCAGAACAGTTGGTCAATACTGTACATGTAAAATCTGAGTTCTAAAACATTTCTATCCCACTCTGTCTATCAATTTCTGTAGAGTTTGTATATTTTTCCTTCAAAAATCTAACTCAATCTTCAGGCTTAAAAATGCTTCAGTATTCCCATCTATACACTAGGGAGAGATTTGAGCTAGTTGCTGACTCTCAACAGTGCAATTCATCTGATGTCTGCTTACACGTTTCCCAGTCCATTCACTAGGCAGCCCAGTTTAGATTACAGCAGAGACTGAAAAGGAAATAGGACAGTAGCTTACTTTGGAAGTGTGACATTCAAGGTTCCAACTGGAAGAATTTCCATTGATTTCCCCCAGAATTTG
Source organism: Dryobates pubescens (assembly GCF_014839835.1). Classification (NCBI taxonomy): domain Eukaryota; kingdom Metazoa; phylum Chordata; class Aves; order Piciformes; family Picidae; genus Dryobates; species Dryobates pubescens. Next base: position 31,040,041 of record NC_071613.1, read on the forward strand.
TTTTTCCACCTGATATCTGAATACAATGGTGAAAGATTTACAAAACTGAAAAGACAGAGATCACTGCATGGGGGAGACTTCAATGTCAGAACATGATGTATACTACGCCAGTCACTTTAAAACAGGGCAGTGTGAGGTTGTCATAAAAATACAAAAGTGAAAAAAATACTAGAAAATTACATTAAGTCAGAAAAACTAAATGTAAGTTTAATTTCCTTCTAGAAGTCATGCCTGTGCTACATTATTGTCAAATCCCTTCTGCAAATATTCAATACAAATTAAATGTATATGCCAGTATGTACAAGGAAGGAAAGAGCTGCTTCTTCAACTGTGTAAAAAGAACTGCTTGTGTTTGTAAGAAATAATAATTTTCTTGGTACAAAGCTTTTAAGTAGAAAAGTATACAGAGACTGCAAGAGACAAGAGAAATTTTAACATATCTGTTGACTCCTAGAATAAGAATTTTACTCTGTAGTATATTGCTAAAAATAATAAGCATAGAAATTTTGAGTAAGTTCCAAATGCAAAGATCATCTGGTATAGCCAAAACTTTTACTTGTTAATAAAAAAGGAGTTTATGTTTTTGAATGAAAAAGTGTACCTTGCCAAAACACAAAGTTCTTCGATTCACAGTGACAGGCCGAAATGGGAGGATGGTGGCTAACCTGGAAAACAGTTTAGCTGAGTTAAAAACAGTTCATTTTCATTTCTAAGACAATACAATTGTTACTGCAACAAGAAAATACTAAAAATAGCCCACACTGTTTATTAGGTTATGTTGCTATGAAAACAGGTGCAACTTAAGTTTGTACTTAAAACACTATGTACTTAAAAAACTTCCTTGTGATTACTACAAAAATATATACCTTCTAGCATTTAAAAAGTTCCCTCATACTAGCAACCTTTCTTTATTACTAAGAAAGCAAACCATTCTAAGAAGAAAGAAAAAACAAGATAAATCTATAAAACAAAGAAACCAAAATCTAAATCTTAACATCAGCGTCTGTGTGGAAACAAGCTTTACCTGCTCTGAGAAAAAACGAAATCCTTTGTCTTCTCTAATACATTCATAAGTTTCACCAAGCACTGGGTTAAATGGCTTGCTTCCTGCTCTAAAGTATGTAGAGGCATAGCCTGATGCTGCAAAAGCAGCTATGAGAACCTGTGAAGTACAAAAGAATGTGAGAACAGGCAGAACTTCTTGTGTATACAATTATCACACAACTCACCCTATTCAGAGTGAAATCTGTATTAATGAATCATGTCTGAAAGTGAAGCTATACATGCCTGCCAGAATCAGCATAAACTGTATTTCCTCTGTGATACAATTTGGTTTTCTTCATGGCCTCAGTCAGTCTCTTTTCAACAGTCTCCTAAAATAACAATCTGCACAAGATAGTTTTTTTCCTACCTTTAGCCAGGTTCATCACTAATAATCTAAAACACAGACCAAGCTCTAGTCTAGGCTCTTTGTGAATAAACAAAATACAGGATCACATATCATTTTCCTACAGGAACTATTTTATTTAGTGCCAAACATAAATGGCTCTTATTGAGGATTTACCTAATGCAGAATTATCTCACAATTTCCCATGCGTTTATGACCTTAGCAGCCCCCTTGTCTACATGTGCACCCAAAATTTAGTTACCTCTAAACAAGGTCTAGCTAGGAGTAATAAACCAAGTGACATGACATGATAATTTAGATTACAGCTCCCTTTAGCAGAGGTTAAAAAATAAATAAGAAAACATCACCACAGGTACTCAGAAATGGAAACAAAATTTTTTAAATAAAGCAATTTGGGCATAAAAATCATCTATGGATAATCTGCTAACGGCAAGGCGAACCTTAACTAGGTCTCACTCTTCTCATGCTAGCAAGGATGATGTAGCACTTGTGTGTGGTTTTACATGCTTTGCTTTTTTCCCCAGTGTGTAATGGGTGTCCCATTCTCTATTAATTCCATCTTGTTTATAAATATAGCATGACAGAATTAATGCTTTCTTCACAAGCTTTCCTTCAACAGTATACTGATATACTTGCAATACACAGGGAAATGAGAATAAGAAAAGTATTTTTGGATGCTTATGTAAGACAGCAAAGTCCTGGTGTTTTAAAGAACAGTGTAGAAAAAGGTTACATATTCACAGCACTGCTACCAGTGATGTATTCAGCACTTCTGCCAAGTAATCCTACATGCCTTATCTTGGGTCTGCAATTTGCATTTTTAAGGTGCTTGTTAAAAGTTTGGCTTGCTTCCCCAGTATTGTACTAGACCATCTATAGCAGAGAAGAGAATTGATTCTGTGTTTCCAAGGAATCATTGAGTTGCACTGTGGCTATCCTTCCTGAACTCTCCTAACATCTTCAATATTCAACTTTTTCAACAAAGGAGGCAAGCTTCCTGCTTTACTCATTACAACCCTGCCTAGTCCTTACAAGGTTCTCTTTTGTGAGGGACATAAGGGATCTGGTAGGAAAACAGAATGTGATGATAAATAATTCAAAACCCTATCGTATGACAGGTCTGCCTTCTTCAGTAGCAAGGAAAAATTACCAGTGTGTAAATCCACTCACTCTCCTGTAGACCACATGAATGTGGCTGTTCAAGTACCTGAGTGTGTGGCTATATGACAACCTTAGACAACCCCTCTTCTCTCAACTATCCACACACAATGCTGCCAACCCTTGTGAGGGAACAGTTCAGCAGGAACACTGTCAGCTTTCCTTTAACAGCCTTTCCCTGTTCCTTCTGAGGAAAAGCAGACAGGACAGACCCAAACACCCTGAGAGCTGGACACAGGCTGTTTGCCATCAGTTGAATCAAGGCATACTCCCAGAGAAACTCAAATCAAGCTGCCCAGGCAAACTTTGTTTTGGTGGTTTTGAACTTCACTATTAGAAATTGCCTAAGATGATACCTTATTGACAGCTACATCAATCAGAAGCCAGTCACAGACTTGATTAGTTCTTGGAGATTGCTGGACTTGATCACTGAAAGCCAGGAAAGGATGCTGCAGGGTTAGAAACTGACAATGTCTACAGTCCTATAGAGTGAGATTGGTTGTCACATCCATGAGTCACAAATACAGCAGTTGGTTTGAAGGCAAACCAATCTCAGACTTGTTCAGATCAAACTCACCATATGTAGCTGTTCACAGCATCCTTCTGACCCAGCAGGACAATCTGTTATCAGTGAACAGCAAAAGCAAGAGAAGACCTTGGCCAGCCTGATCTAGTGTGGGGTGTCCCTTGTGGTCCCTTCCAACCCTGACTGATACTATAATACTATGATACCTTGCACAGACCTCCACTCAACAACTCTCTTTTAATACAAACATAAGAAGTGGTACATTAAATTTATTACCATGCGTTCATAAGGATCATCTGTTTCAGCTGCCTTGTCCAAGAGTTCACTGTATTCGAGCTCTTCACAAAGATGTTGCAAGGTATTCAGAGGTTCATTTAGTTCAACTGGCATAGATACTTTGGAAAGATCTTTACCAATGTTATTTCTCAAAATATTCCACAGATTGATGTTACTGGTGTCAGGGCTGGGAGCTGGAAGACAAGTTCTCCGTCCATTCCTGAATGCACCTCCTGTTAGCTCACCATTAAGAACTGAGAAGGGGAAAAAAGCATTATCATAAGAAAGCATCAGATTAAGAAAACCAGATTTATCCATTCAACTAAACCACTATCACAACAAGCAAGTCCAACTTCACTATTTTCAGCTGAGTTGGTCTTGTACAGACATGCAGAAAATCTGGTACATGATTATAAGCAACAAAATGTCCCAAAGTTAAAAACGTAGCAGTATACTTTGCCGAGAAATGTTGTCTGCAACACTGGTGTTGTCCTCAGATATATTATCACTCACATCACTGATATAGGATTCATCATCAGAAGCCTGTAACATAAATAAATTATCAGTTAAGTCAAATACTTATAAAATACACTTACAAATTATGAAAAATAAATAATTAACTGAAATACAAGTAATCTCTAACCAATCAGAGCTTTTAACTACACATCAACTGGATGTTTCAATCAGCCCATGCTGCCAATCTATCCTATGGTCAAAACTTGGTTGTGCTAACTCACAGCATGTGAGCAATCCTTATCAAAGACAAAATATGCTGACATATTCATTTCCTCTTACAGAAGAGTTGAAGCAGACCACAGCACTACTGTTGTTTTATTAAAAGATGTTCTTTTAATATTTTTTTTAAGAAGAATTTATTCAGAATAGCACAGGAAAGCTATACATAGCAGCATGATACAGCAGCATGAACTGTGTCTGACTGCTTGAGCTTTGAGCTTAAGTGAGCCAATTTTTCAGGCTTTTGACTACTTCCCCAATTATAGAGAGCAGCTTCATATGTATACAAGAAGAAGGTTTTATTAAAGAATATTTGAAAATTTAAATTAATTGACTGCATAGCCATATATATTTGTTCCTGTCTATGTTACGCTTATCAGAAACTGCTATATTCTAGGTAAGGGCATGTACTGAACATAAGCACCTGATAAAAACAACTTTGAACTCAGTTTTACACTTCAGGGAACTTCTACACCCATCACAAGGAAGTCTCAGGTTCAATTGTCTACCCCATGCACTGCTACAGGCTGGTGTCAGATTGGCTGGAGAGTGGCCAGGCAGAGAGGGACCTGGGGGTACGGGTTGATACTAGGCTGACCATGAGCCAGCAGTGTGCCCAGGTGGCCAAGAAGGCCAATGGCATCCTGGCCTGCATCAGGAATACTGTGGCCAGCAGGAGCAGGGAGATCATTCTGCCCCTGTAATCAGCATTGGTTAGGCCACACCTTGAGTCCTGTGTCCAGTTCTGGGCTCCTCAGTTTAGGAAAGATGTTGAGTTGCTGGAATGTGTCCAGAGAAGGGCAACAAAGCTGGTGAGGGGTTTGGAGCACAAGCCCTGTGAGGAGTGGCTGAGGGAGCTGGGAGTGCTTAGCGTGGAGAAGAGGAGGCTCAGAGAAGACCTTATTGCCATCTACAACTACCTGAAGGGAGGTTGTATCCAGGTGGGGGTTGGTCTCTTCTCCCCGGCAACCAGCACCAGAACAAGAGGACACAGTCTCAAGCTGCACCAGGAGAGGTTTAGGCTGGCTGTTAGAAAGAAATTCTTCACAGAAATAGTGATTGGCCATTGGAATGGGCTGCCCAGGTTGTTGGTGGAGTCACCATCATTGGAGGTGTTTAAGAAGAGACTGGATGGGGCGCTTGGTGCCATAATTTAGTTGATTAGATGGTGTTGGGTGATAGGTTGGACTTGATGACCTCAAAGGTCTTTTCCACCTGGTTAATTCTATTCTATTCTACACTTCACACATTTTGATACCTTTTTATTCTAAGTAGCATTATTAAAAATAAAAGTAAAATCCATTCACTAGTGGTATCACCTAAATCTGTCCAACAGCAAAGCTGCAGCTCGCTGTTATAGCCTACCTCATTTTCTGATGAGCTGGCAGATAGAAGCACTTCCTGTGCATCAAAGAACTCTGAAACAGATTCAGACATAGAGAGCCTGCTCTCATTAGAAACTTGCTGAGACAGTGGCAAGCTGACATGAATTTGTTCACCTGTCTGTAAATAAAGCACAGAAAAATAGAAGTATTATTTCTAACATAAAATAGTTTTGCATAGAAGGGATAAATCACCTGAATAATTTTTCTATGCCAGTTCCAAGCACAGATAATGTAAGGCCTTGTATGTACCTAACAGAGGAGACTAACAACTACAAAATAAGTGCACTCTAAGCAGCGAGATACATGTCTTTGAGGTCTGCTCAGCATTGACTGCTAAGTTTAGCAGGGCAAATAATCACAGATCTAGTTCTGTATCAGGAGGAATGATTTTAGGGACAACAGCTGGATTTTTTTCAGACAAGTTCGACCAAGAAATTCAGGTGAAAAGACATCACTGGAAGGTAGCATTGATACAACCAAAAGCCTTATAAGGTCAGGCATTCACAACTTACTTTCAAAATGAATGTTCTTGTGAACCAGTTTAGTAACAAATGTTTGAATTTTCAGCTATAATACATATTTATTTTATTCCATGTTTGTACTCCAAATCTCATTTGAATTGTCGTCAACTTGGAATCAGTACTGCTAAAGGGAATTAACTCTCTGTGGTTTCTTTCAAACAGAATTTATGAGCAATGGGGAAAGCTAATTTAAATAGTGGAATGTATCTCTCCCCTTCCTGCTCTTGTTGCAAGGAAAATTAGGTTTCCATTACCCTACAGACTATCACTTTAAGAAGGGAGGAAGAAGAATTAAGGCTTTCTCACTGTACCGTTCCACCAAAGGAGCTGCTGCTGTAGAGGGAAACAGTTTACTGACTTAATCCCTTAATATATACAGCATGTTGCTTCTGGGAGATAATACAGATGAAACTATTGCGGCCCTTCTAAACAATTATCTTTTCAGATTGCAACTCCATTCCCACTAATCTTACTACAGAATTGCTATAAATGGTTTTGTTGATCTTAATCCTGTAAATTAAGAATCCTTACCTCAAAATCCACTTATAAAAAAACAAACCCAAAAAAATCCCCCCACAGAGTACAACATCATAAACATGCCAAGAGGTCAAAACCCATTTCTTTTTAACTGGGGCTTACAAGCTTGTAGATGGTTTATGATATTTGATGAATTATAATGGAAACAGAAACTCACTTTCACTGTTGTCTTTGCAGGTGATTGAAATTGCATGGTTTTGTATGGAAACATACACATGCCCCTACATGAAAAAAGATGCTCACACAGGCATTATGTACACAGAGCAAGATAATCCATATAAAGCAGTCAAAAAAAATTAATGGAAGGAACCTCTGAAAAACTCCTTCAGTCTGACACACTTGTACCAAGACAGTGAGGTAGGTATGACACAGAAACAGCTAACCAACAGAAAATACAAAATAGAAGAAATTGTCATTGCCCAGAACTTCACTGCAGGTGGCTGTGCTGTGCCACAGCTTCACCTCTATGTTGCTACTCTCCAACACACTGGACTCTTGGCAAAATTGTCTGGACATTTTCAAAAAGCAAATAAACAAAAGTAATTGGAAATGTATTTTCACCTTTCTTTCTTGTAAGAAGAAACAATTAGGAAGCAAAAACATATTAATTGAAATGGCACATGAATAGAAAACTATTAGTGGAAATGACAAATGAAAAAAATATTTTGGTAAAATGCAGGCAGAATGGCTGTCAAAGCAACCATGTTCATTGCAACATATTACAGCTTTTGAATTCAGATTTGTCCTCCTCATGATAGAAACTTAACTTGTTATTATTACAAATGTTCAGCAATCTGTGATTGAGGAGACTGAGGAAAGCAAAAGAAGAAATACTAGATGTTGCAAACATGGTATTAGTATAGTGTTCATAGACTGAACCTTTTTATTTCAGCAGTGCCATTCAAGCTATCAAAAATCAGGCCCTTTAAACACTTGCAGCAATAGGCCATTAAATACTAAACTACTTTGTTGAGTTGGCAAGAAGACAGAATTGGTTAGCTACTGTGTGTTACATTTGAATACAGTAAAACCTCATTAATTCCCACAGCCAACAATTAATATTCCAAAACTGTTTCTATGCAGAGAACGGACGGAGTTCTTCCATGAGATCTGACATAGAGAAAATAAAAGACGTAAGTTTTATTTTATGTAGGGAAAATAGAATCTGACTTTTTCTGAACCGTTGCCAGTCTGAAAAATCCTATAATTTGCCAGGTGCGTTTCAGTTATTAGTGAGAATTAGGAAGGTTTGATTGTACTCTACATTCATTAAAGGCCAAAGTCTTACCTCGTCAGGACTAGGGATAATATTTACACTGACAACCTGATCACAAATAACAGATTCTGAATGTATTCTGTTCAAGCGACTCCTTAGTTCAGCATTCTGGTGGAGAGCCTTAAAATAAAAATTGTATGTTTAATTTAAAATTAAAAAGTAAGCATTAAACAGAAGGGGGGGGGAAAAGAAAAGAGAAAATAAAATAGCAAAAAGCTTCTTCTCAGTAATTTCCTTTAAAAAGTAATTAAAAAAACCCCACAGAACCTTCTTCTTCCATTTTTAGAGAGATCCCTATTGCAAGAGTCTCTCTAACATGACTTAGTCTTTTGGTTGCTTTGCCTTCAGTGATGAATTATCAGATAGTATCCCACAATGTAACAGTGGCATTCCATCTTAACTCTTTAGATACCTTTTGGCAGGTATACTGGCGCATCATGTACGTTATGGAAATGCGGAGTGAATGAAGCAACAAAGAACGAAACTGCAGAACAACAAATGGGAACTACCCACAAAATGTCCAAAGGGTCAATCCTTGGTTTACAGCTACATAACCATTTCCAGACCAAGGTTATCAGCACTTGGAACCTGAAAAATGAAATTCCGTCCTTTCCAGCAAAACCATCATAACTGCTAGTATCGAGTGTTCACCCATCCAGATCGATTTTATGTATTTGCATAAGTACTCCTTTCAAACTACTGATCCACCAGAGTGTCACAAATAACAATAGAATTAAACTGGTGTCTGGTATATGCTGATTTTTCTCCTTCTAGGTCTGATACCTAGAAAGAGTCATGAGCAAGATTCTGAAATCCAGAAAAAAAATACTATCTTACATACCTAGAACATCAACAGACTTAACCCTCATATATGCCCAGCACTGTGGATTTTTAAGAAGAGCAACAGCCAGCCATGCTGTCTTAGTAGAAAATGACTGCTATAATGGAGTAGTAATCTTTTTCTGACTCGCCCTAGTGCAAACTCAGGAACAGATTGCATGACTACACTGAAAGGACCAAAGTAAAATAGGCTAGCTTAAACTGTCACTGTCAGTTTAAAATACCCCATTTTGCTTTGTTCTGAAATGGTCTGGGCATGTTCACAGTTGTCATCTACCAGGAAGGAAAGGTAAGGACTAACAAGAGCCTGGCAGTACCTTCTTAAACTGCTCAAACTGGGTCACAAGACTTATCAACCCCAGAAGACTCACTAAGGTCTGATTTCCAGTTATTCCTCTCCTTTCCATTCATTCGCTTTATTTTCACTCATTCCCTAATGACTTTTAGACTGACAGTGGAGGCTAGGAACCAGAAGAAAACACGATCATTTAATTCATACAAGTTGCTAATAAGTGTCCACAAATCTTAGTTACATTTCAATCAATAACCAGAAATGGTTACCCTTATCTTTTGTCCCTAACATTTTTTCATTGCAACACACAGTAATCAATCTACATAACATGATATGCCTCTGTATCTAAAAAAAAGCTGTGCATCAATTTCGCTGTCAAAGCAAAACACATCCAACCCAACAACAGTAACAGTGTATGAAATTATATACACATTTGGGTCAAGTTCTGTTTGCTTTTAAGCCTCTGCTCACATTTCCTGCAGAAGCAGTAATCCAAATCAATCCATTCTTCAGATTAAAATCTTTTATGTTTCCTTGACAATGAATTCAGGGATTTGAGTTATTTTGCAACCTGAGGACTTAATTTACTTCTTCTTCCTCACAAAAGTAAATGACAAGATTTCCTTTGGCTCAAGTGGGAGAGACACTGGACAGTAACAAGTGTGTATTTGAAAATCCAATTTACTCATGACTCCTTCTGCAGTTAGAGACATGGACATAAAAAACAAAACTGAAAATACACAGTCAAAATTTAAAATGTACTTAACAAAAGAAGAGTATCTCCCTAGCTGTACAGGAAAGATATCTAGCATTTATTTAAAAATATTTGATCCATTTTCTTTACTTTAGAAAACCATGAAAGACACATGCTTACACAAATTATATCCTTCATCTCCACATGCACTGAGGTCAGGCCTACGTCATAACAGAACCTATGTCACGGTTTTGGCCAAGAGACTGGCTTCTTTGTTGGCTTCCTATACTTCGGGAAATAGCCAAAATACAAAAGAATAGTGCATCTGGCAAGCTAGATGTGCTTCAAATCAAATCAAGAACATACCTGAGAGAGTGACTGTCTGAGGTGTGCTACTTGAGCATTGTGGCCTGCAAGATCCTGCTCTGAAACAATCTGCTTAAGCTTCTCCTTCTCTATAGCTATGCTGTTAAAGGCAGACTTCAAAAGAGAATGCACTAAGCAAAAGAGAAAAAAAAGAAAGTAAGTGCCTCCTCAGCTACAGAACTGCACATTGACATCTATTACAATGTTTAATCCATAAAGACAGAGTGAGATTTCCATCCCACAATTATGGAAATTTGAAACAAGGATCTGAACCTCAAGTAATCCATGCCAAACTAAGTACCAACACTTACAGCTTGAGGATGTAATGTGCATACTGTATGTTCACACATACGTTAACTGAGCATACTCTTGGTGCCGGAAAAGTGCACGGAAGAGTACATGGAAAACTTCATACAGGGAAACCCTTTCCTTTCTGTTGGTGTTTTGGTTTATTACCGGTATTTTTTTTAATTTGACTTTCAGAGTGACCAAAAAAATCAATTCTGCTAACACATGATATCACAGTAATAAAGGGGATTATTTGGGTCTTTAAACAGGTTTTTAACATTTTTTAAGAAATCAGCCTCACATTTTACCTGTTGTTTTTATTGACGTAGCAAATATTGCACAAACATGAGTTGCACAATATTGTGTGTAGCAGTGATATTCCAATTCATACTAAAGAAGAAACCAAACAGTTCTTGCAAATTCAGCTGAGTACTTACAAGATGCAGAATTCAGTTCAGAAAACTTCTAAAAATATTTACATATTTCTGTATTCATGACATGCATGGTAAATGTAAGAAGGATGTGTGTCATCTTTATGTAAGCCACCCAACCAGCTAAAAATTCTCACACAGTATCTTCTAATGTAGATGAATGCTCTGGCCATAACTAAGTGAAGGCAATAAAAATAATTAAAAAAAAAACAACCCCAACACTGCCAAAACCCCCCCCACACACACAACAGAGAAGCACAATAAAGGAAAGGCTTGACATTTCTGGTTACCTTTTTGTGCCATCAAGCAGAATTCTTCTTGAAGCTTCATGTACTCAGTAGAGCACTCCAGAGGGTCTGTTACATGGCCTGGGGGAGTCTGAAACTCAATGTCTGCACAAAGGTTTGGATTCGATGAATGCAGTCTAACAGGTGACATTGTAGCACTGAAAGGGACCTGCAATGAGAAACAGCGTGGAAATACTCACAAGGTGCAATCAAACCTTTGACTCTGCTGAAGCAAAACACAAAGTTCTTCTGAAAATGAAAGATTTAGTCTATAATGTGAACAACTAGTGAGAGTAAACATGCAATATTTTGTTCTCCTAAATCTCAGCGTGGTTGACACAGAATTCTCTTGAAAATTTTCACTGAAATAGGCATAAGATGATCTAAATACATAGCTAATGGCAAACAATGGATCATTCAAATTCAAAATTGGACCATTTCCTAATGTTTAAAAGATGACTGGAAAAACTGAATCGTGATACATCCTGCTTTATATTTGGACATTTCAGAATACATATAGTATGACTAATTACAGTATCAACATTTGAAGTACTGCAAGTTCCTCCACAGATCCAGAAATAGGATAGAATATTACTAAACATATTATTGAAGTTTTTCAAAACTACTGGTAAATCTTGAGTTCATTGTACAGCCTACTATAGGGGGGCAAGGGGGAAGCCATATGGTCCTTCATTCTAACTAAACAAATAAACACTAATTACAAAAAAAAAAAAATCAAAACATTTGATTTTCATTTAAAGTACATAAAGAAGAAATAAGTGCAAAGAGGTACAGTTTAGTAAGAGGGAGCAAAAAATTAGTTTATTATCATGTCCATTTCTCTTTCTTCTTCTACACTTTTCAGTACAGCAGTAAAAATATACATGCAAATCTTTCTAAGTTATAAACACGCATCATGTACTGATCAGTTACCTATATGCTACATATGCAGTGTGTGGCTACCACTGTTGTATATGTGATATATGCGTGAGCATATGTTGTATTTTATTATAATTTAACCATTTACACATATTTCTATAAGAAGCCCAGAACCCAATTTTCAAATTTAAATAAAGGTATGCAGAATGGTATTTAGTAACTTAAATATTAAGCACAGTTAAAAACATTGGATAAATTAAACCCAATTCATGCCATTATATTGACCAAATATATAAATAAAGAATTTCTGTACTACAGCTGAAAGTAATTACTCAAATGTGAAAAATGGGGCCAAAATATAAAGTGTGTCTTCCAAGGTATGACAGAGCAGCAAATAACATAAAAAGTCATATTACTGAGGTTTTATATCAACAGGTAAGTTCTGTACTACCCTCAGTATTTGTTATTTGATTAGACCAAAGGGGTTTATCAATCCCTTCCTGGAAAGCTGTGATCAATATATGTCACCAAGTTCTGATTCTCCAAAGAAACTCTGAAAATCCTGTTGGATTTATTAATCCCTTCTCATTCCACTCATGAGCACATCCTGAAAAATAACCATTTTCTATCCCATTCCTCCTCAATTTCTAAATACATTTAGTACATAAAATAATAGCTCTATGGTACCTGTCCAGCTTAACATTATTGGCTTCTCTCATATATTTTACTTTCCAGCTATTTTAATTAATTAATTTTTACTGGACCTCATTTTAGCTTCATATCAGGAAGACTTAATTAGCAGGATATTTAGAATAAATTCCTTCCATTCTTAGTGAATATTTATCCCAAACCCCTTCTTTGGGAGTACCAGAATGCCTCTCTCAAGAGCCCAACAAAACTAGGTTAATCAACTAATGTGACTAAATGCTGGTTAATTGCAAGTTTCCTTAACACAATCTTTTCACTGCTTATACTGGACAGATTGTTTCCAGAAATTACAAAGGCTCAGATGGCTCCAAAGAGGGGAGAGTAGGTGGCTACATGATAACTGTGTCTGTGGGGAGCACTTACCTAGCTCTCAAGCCCATTTAGAAAGCAGGAAGAAAACTGATCCTAACTACAATGCCAGAGCTGACAGAGAGTCCCCATACCCTCATGTGCCTGTGGTGATGGTGCAGCACAGACTGGCAGAGCTGCAAGCAGGCTGCCCATATCTGCTGAGGGGCTCTTTAGTCACTTTGTGATGAACCTAGATGAAGCAAACTGCTTTAGATCCATCGTCTCTGCCTCGTACCTCAGCTAGCCAGGCTGAAAAGCAATGTTTCTACAGTGAGGTTTTTATCTTGTAAATAACAGCTTAATGCATGTTCTAGAAAATATTGAAATGTTGACTGATGTGAACTCCCCTCATACACATCTTTTAGAAATTCCCCTCATGTATCCTTTAGAAAAGTTTCCAAGCTACTTTACACAACAGATGACAAAATCCACATTGAACAAAGTCTTTTGTTCTCTTAAATAGGCAACAGTCCAAGGAACACCATCAATGTACTTTCCCTCCTCTTTTTCCCCTTTGCCCTTGTGCTTTCTCTATGCATCTGTGGTGACTTGATTCTGACTTTACTACCCTTTTTTTCTTTATTTCTTGTTGACTTGGAGATTTATTTTTTTTAAATGTATTTTGCTCCTTGATGCACCTCTCTGAGTCCTTCCATGCACACACTCTTTTAAACGCAACCACGGATGTACCTTGTCCTGACTTTCTGTTTTATGACAGGGGCCTAATACCCACTCGTGCATCACCTTCTTCAGAACTAGGGGTTCATATAGGAACAGACTGTTCTTGGGAGAGTGGGTTATAAGGAAAACCTCCTCTTTCTGCCATGTATTTAACTGATGTCATTCTGTATCCCTCATTCTATACACACAGTTTCACTGTCTGGGAGACACAAGCACTTCACTACATCAGCCAGGAAGAGCAGGCCATTGCCACAACCACTGCAATAGCTACAAAGACAAACCCCTTCCTCCCGAGCTTTTTTCAGTTCCTCCAAGACCTCTCTCAACAGGTCCTCACTTCAGCTGCAGGCAGCAACTCAGCAACTCCCTGCCTTACAAATCAATCCAGCTTGCTACAGTTCTTGCCAATGCTGCTTAACTACTGCTGAACCTACTGGTTAGAGCCTCCCACTGACACTACTCAGCCACGTAAACTGAAAAGCAGGTCAGTTTCTCTGCAAGGCAGGCAGACTCATAAGGTCAGAATATCAATCCGTTATTGAGTACAGCACTCAGCATCAATTGATTATGGGGGATTACATTTAGATGAGTTAATTTGGGAACTGGAGAAACACTGATTTCTCTCAAGATTTTTAGGAGGGCCTCACAGAGTTTTGTGATTCAGGTAGCAGATATTCAAGCTATTCACGCTTAAGCCAAAGCTATGTATAACCTAGGAAATTTTAGCCATGGGCTGGAGCAGCAGACCCTGTAATATTTGAGCCTGATGAATACATTCACTGCTTGGGCTAGGTCAGGTATATGGATTCAAAGCTCACTTCAATCTTTGGCTGCATAGAGCCCTCCCTATCTAGCTCTTGTACTAACTGGTTGATGAATTACTATTAATGTCTATATTGTGCATTACTAGTATGAGTTTTCCTGATAAAGCAGTATCTGAAGATACCCTTTTGATGCTAATCCAATTTCACAAACAGCGCTTCCCCTTCCCAGGTCCCAGCCCCTGTGTTGATTTCATAGTTCCAGATTCTGTGTCAAGAACTTAGGGAATAAGCAAAACTAAATGCAGACACTAGAGGTAGTAATATGACTTTTTGAGATTATGGAATGTAAACAGAAAGTATCTCAAATGAAAAGGCTACCCTTCTACTACTTCAACAAACAAAACAACCAAAAAAAAAAATCTGTAAGTTTTGTAATTCTATGATTGTTTGCAACAAATCTCCTTGTTCTTCTGTCTGTCTAGAGACTATCACAACAATCTTTTAAGATAAATTGGTAACTTCTTGTCAGTTTGTATAGTACATAGCAGATTATGTCAAAGATGTTCAGAATGGAGGGACTGAGTTTAACCATCACTTGCACTTGCATAAAGGAGGAGGGACATGTACCATGTAAACAAGCTCAGACCCACATTTATCAAATTCATTTGTCAGGCCTGACAACTTCCAAGAAATTTGTCTCAGAGCGGGTAGCATGAACACCTCCAAAAAGTGCAAGAAACATTTTCATAAGCTTATTATACATTCATAGCTTCCCATCTTTAGAGCTATCCCTTGATTTTCAAGTCCACTCACTGTTGTAGCCACTGCAGCTGCTAGTCTCTGCCGGCGACGTGTTGTGCTGAACTGGCCCTTCGGTGCTGGCCCTTCCTGACAGTGAATGCAAGAGAAGGAAGTAGAAAAAGAGAAGGGAAGGGATGATGGGACACAGGAAGATGAAAGGTGATCAGAAAAGGGAGAGGGAGATTCTTTAAGTGGATTTCAATTTTGTTCACTCTTATGGCCTACACATTCTGAGGACATATCACATGTTTTCAGTTGTGTATGCCAGAGACTAGTTACTTCATTAAAATGACGTCCAGATGAGTTGGACTTCAGTGCACTCACTAAGACTGCCAATAAAAACAAACAAACAAGCAAGCAAACCCAAACAAACAAACAAAGAAAACTAAACACCAAAACAACCTGGAAGCATTGCCGTTCAATCATAAGGCAACTATGAAATGAGAAATCAAAAAGGATGCTATGACGTGGCAGAAAACATAAAAAACCCAAACTGCTTCTGGTGGTCTCTTAACCACCTAGAAGATGAATTCTCAGACTATTACTTTGCATTAGTGGAAGTGCATAAATGTGGTAACTGGAGATGCATACACCTCAATGGCAAAACTTTTCAGTATGTATGTTATAGTGAGCTTGCTTATGTAAACATTCTTGTACACAGCTTTAGCATTTCTGTCCCCATGCTTGAGCCTATTTGTTCATTTTCTCACACCACTTTTTTGAGTTCCAGCTACCTCTCCCATACTGTACTGAAGGCTTGGCTTCCAAACCAATTATAAACTCAAATAAAGCAACACAGATGAAAACTATGTATTTGAACAACTACTTCCTTTTCTGCATGCCTAACTTGTTGCCTCATCCTGCTTAATTTCACTTTTATGAAAATTCCTGGTACATTAAAGTCAAACAAGGTATTGTCTAATGCAGAGGAGCTCCACACCTATCATAAAGTGCTTCTATTTAATGTCAAATCCACATGTTATTGTTTTAAAGCCATTTTAAGATTTTAGGAGATTTGAAAAGCTACCTTTCTGCTCTCAGAAAAAAAATAATCAATCTCTTTATATTTTTTCCTCCCTATATCTTCACATATCAGCATTTAAAAATATATATACAGTCTTACTTTTTCTGAAAGCAGCCTGGGCACCATAAAAATAACAATGGTATGGGCTGGTTACATATACACCATGATGGAGAACAAGATATTATAGTTCAACTACTATTTGAATTATCTCACTTTTGTAACATTCTTACAGATGTTGCTGGCCAAATGCCCCACCCTCTGTCTGATAATAGTGGCAGTGCTACTGACAATGGAAGGGCTATCTAATGTTCACAGTAAGAACAGCCTTGCTTTGCAATATTTTGTAAAATTCTCACATTAAAAAACATGTACATAACCTCTAAAATAAAGAGCATGAAATCTGTTAAAGCAGAGAACACATCATATGCATAATATAAAGTTCTCTGTGCTCTATAGATGTCTGACCTGTGAATGTGAGTTTGGAACAATATTCTTGTTTAACTAATAGGGACATATAAATAAAAAATATACAGACAGGCATATGCAAATATATATGTAAGCAAGATTATGAACGCAGTATGCATTATTAAAATGAGAACAATGAGCTCTGCAGGACACACTCCCCTCAACACTAAAGAAGTGAAGTAATAATGTTAGTTACAATACATTTATTTAATAAACCAGTCTTTGGGTCCAGTTTCATTTCTGCGCTGAAAATCAGAGCAGAGCAAGCTGACTTTTCAGGTTGCTCCATAGCCTATAGTTCTCTATTAAACTACTCCCCTTGAAAGCAAAAGAAGAATCCCAAAACTTCGCAACTCTGAACTTTTCAGGGAAACTAAATGTTACTTCATTGTATTGCTTTTCAGTAACCTTTTTTAATTTTCTGTCAAACATCTTTAGATTGTCATGAGAATGACAAATTGGTCTTCCACACAGAAGGGAAAAAACCCAAACCTTTCATTTGTGTACAAAAGCATAATTTCTAAAATGAATACCAGTCAATTAACCTGCTGTTGCAGGCTGTTTTCATAAGACTTTAAGCAAGCTTTAATAATCAAAATACAACTCCTTCATATAAGCAATCTTTCGTCAGAGAAGCAGGCCTTGTATTACTCTTGAGTGAAGTCATGTAAATTAAGATGGTAATTTTAAATAATTTAGCAGCACTAGACCCTCTAACCTACAAACATATATACACATGCCATGCTCAATTTTACTTCAGTCATCAGAATTAATTGTGTGGAAAAAAAGTTAAAGCTAACTGCATACAGAACTGGTATACCTAACTGGTAAATATCTATTTCTAAGAAACAAAGCAAGAAGCTTTTCTTACAAATATGCTCTAAACACATTATACCACATTCTGTAATGTAAATGCTAACAGAAATACAATAAAAGCGATCTTATTAACAAAAAACTGTTAACGAGTACAATAAAAAACCTGGCTGGGAGAATTCTCTCCTTACATTTTACACAGTGGATGCTGAGCTAGCAAAAAATATCCTCCTTCTCTGTTACTCATGAACAAAACACTTACATAGAAAGCTCTCTAACTTTTATCCTCCACAGAAGGATGGCTATCTCCAACATACTATCAGAAGGTCTTTTGATGGCAGCTAGTGACTAATTACTTTAAGTGCAATTAGTAATGCCCTTAGATTAAAGTTAGTATGCTAGTGCTTAGCATTATCCTTTAAAACTAATGAGATGCATGGAGGCCTGGAAAAAGGAAAAGGACAACAGAAGTTTCCTTAGTACCAAATGTCAACAGTTTCATAGTAAATCATATCTTGGCACCATGAGGAAATGATCACAAATTTGACGAAGTGATTCACAGCAGTGGATTACCTATAAAGAAGGCCAATGAAGCTAGGAGGAGCTAACAGAGGAACAAAACGGGACTGTAAGCTTAACAAGCACCAAGGCATGGAAGAAAACCCACATTTTATTGGAATGGCAATATGAGCAAATTAGGAATAGCACAATGAGTCAGAATGAGACTATCTTCCACAGATCACAGCTTTAGACTATTCATGGTACAGGACAACCCTTGAAAGAATAAACAATATTTTGAGCCCATCAAACTAGCCAAGATAACAGAAGCTAAAAAGGAGTCTTCATCTTCCATATAATTCAGAATGATTTTATTGTTTCTCTTCTTTCACTGCTAATTTATTTATAAATCAGTCATCAATAGTGATGCTCTGTTCTAACAAAGCTTGCCAGGAGTTAATGCTGACACAGGTTAGGCAGAGTTCATTACTAACCCAGAAGTGACAGACCAATGCAGAATAGTGCTATGCACACAAACTCTCTCAGACGAACTTGCAAACCAACTGTATTCAAGAATTCCAGGAGCTGAGGCACAAATTCTGCCAAGCCACAAATAGCTGTTTGAGAGTCAGGTGACAAAACGACAGAAGCCCAGACCAGTGTGTCACTTTGGCAAACTGCAGGCAGAAAAGGAACAGCTCATAATTCCTCATGATCTGCTCTAGAGGTCAAGAGGCATCACACATTGATTGCTTTCATCATTTAATTGTCATTTTTGTGGAGAGGCATTTCTCTGAGACCACTGCAGCATGAAAGAAGAACATGCTGTGTTGCCTCTGCCTTTTCATAGGCACCAAGTACTTGCATTCATTTTCCTGATATTTTTATTTGCTTATGTTATTCAGCAGAAACACAGTGATCCTTCAAATGGAGGTAATAGGACATGACATCAGTCAGCAAAATTCCTTTGTTAATAAACTTTTTTAATCCTAATAGATGATTCATTGTTCAGTCTGTGATTTATCTAGTATAACAGGTAGAAAGAAAAATCCCCTAAAAAAGCTGCTGTGAGAAAGCCGATGAAACTACAATTTCTACTTTCCTTAAGATTATAAATCTTAAATGAGTCATAGAGAGCTCCTTACTCTGTTGCTGAGTCACAGAAAGCTCCTCATATTAAAAGCTCCTCATATTAAAAGCTTTCAAAATTTGCATGAATTTCAAGGAATTTAAATGGATCAAAAGTTGCTGACATTCACTTATTCTGTAGCAGACAGCACAGTGATGATTGTTAGCTCCTGAAGTCAGTTGAATATGTCTTTATTATCAGTTCTATGATTCTATGATGCTGGCATAAATATTATTAATAGTTCCTCAGTTACAAAAGAGATTAGGTTTTGGATTGGGCCTCAGAACTCACAATTACTTCTGAGAAAACACAGTAAAACACCCTGGATCTAGCAACAACACAAGTGCATTATGCTTACTTCTCTGCCTATGCTTCTTTCAGCTCTAAGGCA
Source organism: Dryobates pubescens (assembly GCF_014839835.1). Classification (NCBI taxonomy): domain Eukaryota; kingdom Metazoa; phylum Chordata; class Aves; order Piciformes; family Picidae; genus Dryobates; species Dryobates pubescens. The sequence goes on from NC_071613.1 coordinate 31,059,565, forward strand.
GGATGGGGGTAAATTCTTTCTCTATTCTGTTTGCTCCCATAATAGCCTTTTCAGTAACAGAAGGCTAGTGGAAATACTTGTCATTGGTAACATTCTTACTAAATGGTCTGGACAAAGACAGCTGGTGTGTTTAGTGTTTCATTCATGTTTTCTGCTCTTAGCTTGATGTCACTTCCTCAACTGCCCTTCTTGGCAAGTTTGAAATAGATCAGTATCCTGTGTGCTGAAGGTGTGCTGGCATTTTGCACCTTAACTCACTATAGTGAACTCCCTACAATTCACAATATTCAGATCCTCCTCCTTTCCCTAGATGGCAATGTTTTCATATGAATGAAAGTTTAAAAAATCAACACTTTTATCACTATCTTGTCTAGATTTTAAGCACCAAACTGAGATTTCATTTAATTCATCGGTAACATAGGCAACAGTACACTGACTTCCTATTTTCAACTAATATACCATTTCATGAGTAAAAGTTAAAAGTACAGTGAAAAATAAAACATTGCAGACTCAGTACCTGAAGTTGAATTTTTGCATCTTTGCTGACACTTTTTGTTCTCCATCGTCTTGTGACCCGCTTGTCTTTCTTTGAAATATCTACACAGTTAGCCTACATTACACAAATAGTTAAAAGCAACAAAGTACTATTAAGTTGACAGAAGCAGCACAGACAGTACAGCAAGTTAGTAAAGAACTGTAGCATTAGACATCTACAAATTAGAAAGAAGAGCAGAATGACACTGCCAGGGCCCATAACTATAGCAGTGGCCAGCAGCTATTCATACACTGCTATAAACACAGGGCATATTCAGCTCATTTAGCAAAACTACTGGTACACTTTCTTCATGAGTGCACAATATTTGGGGCCAGGTCTTGAAATCCTTATGGATTTCTGCTCTGGTACCACTCATAGAAATGTAGAGTTAACCTTTTCCTGAAATCAATGATAAGTCTTCTTTTCTTATTGGAGCTAGACTTCCCAAAGGACCAACACCACTAGGAGATTTCTATATTCAAGGGGATTGAGTGAAAAAGGAAGAAAGGATCTAGGAACTGCTGTTGCTTTTTTGTGGTCAAGAGGAAAACTCACCCTGAACTGGGAAACAGTCCAACCCTTGGGACCTTTGTACTATGCCCTCTTTTCTAGAGCATGCAACTTCATCTTTGAGGGTCTTTGGGTCTCCACTCCTTAAAAACTTAAAATGATATCTTACTCAGCACAATAAAAACTCCTGAAACACAATTTCAATACATACATGTATTTCCATTCTAACAGTTCTGAGTTTTGGCTTGCAAATTGGCTAATCATTTCATTTGTCCTACTTAACTCAAATATATAATACATCTTAATTATTTGTTTACACATGAAATATTATTAGATATCATTAAGAGACATGCATGAGATAAACCTTTCTTCCAAGGATTACTATGATTTAAGATAATTATTCTGAGTTAATAGACAATACCTCTGTATTTCATTTAACATTAAGAACAAATGTTTCAGTGTGATGGTTTATGTTCAATCATATTTACCTGCATGTCTGTGAAGTTTGGGGCTGACTGAGTTCTCTGTAGTATTTCTAAATTTTGAAGAAGCTTACTGAGTTCCACAAGGTTTGCCTGACAATGAGCAAGATCTAACAGATACAAAACAAAAATACATTTAGGTGCTTCAAGTTCAAACTTTTCCTTTTTTTTCACCATGATGTTCATAATTGGCACTTTATTGCATTATAAAAATTAAACATCCAAATCCTTAGTGTTAAGTCATCTAAGTAAAAAGGTTTCTTTTTAGAGATGTTGAGAACGTATTTCTGTGAGAATCAGCAACAAGTCTGATTGTATTTTTAACAATAATATACATTAAGATAATATGCACTATTAAGATAAATTTCAAAAGTCACATCCTACAACATGCAGAGAGGGAAGTTCCTACCACAAAGAGTTTCTCTGTGTTTATGTAAAGATGCAAACTAATCCATTTACTGACTGTTTCTTATTTTATAACAACAAGAAATTTTGCTGAAAGAACAAGGCATGAAAAGCTAAAGACTAACCTTCTGCACATCTGTCCATCTCTTCAGAGTCCTGCAGCCAGGCTGCTACTTTACTCTGACCAGTAGTGCAGGTGGCAGGAAGGCTGTTACTGCAAGGTATAGGAGACTGCCAGGATAAGCTATTTTGTTGCACCTAAGGCATAATGAAATGCTTACATTTACTCTTGCTATGTTGCTCAGCCAGCTTAATCACCAGACTACTTAAGAAAATAAAATATGCATTGAGATTTCAGCAACATCTGTGGTTTGACTGTATAGCTCCCCAGGATGGAGATTTTTCTAAAGAGCATGCAGGAGAGCCAAACCAAGAACCTCACAAGCAAACTCTCTTGGCTAACCACCAGTTAAGGAAAAGATGCTGTTTAAGACAAAGAACATTATCATACAGTGAAGAGAGAGATTTATCCCTGATGACAAAGGCAACTGCAAATTGTTTGGGGTATGGTGAACTCTGCAAAATCTCTGCAGCAGCAGATTAATGAAGGCTGCAATAAGACTAAATTAGACAGTCTTTCTGTGCACACACTCACAGCGTTTTGCTGGCCATTAGTTCCCACAGTGGAAACTCCTACTGCATTTCAAGCAGAGCCAACTGAAATTGCCCATGACCAAGCCCAGCAGGCATGACTTATCAACAAAAGAACACTACACACCTTTCCTTCCGACACATTAGCAGCTGGCGAAGACTCCGTAGTAGAGGCTGAAGGGAATATATGAAAGCTGGCATCTCTGGGAGATCTCACGATCTCATTCTGACGGTACAACCGGTGGTGGCGTAATTTTGAAACCCATGCATCAAATGAATCCTGGGACTTCACCTGGAAACAAAGTCACTATCAGTAAAGGATTCAAAATACACCTTTTCTGCACATCTTTTGTAGTTTATTTTATTTTTATCCACACTGGAAATAAAAGAAGTATCTGCATCAATTTTTACCTTCAGATGATAGATGTGTTCTTCTGTGTCAAGATCTATTCTACGAGCCTTCTTTTTTATGGACATAACTGATAAACCAACATCAATGCTCCCATGGACTTTGCCTTTCTGTATCTAAAATAAAAAAGCAGGGTAACAAATTGGTAGTATCATGCACTTCACTACATTTAACAGAAAAATACCTGGTGCTGAAATGGTTTCCCATTTTATGAACATTTTAATATAAAGCCATATTAAAAGAATAAAACCTGTAGTCAGACTAACCACTTACTTAACTTCTAGACAAATTAAAGTATCTCACAAGTACTCAATGCAGAGCCAACTCCAAAATTAAAATGTGGTGGCTCACACCAGTACACAGCTACAGGTAAGTGAGCTGCAGAGAAAATTAGATAGTACTCAGTTCCCTGCTGCTACCACTTGATAGTTATTGGTATCAGATCTAACTAATCTAATGCTACCGCTTGTATCTCAAGTACACTGTAATCACATCTGTGTTTTAGCCAAAGATCTCAGAATAATCAGCTCTGACTGACACAAAAATTGAAGAAGAAAAATGCATGGTGAGGCTAATCTCTCAAGCATCTTCATTAAATAAACTAATTTAAGTAACATAGTTTTTATTTTCATTGAAGTAAGAAAAGGTCAAATTCCTGAGACAGAACCAAACCAAAACCTTACATATTTTCCATATGCAGATCTCTCACTGGATCCATCAACAACTTTCATATGTACACTTTCATAACTATGCCTAGAGCAAGCTTGAGATTTAATCACCCTGGCAGGCTGAACTTCAATACAAAATTTTAAATGGTCTTCAATTTTACTTACATCAATTGGAGACTTTGAGTATTTCAGCATCCCATTATCCAGGACAAAAAACCTCTGGAAGAAAAATAAAATAAAAATAATTATTTCTTAATGAGCTGATGAAATTTAAATTATGTACAATAATTCAGCTTCAAAAGAAAAGGGTCACTCTCCAGCAATTCAGGAATGTTTGTGGGTTGGAAAGAGAGGATAAATACACTACTGAATAATTTTCTTGCTTGTGTTCCAGATTTAATTTAACAAACCTCAATAGTGTTTTGGTTTTTTACCAATTCAATAAATTTCCTTCCTGTTTTACTTCCCACAGATGATGGTCACATTTCAAATTAATAACCTAGGTGGTTCCTAGTGAAAGATGTACATCCTAAAGAAAGAAGGACATATGAGTGCTCTTGTGGTCTCTTTGATCTCCAGCTGGAAACAAAAAATGCAGGCTGTGAGACACTGCTCTGCCATTCAAAGCTTTCTGCCTCATGGCAGATCCCTAAACACTCAGGCAAACATGAAATCTCATGTAGTTCGTGTTGATTACACCTTTTCTAGCTGTAAGCTAGCTATTACAGGTATTAGTACAAGTGTCAATATTACAGCATTCACAGCAATGTACAGAGGTCATGAGAGAAGTTATGTTTCAGGTATTAGCCATTGGTATGATGTGCACCACAGTATCTCCATTGATCTGGTTACCAGGGCTAGGCTAACCTGACAGTTTCTCTCTGCCATTGAAACTTTTATTATGCTGAGTGGCTCTCTTGTAGCAGAGAATGGAATCTCCTATATACATCCTATTTCTCCTGCAACTGAAGTTGCCCTGGCTTGTGTGTACCAGACCAGTTGAGCTGCATTGCTGACATGTTAGCATAGACTTTGGCACATAGCATAAAGCTACAGCCAAGCAGGAAAAACAGACTTTAAATGACATTCACTGGCTGGTCTTCACCAGACCTAACTAATAGAAACTAATTGCTAATTAAGAGAAACTAATTCATATGTTTAGAGTTTAACCTAAAGTGTTAGCCTATGTTAAAAATATAAACCACAGCAAAATATTATCCCACACTCTTTAAGCCATTTGGTGTGGAATTGAAGGCCAGTGTTTTCATGATGTGAACCTGTCAAGTTAACACTATGAGCATGGTTGGCAGATAGTAGAAAAATACCTCCCTGAAGTTGGTTCTGGAAAAAAATGCCAGTCACTGAACAGATGGCACCAAAATCTCACACAGGGCGAGAAAGCAGTGCTTTCCTGGAGTCATAACTTCTTAAATAAGACGTCAAAATAACAGGAGGGAGTTTGGTTTTCTTTGGTCATTTTACCTAGGCACGGTCATTAATGGCCTTCACAAGAACATCATATTCATTTCACATTGCTCTGCCTCTCCACACACAGGAGAAAATTACCTTTCCTCATATTTCATCCCAAAACATACTGCACTTAGGAAAATTATTAGCTGCTCTCCTGTAATGAAGTCCTGTGAACTTAAATGTAAACTCAATATAATCTTATAGTATATGGCTACATTTTATTATAAATATTGGAGAGGGCAAAAGACATACTGGTTAAACCTCTCAAACCACAAGGCATTATTTACAGATTACTGCATTATTTACAGATTCCACATGGATTTTGAATATATTAGACAGGAGGCACTGCAACTCGGAAGCCATGAGCTGCGTGTGCAAACTAATTCTTTCCACAGTTTGAAGGAAAAGTTATACACCAAAATCCTGGGCATTTATTTGACACCCTACTATAAAAATCCCAATTCAAAAAACAAGGTAATAATATTTTGGCTGTTTCATGAGGAATTTACCTTGTGCCAACCCTTTAGAGGCCATTTTCTCTTTTTCAGCATGAAACCTTCATGCTTGTCTGGCTTGTGGACATTGGTCTGGCCAATTTTCAGACCTTCTATGATTTCCCAGCTGTCAGGTTCCTGGTGAAAAAGTATGATGATATATTGATTAATCAACTGTGCATACACATGATGAAAATTGCCCAAATTCTACCGTGCAAGACAAAAGGAAAAGGAAGGAAGTTTGGGGGCTGGTGGGTAAGAATCGGGGAAGGCTTTAAATCTGCCAGACTATGTGGTTACTGGACTACACCCAGCTGTATCTCATTTTAAATCACCGAATATGAAGACTTTTGGAAATCTCATCTTTCCCAGGTAATTAAAAGGAAGTTGAAGCTCTTAAAACCGTCTAAAACTGTAACTAAAAATAATCTGACAATGTGTATGGACATGTTGATGATAACAAGGACTGCATCCCAATGAAATAAATACATCCAAACACACAAAAACAAGACCAAATTGTGGCAGAGCTAAGTATAAGTAAGGCAGGGTCAGACTTACTACTGGAGGTAACAGTGTGAAAGTGCAAGTGGCTCTGACTACCTGTTAAGTCTATCCACAAATTAGCACTTGCACCATAAGGACTAAAAAGACCAAAGAGATTTTGCAAGTGAAGTATGAGCAGAATTGCCACATAATAAAAAAAGTATCTTTTACTCATAGTATTCCTTCTCAAAAAAACAAAACAAAACAAAACAAAAATAAACCAACAACAACAAAAAAAAAAAAAAAAAAAAAAAGATGAGATTGTGAGATGAAATGAGGAAGAAACCATACTCTTAAATATGTGGGCATATATTAACAGTGCCCAGATGCAGGACCCTGCTCTTGGTCTTGTTGAATCTCGTGAGGTTGGCTTGTGCCCACCTCTCCAGCCAATCAAGGTCCCTCTGGATGGCATCCCTTCCCTCCAGTGTGTCTGCTGCACCACACAGCTTGGCGTCATCACCAAACTTGCTGAGGGTGCACTCAATGCCACTGTCCATGTCACCGACAAAGATGTTGAACAAGACTGGTCCCAGGACTGATCCCTGAGGGACTCCGCTTGTCACTGGCCTCCACTGGGACATGGAGCCATTGACAGCCACTCTTTGGGTGCGGCCATCAAGCCAGTTCTTTATTCATCTAGTGCTCCACCCATCAAACCCCTGTGTCACCAGTTTGGAGACCAGGATGTGGTGTGGGACAGTGTCGAAGGCTTTGATCAGGTCCAGGTAAACGACATTAGAATAGAATAGAATAGAATAGAATAGAATAGACCAGACCAGGTTGGAAGAGACCTTCAAGATCATCACGTCCAACCCATCATCCAACATCATCTAATCAACTAAACCATGCAGCCAAGCACCCCATCAAGTCTCCTCCTAAACACCTCCAATGATGGTGACTCCACCACCTCCCTGGGCAGCCCAAAAAAAAAAAAAAAAGAAAGAGAAAGAAACAAGTTGGAGAGGTTGGTTTGTTGCTGGTTTTCAATGTAGCTAACTCTTGTCTTCAAAGGCATTTGATCATAGTTTCACAAGCTAATTCAGCCCTTAGAAATCTGTTAATCAAAGTGTTTTTAATTATTATTATTTTCCTGCATTAATTCTTATTCTATTAAAGGGACATTTATAGGAAAACTAAGTAATTTTCTCTCTAGAGAAAAGAATAGGAATTGGATCATTTCAGATACAACCATCTATATACCTTTCAGGAAGCCAATTAAAGCATATTCCTTGAAAATATCATGTCTTATGCATGACAATTTGAACAACTCAAGCCAGACTTATACCATAATTAACAGCTAAAGAGCAATATTTTTAAAGAGAAAAAACAGTCATGCCTTTATTTCTGTTCTCTTCCTACTCCTCCAACAAATAAAATTCTGTACCAACTAAAAAAATCTCCTATTGCTTGCTCAGTTAGACTGTTTTACTGATTGTACCCTACAAAGTTGCAAATTTGCATTTTCTCAGCTGACTTGTCACAACTCCCAGCAATGTTGTGAAAAGTTATCAAGAAAGGAAGGTGGTCATACAGCATCAAAAATTTAAAAGGGGGGAAAAAATTGCCTTCTCCATTTCCCACAAAACCAGTCAAGGCCAAGCACTGTCATTCATAACACCTCCAAGTGAGTTACAGCCTTGGTAACATTAATATTACTATGATGAAAATATGATTGCAAAAGTAACAGCAAATTTGAGATCCACAATTTTCAATATTCCCAAATATTTTTTATAGAAATGTTTACTCTGTTTAGTTTTCCCTGCATTAACCATAAACTGGAACTGACCCAGTGCCTGTGAAGACCATGCTTGAAAACCATCTTTTTACTTCTCTGAATATTGCTTGGACATTCTATTTCCTCCACTGTAAAGGGAGGAACATATGCATTACTTTTTCACTAAAAAGAAGTACAGGTACTTGAGGGAAGAAACTTTAACTATGGGTACCCTGGGGTGAGCAGAGAATCTCTCTCCACAACTCTGCCAACTGATTCTTCACCATATTGATTTCTCTTTTAGATGATCAGCTGCAGGCAGAAGTCTTTTATCTACTAGATAACATCAGTATTGATTACTTCTCAACAAAGAATCACACAATCTCATATAGCTATTCATTTAAACAAACAGCCTGATACAGAGGACAAAATGAGCAATTATTCAGTGCAATGCAGATACCTGTCTTCTGCTGTACCAGTTTCTAGTCCCACACTCTCTGAGGTTCCTGGGGGCCATCCATGAGCAGAAAAACCTCCAGACCACCACGAGCTTTTAAATCCTTAATTTTGTTTAATATAACACTTACTAAAGACTGGCCACTCTGACACCTCAGCTGGGGAATGGCTCAAGAGCGTGTTCACAATATACTCAGTGGTAGAACTATACAAAACAATATCCCAAAGCCATTTGTCAAACTATTTTGTAACAAGAGGGAAACTCATCACCTAGATTACAGCCCATGCTTTTGCTTACCTTGCATAGAGATATAGGGTCACTTTCAAGGAATTGCTTGCTTAATGAAGGGTCTGTGCTTCCTGAAGAAGCCTTCCGCTCCAAAATATGAACACTCTTAAAAAAAAAAAAGAGGGGGGGTGTGTGCAATTAAAGGTAATTTATCATTAAATCTTATTTTTTAAAATGCATATTAAGTAATGAATGACCAAGCATTATACTCCTTATATCAATATCAGCATCATGGCTCAAAACACACCAAGTACTACTCACACATAATAACAATGCACAAATAGTTTGCCCTCTGAGGCAAGACACATCTCTCCCCTTCCTTCCTTTGTTTGTTTCTTTTTTTTGGTATTCAAATTAATTACTCTGTTCAGCCTAGAAATTACTGGCAACTGAAAAAAAAAGCCAGGAAAGACAAGTAATGCAGTTCTTACCTACAGAGATGTGGAGTGCTTCTAGCCAGACCTATTACGTTTTCTGCCAAGATACAAGACACTGAGCATACCTACTGTGCACATGGCCCTGTCTCACCATTGCACATAAGATATTACCACTTCTAACATATTCATTATCACACTGTAGCATTTTGTTATTGGCTTCTCAACTGAGGTGAAGTAACTCATTACAGGAGTGCTTTCAATAGATTACAGTTTTTCACAAGTTACTGGGCCTCATCTGATGAGGTGAGCATTTATGGAACACAATGATCTTAAACCACCATAGCTGTTTTTACATAGGACAATACTAGAAAATTGTGTATCTTCAAAGCATGGTACAAAAATGAAATACATAATGTCACAACCAGTCTTGAAAAACCTGCTGCTCTTAAAAGACATCTAAAATGTCTTTCCATTTACCAGAAGCATCTCACCCATATTTTGTAAAAGACAAAGTTGTTTGTTTTTCCCTACAGGAGAAAATAATCAGGTTCTGCTTGCCTAGATTTGCACTTTGTTCTCTCAAGAAATTTTGCTACATCCTATATTACTGTTTGGTGAGAATTCTACCACAACATGTCAGTAGTATCCCTTTGGCATGTAATCAAACTATTTCACTTCCAGGACATGTAACACAATGGCAAACTTGCAATTACCCTTCAAGAAGGGTAAGTTTTTTCTCGGCTGAAACCAATAATTAAATTTTGTTCACAGTTAAGCTTTTTTGCGTTCACTGAAGAAGAGTTCACAAGGTTACAAGTGACAGCAGAAACAATCATGGAATATAAAACCACATATGAGCAGTAAATATTATTGTTTATACAGATAACTAAGTGCATAAAGACTGTAACCAAACTAAATGAAAACAAGCACTGTTATTCATAGAAATGCATGTAGAACAAAGACCACATCTTGCAGCAGAGCAATACAGATCTTCATTGTTCTCTTTCAATGTGCATCTGTGAATTAGAATAGGAAAATATAGGGATTGTCTTTGTTGTCCGTGCAGATTAATAACCATCCATGTCATTATGCAACAATAATTGGCATTTATTTGCAGTTACTTTTGAATTAATTTTGCAGTAATGCAAGTGGAAAAGCATCACTGTTTAGTTACTGCCACTTTCCCCTCGGCCAGCCAGTGAAAACTTTGTCATCTATGCTTTGAAATCTTCACCTTTATCAAAGAAAGGCCAATCTTATTACTTAGCCCCATGTCTGTTCTTAGCCAAATGAGAAAAATGTATTTATTTACAACAAATTCCTACATTACATATCAAATAATTAAATATGCTTGTTTGAGCTGAGCACAATTTACCAATAATAAACTATGATAAGGTTTTCTCATTGAATAGATGAAATGCTATTTATGCAGAGTAGTACATTTAATATATGATATAAAATATAAAAGAAAACCTAAATCTGTTTCTCCAAAGAAGATGAAAATGTCACCTGACTAGCATAATCAGGACAATTCCCAGCTTTCTTGCCAGTTTTCTTTGGCAGGCAGGAATCCCTCCATCTTGAGATGGAGCAATGCCCAACACAGATGTTCTGAAGGTCTCATATGAAGCAGCTGGTGCAGTTTGTTGTTACATAACTACAATTTCATTTTGTACAATATTTAGAGTTGAGTAACCCAACAGCCCCTGGCTAGCCACATTTCCAGTGAAATATATAATCACATGATTTTAAGGCAAGGGGGGGGGGGGGTTGGGCCTTTCTTCTTTTTTTAAAATCAGCCCTCAGTCATTACAGTTCCACTTCAACTGAGAAAACTAACAGCACTTCAATGAATACTGACTTACTGAACTCTTTATTTGAAAATAGGAACATTTTATAAATAAAATTGCCTTCTTTACATTCTCTATTTCAAGAAATGTAGTCTTGTTGTCTGTAAATTGCTTTCTATTTCATTTCTGTCATGACCAGCATCAAAACATTTTCCATAAATGTTTCTCAAGAGTTAGGGCTCCACCAGCCACTAAATGAGTGACAGATGTTCTCTATTAACTCCTCACACTTCTAAAAGGTCGAAAGAAAGGGTATAAAAGAGAGAAACAACATACAAGTATGTACAAAACCAATACTGAACCCAAATGACCAGATGGCAATTAATCACCATCACACCTGATGCTGTGGCAGAAGTCACAGACTGCACTCAGCAGCTGAGAGGAACCAGATTCAGGACCTGGACTCCAGAACTGAATTCAGTAACTTACCAATTGGGATCAAAGGCAGAACAGACAGAGCCCTCCTCAGACACCAGCCACTGAAAATTACAGCTTGACACTTGTGATCCCTCAGCTTTATACCAAATATGACATATCTGGCATGGAATGTCCTGCTGGTCAGTTTAGGGCCACCTGGCCTGTCCACTCCTCCCCACAGGTGTGGCCTTTTACTCTGACCCCCAACACAGCACACAAGATTTAGCAGTGACCTTGGCCTGCATACCAACCCTTGGACATTTTGCATTATCACTACTAGAAGCAAACACTGTGAAAACCTGCCATTAATATCAAAAAGTGCAGTTACTTAAAAGAAACTGAGCTCAAAAGCAAAACCACTGAACAGAGTTTGTTCTATTCTAACTCAAATGAGACACTGTGACATGACTCTAGCATAATATTAAGAAGTGTTGCTTGGTGTGAAATGTTTTCTTTTAATGAATGTTGTTTTTCTGAAAAATTGCAGCTAGAAGTTGCACAATTATTTGGCATTTTGAAATGCAGGTATTTTTATAATGCAGAAGTTCCATTATTTAGCATCACAGAAATAAAAGCTATTTAGATCCTGTAGTTATTACCAAGCTTTTTTTTCTTTTCTTTTTTTTTTTTTTAAACAAGAATAATAGAGCTGGTAAAGGAAGCAGATAAAAAAGCTGATGAGATGATAAAGAAGAAACAGGCAGATCAATACAGCTTCTGAGTTTTCTTTATATGAATAGAAAAATAAATATTCCATTGACCTAGGTGTATCAATCAGGCTGGCACTCCCACTCCTCCTGTCCCAAGAATATAGGCAAAGAAAATCAAGTTCTGCATTGCTTTGTTCCAAACTTGCCTATCACTTCAGGATTACCCATATGCTGTAGCTGGCTTGTATCAGCACCATCAAATCCCGTGTGCCTTCGGAAATTAATTCAACAAGATCACAAATTTACCTGAAATTGCTCTGTAATCTCATTGCTAAATTTTACACCTAGCTAAAATCTTTTTTCCACCTTTGAGATTATTACTCACAACACACATTGTGTATGTGACCACACCCTTGCCTCAATGCACTCCTAATGAGCCTACACATGTATAACATGTAGCTAACAATGAAGAAGAAATGGTGGGTTAGTCTTTTTGCTTGCAGCATTCAGCAGTGCTCTGGGTTCAGCTAGGATAGGGTTAATTTTCTTCACAAGAAGCTGGGAGGGGCCACACCCGGGATAATCTGCTGAGCCAGCCAATGAGCTATGCAATACCATTATTGTCATGCCCAGTATATAGAAGTGGGGGCAACTGGCCTGGGTAATGGTGGTGGTTTGTTAGGAGCAGGTTTTGGTGGGAGGCAAAGTGTAGGCTGCATTGAGTGTGTTGCATTTTATATTATTGGGTTTATATACTAGTTTTTAACTATTGTTGCTATGCCAGTTGTCTATTCCTTTGTATTGTTCTATTAAACTCTTCTTATGTCAACCCACAATGTGTTGCATTTTGCTCCCAATTCTTCCTACTCACCCTACTGAGGAGAATGAGGTGGGGGCAGTTGTGTGAGTGGCCACACAGGGCTCTGCTGGGTTTTGGGCTTGAAACCACAAGCAATTTTCAACACCCATAACCAGATATACAGTCTTCTACAACTGCAATTAAAAAGCAGAGCTTTTTTTGCAGGGTTACATTTGGAGTTTTGCAATCCAAAGGACTAATTAGCACACTTTTTATTATTTGCTATTTGTTGCCATTCTTTTTGCAGCCTAGCTACCTCCACAGATCTGTGTTCCTGTGTGAATTCCATTTAGTATGAAGTGTAATGCTTAATCATTTTCTCTCTACTGTAAGCATTGCATTCCCCAGTTATCTGAAACACAGCAGCAGTAATAAGACAGACACAGATTTGACTGCAGACATGCCAGGTTTTATTACCTTTTAAATGGGGCTATGATACTTGCAGAGTTAATCTGCACTATTATTTGCAAATTAAATAACCTTGGTATTTGCTTTTATCTTTGTCTGTTTCTCAGTGAGCTCTGGCTTTGCTCCTGTTGAGTTTGGAATAAAGACAGAGTCTTGAATATCATTGTGAAAGATGAGCGAGTATAAAGCAAAACAACCATGTGCCCATCAGTGTATTTCTCCTTTCTTCTAGTATCTGTTTTCTCCTTTTTAGTTTGTATAAAGCATCTGTGGTCCTATCCTCAGCCTTGGTCTGTCCTATTGACACTGAGCTGTAGCTGTTTTCAACAATCTGGGCTATCAGCCAACAGACAAAGGAACTTAACAATACTTTATGAATAACACGTGTAGTTAATAATTTGTTTTTTCTTTTGTAGCACATGCTCATCTTGTACAGAAATATGCTTAAGAGGTCTTTGTAACTTTTTTACTGAAAGGCAAGTGTATCTAAGCAGCAGTTCTATAGCGTATTAATAACATACAGGTGTGCATGTCTTTACTTCCTTCCTGGGATGTACAAAATATTACAGAAATGTCAAAGATTTCTTAGCTCAGGAGCTCTCTCTGTCAGCCCTTCTGGAACTGCAGGTTTGTACTGTGCACCTCACAACAGTGTTTTCAGGCTCTGAAAGCAAAGAAGACTTTGCTTTTCAAGGTGGTACTTTTTGACAACTCTGAAGAGAAGTGCTTGCTCCTCTGAAGAGCTTCTTGGAGGGAAGTATTAGCACATCTAGATAAGGCAGAAAAGACCTATCATTGTAACAGCACTCTTCATTCCAATTTTGGAATGACTCCCAAGTCACAGCCTGAGTCCTCAGTGACACTCTTCTCCTTTGACACTTTAGATTTTGATGCTTCTTTGAAACAGCGCAAACAGATAAACTGACAATACCTAACAAAGAGAATTCAAGCATTTGCTAACGTGTCAAAGCTTTTTTATCACTACTGACACTTAAAAGGACTGGTATTTCACTACTTAGTTTGAAGCTAGCAATTAATTTTGAAAGTGCTGATGTAGTTTAAAAAAAAAAAAAAAAGGATGGAAAGTAAAATTGATACATTATTGTTTTTTAACTAACAAAAGTATTATAGACACGTTGAATGGCCTTCAGAAAACACATGCAGTTTTCACTTCAATAAATGGTTACAAAGGACTCTAACACCAATCATAGGCAAAAAAAGGCTGGGCAATCACCTAAAAATCAGGTAGTACTGATCTCTGTGTATGATAGACAGTACCCTGCAAACCTAGCCTACCAATGGAAAAGCACAAGTGGCTGTAATCCCATAGCTGTTGCACTACCACTGCTCCTGCCACAACTCTTTCCATTGCCACTTCTCTGCTACTACCCATTGAGCTACCAGAAAAGGTGTAGCAGCAACAGGAGCCAAAGTAATAGCAACAGCCCATCTCTCATTTCAAGCCTCAGAATTTTGCATTAACTAGATTCAGTCTTGGACTCAATGATCCTAAAGGTCTTTTCCAGCCTTCTACAAATAGTAGATCACTTTTCCTGTGGGACAGATAAAAAATAGATCTGCTTTTGCTCAGACTAACCATATAAAAGAGCTCCTTAACTATCAACCAGTTAGAATAAAAGATTGTTTGTGACTTTTTCCTCCTTTTACACAACAATCAGCTCTCCCAGATATTCTTGATCACAAAAACACACCTCTACTCTTGATTTTCTTCTCTCTGCTCTGCCCTTACCTTTCCAGCCAGTTGTTCTCCCTATAAACCAGTCCTACAACCACATGACGCCTTTGGCCTACCCAGCTCTCTCTCCTCCACTCATTTCTTTCACCTATTAATTCCTTGATCTAGAATGCCACTCACTAAATCGAGTACATTTTAAAAAGGTAACCACACAAGGCTAAATGCAATAGAACTAAAAGTTCTTCTCCTTTTGTTTTTGCCATGTGGTAAAAGAACCAAGGAATTGTTGAAACAGCAATCTGACAAAGAGAAACAGAGAAAGAGATATAACAGTTGATCATCCCTCCACCCTAAAAAAGATAAAAATAAAAACCTATACATTAGAAGAGAAATCCCCACATTTAAAATAGCAGACATTGCTAAATACACTTCATATCATGTATTAACTACCCTTTACATGGTGGCCAGAAAAGGCAAAATCTCTCCTTTGTTCACAGTTTCATTATTATTACTCTTTTTCCATATGACTCGCTCTGTTTAATGGCCTAGGGTCAGGCTTCAATCTACCCAACTGCATATTGTTAACCTTATAATGTATTTACTTCTTTCTGTATTCTCAGCACAATTGCAGTCAACAGTGTGACCTGCATACTTCATAATAAAACATGGAATATTTATAAAGAACTTGCATACATCAAATTGAACACACAACATATGATTTTATCATATTCAGCTGTACTTTCTAAAAACAGTGTTATCTTTCCTGCTTTTTGTTGTGCAAGACCATGACTAGTGTTTTCAGAGTTTCATAAGGGATGAAAAAAGAGAATCTCCATTTCCAGCTTGGCCCACCAAAAAACACTGGCAGAATCACTTTCATGTAAAGACTTAGTTTTCTTAGGGAGACCCCTGACAGTGGTAATGACAGGGATTCCACACTCTGCAATAGCTCCACGGAAGTAAAAACTGCTACTGCTCCATTCTAAACTATTCCTTATCAAGGATACCACAACTGTCCTGCCTTGCCACCCTGCTCAGATCACAGGTTAAATAACACAGGTGGCTCTTGTGCCTTTTTCTATCTAATAGTCCAAATGAACCATGGTTTTGATGAAAATGACTGATGCTACAAGTTCCTATGATGCCAAAAATCTGGACCTCGTTATTGGTTATTGCTGGCTTCAGTATAGTGTTCAATTATCAATTACTTGACCATGGAGCCTGCAGATTGGCAATGTCAAAACTTTTGCTGACTGCTAATTCTCATAGGTGATGTATATTGCACAAATAAGAAAGCTGCATTAAAATGCCAGCATTATATACACCATAACATTTTCCACTCTCCCTGAAATGATTTATCATAGTCATGTTCATACTCATTCAGCCTCCTGCACCATAATTTATTAGGAAACTGTTCCGTAATGGTTGGTATGACTTTGATGAGATTTCAGTCATTAGCCATCATGTGTTATCCTCACATACAACAATGAAACCTACATTGACACTCCATCTAGTCACATCACTTTCCATATCCATACATATTGCCCCTTCAAGAATGGTGCTTTTCTCCAAACTCCTGTGAAGAATCCACAAAGGCATCAAGAGAGAATTTTCAGGTTTTTTCAAAGTAAAACCCAACAGCCCCCATCCAAAATCTACAACCCACTCACTATCAGTGTATTGGTGGGAACGCTAATGAAAACCAAAAAATATACAAATAATGCCACAAGCAAGGGAAGAAAGTAGATGGTACAACAAAACTGGTTGTTTTACTGTGTCTCTGCACAAAGGAATCGTTCATATGTTTATTTCCCTGGATGCAGTACCATTGCACCCCAAGTTGTGTTGGATGCTGTAGCTTAGTTTTACTGCAGAAAAAATCGTCCGTCCATTCATTCTCTTAGATATTTCTCTGCCTTTAACACTGAAAGCACTAAGGGGGGGGGGCAAGAAAAAAAAAAAAAGACTGCCTAGCAGTAGCCTGTACAGTCCACATTGACACGCCTAAATATACTTGTTAAGCATCATCAGGCATTATTGGATCCATGAGACCTGTGGATGCATCACACTACTAACCTCTTCAGCATTATTTTAAAATCATGCTTCACATTTCAGTGACCAAATATGGACTTATAGTTAAGCATCCATTTCACAATGATGACAGGTATGCCTTGCTCTAACCCATTGCTATGGTAACAGATACAGTAGCCATGAGATTTATGGTAAAAGGTATTCCTGAAAGGTCATTTTTCCATTCTTACTTGCATGACTGTAACTAAACTACCTAATTATAAAGAGGACTCAGAGGATATACTCTTAGCTGAGCTCAGCAGGTCCTACAAGTCTTGCATTCACATTTCTTTGTGTTTAAATGTGGGAGATAAAAGAGTGATGCTTTAAAAAAGAGGTCAAAATTCTTGCTCCAGACGGAACTAAAGAAAAATAAGAGGAGATTGTATGCTTACCAGTACTTAAATGAGTACAGCTATCTTAAATCCTATACTGCATGAAAGAGAAAATATTTATCACTTGTGAGAAAATCATCTTTGGCCTCACTGAAAAGCAACAGAAACTTTTTTAAAATTCCAGACACAATTCATGCCTGATATTAAACATATATCAGAATTCTTCTGGTTTAATTTACATTTGAAGCTGTAAATGCTACAGTTTTCACCAAAATTTTCACTTTAGAAAATTTTTATAACTCAGGTAAGGTGGGGGTGGGAAATAATGTTTCAGCAGCAGCTGAGAAAATAGTCACAGCTGGCATAAAAGTAGCAGGAAAAATGTTCTTCAGTTACAACCATTCAAGTAAATGCGTACCAGAGCAAACAATTTCAGTTCATTTCCTGCCTCTTTCCCTCACTCATTAAGCTGTAAAGAAGCCAGTATTGCACTAATAAAAATATTTTCACAATATTTTAATTTAAGAAGCTGTTATATTCTTGCATTCTTTACATGTCTGTCTTTAAACATGATGACATTAAACCAACTCAGAAGCTGGTTTAGGGCCCAAGGTTTCCATGGATCAAAATTTTAAGTATTTTTCTGTCCTAATCAAACTTTGCATTTGTTAAATATACACGTAACAATTTGTGGGTGCTTTCTGAAGTGCTCCTGCTGATGCTGGAAGCAGATGGTACACCCAGCCCTAAAAAAAACACACAGGAATGCTAAAGTTGTTTTGAGAGGAAATAATACAGTCCTTGTCTTAAAAGTATCCTAGAGAAAAGACATACTACACTCACATAGACATGGGTCTCTTGAAAATAGGAAGTCTAACTAGCACAATATGATGTGGGAGAAACAGTGTACATTGTAGTGAACCAAATCATATAAATAAGTATAAAATAAATATTATGAATGAGTGTTAGGTGCTTCCATAACAGATGAACAATATTGTATTTAAATTGAATTGCAATATCATTTTGTGAAGATATCTGTAGTTACATTCACGTACAACAAAAAACTGAAGTAACTGTAGGTTCATGCCACCAAAGAAACCACTTAATAACTTCACCAGATGTTACAATTAGCTAGATTTTTTTACTTACCTGCCTCCTATCCCTCTGAGATGATGATGAAGAGGAGGCACTTCTATGTGATGGAGTAGACGTTTTGTGAGCTGGAGATATAATCTTCTCCTCTGAACTCATCTTTGCAGCAAACCTGTAGCAACAATCTTGTGCTCTTATCACTTATGTACAAATGGGCAAGGGACAGTCTTCTGCATTATTCTCTTTCACAGTTTATAAACAGCCAAAGGGGAATTCAATCTCAGCTGAACTGCACCTCAATGAAGAAAAATGTGAGAGACAGAGTGAGTGAGCACACCCTTATTCCAAAGTAGCTCCACAGCAAAGAAATCTGTTTCTAGCCACTATTTAATCAAATAGATCTCCCAGTTTTTTACTTCCCTTCCTATCAACTACCCAGTACAAACACAAATACATTTTTCTATATTCCCACAGAAGATGTAAGTGGTGTCACATTATTCAAAAACCTCTACGGGAAGGCTTAAGGAATTTACAGCAATTTGAAGGCAAACTTTACAAATCCTTGTCAAAGGATTGCTATCCCATCTTGCACAACATCACAACGTTATCAAGTAACTCCTTAGGATTTCCCATACAACACAAATACCACTGAGCATCTGGTTTTAATCAGTACTTATTAAAAATCCTGCAGTTAGGTTAAGAACTCTGCAAGCTGTTTTTTAAAAGCAGGTTCCTTTTTCAAAGAGAGTGACCTCATTGAAGGGGTGGACAACCCAGTTTCCCAAATCAGCACCTTTCACATGGTGCAGAACTCAGCACATGCTCACCACATGCTCTCAAAGATGTCTGCAAGGTAATACAAAGTATTTTCAGTGACACGACTGTGGTCAGGAGGTATGAATCTTTCCATCTGGACCAAAACTTTGGTACGTTTACCAAATCCCAGGTAGAAAAAAACCCAACAACATACAGACAAAAGCAAGAGTTTCTCAGGCCCTAACTCAGGTGCTCTGGACTGCCAGTGTCCAAGTCTGGTAGCTCAGGGCTACCACAAACTGGACCAGCTGGTTCCAGTCAGCTCTGTAATGGCCCTACCACAAGGCACACCTGAGCCCCTCAAAAAAAAAAAAAAAAAAGGATGTTTAAGAAAGTACAGAAAACACCTTAAAGGCAGAGGAGAAGGAACAAAACAAGTAACAAACAACACGGTGAATACCAGGGCCAGAGAACACAGGAGGTACCCCAGGTGCCAGAGAAGAGGCTTCCCTGCAGCCCATGGAAGAGTTGGGTAGTCCCAAAGGAACTGTGGCCCCTGGAGCACCCCACACCAAGCAGACTTTTCTCTGAAAAACCCTAGCCTATAGGGAACTCATGTCAGAACAGGGGGGAAAGTGTGAAGAGGAAGGAGTGGCAAGGAAAAACTGCTGTGTACTGACCACAAACACCCCTTATGGTGGCAGGAGGAGACTAGAGATGTCAGGAATGAAGGACTGAAGTTGAACCTGAGGAAAATAGGAGGAAAGGTGGTGTTTAATGTCTCATTTCTCACTACTTACATCTATTTTAACTGGCGATGTTAATTTTCCCTAAGCTAAGTATTGCCCACAACAGTAATTGATAGGTAGTCTTCCTGTCTTTATTTAGATCCACCAGCTTTCTCATCCTGTTTTCACCTCACATTGAGACAGAGGAGTCTGAGTAGCTGGGTGGGCATTTGGCAGCTGGGTGGGCATTTGGCTGCTGGACAGGCTACAAGGGCCTGTCTGTCCTGTTTGCTAAACTACTGCTACGTGTATTACCTCTTTGCAAGTATTAGATGCTTTTTCTCATTTACTCCCCTCATTAAGAACCAAAAAATGGACACTTAGGTCAGCACAGAGGATATTTTTGTCAATAGTCAAACACTGCCTGTCAAACACTATCAAAATGTTGCAAGTACCTCAGGACAGTTCAGGAATGGAGTTATAATTCCCAGTGTTTAACAGATTACATTGATGTTGCTTCAGATAATAGATACTGTGTCTGAACTTCCAATTACCTTGGACAAAATTGTACCTTGAATGATGTTGTTGAATCTAGCATCTATCTTCTTCACTGCCCTCTCTAAAATCTTGAAATAGTGCCTTTCCACATACACTGTGATGACAGCACAGCAAGGGTCACCAGAGCACAGCTAGCTTTAGAAGGGTGGGGAGAAATATGCTGTCCTGCACCATGTTAAATAAGATCAGAACAATACATTAACTAACACTCAGACATGGCTGCAGGCTCAAGAAATCATGATATATTGAAAACAGAGCTCTAGCTTCTCCAATCACAACAGATATCCAAGCAAAAATATCATCCTGAACACAGAGAAGCAGCTAAATACCAAGGGTTAGGGCTGGGCTGGTTGCTAAACAAGTGGCACTCTATGTCTCATCATTCCCAAAAGAGAAATGAAAGGGAGACTTACAAACTGGAAAAGAAAACAAAAACTGCTTTAAAGGAAATATATCATAAAATACATACCAAACTTTTACCAAACCCAACCTCCCTGATGGCAGAAGTCCCATAAAGTGGCAGTGTGAAATGAAAGTGGAATGGGGCAGAAAGTGGAATAACCTTACTTTATTAGTTATTAGCATGTACAAATCTTATCCATATCTTATGTATGATCCGTATCTTATGTATGAGCTTCCATCTCTGTTAAGGAGTCTCACAGAATTACAGAACCCACACAATATCCACAGAGCCCACATAGCATCCTAGTGGTATGACTGGAAGGACATGGCTGTTTCAGGAGCAAAAGCTGTCCATGTAGCCACCACAACATCTGAGCAAATTCTCTATTTTCAGGATGACAAGTTCCTCCTAGAAGAAGCCTGAGAAAATGTGTTGTGCTGCAGTTGTTAGAGCCAGCTACCACAAGACAGAGGTTGCAGGGAGAAACAGGACCAATGGCACATTTGTTTCAGAACTTCAGAGAGAAAATGTAATCAAGTTGCACTGAAAGCCAGGCTTTTCCTTCTATCCTTGTGTATTAGGACTGCTGATCTGGTTTAACAACATCTTCATACCATACAAAGCCATCAGGCAAAGTTTAGCCAAAGAGATATACCAACAGTGATATCTCAAGGTCTATGCAATTTTCCTATAAATCAAACACCAAATAACAAAAATCAGAACACATAAACTACAACCATAGTTCACAGAGTTGTGTGGAACAGTTATTTAACAGCTAAAAGGACACATTTTCAGTCACTTTCATCTGTGAGGTTAACTGAAATTTTTTTAGCAGAGCAGCCTTTGGAAAATGAAAATCAAACCCTTTTTAAAACATCTTATCTTCACTCAGTTGCCTCATGTGGAAAAAAATTCAGTACCAAGATGTAGTGTGGTTGTTCTTTATATCAGTGTTACACTAGATAGTTTGAAAGAGACGGAAGCATTGAGAGATACTTACTGATTTCTTGTCACCTTCTATCCAAAGTTAAAATAATAGGTTTGATTCAATATTTCTTAGAAGTATTTCTTGGGAATTCTGTGGACTGGACTATACAGTATTATAAAAATATTGATGATGACACTGACTTTTCATACAAGAATTCATTTATTTTCATTTTCTTTACTGAACAAATGGCATTGTATCTGGAGCTGCATAGATTGCAGTTATTTGCAATTTCATTTTTAAAATTAGTATTTTTATTTTACTGGATGAAATAATTTTAGAAAACAGGAAGGAATGGAATGCAAAAAAAGGTAAGATTTAAAAGGTCCGAGTGAGACACATACACAAGATATGAAATGAGACAATACAAAAGGGAGAAAATTGAGCAAAGATTGGAGAAACACCAGCTGTATAAACTGAACAAAATAAATGGGCAACACAGAGGAGTATAGTCTGTGAAAATTAATATTAGCAGTATCAGAGGTATGGATACTGCAGCTGTCTCACTTCACAAACTGCCACCATAAAGCAAGTGCATTGACACTGGTTAGGAAATCTGTGCCCTCCCAGAATCTGAAGATGTTCCACCAAGCCCAGGCAACTGTATCAACTGTCTTGTGGCTTGTGAAAAGCTAGTAGGTGTGAAGAAAACACACAAATACACGACTTACATAAATCCAGAGTTATAAATAAACCTGAATGTCAGATAACTGATTAACAGAAACTCTCAATGGGTAACTCCAAATGAAGTCTGGATTCAAATAACAGACTTTGGTGATAAATGTTTTTTCTCACTCTGAGTCTTTTCTGCAAGAATGCCCAGAATGCTTTATAAATTGTTTAATATCTTGTGCAGTGTTGGCATAATATGAGAAGACAATTTAGTGCACAGAACTGAATCTCTAGACATAAGCAAACGAAAAATATGTGACTCTGGTGTTATTTCACACTGACCTATCAATACGGGGCTGTTTTTCATTTGGGAGTGAAGAGGTTTTCTCTGGTGCTCTGCAGCTGTATAACACAGTCTTTCTATATTTAAGCACTCAGTGCAGGCCGACCTTTGTTCTCACATTGTGAAGAATATGTAGCTGCCTGTTTCTGCCCTTTTACTGCTGACCTTCAGTGCAGGAAAATCATAACCACACTTCTCTACACTACATGAATGTTGCAAACACAAGAATATAATGGAAACAAAACACCTCATTGCAGTGGCAATGCTACAGTGATTTAACAGACCACTTACGGAAAATAACCAATTTGTCTCTTTGTTTTGTTTTGTTTTCCTTTTTATTTTTCCTTTTCTTTTCTAAATCCTCATACAACCAATATTTGAGAATCAGCCACATCATTTCATTAAAACATCAACTTTTTAGGAAATGCATTTTAACATTTGGTTTCTTTTTTTTGCAGGTCCTGTCAGGAAAATAAAGGACCAGCTCCAGACCAGAAAATAAAGGACCAGACTGAGGAGTATTACATTGGAGTGATTATATTTGTCATATCAACAATAGCAGAAAAAATTGGAGCGCTGCTTTCTTTTTTTAATTCTAAATCAGTAATTGCCACCAGGAAACCACATTTCCCACATTCTTCTAGCAGTTTAAATATCTTTATCCTAGATCCAGGAGGATCTAAATTGTGGCTGCAGGCAGGAAGTTCAGCATTATCCCTGGAAGGGAGCTCAGATACAGACCAAACTGCTGCACTTGGTAAGCACAATTTGCAATTTCCAGGGTCACAGATTCATTTAGATTGGAAAATACCTTTAAGATCTCAAACCCTAAACCTAATGCTGCCAAGTCCACCAGTAAACTATGTCCCCACATCTATACAGCTAAAATACCTCCAGGGATGGTGAGACCCAGTTACTTTTTCAAGCATCCTATTTCAACGCTTGAATAATCCTTGCAGGGAAGAAACTTTTCTACCCCCAACTACCAGAAAGAAGGCTGTAGTGAGGTGGGTGTCAGTTTCTTTTCCCAAGTAACAGACGACAGAACAAGAACAGGAGAAGTTTAGACTGAATATTGGGAAAAATGTCTTTCTTGAAAGGGTTGTCAGGCATTAAATCAGGCTGTTCAAGAAGTAGTTACACCATGCCTGGGAGATATTTAAAAGACTCACAGACTTTAAAATACTGTAGTGCTGAGGGACATAGTTTACTGGTGGGCTTAGCACTATCAGGTTTATGATTGTGCTTGACCTTAAAAGTCTTTTCCAACCTAAATGACTTCAGGATCATGGAAACTGCAAATTGCACTGACCAAGTGCAGCAGTGATGATCTGCCTGAGATCATAGTGTCAACCAGCAGCATAATCAGGGCATATACTTGACTTCCTCCTGCTCAAACCAAGACACTCCTACAGCCACTCCACTTCAGCAAAATTCATAGATGTTTGCTCATGTTTGCTTACAGGGCTTACTGTGTAGTTAAAATGTGGGCCCTCATTTCCATTACCTCATTGATTACTTTGCTAAACTAGCTAAGTATATAACTACACATTGTAGCAATGCAATTACTAAACTCAGTTGATAAAAAAAAAAAAGCCCTATTATTTTCTATCGTATTTCATATGATGATAGACAAAAGCAGTACTTACCCACTTTACACATGCAATTTCCTGTAAACTCTACCAAGATTAGATAATTTATTGGCTAAGTCATTATGTTTATGTCAGCAAGAGCGAAGTCTAAACCTGTATAGTTATACTTAAATTAGGCTACCACTTCTCCTTGACTAGTCAATAGTGGAGCAAGTAAAAGAAAAGAAAAAAAATATATTTCATAGGTCTCATGTTTTACAGCCCTACATCTGACAACCTCCCATAACAAGCACTTGTTGAAAGAATTACCAATGAAATTAAAATTCATTAACATGATGTTTCCCAAAGCAGATTATTAAATACAGTGATTTTTAAAGGCTTTGCTTTGGTAGTTAAGGGGTGGCTTGTTTGGGGGTTTGTTTTGTTTGTTGGTTGGGGATGTTTGGTTTGCAGGGTTTTCACCTGGTGGGGGTTTTTTGGGGGTTGTTTTGGTTGGTTGGTTGGTTTTTTTAGTTGGGTTTTGGGTAGTGGGTTGTTTTTTTGGGGGGGGGGGCGAGGAGAAATCTTGTGACTCTTTTGCTTTTAATAAGGCCTGCTGATGTACGTAGTCTCTACATCTTCAACAGCATATTCTACAGGAGTCTGCAGCATCAGCAGACATCACCAAGACACGCTTTTTTGTGTCACTAGCAGAAGCTAGCACCCCCCCACACTTTACACCTGGTATGCTTTCTTTAACACTGAAGTATCATCTTTTTTCTGGGTGGCTAGTCTGACTCCATAATAGAAAAAAAATGAAAATAATGGTTTTGTTATTGCTTTTGTGGGCATATATCTCTGTAATACAAATACAGTTATGACAGACTTTATCAAATAGAAGGATGAGGTCAAAAAACAGATAATCAGACTCAGACAAGAATAGGTCATTCCAACATCTGTCTTCTCCATTTTCTGCCTGCCTACACAATTAGGCAGAGTTTTTCACCCTTGCAGATGCCCTAAAGCATACATGGCAATTAGTGTAGTTCCAGTATGTCCAGACCACTGGTTTAGATGATAATTTCAAAATAAGACCTCAAATCATTTGCAGTCTCTGAGAATTGCCTCCACAGCTGAAGTGACCCTAAGATATTCATAAGGATGTTTTTGTTGTTCCATGTTCCTCAGGCCATCAGGGTAATGGAATACTATTGATTTTAATGCCATAGAAATATTTTGCATTCTAGACAGACAGCATATTGACTTGTGTTGTATCCATTTGTAACAGGCTGCTGTAAGCAGAGGCTTAAGGATGTATATATACCTACAAACACATAAATACAAATATGCAATATACACCAGTTAAGCATTAAACAGGGAAAAGTAACTGGTGAACATTATCACCCTTTCTAGACTAACATTAAGTCTAGGACACCTTTTTTGAAAAACAAAACAAACCCAAACAAACAGAAGTGCAACACATGCTATTCCCTCTACCCCCTTTTTAAACTGAAAACATTGCTGCAGGGTGAGGGGGAAACATTGTTTCCTCTTTTTTTTTTCCCAAATTTTAATCAAAACTCAGGAAATGCTTTGAAGAATAAAAAAATTCCATGCATCCTGATTTTTTTTAATGGGGAAAACCCTTCACAACTTTCAACTATCTCTCTAAAAAGGAAAAAACTTTTTTCTTTATTTTAGTACTGAATTTTGTCTTTACTACTGGGCTACTTAGACAAAGAAAGAATATATGAGAAGCCTAAATGATAGCTTTTAGGTTTAACTGGAGTCTCAACTGGACAGTGATCTAAACCAAAGAACAATCTCCCTTATAAAAGGGCTACAAAATGCTTTCAGAAAATGCTACTGTCCTCCATAGCACAGGAGCCTAAAAGGTGTTTGTGGTCCTTGAAATCCGTTTTGCTGCCCTTCTTTTAATAACCTAGCTCTAGTTTCTCTGTGTGTTTTATTTCCACTGCCACACAAAGATTACATTTTTGTTCTATTTTCAATCCTATCAAGTAGAATTTTGATTCATAACAAATTAAGAATTGCCTATTTTATTGATTTTGAATTTTGAACGTTATCATTAAATGCTTGTATGGAGGATGCCCCAAAAAAATGGGGAAAAAAATAAATCAATCAATGCTGTCTCAAGACAAATGTAATGCATTTATGGGAGCAGATACAAGAATGCAGTTGATGGAATTTGCTCAGATTATGGAGAATGGAAAGAAGAGACACAAAACTGGTATATTAGTCAGAGCTTCCAATAAACTTATTTTTGAGGTGCTAAATAGAAGGTCACACCCAGGAACAAAAAACAGGATGAATTTTTATTATTGGAAGCAATTAGCTTGAAAAACAGTAAGGTTATGGTGGACCATAGCTGCATAGGGTAATAATGTTATGGATTACATATGACCTGAGAAATACCAAGCTGCACCAGGGGAAGTTTAGGCTCAAGGTGAGGAGAAAGTTCTTCACTGAGTGAGTTGTTCATCATTGGAATGGGCTGCCCAGGGAGGTGGTGGAGTCACCATCCCTGGAGGTGTTCAAGAGGGGATTGGACGTGGCACTTGGTGCCATGGTCTAGTCATGAGGTCAGTGGTGACAGGTTGGACTCGATGATCTTTGAGGTTTCTTCCAACCTTGGTGATACTGTGATACTGTGATACCAAGAAGGAATAGGGAGACTGCTACTAAACCACTGTACCCAATTCTGCTGGCAACATTTCAAACACTTTCAGAAATGGGTACAAGAGAGAGCCATGAGCATGACAAGAAGACCAAATACCACCACTACTAATAAAAGATTTATAGAGGTCAATCTAATTAGTTTGTCAAAGAGCAGATTGAAGGGCCACTGGATGACAATATATATATAGCCCAATACACGGGGGGGTGTTGTGTTGTGTGTGTATGTAATTTACTATCAGAATTCTTCTCAAAGGTATACAAAATCTGATGGGACAAAAAGAAGAGACAAATATAGGCAAGTCAGAAACAAGGCACAGTTTTATAATGGTGAAGATAATTAAACAGTGAAAAAACACACTAAGGATTACAAAGAGTGTTTGCAGGGGTATGAGAAGACATTTTCAGATTATAATGGAATATTTTTATTACTACTTTTTAAAATATATTCCAAAGCTCAACCATTACTGCTGGATTTGTAAGCAGAAATTGATGGTTCATTCCATGCTAAGACTTCAGGCTAGATCACAACGTAGCTTCTCTCCATCTCCATTCCCAAAACTGAAACCACCACCAAAAAAACCTAAACAAACAAACACAAAACACACCACAGAACAAAACAAAACAAAACAAAACAAAAACCAACACCCAACCAACCAAACCAAACAAAACCAACCAAACCAACAACCAACAAATTGACCCAGAAAAAAAGGAGGGATAAACAACAAAATAATTATTTTTTTTCTATTATCTTACTCTTGATCTCTCTTGTACCCCACCACATCCACTGGTGGTTCTCCAATTTTATCACCATATGGCACTAGGTATTTATTAAACCTGATCTTTTGTATGGAACAATGTTCATGTTCTTCAAGTCCAGAGAAATACGTACTCTGATCACTGCTAATACTTGTTTTACTTACTGCTTTAAAGAAATCTGTCTTACTGACACATTTGAAACGTAAGTCTCCATGGAAGAGCAGCAGCACATCATGAGTCATTTTTTTAATCTCATTAATACTGGGATTTCTTTGCACCTCACTAAGTGATGGTTGCATTAAAAAGATAGAAAAGAAAAACAGATTATTATTGATATGTCAAGAAAGTAGCAAAATGCTTCAAGCACTTCACAAAAACATTAGGAATCACAGGTATGGCTGAAAAGACTGAGGTGGAATAATCACTTTTTTAGTTCCTGCAAATACTAAGATACGTCATTTGGAGTTAAACTGAGCACAAGAATGGGTGGGTTGCACAAAAGCAGTTTCCTGACAGAGCAAATCAGCAACAAATAAAAAATCCCTGCAACAAACAAACAAAAAATTATCCCTTTTATCTTAATGCACAGCTGGTTATCTCTTGACTCTCTTTCATGAGAGAAATACGTACTATTTCCTATCATCACACTAAATACTAAGTCCTGCACATATCAATAGCTAGATATGCTTAGTTCTTCCTACTTTTGAAATCCTAATGAATTCACATTCAGCTGCACTAACAAAAAACAGTGTAAAAACACTCAGAAGTGACATTCATTTGCCATAGAAGGAACTCTCTGCTTCCAACACTACTAATAATTTTGTCTGAAATTACACTACACTAAATTGCCTCCACCTGTGCATGAAGCATGATTTAATATGAGAAGAGAAATGCCCTCAGGCACCTTGCACAAGAAAAAGATGTAACTATTCAATAAATATTCTCATCACTGAAAAGAGGTATGCTCTCCACCAGTCATTAATATCCAAAACACAAACAGAAAACTACTCCTAAGATGTATTGATTTTTATAGACATAACCAGAGTATAAAACCAACCGATACTATTGTGACCAGCTAACATAAAAAGGACCAAGGGAATTTCCCAGCCTAGTTACTGTTTGAAATAAACCATACCATTCAGCAGATTATCCAACACCAATGCAAAAGCCTCCAGTAGAATGAAGTGCCTACAAATTCTAATAAGTAATTGCAAATTTAATTTCCCTGCATTATTAAAAATATGCATGCTATTTACCCTTTAAATATATCCAACCTCAAACCTTACCTAAGGATTTGCTAGTGCACAAGTATAATGCATTTAATGTTGACACAAGACTTCAGGTATCTACTGTTGGTTTTCACAGCTGTCTTAAAGATTTTTTGCTAAAGTTTAGAGAAGAATTGACAGAATTGAAAATCTGACAAACATTTTATAGTCAGATTCGTTAATTAAGAAGAAGGGTTGCTTGACCGCAATCATAAGGTAATTTGCCTAATTCCCACAGCATTGCACTTGCTTAGGTAGCTTTAGATTTCTGCATGCTGCTTAATCACATTGCACATAGCAGCAGAGATGTGTAACAGTGTGATGGTTAGAGGTATCCCTGAGCAATCATAGGTGAATTTTTCAGTAGCTAGTAATTTGTATACTCATAATAGTACACACTACACTTGCATCAGATTTCTGTTTAACTGGTGTAAGCTATGCAGGGCACTGGTTCCCAAAGATACACTCTGCAAGGCTGTGTTGGCTTTGCAAATTCTAGCAAGTCTGAGGGATGAAGGAAGGATCAAACTTAAAACACATGCAAAAACAAACCACAAACAAGCAAACAAACAAAAAAAAAGCCATAATTAATACTTGTACATCCATAACTTAACAATACCATAAACATGCCAGCTGGTGACAGCACTCTCCACTAGTGCTTTGTGTGCTAAGAAACAACAACCCTTTCCTCCTAGCATCAAATATTGCTATTCTCTTTGAACACAATATATGGAAATTCTTCATGCACTTCTCCATTATTAAGGACAGCACACTTACATTTTTTTTTTGGTGCCAGTAATGTCCAGCTGTGACTCCTGTCTCATCTCCATTTAAAAATTATTTGCCTTTTAACACATCTATGAATGATTATTATTATTGTATGACCTGCTGCATTAGCATCACTTGCAGGGCATGAAATTAGTTTTCCTCTATTTGACACACAATAAACTACAACATGTACAATGGCAGCAAACACTGAGAGACTCAGATGGAGCTATGCAGTCTGGAAATAGGGCATATTGAGCTCAGACAATACGCTGAAAAATGAGGTAATTTCACAAAGGCCAGATAGGAGAGCTAGTCTGTGCTAGCAATCAACATTCACGCCCACCAGCTTCACTAGGTGCTTGCAAGCTATTTGTTGCTTAATAACATCTCCATCCACCACATGCCATATGAATAACCTGTGGTAACCAGCACGGACTTGTAGCAAAACAAGAAATAAAACAAAGATTTCTTATTTCAACATTGCTCAACCTGTGGCACGCTATCCTTTTATCACAAACTATTCATAATTTTCTGTGCCAATCAATGTGTAACAAGGGGCTTAAAGTTATGCCAGGAACATAGGCACTTACACAGCATTTTTCAGCTGTAGTTCTCAAAAGCTTTTTAAGGAAGAGTTTAATTTTAGCATGGAGTTGTGAGACACAATAGATGCAGTTTGCAAGCTGCAATCAATTCTCACTAAATCCTCACTAATGATCTGAAGTAACAGTAGCATTCAAGCTCTAAATGGCAAGTGGCTGCCAATTATGCATGACACGGTTTTTCATTGTGCTTTAGCAGAATATTTACTAGGAATTAATAAATTTTCTTTTGTGCCCAAATGCAAAAATTCCCAAACTGATCTCAAGAGAAAATTCCAAGCTTTCAGTACAACTTTAAAGAGACCCAAAGTAACTCTTCTGTTTCACTACTAAAAAGTAAACCATCACCAGAACAAGAGGACAGAGCCTCCAGCTGTGCCAGGGGAAGTTTAGGCTGGATCTTAGGAAGAAGTTCTTCACAGAAAGAGTGATTGGTCATTGGAATGGGCTGCCCAGGGAGGTGGTGGAGTCACCATCACTGGAGGTGTTTAGGAAGAGACTGGATGGGGCGCTTGGTGCCATGGTTTAGTTGACTAGATAGTGTTGGGTGATAGGTTGGACTCTATGATCTCAAAGGTCTTTTCCAACCTGGTTTATTCTATTCTATTCTATTCTATTCTATTCTAAATTCATCTTAGGGAGAAATTAAATCATGTTCTAGGTTTACACCTGATTTGCAAATAACTATTACTTAATGTTAGCAATAAATATGGCCAACCTGTCATACTTATCAAAATTTAGTACACATTCTTAATAAAAACACTGCACCAATACAGCATCTCATATTCAGTTCCAAATTTTTAAAACTTTGATTAATCAGTTCATTAACACAATAACAGAAATTAAGTCCTTTTTTCTCTTTTTTAAGAAATAATTTCAAAACCTGAATGGATTATGCAGGAAATTAACTTTCTTAATTTTAGTTTAATTTTTGAACTTTCCAAATCATGCTATATTTGCAAGGTACTCACATATTTTTCATTCTAACTATATTGATAATAAAACAAGAAAAAACAAAATTAATAAAATAACAACAACAAACCAACAGTTTTAAAGGCTCTCCATTTAAGGTGAATTAAAACTTTGTTTAAAACAGATATCACATAGAATGATCTATTGCTTTTCTACCTATGAATGCCACAGTTATGCATTTTATATTTGTATAAGCAGAGTCACCTTTTGGACAGCTTCTCAGAGAAACACTGAGGTAAACTAAAACCTGTAGCAAGCTTTTACACTCATCACAGAACTTGGAAGGTGAAAAATTGAGATTTTCAGGTAAGAAGAGAAAGAAGGCAAATGGATATGATAGAGGAAAACAAACTAAAAAGTTTCCTTCTTTTCCTGAGCAAGCACAAGTGCCCCGTATTTTGTCAGCTGCAAACCAAACATGAGCAGCAAAACGTGAGTTTCAGTTGTGAAACCAACACTCAAGTATTTGCTGTCTGATTTTCACTGTCAAAGTAGCTAGCAAACACTGCAACTGAAAAGAACAGCCAAAAGGCAAATCCAACAACTGGCCTGTGCTAGCCAAAGCAAGTGACTCAGCTACAATGACAGCGTATAGCAAGAAAAAGATGCAAAATCAAGTAGTTAATAGGATTGCTACTCTAGTGCAGAAAAGTAATTAAGTTAACAAATACAGCCAAAAGAGGGGGTCTTCTGCAGTCTTGATCATATCTATGCTGATTAGCTGGGCAGGATGAATCATCAGTCACAAGCACCAAGTGTGGACTTTTCAGAGTGACCTTGCTTAATGCCTATAGGAAATACAAGATTTCTTTCTCCAATACATTCAATTACAAGTAACATTAATTATGGATTAATATAGCTTTGAATTCAGTCTAAACTCAAATAAGTGAAAACATCAGGTCATCTAACGTCTTGTCCTCTGATGCTTACAAACATCAATGAAATAACAGAAATCCTTGACTGTTCAACCTCTTCCATGTTTCCTGTTTTAGCAGACAGTTAACGCTGTATCATATGCATGAGGAGATACAAAAGCCACACAATATAGCAGTGAACTATGCTGGGTGTTTTTTAACTAAGTCAGAAAATACTGGTGAGATAACATAAGACTGAGAAAAAAGTAACTAAACTACAGTACAGCTTGAAAAAGAAAACAAGAAAGAGCTGGCAGTGTTCCTCTCTGCAGTACTATGCCACTGCAACTATTCAAAAAGTTGGGTTTTTTTGATTGCTGTGATAGAAGTACTATCATCTCTTTATCAAGAAACTATGAATAACAGTTAAGAGTTACCTATATGAATTACAGAATTCTCACTATCAGAAAAAGGATTATGACTAATTTATCATAATAATGTTTCTATACACATACCTTACAGAAAAGAAAGCAACACTAAAAATGCCTTTAAAATCTTGGGATAGTTCATCAAATTTAGCAGAGCTGGTCACCTCCCTGCTTGTTTAGGCTAACCCTGACTTCGATGGTAATGATGCATCTTTGTTTTCTGCACATCATCAGACAAGTTAGAATGAGGGTCCACATGATGTATTCATCTGTCTGAACATGCCATGTAAATGAAAGGAAGTTTGCTTCCAAAATGTAATTCAGGGAAGCTGAATTGGACTTGATGATCCTTGGGGTCTCTTCCAACCTTAGTTACTGTGATACTGTGATTTTTTAAATTTAACTTAATGACTGTTACAAAAACCATTTCAAATCCCAAGCAAACCATACGATACCTCACTTTTGTTTCAAAAGCAAGCAAGCCAAACTGTCAATCTAAATTTTGTAAGCAGCAGATAACCATAAATTAGACCTCTGCATTAAGAATGGTGAGTGACTGAAAACCAAGTTTTATCTGCAGATGTAACTGTATGACTTAGCAGTAATTTAACCTTCTTCAGTAATTTCTGAGATTTAGGGCAGTATACTTAAGAGGAGATTTTCTTTTGTGACAGGATTATAATGAAAAGATACACTGAGAAGTATTTCACAGGTGTAAAATCTTTATGTACAGAGAAAACCACCAAAGACAATAACTGAACTAGCATATACCTACTATCTCAAACCATCTGAATGAAATGCTTCCTGTGTTGTGTACACAGGATAGTCTATGCAATGGTATCCAAACATGTGGCTGTAAAGTGCCAAACACTCACAGCATGGCACCAACAGCTTGCAATGTTCTGTCCTAAACAAAATCAAATATAATATGGCCATAACATTTCTCTCAAGTTTTCAGCAATACATCAGAAGCTTTTACATCAGAAAGTGTTAACAAGACTATGTAAGGCAGTGTCTTTCCCACTGAAGGCCACAAATTTCTAGAAATAAGGTGGAACATTTTCATGTTAATAGAGAGAAAAATGTGAAAAATAATGAAAAAAAACAAAACCACACAATCAAAAAATCCCAAACCAACAACCAAAACAAGCCAACAATTTTCTATGACCAAACAGCAACTCTGAAAATATGTCATTATGTGCGTTTACCAGTGCTGGTACACATCTGGTTTCAGAATGACCAGTTACATAACTGGTATTTGTGCTTCTACTGCCTGAATAAAATGCCGGTATGTATCTTCTCAAGCATACGCATACTTGTAATTTAACATTTCTCCATCTTAAGAAAATGTCTCATTACCAATATCCAAATGTTTTTTTTCTTTACCCAGTTTTCTCTGTTTGCTTTTCCTCTGGTACCTGCATCTATCCTCCCATAGTTTCACAGTTGATGCTGCAAGAGCATGGCATTCTACAACCATCCCTGGCCTTCTGGACTATGTTGCACCCTGGTCTATGGTTGTTTCATTTACACTCCACTACCTATCTAGTATCCCTCCACTGAAAGGATACAAACTTAAAAAACAAAACAAACAAACAAACAAAAAGCAGCTCTTAAGTGTGACAAATTCATGGTTAAGAAACTGTGCAATTAGTATTTTCCAAAAATAAAACTGATTGACGACTCCAGGCATCTTGGAGATTATTCATTCTTGACTAGTAAGGCCGTTGTAGGACCCTTCTAGCAAAAACCCAGAATCTACAAATTCTCATAAGCACAATCCCAATGCATTTTACTTTGGAAGAATAAGGAGAAGACTTGTGGAATATAAACTGTAAATAGATCCATTAAATCTGTCTATTTTTTTGCATAGTCGTATCACATTTCCCTGGCATACCACAGATTAAGAGATGATGGTGCTCATTGACTGTTCCTAAATATTATCTGCTTGTTTCAGTACAGGAATATTAAAACAAAGTGCATATCAGAGTAATCTCCACAAGGCAACACTGAAGTGAAAAGATTTTGTCAGTGTCTAAGAAATCATAGCTGGATACTAGGCTTTGTCATGGCCTGAAAAGGAATTTTTAGAACTATTTTTGCCTGCTTTTTAAGCGTTCTTTACACTAACAAACCATTAACAGATTGTGTTTGTCAACATGATCTGTAAAAAAAAAATTCTTTTTTTCATATGCTCCACAATAAAATGCTGCCTTGTTTGAAATGCTGTTCTTGGCACAAGGTGTTAAGGCAAGATCTGCCCTCAGCCCCTGGAGAATGGCTCAGCAGGAGCTAGCTCCCAAAAACATTTTTATAGAGGACGGGCCCACTTCCTCAGACCACTTAAAACTCACACAGAGGTTTAAATAAAAATCCTTTTTCATTATTGATAATTATTATTTCTAACTCATTGTAATGAATCTTAAAAGGAAGCTATAGAAAATTAAAGAGCTTTTATATTAATTCACAAAATAATCACGTTGCAGTTATTTACTTAAGCTTTTTCAGCTTACAGCGCTTACCCTTCAGAACCTGTGGTAGCAGAGTGCCAGTACCACAATATCTGCCATACACTGTGTTAATTCACATGCCAAAAAATTCAAAGGCTAAGGATGTCACAGAGACCTCAGCAATAGTCACTTAACCTGATAATGGTGTCAGTTTATTTAATCACATCCATTAGGTTTAGAGAGAGCCTAAAGCACAGAGAAATGGCACAGCAAGAAGTTACTGAACTACTGCAACTATACAAGAGCATGTATATGGTAATAAACTGCTACATGGAATGGAATTGAAGGGAAGTTTTCAGTGGTCACAAAGATTTGGGTTCAGATAGCTTTCCAACATAGAGAGAAATCTGAATCGAGCATCATAGGCAATTGAGAAAGGCAATTTATGATCAAAACCAGCAATACCCACAGGATCAACACCGTGTTGAGGGCCTCCTTTACAGTCTCAGCATAGCAAAACTGAATGATGAAATGACAGATAATATTCTTGAGATGCTACTTGTAACATCTGTCTCCCTTCCACATTGAGCAGGGAGCAACTAAAACATAAAGCAGCAGCAAGCAGAAATAAAAGCTCCTAGATTAATAGAGTTCTGCTCCTTAGACTATGATTTTTTTCTGGTCCTTCTAAAATGAAGTAATGATACTTTCAGCCTGACAGGAAACAAAAATCCTAATAGTAAAAGGATTACCCAGCAACTCTAACATAAGATTAAGGCTGCAATATTCATCATTGTGGGATGATTCAGTGCTGAAGACAGTAAGAGAAGGATGCATTATACACTACCTTTATACTGCCTTTGAAATTTGAATCAACTAAATACAGTGATTAACCCAGCCTATCCTGTAAGTTATGTAAGGAAGCACATGTGAAAGAAACATCATGCAAAATATTCCTGAGTTTACACTTTCAGTGTGTATCTAGCAAATACTCAGCTATTTCCCTTAAAATATAAAGTGAAATCGAACAGCTAGTATACAATGTAGAAGTCTAATATTGTTTCATTATATTAAAATATTTACATGGTTTCTCAAATCCTTTAGGAAACTACATAGATTTGTCCACCACAAATGTGTCTTCCTATCTTCCTCTCCTACTCCACCTCTTATTCCTATTGCTCAAAGGCCATCACCAAACTAGAGCCAGCATTTCAAAGAGAAAAAGCACTGATTTGTGAATGGCTTGTAACTACTGGCAAGATCAGTATAGAACATAATTTTATTTAACACATAAAGGACTCCACAGTGGCACTGATGTTCAGCCTTTTCTGTGAGGCCTCACTCATGACAGGATGAAGGACAAGGAATAACACCTTATTCTGCCATTTTCACATGAGAAAGACCACAAGGACTTCAGTTTTGTATGTTCTATTCATCCAAACAAAAGAGCTGATGCTCACATTTCTTCCTTGTCACTTATATTTCACTTCCTCTTTCTCTACTACCACTTTGATATATATGCATGGCAATCATCTCACTATCTTGAGGGAAGTAAACTGAATGCTAACAGTTCAAAGATTTTGTTACAAAGAGAGATCTATCATACATTAAGTCATTTCACTAACTATTATTGATTGTACAGTAAGAACTATGAATATTTAATTAAATAATTTATTCTCTTACCCGATTGACAGTGGCTTCCATTAATTTGAAACAGATTTTTAAGCAAGGTTTTCTACATTTCTAGACAAACAAAACATGCAAAATGGAGATGATAGAGAATTTCATATCCAGATTTTAAGCATTCCATGCTTTTATTCTCTCCCGGCTGTCCCTCTCATTTCAAAGCTTGGTTTCTGTATAGACTGATTTTTTTTTTCCTTTGCCTGAGTCAGAAATGACTCATCACCTAAGTCATGATTAAATGTTCCAGTGATGGTACATTCCATCAAATGGAACAGAGCCAAAATCTTGAAGTACTCTTTCCTTGAAGCATATTCCAACTGTTCCATATAGGCATAAATTGAAGTTACCATACTTTTATAACCTTTGATCGTGACAAAAAACAAAGGGGTGAAAACTTAACCTGTCCACACTGAATGTTCTAGTCCTACCCCACCAGATAAAATACTCTTCACAATACAACATTGAGAGAAGACTTTTATTTAGAAATCAAAAGGAAAATGTTGCCTCAACTGATGTCATGGAAAAAAGCTGCCACAAAAAGAAGCTGCAATATAGGTACAGTTACCTGGATATCTCCCTCTACAATTTCAAAGCTGAAAATAATATAAGACAGAAGGACTGCAGGAGAAGCCCTAATTCCTTACGTCGTCCTGAACATAATACACCCTGATAAAGAGTATTCACTGATTTTAAAAGAAATCCACTATTTTTAACTAAGAAGAAGCTTGGTTATAAATGGAATTTTCACATAACTGCTATGTATGTTGTACAGCACCATCATAATCCTCAACTGTAGATTTAGCCGTCACATAGACCTGCATAAACAAGCAGACAAGCGAAGTGGTATTTAAGAGAGAATATATGATTTAAAATGCCTGTCACTGACCATCAGAGAGACTAATCCTCCATTTTTTACAAGTATTTGGGAACTGCCATCTGTGAATCTGTGAACTGTAAAGTGCAACTGCCACTTCCAGTTAGAATGGGTTTTGTGACATCAGGGAGCTCAAAGCAGCATGCCAGAAAATAAATAACAGAGGAAGGTAGTCATCAGGCTGATACTCATCACTGTTGTATGGTTCACTGTAATTGAATTACTTCATTTGTTCCCCTTAAAAAAAAACAAAACACTAACAACAAAAAAACCACAAAACCAATCCACACCCCAAGATATTAACTACAACGCCAAGAGAAACAAAAATTGTATGCAATTTTTTCTCCCTTGCTATAATTACTAAACATGGGAGGTTATTAAAAAATAAAACCAAAGGGATTTTCTCCACTTAACAAACAGGACAGAAACAAATAATACCTACATCTTGCAGTATTTTCCCAACAGACCTGTATTTATTTTATTTTATTTTAACAGCGGAAGAATGTTTGAACTGCTGATTGATCATAACAGGGGTAGTGGTTTGTGGTCTGCAATTTAACAAGTACTTCAAGAAAATGGTACAGTACCAAGACCTTTTCAATAATTGTTTTTCCACAAGTTTGGATTAAAAAAAAAGATAAATAAAAGCTAAAAATTAGAGGAATGTGGGATGTTCTACAAAAGTGCCTAAAACTGTATGTTTTAGTGCGCTTTCACATCAGATTCATAATTTCATTTATAAAGGAACTCTTAGCATTTCCTTATTCAGTTAAGCTGGCATACACATGTCAAATATCCTAGTGGTAAACTCAGGAAAAATCAGAGCCCACTGGCTCACGTTTTATGAAACCAACAGCAACCAAATCTCACTCTTGACTAACATCAGGTAGTGGTCTAGCATATTCAAAAAAGGCACTGATG
This sequence comes from Dryobates pubescens, assembly GCF_014839835.1. Taxonomy (NCBI): domain Eukaryota; kingdom Metazoa; phylum Chordata; class Aves; order Piciformes; family Picidae; genus Dryobates; species Dryobates pubescens. The sequence goes on from NC_071613.1 coordinate 31,098,183, forward strand.
TTACCACTGCAATGAATAAAAGCTTTCCCATCACAAAAGCCACTATGCCTACTGCCACTCTGCCTTGTGTGAAAACACCCTGAGAGAAGTCAGAGCTAAGGAATGCCAAGTTTGCATTGTTCTCCCCGCTGAAGCCAGTTAAGACAGAACATCTATGACTCACTGCCTGCACTCCACACTGTAGGTACCAGGAATATTCTACAGTGTCCTAAGCTCTACAGTCAGTCAGAAAAAAAACCCATCAAGTTTTTTAGTTACACTGACACTAACTACACTTACTTGAAATATCTTCTTTATTCTGAAATAAGGATGCTTTAGGCATTGACCATTTGCCTGTTTGATGGGGTGTGAGGCCACAAGATCCAACTATTGCAGAAATACTTCTGCTCCTATGTACTATAACACAATACCTAAGATTGTTATTCTGTTGTCTGAAAGACTGTATTTCAATTGAGGTTTAAACAGAAATGTTGACAAAGCTTTTTAAGAGGTGAAAACCCCATCAGACACTTCAGGATGTTTTATTTCTTAACTACAATCAAAGGTTGCAATATACATGGAGCTATAGGAATGAAGCTGCTCTCTAGGAGTAAACTAGCACTATTAGAAACATCAGCATTTCCTGAAAACCTGCAAGCATCACCTGGGCATTACTATACAAATACTATTTCTATGCATGACAACTGTCAGCATAGAACATTAGGATAATTTGTCTAAGTAGCATATTTCATACTTGAGACAAAGAGGCTGAGAGGAATCCTGGATTATCTGTGTTCTTCAGAGAAAGGCAACTCTATTAAGTCTTGGTGTGCAAGATCACCTCGGAAAAAAGAAAAATAAATAAATAAATAAATAAATAAATAAATATTCTATTAATCAGCATAGCCATTCGAAGTTATTACATATGTGTTTATATCTCACCAAAAGGGGGTCATTAAAGTCAATAGCCACTTAACAGGTCTCATTTCTTACTCTAAGAGATACACAAAAGACACAAAACCTTTTCTCACTAGCATCTATCAGGCAAAAGAAACAGAGCAGTTCCTAATGAATGTACCACATATGAAGCAAACCTACCAAGGAGAAAATAGTGCCATTAAGTACTTGTTCATTGGAAGAACCTGACACAGTTATGAAGACTGATGGTGCTGCAAAGCTGCTGCAAAGCCACAGATGCTGCTTGCATTGCTTTTCTTGAACCAGAGCAGCCACTATTAGAGACAGGACAGAGCACAAAATGACCAAATACATCATCTTTACACCTGCAATGCTACAAACCAAGTCTTTGAAGCCACAGGAGGAGCGGGTCCAGCAGTTCCAGACTAAGGCAAAATACAAATTACTTAAAGAGCACCCTCAAACTTGCCACACACAAAAAAAATTATAAAAGGAAAAGAGGTCAAAATTATGAGCTCATTGCTGTATTGTTACTTCTTCAGGAAAGCATTTCAGTCACAATTATTCATGTACCAGAATGTAAACCAGAGTATTTTAAATCTCATAGGAAATCAAAATCCTGCTCTTTAACTGCCATACCATGATTATAACTGCTGATCACCTTTGTTGCTTTATTCAGTCATTTGTCATTCAGTATTCAGAAAGAAACAAAGAATTTCCATTTTCAACTAAAAAACTTCAGTCCTTCAGAACTAAGTTTACCAGCTGAAATGCAAAGATTTTATAACTGTGTGAGTACCTTATTTAGAGTATCAATAAAACTAATACTCCAAAATAAATTCTCTCAAAAGTCAGATCAGCTGCAGTAGTGCAAGAATCCACAGCTGAATCTTTAGAACAATTATTGTGACTAGATTTTGTATTGCATATAATCCTCTCTTTGTTTTCTTCTTATTTGAACATAAGATGGTTTATTAATTGCCATTATCCTGGAAAACACACAAATAAACTCCTATTTTTTTAATCTAGTGTATCACAAATCAATGCTGTTATCTTGGAAAACTGCCTGCTGTTTAAGGAATGAAACCCTGTGTGTAACAGCAGACAATGCCCACAGCACATCAGACTTCTGCATCACTATTCTGGACATCACAATGTAGTAAGTGTTATCAATGGAAATTCACAAGTTGCCCAGCTGCCATTCCTTTTTTCGCTTCCTACCATCTCACTAAATCCATCTTCTCAGCAAACTTTGCAATCTTTCCTTTCTCCAGTCTCAAAAACGTGAAGAAACATTTTTACACTTATTAGACAAATATATATATATATATATATAAAAACAACTTAAGAATTCATATAGTAAAATAATTTGTTATTTTGTTCCCTTCCTCATTGCATGCACTTCAACACACAATACAGGTTTACTGTAGTCACCAGCGCTCATACTTAGTATGATTTACAAAGTTTTCCATTTCAGCCTGCTCTGAATGCAAAGTTTGGAGACAGAAATTAAGCACTGTTCTCAAGCTGAAGCTAAAGTATTTATACTACACATAAATAAACACATCTTCATGCAGGACTATTGGAACAATTCAGTATCTGTTTAGTTTGTCAGGTTTTGCAGAAATGGGAAGACAACAGACGTTTCGGGAAGATGACCATTACTGGGTTTTCTGTTTCTTCTTTCTTAATTCAGTCAGATCACATTCCATCATTGGTGCCTGCAGACTGCCCACGCTGAGAAGTGACCTATTCCTGCACTGTCATATTTCCAGAGAGATCCTGAATCACCAGAGATTTATGGATGACACAGGTCTGGCACCAAGCAGAAAGCACTGGTGATCTTAAAGGCAATGAGAAACTTCTCAAGAATTTACATGCTTACAGAGTTACTCTGATTACCAGTCTTAGGATCAAGAAAAAGTTTTTATCCTAGCTTAAACTGCCAGGGCTTATGAAGAAATAGCAAGAAAGCAAGCATGGCATGTGACACGCAATTATGGATGCTTTGTGGGTGACACATAAACTCAAATTCCAAATCATTGTGGTACTTCAAGACACTGGAAAGTCTTACTGTCTTGGTAGTGCAATTAATGTTTTTATCTCTAATATAGTAGGACTTATGATGTTGGGTTTATTTCTGACTTCTAGCCATAGCCGGTGCCTTTACAAACCTGTGCTTAATGTCCACTGCAGAACTGCAGGTGATGCTGTAGGCTGGATTCAGTAATTCAAGTGATTTCTTCTGTGTTTGTACTCTTACGTGTCTAAATAGAGTTGGCATAAGCAAAAAGTAGCATTGTTACTAAAAAAATAAAATAGTGCAGCTGAACTGTATTGTGGCAGGAATTGTACATGGAGGTTTCTCTCTTGTGTTATGCAGCAGACCAAGCCAAAATCATCTCCTATACCTTTACGAATTCTCTAACACATGCAAAAGTGCAGACCTGTTCTGAAAGTTTTCGGGGGGGGGGAGGGGGGAATGGTTTCTATTCATTGTGCAGCTATTTAAAAAAAACAAACAAAAAAAAACAGTATCAGTCCTAAAAGTATATCTTGAAATGTACTGCACACAAAAACTGTGACTGGAATTCAGCTCACGCTTCCGGTTATGCTGAGCTTGCCAAGAAAATACTCCATCTTATTTTGTTCTGTATCTGTACTACATATGGCACAGTAACAAAGTTTTAAGAAATAATAGGAATACATCAGTGAAGGCATGAGAGATGACTCATTCCCAGTGACCATATATCTCTGAGGAGTTGAGTAAAAAAGGGGAGAAGGGGGAGGGAGGAGGGGCTGCCTGTAATCTAACATCACAGTGACTCACCAATCCACTTGATTTCCATAAGGATTTATAGCAATACACTCCAGCACATGAATACAAGCAAATAAGTAAGTAAAGCAGCCCAGAGAGTCCCTTCCCAATCAGATTAATAGCAGTCATTTAAGAAAATATTTCAGCACATTATATGGTCCTGAAATATAGGTACTTTAATCTAATAGAAAAAAAAAAAAGTTGGCAATCTCCTGGGAAATATGCAATCAGAAGGACAGATACTAAGAAGATTATGCAAGCTGCAGGTAAAGGAGGTAAATGGAAGCAAAAAAAAAGTTCTACTATTACAGAATGGTCATTTTCCTTTATTAAAAAAGGTGATCATGATGATCAGAAGTACTTTAAATGTTATCATGAGTATACTGTTTAAAATAAAAGTAATCCTATGTCCACTGGATAGAGTTTACTGAACAATCATTGAAATATACTGCTTTGCAAAGCACAAAGTAACCATTTTTTGTATTAATATGTAATTTATTTTTTTTGGTCAGTACTTTGTAGTCAATAGGAAAAGAACTATGAAAGTCTATATAGCTATAGCAGATAAAAGAAAATTTTACTCTAAGATACAAAGAAAAAAGCACTCAAGTAAAATGTATTCTATTCACTAAATGTTAGGGAACTTAAGCTAGGTGTCTCCACTTATTATTTATAACATTCACACCATTATAGGAAAAATTTAGTCTACGACTGTATTTTAAGAATGCTATTGTTCATCATCTAAAATAAATTAATAAAAATCCCTATTACATAATCAGAGGTGCTTTATCTTGAGGACAGTGTACCCAAACATATAATCTTATCATTTTAGTCACATCTTAGAATAATACTTTTTTCCCCAAAAAGGGGGGATCCTACAAATAACCTCCTAAATTCAAACAGAATAAAAATTCCCTGTAGCATACTTTAAGGTCCTACAAGAAATCTGTAGGGTAGCTATTATATATGCCTAGCTACTGCAGTTGCTTCAAGAACTTATCAAAAATAAGTGTTATCTAATATGTTCATCAGTGACGTAGACCACGAGACTGAGCACACCCTCAGCAAGTTTGTAGATGACACCAAGCTGAGGGGTGCAGTTGACATACCTGAGAGACAGGATGCCATCCAGAGGGACAATCTTGAGAAGTGGGCCCATGTGACACTCATGAGGTTCAATAAGGCCAAGTGCAAGATCCTGCGCCTTGGTCAGGGCAGTCCTCAATATCAACAAAGACTGGGAGATGATGAGATTGAGAACAGCCCTGCAAAGAAGGACTCAGTGGTACTGGTGGATGAAAAGTTGGACTTGAGCTCACAGTATCCACTTGCAGGCCAGGTAACCAGTTGCATCCTGGACTGCACTGAAAGAAGTGTGGACAGCAGGTCTAAACCAAACTCCACATGCATGAGTCCTCTGTAGCACCTGTGACTGTCAGCAGCAGCAGCTACATTAAAAGCAGCTGACAGAGCAGAGTACTACAATGACCACTGAAAATTAGATTTTAATGCACAAGGACACACACCAAGGTAACATATTTTGTGGATCTTGTAAACCCACACCTCTGGGGTAAAAAAAGAAGAAAAGCCTTTAGAGATGGCATCACACAACTAACATATACGGCAGAAAAGTAGTTAAAACAAACCACTTTTGGACTAACAAGGAACGTCTTTTTGTACAAACAGAAGAAACTAGCACCTAAGTGGCAGAACAAACTGATTCTTAATAAGAACTCAAGTAACAAAACACCCCCCAGAAAAAAAAAATAAAAACACATTGAAAAAACATATTTATTATTTTCTATCTAGTTTGCTGATTTTGTTGTTCTCTTCTCAAGGGCTTAGGTTTTATTTCAAAATACTTCTATATATTAGAGTTCTTTACTGGCTAAAGAAGACAGTCAAGATCAAAACCTCTGAATTGATCTGAATTATAAAGCTGAAATGCTCTGAACAGATGGAACAAGTACTTTGTACAGTACATGAGCTATATACACAGACTATATGTGTATAAAACAAGGAAAATTAGGTGGGTTAACAGCAGGGAAGTCACTACAGCATCCCACTACGGATGTAGAGATGCAAGTGTGAGTCCTTTGTCTGGATGGGTGCCAAGGCCTTCCCGCAGTTATCCTTGCTGTAAATAGGTAGCTCTTCATTCAAGCTGAGAAAAGGTAGACAGATGTGATACTAGCCATATTGCTCCCTTGTGTGCTGTTGGCTGCAAAATACAAGTGTGCCTTTACCACACAGGACCAATAAGCCACCTGCACCCAGAAGGGATTTTTGGCAGGTTTTGTATTAGGGGAAACAAAGCCAAGTACCAAAGCATCAATAAGTCCGTCAATTTCTTTTTAATTTAGAATAAACAATACAAAACACACACACACACACAAAACAAAACAAAAAAACAACAACAACAACTACAAAACACAAAACCCCAAACTGAAATACATATTTTTCAGCAAAGACAAAAAACTGTACCTCTCATGAAGAAAGTTTTAATGTAAGAGTTACAAGACCTTGAAAAACTGTTTCCCATTTTTACCATCTTATACCACTCCTTCAGTGTTTATGTTTTCTTCCAACTTTCCATTTCTAAATGGCTTTATTAATTTAAATGCTTCTTCCACATCACTCTTTTCTATTTCTTTTTTTTTTTTGCATTGCTTTGTCCCCACACCTACAATGCAGAGCATCCCCACCTCTTTCTCAGAGAATTCCTTTCCTTGTTCATGTTGGTTTTTAATTTTTTTTCCTAGTCCCCTGTTTACTGCACGCCTTTGCTTATTTCCACAACCTCAGCAGGAAAGAGTCCAAGCTAAGATAAAGAGCAAATGGGAACCAACAACATTCCTTTGCTACACTGTTTTGCACACGGAAGCATGCTGCTTGTGACGGAACTGTCCAACTGGCATCACAGCAATCCCTGTGGTATTTGACAAGCATGTCATGTTGCTCAGGCAACCATTCCTAATTGCCTTTTGGGATGCTGAGCAAACAAGGTGGGGGTTTTGCTGGCCTGTATGAAGGTCACACTAGCACAGTGGCAGCAAACACAGAAAAACCCACAAAACCTAGATGAGACATCCCTGTAAGCAACAAGATGTCAATCACACACAAACCCCAATCTAATCTGCAAGTACAGTCATGTAAGATAATGTGTACAACAGCTGTCAGACAGGACTACAACAACTACTAAACCAGAGACATTGATGTTATTCTAGACTCATGCTGAAAGCAGACCTGAATGTTTCTCCTGGCTTGAAAAATTAAATATATAAAGAAAAGCTATTGATATATAACAAGGTTCTACAAGAAATATATTGTCAACAACAGTTTGTCAGGGCACTATCAACATTGTTCAGAGACTGAGAAGAAAACTTTTCAGAAACCAAATATCTACTGGAAAAAAAAAAAAAGCAGAAACTTTAAGAGCAGCACCTACTGCCTTAAAGTTCCTCCAGAAGGTTTATCACAGTATATGAGTATTTTGCATCTTAAAAAAAAAAAAAAAACCCACACCATACACTGGGATGGCTTTTCTTAACTAGAAAGTCTGCCTTACATTTTTGGATCAACCAAGTTTTTCCCTGGGCATGTTTACTGACATGTTTCATAAACCTCAAACCCTTAACCAAAACCAATAACCTACTTTGGCTGTATCAATTGTGGATTTTTCTTTTAGTTCAGAGACCAACCAGAGAAAGAAAGTTCAGATTTCAAGTAACTTGGGGGAAAGGGTCCATTTCAACATCATGACACACCAAAATGATCACTTCATTGCAAATGTAGTCAAATGAAATGGCAGCTTTTCAATTTTTTCCCTATCTTTCCTTTTATGGAAAATATTTGCTAAATTTAATCCAAATTCACTAACAAAGGTACAAAAATGCAACTTGTTTTCAGAGTATACTGAACCAATAAACTGTATTTCCTAATCTAACAAACTTTAAAAAACTCTTCTGTGGATCCAAGTACTGCCTCTATTTTCTGCCAGGCCCACAGGATGTAGAGAACCACCCACACTTCACCATTTTCCTTCAGCCCTGGAGCACCATGTGACAGATACCACACAGAAGCTTACTGTGGATCCTTTAAGACTTTACCTAAAAAATGGAAAATAACTCTTTTTTTTCTTTTTAATTATGTTTATTCTCTTTTCCCTTTCAACTCTGCCCTATAACACATAAAGGTTTCTGCAGCCCACATTGCTGGATGAAATCTCTATCTTCCCTGAGTTTCATCAAACCTACACACAATGTAGAGAACTAAAATAAGCACATGCACATACCAAAATTTCATGTCTAGGAAGTGATTGGACCAGCTAGGGAGAGAAAGATGTATCTTGAGCTATTTCAGATGCTGCCCAGTCTGAGTGCCTGGAGAAGCTCAGTAAGAGAAGTATGCTGTGCTCCTTGCAGTAAATTACTGCCAGAGGCAGGACACACAGCTCAGCATACAGTCATAAGAAAGCATTCATCATCTCTTTTACTTAAATTAAAGGGTGACCTAAATTAGTGATGGATTAAAGATAACAAAAGTACCTCCAGCAGTAATCACAGCTGAACATTAATCTGTTTGTTTCAATTACTGTTGTCATGATTTCTCAGGAGGAAGCAGCACAACATTTACCTGGAATTCTATTAGGACTGCTTCTCAGCCTGAAGAGGAGGTATTTATTACCCTTAGGTATATACTCACAAGGTATAGAACACGAGATACAAAACATTTTCTGTCAAGACAATATCAGACTTAATTCCTGCATCATTAAACCCTCAGCTGCCAAAATCCCAGTCACACCTTCATCCCTGCTGTTAACAACTACCATAACATTTTAGCCTTGGTCTTGGCCAAAGCCAAGACAATCTGACAGATGTGCTGGCTATCACTCTGATCAAACAAGGTTCATATTCCTCCTCTCTGTTATCATAGACTTTCTGATAAATTAGGGAGCATTGTCCCTGCTCTGAGCTTCTTATTCACACAAGAAATGCTGTTAAACCTGGATTTTCCAATGCATGATTCAACAAAATATGGACAGGATGCTAATGATACATTTGTATGAATAAAGCAAGTGACCAAAATACAAGAGCCCTCTTCAGGGGAATCACACATGTTTATGAAACAGAACAGTTATGTACCACTGTTGAAACAGAAAATGGGATAGGGGAGTTTACTTCACAATTTGCTGGCCACAAAGACAGTTTGTGTTAGAAATTGCAACTCAAGTGATCAGGTTTTCCTACTTTCTAATGCCAGAAAAACCCACTGTTTTAAGTTTAGCATATTCTTTTAAAGTTCCTCTTACTGTTGTCTACTGAATTCATAGCTACTGAAAAATCTCCTAGCAATATCTGACAACAATCTCTATGCATAAGAATAGTTCTTAAAAGTATATTGCATGCAAGAGCAATGCTAAAAGTATAAAGGATAAAATGCTACTATATTAAAAACCATAAAAGATATTTAAAAAAAACAACAACAAAAAAAACCCAACTAAAAATACAGATACAATTTCTCCCTCTGCTCCCCATTGCCATTCACACCTTACAAACTCAGGGCATGGCAACTCAATATTTGTATGTTCACTAGAATAAAGGTTTTGGACTGCACTGACTCTGAGTCATCTATCACCTGGACAGTGAAAATATATTGTGATATATTTGTTTACACAGAAGCATTATCTCAAAAATATTATCTATTACCAGTCATAATACTGTAGTTTCAACAAGTAATTATATATCCAGAAAGTTACATCAGAAGATTGACTTACAGAGAAGCATCCAAGTTCTACTCAGATGTGAGATCTAGTCAGTGTTTTTCAGTTGAAACTTTTCATTAATGTGGACAGTTGGACTCGATGGTATTACAGTATCACAGTATAACTAAGGTTGGAAGAGACCTTCAAGGATCATCAAGTCCAACCTGTCACCACAGACCTCATGACTAGATCATGACACCAAGTGCCACGTCCAATCTCCTCTTGAACACCTCCAGGGACGGTGACTCCACCACCTCCCTGGGCAGCCCATTCCAATGACGAACGACTCGCTCAGTGAAGAACTTTCTCCTCACCTCAAGTCTAAACCTCCCCTGGCGCAGCTTGAGACTGTGTCCCCTTGTTCTGGTGCTGGTTGCCTGGGAGAAGAGACCAACCCCTTCCTGGCTACAACCACCTTTCAGGTAGTTGTAGAGGGCATTGTAGAGGGGTTAGAGGTCTTCTCCAACCAAAATGATTCTATGATTCTATATAGCCACTAGAGCTACTCAATTTAGCTACTTTTTTTCTTTTTTGAAAGCACTTTAGAACAATTTCATACCCTAAAATCCTAAAGTATTTTCTTAACTTTGACACTTCTTTCAGCTTTCAATTTCTGCTACAACTTTTTTTTTTTTTTTCCCCTTCCTTTGGAGGAAAGGATCACTCCAACTGTAAGGACAACAGTAATTTCCTTAAGTAACTCATTCTATTTTTGCAACTTTCCTTAGTCCTTGACAATAGATGATAAGTCTGTGTGTAGCCAAATATGTGTCAGCAATCTCAGCCAACATGCCTTTAGCCATTTACACAGAAGAGAAACTCCCCTGCTGTTCCAAAATTAATCAACATCAGAAAATAGCAGTAAAATAATTCCTGAAAGACTACCAAGAAAATATGCTAAAGAATTTTAAAGTGCTTGTAAGGTTAATTGTATTAATGCTACATAGTGACACCTAACAAATGCGTTGGGACATCTTCCTGACTATAAAAATTCTAAAAGGCAGATTAACCAGGAGAGAGGTGGGAAAAGAACAGCTTAGGTACTCAGTTGGAAATTGCAGTGTTCTGGATTAAAAAAAAAAAAAATCAATCTCTCATACATCCTTATTTACTCTGACTTTTAACAAACATGCTGAAGCACAAAAACTGTATCTGTTCCACCAAGCAGGGCTTCATACCAATGCATTTGAGAAAGTTAGGAAATTTACTTCCTTTTTTGGGTTTGTTTTGATTTGTTTTAAACTCTCTCTACAACTGTGGAAGGCATTGATCTCCAGTTATCACACAACTCCAGTCAGACCCTTAGCAAGACCACAGGCAACTGTGACAAACTTTAGCAGAATTCTAATGCCATCACATGCAAGACACATCCTAGAATGGAGCACCATTGATCTAAAGTATGTTGCTGTTCTATTTCTCCTCTGGCAAAGCAGATGCCGCTGCCTCCAGTGTTCTGCCCATATCCACACACGGCCTGATTAGAAAACAACGCACAAAACCTAAACTTGAACGTTTGCTTTTGCTGTTGACCCATTGTGTTGTCTTTGATCATGCCACTCTTCATTTCTGTTTGCTTAGATTTATCAAGAGAAGTGTGTATTTGCTTCAGGTAACAAACCAGCATTTTCTCTAACTCAGCCCTACAGTATTTTTAAAAGATGTGTATAGAGCTCTAGAATATTGTTAAAGCAACACATAATGAGACATAAAAATTATAACAGTTCTGTTTATAAAAATTAAACCGATGAACAAACCCTCTACAGTACCAACATGTAAACACCGATAAATTTCAGTGACTACAAAGATAACATGAGCCATCACATGACTGAATAAGCAAAAAAACTAACCTATGATAGAGATCACTTTCAGTTTAGTTTCCTCAGCAAAAATACTCACCCTCTTAACTTGAAGTACTTGAACAAAGGCTTTAAAAATTCACCACAATTCCATCATTATTTAACTCATAAATACAAGCAATAGTTGCCAATGAGAATAAAATGAGAAGTCTAAGTTCACATTATACAAAATACAAAGATAAATAAAGATTAGCTGTCTGGGAAATGCACAGAAATCAGAGAAGCCTAGAAGCCTCACACTTCTTCATTTATCCTTTAATGAAAATAATTGACATTAGCTGAAAAAGTATTGATTTTCGGTGCTGCAATCCGTGAGAGCCTAAAGAACTAAGTCATTTTTTCAGCATACTGAGACTGTTTAAAAACTTCAGCGAGGTCTGCCTGAATTACTGTCTGGATCTCATAACACACCTATACATTTATTTCAGACTTGTCCTTCTAAATGAGAAACTCACATTTGGAGGTTGTACCATTATGTTTAAATCTGCTGCAGCATGGCTGAAATGTAAAACCCGTCTGGACAGACTCACCATCATAAAAGGAAAAATATTTCACTTGCTTTTATTAAGAAATGGCATCTTACACTGCTATTAGGCACAAGACCTATTAGGAAAAATACTGATTTGCCTTGCCTGTGCTTAACATTGAGAATTTCTAGGCACCTTCCCAAATTTTTTTTCTTCTCATATTCCTCAGCCTCTGACAGCCCCCACCAAGGTTCTCCTGAGATAACAAAAGACCCTCAGGAGAAGCACAGAGAACTGTATGAGCCATGAAGAAGTAGCTGGAGGGGAGAGGACAGAACAACAGTAGCCTGGACAAGGGGACATCCATGTGTCTCCAGAGAGGATCAGTAAGCCTGAGCACAGGACCATTTCTCAGAGGTGGGTGCATTAACAGGTAGGGAATGACCTGCAGAGGAGAGGCAGAACAACTGAAGAGGGCAAGAGCTAAGAAAGTATATCTTAGAGCTGGAAAACATGAAAAGTAAAAAACATACTCCTGGTGCACCTATTTAAAAAAAAAATAAATAAAAATCAGAGTTAGTTTGCACTCACTACATTTCCTTATAAGAAAATAAATTTCAGCTATAACAGATTTATCTAATGTTAGTGGGTTTTGGAGTGTTATACCACACTGCTATGATACGTTTTCCATGGCAAACTACCCAGGATTCAGCCAAGAAAGCAGAACTACATGTTCCTCAAGGTATCTGCAGCCTAAGAGTAGTTTCCAGCAGCTTTCAATGCAGGAATATTGCCAGAGAAGTTAAAGGATGAAAATTAACAAAGCTGCCATGCCCTCCACGAGCACATTCTGCATTTCTCAGCACTGAGCACAGTAGCCATAACCAGATGAAGCAGAACTGATGAAAGAAAAAAGACAGAGAACTTACCATCAAACACACACAGTGGCATCAAGAAATAAAACTGCTTTGTTAGAAGATACTAACCCTTTCCTGGGGAACATTACAAGTTCATTAATACCAGCTTAAATAGTTCTGGTTTCCTGTACCTAAAACCCCTTCAATTGATGTAAGTTAGTATACTTTTGCTCCCAACAAGGGAACATCACCATGTTTAGCAAGCCATTGTTAGTCTTTACCTGTTTTTCACACAGCATTATTCTTTACTGTATCTATGAAATTATTTTTACCAACTTGCTACAAATAACACAAGTGAAAAAGAATGAAGAAAATGTAAAAAATGCTGAAGTCACTAGATGTAAACTTTACCACAAATGCTGTTTAACATAAGAAAAGAACTACCAAATAGCAAATAGTATATACATCATAGATACATGACTGATGTTATTTGATAGCTTTATGCAAAATCATGGAGTTGATGTGCTCACAAAGATTAAATCATAAAAGTTTGCAAATACTAAACAAATATCTCAAAATTCTACAAAACATTGAGGAGGAAACCTAATAATGAATATATCAGAAAGTAATTATACCACAAATAGCATAAAGTGGCAGTAGCTAATATTAGCACATGTATTTGCACCGTGAGCAGGCACGCAAGGGCCAGCACAGCTCTGGACTGGTCAGCAGGTATCAGAGCTGAGGGCAATGATCCTTTTCCCCCACCCTGTGCCCAGCCCTGGTACAATGAATCAACAGCTTGGATAACATTTCAACTATCTGAAAGTGCACACATCATTGAGGATAAGTGTATATTTTAATCTATAAAGATGGTACAATTAAGAAGAAAATGAGGCAGTTGAGAAGGCACAAAACATCCAGAGAACTATCAACAGTGATCTGTGACCCCCGCCTCTGGGGAACTGGCCTAGGTGATTCAAGTGGGAAGCCTAAAACCTAGGGGTATTAAGAAAAACATCACAGATTAGGAAAGGCCAAGTGATTACAACATAGCTGGTTTACTACCTCTTCCACCTAAATTTATTGTTCATGTTACATTGATTTGGCTGAACTAACACCACAAACAAAAAAAAATTATGAACTGGAATTTGCATATTGTAAAAACAAAGAATCTGCCACTCTCCTCTTCCTAGTGTGGCTCACAAAATTTTGCTTCACTTTGTAGATTTAAAATTTAAACTTCAACCTATTCAAGCAGGTGGACGCACAGCATCTGTTACGGAAAGGGAAATTGCTGTGAGCTCGACCTGCCATGTTCACTGTTGCACTTAAGAGCAACTGTAAGAGTCTAAATTCCTTGTATGACTCAACAAAGATAAAATCACTTGCTGCTTGCCCAGACAATATGTTGTGGGACAGAGCAAAGACCAATCCTGGATGCAAATCATCTTGTGACTGCATCATGATAACACTGGACTGCAGCTGGCCCAAGGACCCAGCCATCACACCTTCAGGACAAGATCATTTCCAGGAAGGGAGGGTGGCGAGACAATGGACTCACCACCTGTTTCAGGATGTGTAATGGGTGTGTGGGCAGGTTAAATGGAGAAGGGGAAGGCGGAGGCCCTCCCCCCCCCCCCATCTAGACCCCTGCCTAAACACACAGGATTACACAGAAAGATTTCCTGGGGAATGATACCTGGATATTTACAGGAGGATTTCCTGGCTCCTGAATTCCTGAGGGACAATGCTTGGACACATACCTAAGGACTAAAAACTGTATAAAAGACTTGACCACTACTGGCTCATGAGGAAGAAAAACGCGGAGGAAGAGGAGGACCATGCCGCTGAGAAGGAAGGAACCCTCTCTCCGTGTCCTAAGTCCCGCTTGCTGCCACTCATGGAGCTGACCCACGCTGCCCAGAGGGACCTCATCTATTCTCCAGCCAAAGCCTCAGCACCCTTTCTCTACAGACCCAGGCTGCCCAGAGGGATCACATCGCATCTCCAGCCAAAGCCTCAGCACCCTTTCTCTACAAACCCAGCATCTTTCCTCCACAGACTCAAACTGTCTTGGGGTGGGTGAGGGGTGTGGTAATATGATTCCTTTCCTCTTCTCTCTCTCTCTTCTCTCCCTCCCTCTCTATCTTCTCCCTCTCCCCTTCTTATTTCCATTTTATTTATGTAATAAATAGTCTAGCTGTTGATATTTTGGCCTTGTTTTGTGCCGTTAATTTCACAACACGGGAATATTCAAAAGAACTAGTCTCTTTCCCTCTCCGGACCGAGACAGCAACTAACAACTCTGCAGATCCTACAGCAACCTTTGCATTGCCAGAAATGGAAATAAAAATGCATATCACACATTAGACTTGAAACTGTTTCTATCCCTTAAACTCACAGATACTACATAAGCACATGGAGCTATCAGAGAGTCCTGTAAGGGTCTGAAGGTTAGTCAGTCTGGTAATTCTAACCCTTGTACCCTGCCCTGGTTTGAGGTCAACCCCATTAATCCTCAGCTCATATTTTGGGAAAAAACACAACCATTAATGTATTAATCAGAGACAGAAGCCTCTCAAATTATTACTTGTAAGCTCTGCTACACAATATTTATAGTGACTGGGCAGGGGACAGAGTATGCAGCTACTGAAGAAACAGTTTGTTTTTTTAAAGCCTATTTTGTATTGCATGCCACTGTGAATCACAATGCAGAGGCCTGCTCAAAGGACCACCATATATTTTGCATTTAGCTTGCCACAACGTATTTTCACACCCACACAAATACAGGTCACAGTTACAGAGAGTTACAGAACTTTTTTCCTTAACTTTTCTCTTTTTTTAAAGTCAGAGAATGGGTTATTTTTGCCCATGATTATGCCACCCAAGAACATTAAACCAGGTGTCAACCATGGCCTGACCATAGTTACCAGAAGCTACACACACAAAAATGCAGTTCTCAGGTGCAAGTGGACTGGGAAAGACAACTTGCATTTAGCTGACAGGAAAAGGGGAAAATAAAGATGGATTTTACATATCAACAACCATTACAATGAAAGATACAGAATTTGTGCAGCTATGGAACTAACTTTCCAGTAGCAGGGGCACTCCAATACTTTACATCCAGTCTCAACCTCCACATACCCTATAGCCCCATTTCATACCATTCCCATACTTCTGTTTTCTGCAAACACCTTCTGGAGAAATATTGTTTTCCAGAAACATTTTGAAATCAAAAAACACAGATTTTAAAAAGGAAAGAGACATCATTATTTCCCAGAGAGATGTGTGTTATGCTCGCACTAGCGTTGGGGACTCCAAGATGACTCAACATCAACTGCTAGTTTCAGATCTCAACAAGCTTTTTTACTTTGAAGCTTTTTCCTTATAGCTAATTTCCACCATCAGCCATCACTTTCTCATCCAGCTGACCCATTCCACTCTGAAAGAAACATTTGTCACTAAATTAACCATTCCAGCTTCCCATTTACAAGGTGAATGTCCCTCCATCTGGTACATCTATTACCATTTCTGTAGTCATTTACCAGCAAGATCTTCTCCAGAAGATCAATCCTTACCAGACAGCAACATGGATAACCAGCACCTTAAGTACTGAAGTGTATAAGAAAATAAGCTGACCACCACCACTTCAATTTATTTTCTAAAGTAAGAAAACTTTTAAAGAAACTTTTATCTTATGCCTGAAACCTCAAAAATCATAATCTGAGTCCATCTGCATTTGTTTCTCTCCACACTTCTCAAATCACAGCGCCATCACTTTCCAAATAACATTGAACTTTATTTTCAAAGACAGGATGGGAAGAAACAATTAAAAGTGTTTTCCTGAATGAGATCACAAGGGTGTCAGGCAGCTCTGATAAGGTCAGGCATAAAAATGTTCATACTGCAGAAGTGGAGACAAGATCTCATTTGCGGTCCCACCGCAGAAGCAGTCTGACCACACACAAGGAGAAAGACAGTGAAAGCAGAATTAAAATGGGAAGAGGAACCACCAGCTGGGAACTGTTCCTACATGATGTTCACAGAAACTTCTCTTGACCCAAATCCTATTTAACATCACCTTACCCATTTTGGGTTTGTCACAGGGAAATGAGGTGGGGTGGTTGCAAGAATAGAAGGATGACTCTGTGTCACAATCTGGTCATGTTTTATTAAGCAGGAGAGGAGTGGCATTTATGTTCCAGCTTGTCTATTCTATGAAACATACAAAACAAGGTCCAGGTGACAATGGCATTAGAGAGTAGGGCACAAAATGCTCACCCCAACTGCTCAATGTGTGTAAGTCCTGGCCTGTGGCCTGGACCTCACACCATGCTGCTCTGTTCCAACTCAGTCCATCGGGTATCAGAAGTATATTCATATCCAATATCATTCTCCCTCATCCCTTGCAACTGGAGCTACTGCTTTACTTCTTTATTGCTTTCTAATTTAAACTGTTGACAGCCAGCAAAGATCTCACCAGTTCCACAGACAATATCTAACATCAGTTAGCAGTGGCCACCAAAATTTCTGTAACTCTTTGGTCTCTCAAAATGTGGTACAGGAAGTGTGAAGTTAGCAACAGTTACAGAACAATATTTTTGTTGGGTGGTTTCTTGGTTTTGTTTGTTTGTCTCTCCCAAGAGTAATCAGGTCAGTTTCAGCTGACTTCTGTGTGATCAGGTAGCCTTCACCCCTATGGCACAGTTTTCAAATAGCCTTTCCTTTGAGCAACCTGAGCTTATTCCATCTCTCAACAGAAAAGTTTGCAGTCCATCATCAGAAAAAGGTTATTAAGAGTCCAAGATAAGGTATCTTGAAATCATTCATACACAAATATAACTCACTTTGTGTTTAATTATTTTTATAACAAAGCAATCCTAAATATATATATTCTACTGTACAGATGTAAAGGATCTAATCCTTCACAATAATTCACTATCTTGAATGGAAACAACGTATGCTATAAAAAAGCTTTGTACCAACAGGATAGCATTTGCATTAAAGGGAGGGACCACATTCAGTACCACAGACAAGTTAAATTAATCCAGCCTTTTAAATAAAGAATCCATAAGGTCCTTAGCATCGCTGCTTGGACTAGAAATGTGCAAATCAATAGGGACTACACAGAGCTTTCATGATTTTTCAGTGGTTTTGTGTGAACTGAAAAGTATGAGGGTTTCTATTGCAATTGCCATTGTAAAATAGGGAAAATAAATCTCTTAGCAGAGTTATGAATGCAACCAGTCAGATAGCACTGTAAGAGATCATAACCAAAACTGAACTTCCTATCTGCTGAATTCCAGAGAGATTCAATTTATCCACCTGATTTCCAACATCTTGAAATAAAGTGGAAAAGATTCACAGGGGTTGAGGGAGGGCTTAAATTCCACAAATGTGAAACGTTTCATTGAGGAACATCAAGTTTTTAAGAGATGCCCAGGGACCATGCTCTGCTAGAAACAGATACCAGCCTCCAGCAAGGAGACTTTTTTTGATTGATTTTTTGGTAAAAAACATAATCTTTGAATCTAAAGCAACATGTCACCTGCTACTTGTTCTTGCAACTGTATATTAAGCTCACGGTCAACCAGAGATTTTTCTTTACACCTCAAGTTAATATATGCATTATTTGCTTTAAGAGTAGTGCTTTCAGCTAGTATTCAAATACATTCACTTTCAAAGAATTAAAAATACAGTAGGAAATTATTGCACTTGGTTTCAAAATGCAGCTGTTGTCTCTGCTATAGTGAGGCATTTCTAAAGATCATTATCAAATGCTCCTAATCTTTAGGCCATTTCAGAGACATCATCTCACTCTTCTTCAGTCTCCTCCTCCTTCTCCAAAGCTTCTCTTTATAAAGTTATAGGACACAAGTGATGAGATACAATCTTTTTTAGTTTCTGAGTTGGTGATAGAAGAGCTTACATTAAAACTGTCTGTAGGTTTCTCAGAAAGACAAGCCTAGAAATTCAGCAGCTCCCTTCCTGCTGCTAGCACCCATTACTGTACATAGCCCTTAGCACATACTGACACATACTTGGAACCAGCTGGAAATTCTGTAAAATTAACACATACACTCCAGGAAAAAAAATGTAGAGTTTCTAAGCACCACCTGGTTTTTTATTGTAGACAGGAAATACTAGGGCCTGGGTTTGCTTTTAATGCCAAAATAGTTGGACTGGAAAGAACCTCTGGATGTTAGTTGGTCCGATTCCCCTTAAAGAAAGTAAAACATACAAATAAAAAAACATTTCAACCCTGGTTTTAACCTCTTTCAATAGCTGTCTCTAGTATATTCACTTCTTTCCTCCCTTAAGATATTAACGAGTCTGTTCATCCCATAAGTTTCCCTAAAAGACACAAGCTTGACTTTCTATACATGATAACTCCTGTGGTCTTCTCCTATCTTCCACAGTCCATGTTTAGCAGTCCTCCCTTTAACGGGCTTATCACCTGTCAGCACCAAAAGATTCTTCTATCTTTTTTCCACTTATCTAAAAGGAACAAGCCCAGAAGAGGGATAAGCTAGAAACTACATTCACTGGGATATATACAGCAGTAGAATTTAAAGAAGGTCATGTTGGACAGAGCCCTGATCTAGCTGAAGATGTCCCTGCTCATTGCAGGGAGGGGGACACTAGATGACCTTAAAGCTGCCAACCCAAAATAATCTATGACTCTATAATTTCACATTCCTTAGTATTTCATAACATTACAACCAAATTCAGTTCACAATACCTGGCACCTCATTATGCAACTTTCTTTTCACACTTCTTACAGATGGATAGTTTCCCTATCCATCACCAAAGTCATGTTTTCAATCTGCCAAAAATCAAATATCCTTCAAATGGCCTGAGCATGTTTACTTTTATTTGTACACAATGCCTGTTCCTGCTTCATTCAGCATCTGGACCCTTGATATGGCAAATTCAATTAAAAAAAACCCAACAGCAACAACAGCCTAAAAGAGTAGGCATTTATCTTAATATTCCACTGGGAAGGATTTCTTTTTTTTTTTTTCAATCTCACAAGCTTGAAGGGAATTCTGAAGAAATTCCTTTTAGAAGTACAATTGCCCAGAATAACATTTCCCATGAAAATTAACTACAGAAACTGCTGCCTTTTCCCATGCCAGCACAGTCAAAAGCTTCAAAACTTGCAGGCGTTTAGTTACAAGAATGAAAGAAGGAGGGGGAGAGGGGGAGAGGGGGAGAGGGGGAGAGGGGGAGAGGGGGAGAGGGGGAGAGGGGGAGAGGGGGAGAGGGGGAGAGGGGGAGAGGGGGAGAGGGGGAGAGGGGGAGAGGGGGAGAGGGGGAGAGGGGGAGAGGGGGAGAGGGGGAGAGGGGGAGAGGGGGAGAGGGGGAGAGGGGGAGAGGGGGAGAGGGGGAGAGCCTCTCAGTTTTTACATATATCATAATAATCCAGAAATCTCTGGGAATTGTTTGAGTTGTTCAGTGTTTACCAAAAAAAAATTAAAAATAGAAGAGACAATTTCCTACCATATATCTAAGGGTTAATTAAGCCATCAGGATAGGCTCCCTGTGTACATGCACACACACTGAAAATACAGGCACACATGCACATCAGCAGCAGTGAAGTGCAGGCAGTTTCCTTCCCATCTTCCACTGCAATACCACTATCAGTGACAGCAGGCCATCCAGTGTGACACAGGGGGCTGACCTAGAGGACTAATTGTCCCTTAAGAAATACAACCCTCCTGAGACAGAGCCACATGGTACAGAAGTGTAAATCCTTAGGACTAACATGCAAAAATAATCCCCAGGGAAAGCCCATGTTGAAGTCTCATGCATTTGGCAAAACGAGCATAAACATTCACTCTGTCACACTGAGAAATGCAGTGGTAGACCATACCTCAGAAGAAATGTGAAGCACTGAGGGGTAGACACATGTACATATTTCACAAAGATACATGCTGCAGGACTGAAAGATAATGAAACAGTACTCCAAACACCTCCTGCCTTCATCTGCAGCATGGACTGAAGGAGGAAGTGGCAAAGGAGAGCAGGCCTCCTCTCCAGCAACGCATGCCAGAGCAGGATGTGGGGAACTCCCCTACTGAAGAACTCACAAATCTTTATCTTTCCATAGCCATGGTGGCTTTGTAGTATGGTCTGAAGCTCAGCTGCACAGTAAATCTAACACCTGTGAGCAAAGTTATGTTTTTGATGGTTGTATAAAAACACATCCAAGCACATAGAGTACAACAGCACTTGGGGGAAAAAAATCAAACAAAATAAATAAACCCCCAGTTGTTCCTACAGGTACACAGACCAGTGTTTTGTTATTCCTGGGTGGAACTGACGCAAACTCCAGACTAGCAAAGATGCAACAGAAACTTCGAGCAACACAGAGATTTATGAACAAGCTCCCAGAATGGGCTAAGAACAGAAAAGGGCCTAATAAGGAAGACTGCTAATGAGATTTGAGCTAATGAGATCTAATGACTCACAAACACTGTGGAGGATCTGGGAGTGTAACAGCAAACCGAAAGAAAGTGGAAGAGAGCCTGAGAAACTACAGTACAACAAAGGGTACCTCTTCCAGCCCACAGCAGCAAGGGAAAATCTTTATAGAGTCTTCAGTCACAAATCCTGCAATGGTTTGTTTTTCCAGATATACATCCTGACATTTACTTGCACAGAAAACACAGTTCAAATAAAAACCTCTCAGGGTATTTTAAATTACAAGCATTGTATGCATCTCTGTTAATGTATCCGAAATTGAGAGACAAGAGGAAGTAGTCCTCCTCTTACGTAGTTTTACACAAACATACGAGCAAAAACTATTTATTGTACATACATAAATACAAGTAATTTTTACTAAACACTTAAGATATTGTGATCTATTATGACCACATCTGCTTAACCTCTAAAGGTCAAGGTCACATCATTTACACCAAGATTTTAAAAGTCTAATTATTGTATCTACAGCTATATGGAAAAAGGCTGGTTATTAGCAAAGGACTATTATAAACCAAATACAATTATATTACACAGAAACCATTGGATATTTGATGAGACTTTAATCTTTGAGCTGGTATCATTCTGCAAGTTAATCATCTAGAGAACAGAAAATCTGTTAGGAGTGCAATTAAATGTACTAGTTCCATTAAAATTGAGATGATATAGTTAATTGTAGTCCTAAAATAGCTGTTTCCTCACACCTTCACTAAGCTTTTGCCTTTTTTTTCCTTCTACTGAGGAAGAGTCTATTTAAGGAACACTTTTCACTTAAACTCTCTAATAAGGTTTATGAATACTTTTGTTCTGTTACATTACCCCATACAAGTTGCACCTTCCATTCGACCTTGGATTCCTAGTTTACTCGGAGATGTACAGGAAGGTCTTTGCTTCAGTTACAATTAACCCATAGTATCTGCATCGCTAAAGCTTTTGGGAAGAATATCAACAATGTAGCCTTGCAGCACACTAAAGCGGTTATAAATTTAAACGAAATCACAGGCCAATGGCAAAATGTACTTCAGACAGGCCACTGGCAAAACCTTCATCAGATGCCAGGAGCACCAGCACTTCTGGCAAGCAGATAATGTCCAACCAACTGTATTAATGAATCTATACATATTCAAAGAAAGTACTTGCAAGGCTTTTACAACACTGAACGCAAATTGGAAACACAGGCCTTTTTTTTCTTCTTTTCTTTTGAAATAGACAGAATGAAATGAAAAAAGGTATCCTAGGAGTGTATCTGATCTTACAATTTGTTCTCACAGACCAGTGTATTGGGGCATTTTTAATTGCTATGCATGACAGGAGGCAAGCGCCACGACTCCGGGGAGCGGCAATCAAGCCGCCGGGCCGGGGTGACACCGGTGCCTCCCGCCGCACGGATGCAGTTACGTAACCCCCTCTCCCCCAGCTCCAGATGCTCCAGCTTGGCCCCGGGGCCGACAGCAGCAGCCCCTGCCGGACCAGGCCACAGGGTCCGCAGTGGGCCCTCCACCGCGGAGCCGCGGCGCGCTTCCTCCCTTACGGCGAACCGCCGCGCCCTGCCGCCCACCCCGGCACCCGGTCGCGCAGCCCGCCCAGCCCCGGCACCGCTGCGCCGCGCAACCCGACCCGCTGCTCCCCGGCACGGCCTGTTCCGTCGCTCCGGCTTCAGGCCCCGTCCTGGGCAACCGGCCCCTGCACCCCGACCGTGCGCGCCCCCAGCGCCGTCGACTCAGCGCCCACCTCCTCGCCGGGATCCGCGGCGCATCCCTGCTGCGCCCCACCGCTCCCCACTCCCACCCGCCGCAGCTCCCCGCCCGTCTGACGGAGAAGGGGGGCGGGCAGCCGCGCCGCCGCTGCAGCCCTGTCGCGCCGCCCCCCCGCCCGCTGCCCAAGGTGCCCTCCGCGCCGGCCGGCATCCACCTGCGGCGGGCGGCTGCTGCTTGCCCGGTGACAGGTACGGCGGGGATGAGCTGAACGCCTGATGGGGCAGGAGGTACCGGGACGCTCCCGCTGAGCGCGGCTGCGGCCTTCTGTGCGCAGCGGCGGGGCGGCGCCACGGCACGGTGCCGGGGCACGGCACGGCGCAGCACGGCACGGCACGGCACGGCGCGGCACGGCACGGCACGATACCGGGGCACGGCACTGCACCGCAGCTCGCTGCTTGCCCCCCGCGACCAGCCCCTGTGTCAGGCGTCAAGATGATGTCGGCATGTCAGAGAAACAAGGCAGCAGCGGGGACCATGTAACGGGCTTCGGTCAGGAGATCGGTCTGAAATTAAACTGGAAAGCACGTGGGCAACAATGGGAACGTGGTCAAAGAGGGACCTTCCTGCCCGGAGTGGGAGAGTGGTGTCAGACAAAGGGACTTCGTTAAGAGACCCGGGCCTAAGCACAGAGCAGGGTCGTCAGCAGCTGCTTAAGAGCTATAAACTGCCCAGCATTGCACTGTCACCCTCCCAGCAGGTTTCATTCGGTCTTTGTCTTCCCATAATGGGAGACTGTTGAAAAAAACATGCTAGATACTTTTGAAAACCAACAGAGAAATTACTCTCTTAATTTAATCTACATGAACTTTCTTCTTACTATATTTTTTTCTGTAGCTGTTGATTTTCTATCCCAGTACGGACCCCATTGGGTAACAAATGAAGGCATGAACCCCATTGCTGTATAGCAATGAGATTCCAGAAATGCAGACAATCTGAGAAGTTCTCCCCAGAAGTCCTTTATTGCTGCATTGTAGAATCCCCAGCATTACAGAGTCTCAGAGTCCCACTTACAGCCGAAGTCCCAGAAGCCATTAACAGATGAAGCAGCTAGCAGAAGTCCCTTGTGTGTCTCTTACAGCATCCCTACACC
This sequence comes from Dryobates pubescens, assembly GCF_014839835.1. Taxonomy (NCBI): domain Eukaryota; kingdom Metazoa; phylum Chordata; class Aves; order Piciformes; family Picidae; genus Dryobates; species Dryobates pubescens. The sequence goes on from NC_071613.1 coordinate 31,122,176, forward strand.
AAAGCCCTCACTAGACAAAGTAGCAAACTAAGATAAGCAGAAGTCCCTAGCAGCCCTCACCCCACAATCCACCTTATAGCTCAGAGGGGCTGTGTTTTGTACTTGTCATCACTCCTTAACCAGTAAAACCCAACCATATACATAAGCTAAAATCTTTTCCCACTTACAGGTGCCAGCAGATTAAGGAGATGACTTCTGTGGCATATTCCAAGGGCTGCCAACACAAGGATGTTGTTCTTAGCTCACGTGGAATGTTATTGTTTCACTTTTTGCAGCATGCAATTGGTCAGCTAAGGAATCATGCACTCTGCACCTGTCCAGCAGCTGCCCTCAGAATGGTGACTGTAAGATGCAGCTTCTTCATCACAGCTTTCATTACATGGCTTAGACACTCCCTTGGAAATGGGAAGTGAGACTGTCTTGTGTGGAGAAGCTACTGAGCGGCACAGGTTGCCCTGCCGTAAAGACAGGTTGCAGACTCCCCTATCTGGTCAATGACCTCTGGCCCCCTGGTTCTTCTGCTAGAGCCTAGTCAAGCCAGCACCCTGTCCTCAGGCATGCTGCTGAGCTCTCTCTCAACAGAATGGACTGACTCCTCCAGGCTGTCCTATTTAAACCCTCCAGCTTAGTGCTGATGTCTGGTTCCTGGTAACAAGATGAAAAATACATTTTGTCATCCAAGAAAATCAGTTTAAATCCCTGGGGAAACAGATGCCATTGCCAGCAAATTTCAATAAGAGAAGGGGGAAATGGCAAATTCCTTGGGAAAAGCAGAGAGATTTACAAGATTCTAGAAATGTAATACCCTGGCACACAAAAGCTGTAGCTGTTTTCCTCTTGAAGCAGAGAGCTTCAAAGAAGGTTCCCTTGGTGCAGTATTTTTAGTGTAGCTTCTGGGATAATTGTCTCAGAAAGAAAAGAAAAAAGCTTTATTCTCTCAGCTGATTTTTTAAATGTGGTTGAATAAAGTTAGAGAATTCATTAAGTAACATAATTTTTAATTTTCTGCATTGTTTCCATGAGCTGAAGCAGGAAAAACACTCTGTGATTTTGGGAAGCCAACACCAAAGCAAGTTTTCATATAAAATCCATGGAAAGATTAAGAAACAACCCACATTCATTATGGAAAGCTTAATAGTATCAGGAATCTAGTCACTTACATTTCTCCTAAAAGAAGTAAGTGACTGGGGAAGAAGATAAAAGATATAACTCTTAACTGTGTCTGAAGAACACCATTTAACACAACCATTATTCATTTCAGTCAAGGCCATTCAACATCTCTGACCTGAAAAAGCAAACCATGGACAGAAAGAAATTACAGAAAATTCTGTTATTAATTAGATGGCTTGTTTCTGAGCAAATTACTTCTATAATATTCTCTAATCTATTCTACAGATAATTCCCCCCCCCCCCCCAATTTGCTTACACCAAAGAGAATGAACATGTAGAACAGCACTTCAAAAATCGTTTAAATGACATGTTACATAGATGATGAATGACACTTGATGATCTTTGAGGTCTTTTCCAACCTTGTTGATTCTATGACTCTATGAAGTGTATGCACACAGATACCTTCCTCACCTTCCAAGGGTTTATCTACATCAAACTTTAGTCCCAAAATAAACTATCATTTGAATTGACATTTCTCAGGTAATTGTAGAAGATAACAACCATATCACTTCAAAAACACTGGCAAAAAAAAAAAAGTTAATATAAGCCAATCCTATGTAGTCTTATATAAACCTTTTGAAAAACATGTGGTTGTTACCTAATGACATGAGAGAATTTTTTGGATTATTTTTATTCATCATTTACACCACCAGGAGCAAAGGTTTGAACATCTTGAAATGTTGAGGTAAGAACATAAACACAGGAGAGGAGCTATATTCTATTTTGTCCATCCAATAATTTGACCTGTTCTTCAAGTTTAGTCTCATTAACAATTAAGAGGCATGTTCTGCAAAAGGCAGCTGTAAAACAGTTTGATTCTCCATAGAACGATAAAACCTCCACAAGTTAAACCATAGAATTCTTCCTGCAATTCCTGGCAAGACACAAATGCCTTGCCAGGCAGCAGGGAAGTTTACAAAACATCAGGCAGCGGGGGAAGTTTACAAAACATCATATGAAATGTTTGCTTACTGCCTATGCACTGACGATAAGCAGACCTGCTAGCTTGGAAAATACTTACTTGCAAAACCTGAAGAAAATTTTCTCCTGTAGTAGCAATATTGCTGTTTCTTTGCTGTCATGTATTGCTGGGGCAGGTGTGTGCTTAGCAAAATAGTACAAGGCAAGACACAAGTAGCAGACACATGTTTTTATTAAAGATTTTTGAAAATTACACCTTTTCTGGTTTGGGGTGGTTGTTTTTGCAAATTAATTCAAACTATCCGTAACTGTGAGAGTACAGCAGTAGTAACCAGTGAATGAGATGCTTTGAAGAACAATCATCAAGTAGAGCACCAAACAGCATGTAAAGGTGTCTGATAATAAAACAAGTTAGTCAGAAGGAGAATTCAGGAGGCAGCAGGACATAGCAGAACATGCTGTAAAGGCAGCAGAAGGCAAGTGCCAGCAAGATGGAAGCTGGATGTGCCCTTAAATGCAGTATCACAGGACTGAAAAGCCATCTCCAAGAATCAGGAAGCACAGCTGCCATCAGAACTGACATTAGATAACTCCATTCCAAGTAGTAATTGTATTTCTTTCACAGATACTGACCACACAACATATTAACATTTTTGAGTCCTCCTTAGAGCTGAATTACTTGGAATACTTCTGGCCCGGTACCATTGCACCTAAATAGCCTAAAATTACTTGTGTAAGGACCAAGGATCTTCACAGTCTTATGAAGAGGAAAAATTACTCATGGTAAGCAAAACAAAAGCTGATGTTGAGTAGCTGTAGAAGGATTTGACAACAGTGACTGTTAGGGCAACGAGACAGCAGCTGAAAGTCTAAGTCGGTAACTGCAAACCAGTGTAAACAGTAATGAAAATAACCCTAACTAAACATACATAATAATGGGCTCTAAATTAGCCTTTATCATTTGTAGTCATTGTGAATAGTTTTTCCCAAACATTATCTTGCTACTCAGCAATAGTCCAAAAGGCAAACAATATTAGAAATTACTCCAAAAGCAGCTGAGAATAAAGCAGAAGAGTTCATTACATCCCTACATAAATCCCTTGTGCACTTGAGTGCTGGTTCCTTCCAATGAAAATGTGTAACTAGAAAGTGCATGTATACAGTTGAAACACACACAAAGGTAAGGGAATACATCTGTGCAAGGACATTAATCTCTAGCTGGAGAACAGACTGAGAAAATATTGTCTTCCAATCTATAAAATCCCAAATGATATGTCACAGGCTGACAGGAAAAGGATCACACACTATTTTCCATCACCCAACACTTCAAGGAGATTCAGTAAACAATTGGGCAACAGGTTTAAAACAATACCAGGGAAGAGCTTTTCCATACAAAGTGTTAATAAATTGGATGGCTTGCTGTAAAGCACTATAGAGCTGAAGAGACCAATGTTTTTAAAGCAGAAGTTATACAAATGATCTCTGTAGCTGCTAAGCACAGTCATTTCTTTCACAGTTCCTGCAAGGTGCCTGCTGAAAGACGCCCAAGAAAGGACACTCTTCATCTGCCTTGTTTCACTGTGTTCCCTGAGTATGAGTTTCTAGCCACTGTGGAAACCAGAACACCAGATTAAATGGACCTCACTACTGGTCCTGTACAGCCATTCCGGTGGTTTCTTTTCTTTTTGCTTTTTTTACTTTCTCCTCAGTTACATGTGAGGAACCAAGGAGAAGAAGCACCTCTAAGTATGAAAGCATACTTCTGCCTCTCCCCATCTTCCCCTAGAGTAAAATCACTCTTAGTTCTTGACCTTACTGTTCAGGTGTTTTCTCTGTTCTCCAGAAGAGATATTAGAAGAATTGTTTTTATCTTCTCAGCATTTTGCTCTTCAGTTTTAGCAGTGTTAATCCATATACACTGATCTATTAAATTCCACCACCTTTTCTTTTTTTTCCTCCTCTCTTTTATACAAGACTGGGGCATGGCACAGCAATAGAAATCCTGAAAGTACAATATAAGATATAGAATACGCATATTCTATATACATATTAGAGATGCACATGAATTATAGATATACATTATATGTGTTAGACTTGGAGGGAATATAACAAAAATACTTTGTATATTCATAGGCCACCACAGGAATAAAATCTACAGCAATCTTGGGACATCCTGAAAGAGAAAGGGATTATGATTTCTTCTCATTGAAGCAACTGGAAAGGGAAGTAGAAACAGAGATGCTTTAAAACTCAAATGCCACATGAAGATCTTACACAGATAATCATAATTTTTAAGAGTTCTGTTAAGAACATCCCTATTAAATACAAGAAACTAGAAAGCTAAACAGCAAATCTGAAATGCAGTTTGTCAGAACTCCAAGAAACCCTGAAGACAAACATATGATAAATATGATAAACAAAATCTGCATGGTTGATACTTTGTATAGCTAGCTGTCTCTGTACAAGGAAAAGAGTTTGTTTCATACTTCGTTTTGGCAATGGATGATAGTCCCATGGCCTTGTCTTCAGCGGAATGCATATGATTTCTCTACTGTATTGACTGCAAAACCAAAGCAGTATGAGCATTTTAAGCTACGTATTCTAAACAACAACAGAAAGGAATCTCCAGCTAGAAGGGTTATACTGAAAACCCTTGTAACAATGCTGACTATTACCAGCATTCTAATTTCTATCCTCTCAATACCTCCCCTAGAATAACTTTAGAAAGGGTTAGTGGTACAGTTTCTTCTGCACTCTAAAAAATACCCAATTATTTTCTCCAAAGCAACAGAGATTATCCAGTTTCAAACTTTTCACATGGTCTCTAGGATAAAATTTCAAGAATGTTGTTATATACAGGCATTGAGGCCGTATCTATACACCTCTACTTTAAACACGCCAAGGAAAAACTCAGTGTTATACCTGTGTATGGATAACCTGCATCCAAAATTCTGACAGTTTTCAGTAGCTAAGCTGGTCTGTTGTCACAAAGAAAGGCACCACATTTTAGTGTCCCCCAGAATTATTGTAATAGAAGTGAACCCTGAATGGAAGCGAGTACTATGGATCTGACCAGAAGTCAAGTGCATCAGAGGGTCAAGACATACAGTACATGTTTTCACATGCCATTGCCTTTGATTTTGTGTGGATTAAATATAGCTTCACTCCTGCTATCGTCAGATGTAACAGTCAGTAGGAAGAGGATTTAGTGTGCCCAGGATGAGGACAATCGAAATTCTGATACTTTAAATAACTTTCAGCTGTCTTATAATCTTGTGCAATTACTTATAATTTCAATTTCAGAAAATAGTTTCTGCATGTATTTGCATTTCCAAAAGCACTTTTATGTCCACATACCTGACTACACTGTTAATACTGTTCTGTTTTCCTTAAAATGACATATGAAAAAGTTATGCACTAGCACTTTTCCAAAGACAGAACTCAGAAGATCTGGAAGAATTCCCAGGGTATCTTCTGTACTCCCATGTTCAAGTTTCATAAACACTTTCTCTAAATAGAGTAGGGTCTGGTCAACAATTAACTCTTCAGTCTTCATAATATCCTTCAGATCTTGTGTGGTAGCAGTATATTTGAATACTTCATGCTGGGTGAAGCCCCACCTTTCCAGCCCCACAGAGTTTGCAGGCTTTAAAGAAAATTTCATGAGAGGATTAAGGTTGGGGAGCAGGCAGATGTATACTGCCAGAGTAGATGAAATAGAAGTTTTATAATAGTATTTAATTAATCTGACAATACAGTTCAAAACAACAGTTCCACCATCTATGAACTATGTGAATCACAGTACTGAAGCATTATTTTCAAGCAGTGATTTGTGGTATTTATAAAGCACCAAGGCCACAAATGCCAAATGCCCCAAGCAGCTCCTCTTTCACACTTCCTCTAAAGCATTTATAAGCAAGTAGAGCAAGCAGTTAAACCATGCTTCATGTTCAGTTCAGCTGCACACTTCTCTTCACTCTTTTTGTACCCAGTCATCACCCGACACAGAGGTGCCTTGTTTTGTCTCCAGTTTTGGCTACCAGAGCTGTCCAAAGCTTCTGGAACCACCTGGAGTTTGTTTTTGAGTGCAATACAGCATCGGGCTGGCTGCAGGAGGCTTGATCCTGGCTGTAAGCTGAGCTTCTGCTGCTGTGGTTGTCCTTGCCAAAAGCAGAGGCTGTGGATGAGTGACCTGATGTGAGCTAGTGCTGCGAATTGTTCAAGTGAACTCAAGAGAACTGCAGCTAGGGCTGGGCTGTCAGTACAAGTGGGAGGAACAGAGACATCACACAGCAGGGATATGGAGAAATTACCCAACCACAGAAAGCACACATTTGTTAATAACATATCTATTTAAAAATAACCTTGGTGCATGGAATAAATAGTATACAGAAATATTCTGTATACGGTATTTTTGGGAGTCTCAGAAAATTTTTGTAGTGAGCACAGTAATTTTAAGATTATTTGGCTAATTGTGCAGTTGCAAAATTATGAAAAGCCTCTGGAACAGTAAGAAAAAACAGAAATAGACGTGGGACCTGTGCAAAGAAAGTAGGTAAATCTGTATTTCAAACTTTAGAGGCCATGAAAAAAAACACAATAGTTTCAAAATTCATTCCAAGTTAAAGTAGCATCTGTCTTCTCTAAATTACTTTTGAACTAATTACATAATTTTTATTATTATTTTAGGTGTTTGAAATTGAAATACCTTGAAATAATTCTCTATAAAAAAACCAAACACACATCCCACCCAGATCCCCATAACACCACAACATTTTGATTAAGAAATTCCATATCACCTTAGAGGAAGGTTAAGATTTTCAGAAGCAGTGTCAATTTTGAGTTGCAGCCTCCACCTGCACATCCAGGAGACCAGTGACCTCTGCTGGAACAGGGGGGATTGCTTCACTATGCTAAGGCTTCGGCATCACCCTTTTGTCCCTTTACTATAGTGGGTTGGACTTGATGATCTCGAAGGTCTTTTCCAACCTGGTTAATTCTACTCTACTCTATTCTCTCCAGTTTCTTTTGGAGATTTACCAGTACAACTGCAGTTCAAATCTGACATTCTGTGAAAACCTTGAGCAGAATCTTTGTCAAAACATGAAGTGTACATTTAACAGATAAAAGTTTAGGAAAATTGGTATGATGAAAAAATGAAATGAGTAGTAATGTAGACATTCAGGCAACATAAGCAAATTAGTGTCTCTCTCCAGTAACACAAACAAAAGGCTTCTCTGATGACCAAGGGGTTATGACTCAAATGGATTTTTTCTGGGCATCATGTAGCATAATTTATGAAATCTGTATTATCTCATTTTCAAAGGTACAAAAGCCCCATTTGATGCCAACAAACTACAGCTGATGAACACAGCTGAAATCCAAGACACTTACAGAAAAGAACATTAAATTCTACTTGCCAACATTAAAGCACTAATACTGCAAAACAACATTCGAAAAAAACCCTATACAGCTTTGAGCAATTCATTAACCACCAGGAAAAGGAATGTAAGTGATATTTTTTTCCAGTACAAGAGCCTAATGTTCATTCTCACAGCAGAGTTTTGACTTGCCAATGAAAGGAGCTAGAAGAGCAGCAAATCACTTGTCAGTAGTGTTATTAAAATAAGGAGTGAAGAATACCACATCCAAATAAAAAGTGTTCAAGAACTTTAAAATAGCAAATTGTATTCACACAAACTAGTATTTGGCTGGAGAAGGCCAGTACATCAATGCTTTTGAGAAATATACTGAACTCCTAGGAGAGCAATAATGATTTTGCTTTTAAGGCTCTTCTTAAAAAGTTACCAAAATGCTACAAATAACTACCTGAGTCATGGACTGATTGACTAGACTGATTCAACAATAACTGAAAGGGAAAGACATTGTCTGCTTGCAGACTTGTTCCTTCAGGTATCTCAAACTCATAGTACTGAAAATAAGGAAATTTCCTTACTCTGACTACCAGCCCAATTCTCTTCAAGACCAGACTGAACAAGTAGGCAAGAACTCCATCACCAGTAGACAGAGCACTGATTTTCCATACCCAGGGGAGTGCAGTGGCCCACTATTCCCACAGATGTGCAGCAACAGAAACAGGATTGAGAATAATTAGAAAATGGCACTGTTCTGTCTACTCTGGAACATTACTTCAAGTAGTAAAAGGTATCTTTTAACCTCGTGTGTATTGAATGCTCCCTCAAACACAATCCTTCTTTCCCATCTTGGATGGCCATGCTCAGACACCAATCACTTCATTTTGGAGTGTTTACACTTCTGGGGAGGTTTACATCTATGACCACCACAACATCACCTAAACACACATGCATCCACATGCAGTGCCACATTAGACAAGGGATCTTGACATGGGAGAGACTCAAAAAGGCCAATTCAAACATGTAAACAAGTAGTTGCTGTTGTTGTTGTGTTTTTTTCTTTCACTATATTCTCAGCATTTCACCTGGCACCTAAATAACACACTCTCCACTATCTGATACTTCAAAGTATTCTCTTAAGCAAAGGCAAATAAAGACAGCAAAGGTCTGCATATACACTGAAAACATGCTTGCACTGCTACAGTGCATTACCTTTTGTAAGTTGTGGTTTAGCTTACTCCTGCCAGGCAGATCCCCCACACCACACACATTCAGCAGCACGTGTCAGAGTTGCTATACAAGTATTGTATCACCTTCATGTTTGCACAGCAGGATTAATGCTTTATGAAAGCAGAGGAACCATGCACACTGTACAGTTAAGGCTGCAAAAGTGCTGCTTGATGGGTCCGAAGGTTTGGATCTGTGGCAACCTGGTCAGAACGACTGCCCCTGAACAAACACAGAAAAGCCCCAAATTCTACTCAAAATACAACATGAGGGCAAGGAAAAAACCCAAACAAACAAAAAAACCCACAAACCTATACATGCAAAAACAACCACCAACCGAAGAAAAAGAACCAACAAACCCAAACCAGGGCTTTTCCAGAGCAACCGTAGAAAAATGACAACCCTCCTCACAATCAATCTTTGGGCCAAAGTCAGAGACAGGACACAATTCTCCAGGCTCAACCATAAACCTGTTTTGTTTATTATGTAATCTCTAACATTTACAACAAATTGAGCAGGAATTTTACAACTTTTGCTTTAGCAATGCAGTCCTAATTTAACTTCCTTCTTTGTGCTGAATGGAAGAACTGCTCTTGGGGAAAAAAAAGTTGCCAATGAGTAAAGGACCGCATCTTAACACCTAGAAAACAAAACAATGTTTCTTAGGAAACCTTTATTCCGCAACTTCTTCACATTTGAATTCTAATATTCTTTTGACATAATAGTACTGTTTTATGAATTTTTGAATACCCTTTGTGTTACTTAAAATTCAAACTTCTGAATCAATTGCAATGACAGCACACAGTCTCATAATCCCCTCTCTGTAATGCAAAAATATTTTTACCAACACTTTAGGAGGAGCAAGAAATAAAAACTAGTCGAGGCTACATCTTCTATTAGGGACCATTATGAATATTAGAGAAACACTGTGTATGCTACATGTAAATATTATTCTAACTGCACTAACAGTAGGTGAAGTCTCACATTACTAGATGGCTAATCTAAGTTTGTATTCTTTCAGTATTTTGAGACAGCTGACTGTAAAGCACCAAATAGTAAACCTGTAAGTTTTGAGTAAGCATATCTTCCAGTTAAAATGATTGTATCATTTTCTGATCCAACCTCTTCTTGCCTGCCCCTAATCTATCCTAAACCCTTAGCCAGGGGCATTGCTGTAAGGAGTACATGTCTTTTGCTGTTGGAAAACAATGGAAAAATTAGTTTTGCCAGCAGCTCTCATCCACCTACAACTTGAGGTATTTTCCAGTACCTTTGAGTTTCCTCTTTGAAAAAACACAAAAGGAGAAAAGGAGGCACCGGCTGTAGGTAAAAACATTGCTTAGATTAATAAAGAGATACAAAACAAAACCACTAATTATAAACTGCTTTGTCTTTCTACATGCACTGTTGAGATTGGGAAAGTCAAGGGCTTAGAAGCACCAGCAAGGAGGCTGCAAGGAAGGTTCTCCTGGTGAGAAGTCACATTCTTGGAGAGGGTAAGGGGCTGGAGAAGCAGGCAAAGACAAAGAAAGGAGCTCTGTGAGCCAGAAACCCACAGCCTGCCAGGGATGCTAGCCAGAGAGACCCAAGACTGGGGACCGAACAGTTGCACAGCACAAATCCAGCTTTCTGCCCAACCCTCCTGAAAGCAGTGACCTTCTGGAAGGGAATCTGACACCAAGTTTCCCTACCACTGCTGGCAGGGAAGGGAGAAAAAGAATAAACATGCATAAAATTATGAGCTCAAATCTTGTTGGATTTTAAATAAACCCCACTATCCAGGCCAACCACAGGCTGTCATTCACTCCGTTTCCCATAACCCAATCCCCCACATTAAATAGCTCTCCCATTACATTAAAATGGTATATATTGGCTGTGTCTACTCTGAAACCCAGTTTGCTATCCCATGCCTGGTATTTAAGGGTGTGTTCTCACCTCTTATCTTCCTGTGAACCAGGGATTTCTTAGAAGGTAATCTTTCTGAAGGTGTTCAGAGCCAAAGGAAGTTATGGGATCTCTCTCCCCACATCAGTGGTCAAGGGACAAGGACACAAGACCTTAGGAAGCAGGATGCATCCAAGAGCTCCTTGTCCTCTAGCACATACAACCAGAATTTATCAGCTTTATCTGTGTAAGTTATTTTAATTACCAGGATATTTTCAATTCATCAAGTAGTATTCAGGAATACACAGGAAAATACTTGGCATTTGAAAATCATCTGTGCAAATACTTAGTCAAACTAACTTCATGTACCCTTCATCAAAACTGAAATCCAAGTCATCCTGCTGAAATGCTAAATTGTCCAATTATGATTTAAATAACATGGAGAACTCCTAAGAGATTATAATCAAAAAACAAAAGACCCCTCTCCCCTAAAAAAACAAAACAAAACAAACAAAAACACCAACCCCAAACCACCAACCCCTCAGAACAAAACAAAAATCCCTAGATTCCATACTTCCCCACAGATATAACCAAAGGACCTCAGGATAAGAAAGGATAAATATAAGCAGTTCTGGTAGTCTGGCCCACAGTCAATGTCCTTTTCACTGAACAGTATACAAAGCAGAATTAATATTTTTGGCCCTAATCAACAAAATACTTAAGAATGTACTTGAACAATTTTCTTGACTATAGCTATTTTCTTAAACCTAATTTAATACTGTCGGGTTTGCTAGCAGCTTTTCTCCTATGAATTTACTGTACTGTACTTCAGTTTGCAATGCAATTTGGATCACAAGAAATGTCTTCTGTTTTTGACAGTTAAAATCTGAATCAGTATTAATTAACCAGTCAAGCCACTGCTAACTCCTTTATTTCCTCCATCACTGTAATATCCATCTTGGAGGAGGAATTAAGTTAAACACAAGAGAGAGATTTCTGTAATACAAGATTATAGACTACTACAAGAACAAGTATCAGTTTACAATTTTTAATGCCTAAGTAGTTTTCCAAACTACATGCCTGCATTTGCAAAACCAGAAAGTACCATATAGAGACACAGAGAATCAACTAAGTAACACTTTTTAAAAAATTGTAAAGTAAAAGCTGTCAGTGTCCACAGGAACCATGTCTAGTCACGTTTTCAGTCAGTCAGTCAGCTAGCTGAGGGTCATGTTATTATTTAGTTTCTGTAGAAAAAAAACACAAGTACAAAAATAGTATCAAAAAGCAATGCATGTATTTTTATTTTAAAATACATTGTTACAATGGCATATAAAGCTTTTTAATATATTAAGATTAATACTTAATTTTTATGTATGCTTCTCTAGCTTATGAAGAAATACCTCTTTTTGAGAAATACATGAAGTTCAGCAATTTTTCTCAAGGATACTGTTGACACAAAATACAGTTAACTTTGTTTCATTTTGAAGTATCTCAACTATGATACAATTCTTTTTGAAACGCTCTGGTGCAGAGAAAATAAATACATATTAAACATCAGGATTTAATGAAGTTTTAACTAATAAACATAAATCAGCAATGAAAGACTTCTTCCAGGAAAAGGATGATAAAAGACAAAAACTAAGCGTTTCATGGCAGAAAAAATGTTTTTCAACTTAGTAACTAAAAAATTATCTAAAATACCAAACATTTTCAGAAGGGGGAAAATGCAATTAATCCATTTGCTGTGGGCTACAGTCAATCAGCAATGATTACTACAAGTCACAGAATCTAGAAACTCTTTTCTAAGCACCACTTGAAAGTGTTTTCACTTCCTGAGAACTGTTAGAGATGGGGCTCAGGTTTGTGATTTTGTGGGATTTGTTTTGTTTGGGTTTTTTTTTGGGGGGCGGGTGGGGTGGTGGTATTGTTTTGGTGGTTTTGTCTGTTTTTTCCTTTCCATGTGTGCTGGTTTGGGTTTCTGAGGGGGTTGTGGTGGTCTATATAAAGAACTGCTAAGTTACAATGAAGACATTAATTGGAATCCCACAATGCATTCTTCTGAAAGACATCTAATTATTTCCTTCCTTTTCTTTTTTTACATAACCAGCATCAGAAATCTGCAGTGAGGTGCTCACAAACTACTCAGAGCAATGCAAAAATCTGAGTAGAGAGTGCAAGATAACCAACACCACAACCAAAGATAGCTTCTGCTTCAGCAGCTGCCTAGAAGTAGACACTAATTTTCTTCTCAAGCCTGTATCAACTGAAAGCAAGATGGTTTGAAGCAATTATTTTGACCTTTAATACTTACTTAGCATAGTGGGAGAACCTCATCCAAAAAAAAAAAAAAAAAAAAGAAAAAGCCCCTACATTAGAACTTAAAAGTCATTAACAAAATTTTTTTTTGTTTGCATTTCCATCAATTCTCTGTTACTTTTTACTACTCATAAACAAGTGCATTTTCATGGACTTGTAGGAGATTCAGAGCCTGCAAAATTCATTAGATGGGTTGGTTTAGAATAACATATACATCTATTCAAACTCTCCTGAGAAACAAAGGTTGTTGTAAAATAGACTGCTCCTATGACCAGAAGCTTACGCTGCAAGGGCATTAGCACTAGCATACCATTACCAGAAAACACTTTAAAGAAATAATTTTGTAAATTCTATTTGTAAAAGTTTATTTACAGGAGAAAAATATCTGGAGAAGAAAGATCTAAAATTTAATTAAAAGATTTATTATTTCAATACAGTTTTTATTTGAACTTAATCTAAATTCTAATGAATACACAAATCTTATCACAGATTTTAATCAGAAAACCTTGTATAGAATGGACTATTGCAGAAATCCAGTCACCTTGATAGAGATAAAAGGCAAGCAATACAACAGGACTTTATTTTTAGGAGGCAATGTTTTCCTTAAGTTAAAACTGACAGAAGTTTAGCTATAAGGATTATTTCCTTCAGTTAAAGAGGAAAAGTTAATATTCTCACACCTTAATAGAGGGGGGAAGGGGATACTATTTTGGAGGTGGAGAAAATTCCATCCCCTTTCACATGCACAATTTAAAGCTGGAATTGAAAGCCTCTAACTACTGCAAAACCTGTCAGATCAATGTAGAGTCACAGAATCCTGAGCTTGAATTAAATGAACAAGCCCTTCTAAAAACCATCATGGATGGAATCTAAAAAGATTATACCATTTTGTCTGAATTGATGAAACTAGCTGAAGGACAAAAATAGAGCAAGTAATTTTGCCTATCTGTCCTAAGAAGCAATAGATGCAGAGACAAACTGCCAGGAGACTCAGAACAAGAAACCTGATGTACAGGATGTAATGAGATATAACACAGTAAATTTAGAACTCTCCTCTACCTTTTTTTATTGCACAGATACAGTAGATAAAAGGCTAACCAGAGGGGAAATATTCAGCAGTCATTTGCACCAGAATTACAAGTAATTTGTCCAAGACAGGTTTAGAGTGCCAGTCTTAAAAAAAAAAGTGAAACTAGTACTCTTTATTATTTGACAATTTACAGAAATGCAAGAATCTAGGAAAGGACAACGAGCTCTGTTGTAATTTTGAATACGTAAAAAGATTATTCTTCAAAACCAGCTTAATTTCTCCAGTTTTCTTATTAGGTAAAACGGCACAACAGCAAATGTGTGTGTCCTAACCTCACCTTACGAGGGAATTGGGGTTTATAAATATGCAACAACAGGTATATATTAGAATCTTCAAACATAATTTGAAATACAAAGTTTAGCCTTTTGAATATCCCATTCTGTGATCAATTGCTCCTTGTGTCAGAGGGAGATCTTAAAGAATTCAGAAACCACTCTGTAAAAACATGTCCTTAAGAATGTGGGCACACACGTGTATGAATTTAAAAGATTTAAAAAATTCCACTTGAGGTTGTCAATCAGAAGAGAACCTCCCAACCTTCTCACTCTTTTGTTTCTTTGTTTTTAAAAAAGAAAAAGCAAGGACAAATAATCTTTCTAATTCTGAATGCATAGTGTATCTGTACTTTCCCAGTAAAAAGTAGTCAAGGCAGACTGGTAACACACTACACCTTACATCATTATTTTTCCTGCAGTGACCAAGAGGTTGGCCTTTTATTATTGGAAATAAAACTCACATCAAAAAAAAAGAAAAACTGTTTATAAATATAAGAGCACAGGTACAATTTACTTGAAATACATTTGCCAGAGCTGCTGATTAAAAGGTTTCCAGTGAGTTTTAGCTACTATCAAATACATAAAAAGAACGCTAGAAATCCATTTTCCTAAAACCCAAGTTTTGTATAAAGACTAAGGCCACCTTTAGTAAAAACTCCTGACCAGAAGAACAACATGAAGGTCCTTGGAAAAAAGAAGGCACACTGTAAGCAAGACCTTGACTGAGGAGTTGCAGAGACCAAAAAAGGAGTGACACAAGGAGTGAATGAAGCTTAGAAGTAAAATATTGATCCAAAGAAAGCCAGGATTTCATGTTATATTTTCTAAATGACTTAAAGCAAAACTGCATGTTCTCTAAAACTAGTATGGCTAATAAAATTATTTGGAAAATTCCATATTTGGGAGTCACTTTGTAGAAAACAGGGCTTAGCTTTTCCTCCCACATTTCTCCTTTAGTAATAGTGCTAATGAGAAAAAATAAAGTCACTTTAATCAGACCAGTGTTTTAAAATAAGGACATTTTGGTCCCTGAAATCTACAAAACCCAGCTTTCATAGGCCATAAGCTTGAACTAATAAATTATCAAACTAATTATCTTAAGAATACATATCAATCCCTTCACAATAGCCTCCCCCAGTATTTTCCTCCACTATCACACATTCCAGTTACACTCGATACCTGAGAACCCAGATGACTCAAATATCCCAAACCTTCAGTTTCACCAGGAAATCTTCCCTGTGTTTCCCATGTCCTTTTTATCAATTTATCCCTTCCCTCCTCTTCAAGGGCTGAACTCTGCATTTTTACCCAACACCATTGTGAGGGCACATGTATTTAATGAAAGACAGACACGCACAAACTGATCTCAGTTCCTTTATTTTTCATATTCTTTTCAATGTAACCGATACTCACATGTAGACAAAGTGAATATTTCTGCGAACATTCAGACTGATGTTAAATCAACTGGTTCACATTGTTCAAAAATTATAAAAATAGATTTTTTTTCTAAAACATGTACATGTGTATATATAAGCATATGCACACCCATGTACACTTACACATACACACACCACAAATTGCAAGGTTTTGGCTAATAATAACTTAATCATTACATGCTCATACCTAGCTTAAAATAGGCAATGTATTCTGAACCAGTTATACTGAAGTTCAAGTAACAGCTAAAACTGGGTACTCACCTGCTCAGTAGGTTCTCTGGCGTTTGTTGGATTCCTCTGTAGGTGAGTCTGCCAACCTTACTTTAAGTCTGACACCATTCACAATCTTGCCGTGTAACGCAGTTATGGCATCACTGGCACTTGCTCTGTCTGCAAATTTTGCATAGCCCACATTTTTTCCAGCCACAAGGTAAACTTTTATCAAGTGTCCAAAACGACTAGGAGGTGGGAATGAAAAGAAAAACATAATTTACATGTTTTGCTGTAACATAGATAGTTATTATCCAATCAGAAGCGTATGTGATTTGGTAGCTGCAAAAAATATGTTCTTATATATATGTTGCATTTTCTTGTACTGCTTTCTTCAAGAACTTCCATTTTTCATATTCCCTTCTCTAGAATTTCAAGCAGTAATAGAAAAACTCAAAAGTTCATAGCCAATGTTTTGTATGCAATATTACAAAAGAACCATTAAGCATCACTGATTTATCTCTTATTTAAATCAAAACATAAAGCTGACCAACACCCTAGTATGGCACCCAAAAAACCCCACAAGGAACAACATGACAGGGAGGGGGAAGGAGGGGCAGAAATCAAGTGCACACATACACAAACCAGCCAGTAATTTAGAGGCTAAACTTGCACCTCACCGAAAATTAATTTGCTGAATTTTGATTTGTCATTGAAAAGCTCTCACTGACATGACTGACAATGCAAGTGTAAAGCCTTATTGAAAAGCCCAGATTTTCAAGTCCTGAGATTCCTACAGAGTCCCTTAAAAAACATTTTTAAAAAAATCAAATAAAGTCTGCCTGTTTTGGACTGAAGATATACAAGTACCAAGAGTAGGGTGGAAAGCCTTTTTCTTCTCCAGCATCTGATTAAGGAAATCCTGTGTATCAAAAAGCTAATTTTAAATTCCACACAAGTGCATACTGTTTCTTCCCCTGTCCTGAGACTTTGAAAATATTTTGGTTTTCCAAAGATTTATTGCAAATATCAGCTTTTAGAAAAGGGAAATGCCTTTTGCTACCAGAGTACACTAAGTGGAGATAATACAAAATACTGGAGGAGCAACTGAACTATAGATTTGTTTTAAAAATGACAAAAGTGACCTTTCAAGTCTTTGTTTCTCATAAGAAAGGTAATGTGAAAGTGTATTTGTTTTGGCTGAGCTGGAGTTAATTCTCCTCAGAGCATCTTTGTAGTGCTATGTTTTGCAGTGCTGTAGCTGGGCGTTGATAACATACCAGTGTTTTGGCTGGTGCTGAACGAGTACCCAGGCTGTGCTTTTCCAACATTTCCCTGCCGCAAGAGTACGCTGAGGGGTGGGCAAGATTTTGGGAGAGGACAGCACCAGGCCAGCTGGCCCAAACTGGCCAAAGGGATATTCCATGCCATGTGACATCAGCTCAGACTGCGTATACTAAATTAAAGAAGGAAGTGGTGAAATATTCATCCATGGCATCTGTCCTTCAGAGCAACCATTACATGTTAAGAGCCTTGCTTCTTGGGACCAAAGACCATCTGCTGATGGGTAGTAGAGAATACCATCTCTCTCTGCTCTGGCTTCCACACACAGCTTTTTCTCTTGCTTTGCGTTATTAAATTGCTTCTACCTTATCACCAGCCTTTTGTTAAAGTTTTCCCCTCTCCCTTCTGCACTGTCTTTTCTGAAAAGCTTTCATCATGAGAGTTTTGTTTTCAACACTGATCTTAAATATTTCATGGTTTGGTTTTTTTTTTTGGCCAGAGAACACTTATTTGTAAATGAAGTCTTACCAGAACACATCCTCCAACACATTTACAGGTAAAGGATGGGGATGAAAAAGTATAAAAAGCCTTTCCTTCACAGAAGTATCAGGTGGAACTTTTTTTTTATGTGGTGGAAGTATGGCATCTGTTTGGGGCTGAAGTAATTGTGAGCCAGAAGTTCCTCCAAATGACGGCTGAAAAAGGGGAAAAAAAATTGAAGTATTAATTGCCTGATGGAAGAAAAACAAATATTTTATCTTATTTACAACTTTTGTTCCCATCATAGAGCATAGAGGCTATACCAGTTCTCAGATTATTTACTTCTGTTATTTGGACAATAAATTCAAGTATAAATTCATAGTAAGATACCTTTACAAGGAACAAAAACATACAAACCAGTCAGAGGTACAACTTAAAAATGCAGCATCTAAAATAGTTACAGAGGAAAGTGAGCAGTGCTCTTCATCAATATATCTGAAGTTACTTGCAGCAGTTCAGAAGAATACAAACAATATCTACAACATTGACTTACAGGGGGTGTCCTATACTGCTGAACAATTGCACTGTTATTCCGCAACGCTGATGACACTTGGGCTGTTACCAGCTGTGTTGCCATTTTTCTGATGACGCTGCAAGCAGAAGTGGTAATAAACTATTTTAAAGAAAGAGCTAAGTTACAGTAATCTTAAATTCAGCAACAGAAAATAACTTAATGCCCATATAAAACTATTACTGGAAATCTGTAAACTCACATAAAGAAAATCAAGTCAGGCTTTCATGCCACTAAACATTATCGTAGAATGTATTGAGTTGGAAGGGACCTGATCTGAGAGTATTCATGCCAGCTGCAAGTCTCTGAAAACATTTAAAACATTTCTACACAGAGATGCAGAACTCTCTGCTTTGTTTTAGTACCCCAGAAGAACAAAAGTATTTAACTGTACAGAGCCCACTACACTTTTCATAAAGTGTCTAAAAGATAGAAGGGACAGGAAAATTTCACCTGTTTCAATAAAGGGCCCAGAAGTCAGAATATTACTACAGGAAGTTTACTTCCAGCTTTTTTCTCCAGCAAATTTGCTTTGCAAGGGTTAAAAAAAAGGGCAATTGCTGCTTCTTATTCCACAACAGAATAAAGATTCAGGGCTCACATGTAGGACCATGCAATAGTAGGTATTACTGAAAAATGAAGGAAATTGTTTGCAAGAAGGATGGTTGCAGTAAGTTTGGAGGAGGGGGAGGGGTTCAGTTTAGATCAGGGATACATGTCTGAAGTGAATTTCCTTATTGTCCCTCTTTACTATTTTCATTGATATCCCAGAATAGGTCTGACATGAACTACATTACTTTAGGATGAAATTAAGATGAAATACTTACTACAGGAGTGTACCTAAGCCAATCCAATGTAGAATGGGCATTTAAACCACAGGAACAGATTAGAGATGGTCAAAGTAAAACCTGATGATGTCTGTGCAGTGGGGATATCAGATCCTCAATATACAACAATTTTACTCTGTCTGGCTACTACCTACTCACAAGGCTACTATTTCCAGCACTGCAAACACATGATATCACATAGATGGAGGTGTTCAAAAAAGGACTGAACGTGGCACCAGAAGCTATGGTTTAGTTAGTCATGAGGTGTTGGGTGATAGGTTGGACTTGATGATCTCTGAGGTCTTTTCCAACCTTATTGATTCTATGATCTGGGTTCAATACAAAAACCTTATCAAAACCCCATTCCAGCCTTAGTACACATTAGAGACATTGACAAAGAACCTTGCCAACTTTAAGATTTTCCAATGTGTCTTAAGGATATGTATTAGTCTTCTTTCTCAGACTAGTAAGTTTCAAACAGCTTATTCTAAACCATAAAAAAAGGCAAACAAAAGCACCAACTCCCCAAACACCTAGATTTCTTGAAATATTATCTACGAGTATGAAACAAAAATCACCGTGGCATTGCTGTTACTACTTCTGTTACAAAAATTGAAAATGAAAAAAAAAAATTAAATATTTAAAGTTTTGCTCTCCAGAACACAAGTTACAAACCTTCTTTCTCTATGTATTGGTACTTACTCTGAGCTATCACTCCCATCTTCTAGGAAAACAACAGTTAGTCGATTTCCAGGAGGATATTCAAACCCATGCAATTTATACTTGGCATAAATGGCTGATGCAGCAGTACTGTACTGAATCACAGCATACCCTGCAAACCCAGCACACAGTGTCAGTACAACATGGGTAAACCCTAAAAACAAACTACATTCCTATAAAGCATGTTAGTCAGGCATGATACAAAACCTTCAAGTCTTTTAATCACAGATTACATTACTTAATAGCCACATCAGTAATAGCTGAGGAAAACTTCAGTGGAATTAATAAGTGACAGATCAGATAAAGCAACACAACTGAAATCACATCTTCTTCCTTAACTTTCAATTAGAAACAAAAGCATACAGAGTTTCATTTTAAACTGCAATTATCCCATCAACAGTGAAACAATTCTCATGGTTTTGATTCTATCCTTGAGATTCCATTATCTGAAAACACACGGTCGAACAAAACTGAGGTTTTAGGTTTATGCATCAGTGATACTAGCAACCACTGATACACAAAACATTAATTCTTTCCAACTGTTGCACTGTATTTTGCAATACAAATGAATTATGTACAATTAAAAGGCATTACTCTGCATGAAAGGAGTCATCATTTTGCACTTCTACTTACCACTATTGGTATGAGGATCTCGCTGAACATCACAATATTCCAATCCTGGAACTAGATCAAAGAGGGCAAACAGCTGCTCTTGGATAAAAGGAAGCCGTGATACCACTGACAGACGTTTGGAGACTGGCTCTTGAATTCTGCTCTCACTTTTTTCAAAGCTACAAAACTCTGGCTGCCCACCTGAAGAATGAACACAATTTGAGTCATCACACTAGCATGCCATCATTTCATACATATTTTTCATTCAACTTTATGTACAAAAAGTAATGTGTTTATTTCACCAGTGCCAACTGAAGTAAAAGGGAGCCATGAAAATACAGAAGTGAAACAACTGGCTTGTTCCTACCTCCAACATCTAGTTTACTACACAAGTCTTAATCCAAACCTTTATTAGCTTCTCGTCTTCTAAACGGCTTATTTGTGACCATACTCAAGACTAAAACTCATTTTTAGTACAAAAAGCTGTGACTTACAAAATGGAAACGTATTTCCTCTTGGTTCTTGCCTTGTGTTGATATTGTAATAGTCATGTTCAAAAGACTCAGATGACTTATTTTTAGGTTCCGCCAAAATGGCCCTGTAGCCTGAAAGAAACACACATACAGAATCACCTCAGCTCATCTAAATAATCTGACCAGATCTGCTATCTCCCAAGTGCTGTGTTTAGACATGTTACTCAGGAAACCCAGTAAGTGCTAGGTTTAGGAAATAACTTAATCTATAACTCTTGAAGTCTGACATAGCAGTTTTGTTGAAGTTAATTTCCACATAGAACTGTTCCTAGTCAAGTCAAGAGCACAACATAGCCCACTCACTGTGAAAGTAACTGAGGGTAGGTTGCCCTGAGAGCTTGTGGAGTCTCCATCCTTGGGAGACATTCCAAATAGGTCTGGACATAGTCCACAGTGCCCCTGTGTGAGCAGAGGGGTTGGGCAAGATGACTTCCAGAGGTCCCTTCCAACTTCAACTATCCTATTATACTTGGTGGGATTCAGAAATGCCAGAGGCAATCATCTGAACCTCCATACTGTAACAGCAGTTTGTGTATGCTTCCTGTATGCACTGATCTAAGTTTTGCTTTTATGACAAATAAGTATTACTCTCAGGCTATCCAACAAATTTATTTAACCTCAAAGCAAAAAGAAAGTAAAATTTAACTGCATACTAATATCAGACGTGTATTCCTATGCAAGAATTCTCACATTATATTTTTTCTTATGACAAGTGTGATGTAGAACCATCACTTACACAGCTGGAGAAAAAATACAACAAACACACACAAACAATTAATAAGAATAATAAAAAACCAAACACACCCATACATCAAGTTGTTTCATTTTTCTGATTAAGCAAACATCAAACAAGAGGTTGGACTAGAAAGCTGCTGCTCAATTTTCCCTAAAGAATTTCTTCTCCCAGATGGGCAAGTCCAGTTCCCTCCCTGCCTTGTAAGTCAGGTTTCCTCTACACTATCGTGGTGGCCTTCCACCAGACTCACTCAAATTCAATAATACCTTTGTGGTACTAGGGCATAAGTGACAAACAGTTGGTCATAAAACTCACCAAGTCTCTCGTTCTGCAACAAAAAAAACAACCCCCAAGCTTCAATTAGGATGAATTTGCTCTTAAAAAATGTAATCAGGACAGAATCCCTATGGATTAGCAAATATATTTGATTAAAAACTTCAATCAAATATATTTAAATTAAAAATGTGTATTCCCAGGAACACATTAAAATGAGGGTTTCCTGTGTGAAGCCTACATTACAGATCAATGATAATGCATAGAAGAAAACTATCCATTTCCAAACTCTTTTCACTGATCTCACAGTTAGATGCTGCAAAAACATCATCAGGTGACTGTTTTAAATGAAAATTAATAACTGTTTTATTTATGATGCAGTCACATCATAAATAATTTACCTGCAAACAAAACTAAAAATTAAAGGTAGGGTAATGATGATGTACACTTATTATGAAAAACGTGAAAGAATTCAGTTGGATTCTTACTTCGATCACACTCTTCAATTGCTCGGGCAGCTTGGGATGGTTTTAAATACCTCACATAGCCCAAACCTTTACTTTCTCCAGTAGTCTTGTTTTTAATAATGCTGCAATATTCAATGTCTCCATACATCTAGAACAATTAAAAAGTAAATTAATTATCAATATTTGAAAATCTATTCAAGTTCTATGATTTTAACCCTTGTGATAAATTAAGACAAAGGCAACTTTAAACAACAATTAACAAATAGTGAACCAGTACCTTAAACTTTTCTCGCAGATCTTCCTCTGTATAGGATTTTGGTATCATAACAAAGATTCGTGTAAGCTCCTCATCTTCAAGATCTCTGTGGCTTCCAGAAGCTCTTGACTGTGCAATAAATACCTAATGAAATAATTGCATAGATGTTCATTACTGGAGAAAGGGTGTTTCCTATGTATCAACTCACAAGAAAAAGTTTGCTTTAACAAGTCTATCTTTCACATAATCTAGCTTTCCTGACAGAGCATCTCTGATCACAGATACATCTATACGAACAGCCCTACAAATATAGTGCATTCCAAATAGTGTCCCAAACACGATGGAAAACCACGGGGATAATGAAGAATCATCAGGAATAGTGATTCAGCAGCACTGTCAAATGTCACAGGTGGGCTGCGAGGTAGCAAAAAAAATGCATTACTGCAAGAGGCCTAGTACAGCAATAGTAACAAAAAATAAGTAAGCAAAGAAGTCTACCAGCTTATCAAAACCTTGTGAATGCAGTCCACTGTTCAGTTGGACAGAAGACTGCAGGTCTAGTGCTCTACAAAGGATCATAACTTCTCACACCTGGAACTGTTAAAATTCTACTCAATTACTGAAGTAATTTTTATCTCATAAGTGCACCCTAAAAAGTGCCACATAAAAATTACCCACAAGGAAACAAAACCCCAAAAAATCCAGAACAACCAACTAAGAAAAACAGAATCTTCAAAATAAGCCCCTTATGCAAAAGTACAGCTCTTAATGCAAAGGAGTAAGGAATGCAACTCTGATCGTTCAGCTTCTAATGGCAAGTTCTTCAGAAATAATTTTACTGAGTCAATTGCATTTTTCACTCTTTGAAATCATTCATATCTTCTCAGTACTTGAGAAACAGGAAGCCAATTCCAGAAGTTGAATGCCCCCAACAAATGCCAGAGATTAAAACAAACACAACTGTGTTGAAAAAACAGTGCACAAGATGCAAAATCAACCTAAAATACATTTGCAAACTCTTTATCCACGTTTATCTTGCTTGCAACCTGTAAAGTATACTGTCTCAGAATATTTCAGACATTTCCTCAAGGTGTGTTTTGTGGGTTTCTTGGTTAGGTTTGGGGGTTTTATGTGGTTTGGTTGTTGTTGTGTTTGTTCGGTGGTTTGTGGCGTTTTTAAAGGAGAAGGAAAAAGGAGGGGTAAAAAAAGCAGCTCTATTTTCTAGGTACCGTTTTTTTTCCCCCCGGCCTGCTGCAGTTTATGCTACCCGTGGAAACTTCGGACGAGGGCGGAACTCCTGAACAGCACGGCCAAGCCCACAAAGCCCGTAGCCCAAACACCCCCAGGCTTGGACCAAGAAGGTGCCAGCACCAACAGTACGTGCGGAAAGCGAGTAGGAGAGTGTCTGAGGCTCGCTGCCTGCTGCCAAGCGAGGCGGACAGCAATCTGCGGATGCTCCAGGGCTGCTCCTGGCGGACCTCTGCCTCAAGTCGCCAAGACAAGCCTTCTGCCACAGAAGGGCTTCCCGTTGCTCCCCGCCTGGGCCAGCACTACCCTCATGCGGCAAGTTTCGGGCGCAGCAACCAAAGCCTGCCGCCCTCTGAAGCCGCCAGCGAAGCGCCCAAGGCCTACCACCCTCTGCAGCCGCCATGCTGGAAAGAGCTGGGGGGAGCACCCCGCCGGGCCCTACTCACTCGCCCTCCGCCCCGCTTCTCGGCAGAATGGGGGTGGCGCGGCCCAGCGGCGGTACCTTGATGGGCTTGGTGTCTGGGACTAGGCTGCGGCCATGCATCTCCTCCATTGCTCGGCAGGCCTGCGAGCTCCGGGCGAACTTGATGAAGGCGATGCCGCGGGATTCATTGGTGCGCTTGTCGCGCAGGAGCCAGATGTTCTGGATGTCCCCAAAGGGAGCGAAACGCTCCCGGATTACCGCCTCCCCGGTGTCCTTGCCCAGCACCACGAAGATACGGCTGTTGGGCGGCTCATCCAGGCACTCCGCCGAAAGACGGACACCGCTGCTTTCTTCCATAGCGCAGCCGCTGGACTCTGGAACCGCCAAGGACTTCTGGTTTTTCTCAGGGGCCGATGGGAAGCGCTCACTGTCTTCCTTCCGCCGGGGCGATAACATATCCTCCGCCCCTCCCGAGCTCCCCCACCCAGTCAGGGCCGCGGCCTCGCCCGTGGCGGGCGGGGCTTCCCTGCCTCCGAACAGACCAGCGAGTCCTGGAAGCCGCTTGTGTGGAGGAGTCTGTTCGTGGGGCAGTGAGGCTGTACGGCTGGCGCGCCTCCTGGCCCGGCTCGGGCACTGCCTGGGTGGGAAGAGATAAGCAAAAATGAATCGAGAGTTGCTGCCGCGAAGTGGTGCTCCCGGGCTCTTCCCTCTCCCCCGGGTTCTCCCCTTTCCTCTGGCAGCTCCCCGCCGGGGGCAGTGCCTCAGAGCCAGCGAACTGGAGGAACCCTCGTAGGACAGCAGGTCCACCCCCCGCGCGGGGGGAGGGCCGTGATCTTGGAATGCTTCCACGGAGACTCCACAATCTTTCTGGGCAGCCTGTGTCAGTGCTCCGTCACCCTCACTGTGTATATATAAAAAGTGTTTCTTGATGTCCAAATGGAACCTGCTGTGTTTTCATTTTGTGCCTTTTGCCTCTGATCATGTTACTCGCCATCACTGAGTCTGGATTCATTTTCTCCATTCCACCCTTTCAATATTTATGCACATATACACCGAAGATGAGATCCCTCTGCATCTTCGCTGGACTAAAATAGTCCCAGCTCCTGAGCATCTCACAGGTGAGATGATCTAGTCCCTTAATTGGCTATAAGGCCCTTCACTGGACTCTCCACTATGTCTCTCACACACTAGGGAGCCCAAAAGGGGACACGATACTCCAGGTGTGGCATCATCAGACCAGAGTAGAGGGGAAGGGTCAGTTCCCTTGTTATTTTCATCTCAATGTCCACTAAAACATTCAAGTCCTTTTCTGCAAAGCTGCTTTCATCCAGTCACCCCCAGGGCAAGTATTGGTGCATGGGGTTATTCTTTGCCAAGTGCAGGACTCTGCACTTTCCTTTGTTGAACTTCTTGATGTTCCTGTCAGCTCATTCTCCACCCTGTCAGGTCCATCTGGATGGCAGCATGACCCTCTGATGTATCAACCACTCCCCCCAGTTTTGTACCCTGTGTCAATAATTCCCCTAACATAATCAGTTCTGCTGCATTTGTTTTTAAAGGGCCTCCTTCATCCAGAGACTCACTACACTACGTGGTGACCCACCTCCTCTGTAACAGAAGTGTCTGAAGAAGTTCTTCCATGAAGAAATGGTTTCCAATGCCTTTGCTGATACAGGCAACAATAGGGCTTAGCATGCATCTTGTGAACTCTTAGGACACAGAGGCCAAGGGAACTAAATATATTTCATGGGAAACAAACACAAAAAATATATAGGAAAAATAATTACCTGCCAGAAAATAAGCACACATCTAATAAAATGTGAAGAATGCAATGTTGTTATAAACTTCATCACATCTGTAATAGTTTGATCCAAAACTAAACAATTCCACAGCTGAATACCAGAGCTGTCAATGCCCTAAGGTTGTAGTGGCCCTGACCACTGCACATCAAGGGGTCAGTGATCCAGTGTACAGTGGATCACTGTACACAGTGCACACATAGGCTGGGGCTGTGCTGCAGATACAGCTTGGCCTTGAGGCTGTACCAGTGATTACACCTCCTGCCTGACCACAGCAAGAAGGTCTTGTGACAGCATAATTTCTGTTTTGAGTAGAGAAATGATGGAATTATTTCCTTGTGAGAAAAGCTTATAAAAGCTTGGAAGACTGAAAGGGGAGAATCTCTGCTATGGAGAAGTTTTGTGCAGCATGCTGTTTGCAGGCTGCTAGCCGGCTCAATATTACATCACTGGGCCTCCCACCACCTAGAGGGGCATGAAATCATCTATTCTATTCTCTTCTATTACCACTGCAAACAAACAGCACTGTAGATGATAACTTACACTGTCTAAATGCCATCCTTACTGGGATCATAACTAACACCTCTTGGTGTAAAACAAGGTTAAATGAAGCAATCAGGGAATTGGGGTGTTCACATTCTATTATTTTCCACAAGCAAATTAAATATGCAGAAATCCATGCTCTCTTTCACACAGATGTAATTGTCAAGTTTATATCAGCAAGTTTTGTAGAGGCAAGGTCTGGTGATCTGAAGACCTCGAGGAGACAATATTTTGAGTGCAGTGCAGGCCTGCCAGTGGCCTTTTTGTGGGGGTTAAATGGTGTCCTGTTTTGGGAGCATAATGTAGAATGTCAATGAGGAACATACTTTGGATGTAGTCCCTGGGTTTGGTCCCATGTAAAGAAATATTTTGGAAAGTCTAGTAAGCTCTCTCTTTGCACACCATTGGGAAATCTTTAGAGAAACGTGAAGTTATGACTCAGCACACCAGGAGTAGTGTTTTAGGGCTGGAAGGCGACATCCTAACACCAAACTCTGCACTCCTCCTTTCCCCAAGTCTTGACATTATTCTTGCAGAGTGGAGCCATGATGGGGCCACACCACCACCAAGACTGAAAAGCAAGCAATTGGATCTCACTTAACACCCACTCTGTGATGGGCTTACCTGAGCAATGGCCTTGCCAGATTTAGGAGGGGTGCAGTGTTTAGGTGCACAAGGGAGCAGCAGGATGGCCCTGCCCTTCCTGCCTTCCATGGACCAAAAAGAGCTTGGCTCTCCCTCATTCCCCAGTGGACACAGCACAGATGATTGCCTCATAAGCTCCTTCACCCTCTGTCAGGTGTATTGCCACTGAAAATATGCCTTCATGAATGTGTCCCAACAGGTACTGGAGGAGGAGTTGAATTTGACAGGTCTGGAGACATTCTAGGTAGCACTGGGAAATCCACAAGGAACTCCTGAAGTGCTACTCTGTTTTAGATTGGCCTTCTAGACAAAAGTATATTACCCTTTACCCTTACCATCAAAGTAGCCCTAGAAGAGCAATCAAGGAACTTAAAACTACCTTATCTTTCAAAGGCATGAATAGTAAGTTCTGTAATTCTGCACCTCTTGGAGATGCTGCAAAAGAAACATGCTACTTTTTCCTAATTGTAAACTGGCTAACTTCCAAAACTTAATTCAGGACCATTGGCAACGAGATCATGTTAAGAAAATTTGCAGCTTAACAGTCTTACCCAAACTTACTTTTACAATTAAGTCCCAGTCAAATTTTTGTTACTTTGAAACATGTAGATTTTATTACCATGCAAGAGAAATATTTTATAAAACTGTACAAGGAGATGATAAATGTGACCAACAATAGTGTAATACTGTTTTCTGTAATATTATTCAAATTTCCCCTTCTTTTTAAATGTTTTTTTACATAGATCAAATTAGGTGATGATGAAAAAGCCAAGATCTTTATTCAGAAGTGTTCTCAGTGCCACTCAGTTGAAAACCACAGAAAACATGGGACAGAACCAAAGCTTTGGGGTTTATTTGCCCACAGAACAGGAAAGGATGCAGAATTTTTTTACTCCAAACAAGAACAAATGTAAAACTAACATGTGACGTAGGTGAGCTGCAGTGTTGGAGGGGATATATATGAAAAAGCCTTTTTCTTTAGAGGTACTTACTCATACAAGGAGTCACAACTGTCTACTGCATTACTGCAGATGAATCATAGTTTCAGAAGCAAAATCCTTGATCTTTACATTAAGAAAAAGATTTACCAATATTCAGCCCACCAGGTCAGAAAATACACATATAGCTTTCCTAGAACTTTGTAGCATCAATGTGCAGATTTTAATTTCTGTTTCTTCGAAGGGCTGTCGAGATTTTGTTCGCTAGTCACTACCCTCTACTGGCGCCATGGTGTGCTGCAGTTGTTTGTTCAGAACGCTTGACTAAACACTGGTAAACTATGAGCTGTCTTGGTGTTTTTCATACAGTCTTGAAAAGCAGTGAAACGTCTGAAAATGGAAAGTAATTCCACACGGGTTTAATTACTTTAATTTATATTGCTTGAATATAAATTATATTATTTGAATCACACTATTAATTACAAATAACAGTTTCTGGCTACTAAGGTGCTTTAGAATTAGCTAGGGGGTTTTGTTTTGGTTTTGTTTGTTTGTTTGTTTGTTTGTTTTCTCCCCTGCAATTTCTAGGAAGTCTTTTGTGATGTTCACTTTCTACTGGGAATTCCTTCATACAAAACATCATCAGTATATTTTTTTCTCATTAAAAAATTAGTGCACAAATCATACAGATGTTATTACAAGTTTTTAAAAGAAATAGGACAAAGTCATATCACAGCATACTTTAGACAATGGGGAGAGTGAATGCTGATGAATACATGACAAACTTGAGTATCTCTTAATAGGTATTTCAGTAGTTTTCAGTACCACAGTAAGCTGTTGTTGACAGAGACAGGTTTTAGCAGTGTTTGAAGGAAACACCACAGGGTTTTTCATTTCCTGTCAAGAGATTCCAGGAAATGGCCATTGACAACACCTTTTCTAATGCCCTTCAGGGAGCACAGCCTTGACAAATTTCATGTCAATCTGTAGATGCTCATTTTCAATAACTGTCTGAAATTAAAGCTGGATCTTCTGGATAATGGAATTACAAATATATACAGAGTTTAAAAGTAGTTAAGTAGCTGTATGTGAAATGATGCAAAGAACTACAATTCTCCATAATGCAAAAAAGATTTATATCTGGCTTATAAAAGTGACACAAAATTAACATATACCTTGTGCATTATGTGTAATTTATGCTCACATTCCTCTTGGATTCTAGACGCATTATGTTCAGAAGCATCACACTTGATTTCACACTGTTAGTATTTTCATAAATAAATGGTGTTGGGACAGCATTGTTCTACTATGTTTTTCAGTTGTCTGGAGTGAGAATACACTGATGGATTATTTAGAAAACCCTAAAAAATATATTCCTGGTACAAAAAAAAAATAAAAATTGCTAGAATTACAAAGCAGAATGAAAGAGCTGATCTTATTGCATACTTGCAAAAAAAGCAACTTCATGAAACATTGCTGAAATAGCTGTAATAGTGGGAATGTTTTGAATTTTGACTAGCCTCTATGTCAGGCTTTAGTATTTTCTTGTTAATATTCATTAGGAACTGGCCTTAGCAAAATCAAATAAGCATATGTTTTAGGATGCTGTGCCCTAATAAACAACATTGGACAATGAACATTCTTTAGAATAGAATCATAGAATCAGCCAGGTTGGAAAAGACCTCAGAGATCATCGAGTCCAACCTACCACCTAACGCCTCATGACAACCTCATGGCTCAAGTGCCACGTCCAATCCCTCTTTGAACACCTCCAGGGATGGTGACTCCACCACCTCCCTGGGCAGCCCAGCCCAGCCATACTTAAATACTGTGGACACTTAACAGGCTCTAATACACAGATGAGAAAGTCATGAATATTGCAAGATAAACAGATACATAATCAAGACAACTGGATTCCTATACTCTGTTAAAAGCATTGTCCATTAGCAGAAATCAATAGTGCATTATATATTTTGACCTATTAAAAAAAGCTTAAATTGTGTTACATGTACCACTGCAGTGCTGGAATAAGTACCCAGGTAAAAGTGTGGAGTAAAAATTATCAGTTTGAGAAACTTGCCCCACTCCACTGCAACCAGGAATTAACTGGGCTGCTCCAAACAGACCCCACAGGAAAAGGATAGGCATATGGACTCACTGATACCAGGTCTCATTCTGAAAAGAGCATTTCCTTTGAATTATGTTTTATGAAGTTATGTTTCATGAAGCATGAAATCATGTATTTACATCAAATTCCAATTGTTTTACCTACAACACTACAGATACTCCTGCATTTGGTTGGAGCTGGTGGAGCTGTTACATCATGTTTTCCAATGTTAACAATTTTTTCCACCCCCCTCTTTCCTACAAACACTTCTCTTCACACAAAGCAGCCTCCAACAAGTAGGGTGTAATAGCTGAATGCAAATCTAGGGAAAAATTGGCACAGATGAAAACATACTACAAAGAGTAAGCACTAGAGCTGGAGACTCTGCTCCACCATTATTTTCCATTTGACTTCCTACAAACAGCTCTCATCAGAGAGCTGTGTTAGAATGACCAGACTGTAATTAAGTCACCTATATCTACACTAAAACAGAGAGAAAACCAAACAGATCACTGAGCACAAACTGCCAGGCTGAGAGGGTTAATATTGTTAAGGGTGAGGAAGTGACTTGCTGGTTTAGCCCTGAAGCACACAGCTGCTCCAGTACCAGACAGATAACTGCTTTCCCACAAGCCACGCTCCTCCTTTGCCTGCCATGCCCAAGCACTTCCTATCTCTGACACTCATCCACATTCACCAAGACTGGGAAGGTAATTGCTTGAAGCTCTGTTCAGCACCTGGCTTTTCATTCACACATGGTTCCTAGAAGGAAAATACTTTATTCTACACAGAAGCAAGTAGAGCATTATATTAATTGCAAAGCTTGTATTTCTAGCAGACAAAATGCAAACAAAAAGTCAGCTTTGCATGAAGTACTCTCATTCATCTAAACATTGTAAAATCACAAATATACACTCAGATTGAAACACATGGTACCGTTTAAAACTTGGTAATGGCAGAGGGATTTACAGAGCAAGAGGAATTAGTTTGTTTTCAGATGGATTATGCTACTGCTTATTAATTTATTTTGTAATTGCACTCTGCATGGCTATAGATAATACTATTGTAACCCATTCACAAAAATCCCAGGCAACACTGTGGCAGTTTTTGTGTGGCTTTATATTGTGCTATGTATTTCATATTCAACTTTATCTCTGTAAACAAGTAAATTCTTCTAAGTGTTAGGTCTGACAACTAAATGAAAATTTTCCTTTGGAAAATAAAG
Organism: Dryobates pubescens; assembly: GCF_014839835.1. NCBI lineage: Eukaryota > Metazoa > Chordata > Aves > Piciformes > Picidae > Dryobates > Dryobates pubescens. The sequence continues at coordinate 31,153,771 of NC_071613.1, forward strand.
TCCTCGTTGTTGTCATCTGTGAAGGAAAGTACCATGTGCAGTAAATAATACAACATATCCTTACATTAAAAGAACTCCATGTGAGAATAATGGAAGTGGAATATCATCAGATATTTTCAGGGGATGAATAACCTTTTCAGTAGTCTTGAGGAGATATTTGAGTACCCGTGACCATTTTGGTTTAAAAATATAACTCCACTCATTGTATTGTTAGTGTTCCTTCCCATTTTTCAGAGTTGTAGACTTTTTTTTCTCCATTTGAGGCTAATTTATTAAGGTATCCTTATCCTCTAACATGTGGAATGAAAAAGGTCTAACTAGCTTAAGTAGTAACAGATATTTTTAGCAACAGAATAGCATTGATGAAGGTGATTAAAGTTCTTCTGAAACCATTTGTGTTGCAATTTAGAATTTGCTTCTCTGTTTGCACAAGCATAATGGATTAAAACATACTTCAGTCAGGCAGTTTCCTATGTCATTGCAGAAGAGTATTAGTACAAAACTAATATACTATAGCATCTATTCCTGGATGCTCATTTTATTGTCATTGTTGCAATGCTTAGCCATCAGGGGCCTTAACAGATTGTCTTACTATGCTCCATAAAGCTGAACTGATGTTTCTATGTAAGGAATTCAATAAAAGTCAGGTAGAGTTCTGTGACACAGCGGGATGGGTATCTGCTTTTTTTCTTTTTCTTTTTTTTTTTTTTTTTTCACTATAGCTGCAAGATGCTTCCCTATTTCAGTTTAATAGTAGAAACACACTCTGCCCGAGAAATGCATTTACATTTCTCCATATGATTATTGACTCTCCCCTTTGAGAGACTGTTAGTATGTGGAGTTCTGGTGTAATCAAAGCCTGTACATAAAATGCCAGCAAATAAACTAAAGACACCACAAGGCTGCTTCAAGAAATGGTAATGGAGGACCTCGTTTATAGCTAAGCTTATGGAAACACTAAATTTCACTAAGTATGTACATGCAGAACTGCTACACAGTAACCGTTTTGTAGTAAATACTGGGATGAGCGCTCAGAGCAAACCTTACTGTAGTGAGCTCGTAAACGTTTACAATTATTGCACTTGTATGCTAAAGCCCAAGGCCCTTGCTTTAGAGGCCGGCGTTATCACCTGCCACTCCTTCAGCAGCTCATGCGATTTCTTTGTGTAAGGGGTGTTTGTGCATGTGTTGAAAAAACGCTAATGCCACGGAAAAAAGACCTTGCAGCGATCAGGGACGCCTGGCAAGCGGGCGTCCTTCGAGGGCAATAGCGTCCTTCCTGAGTGCCATCAGCTGAGTTCCGTTCACCGTCTACACCAGCAGCACCGGCAGCGGTGTGGAGGTGGATGCCGTAGCTAGAGGACAGCACCCCGCCCGTGCCCTGCCAAGAGCGGGACCTTCGCCAACGATATGGGAGTCACGGCGTGGGCTGGAGGTCTCTGCCCGCTGCCGCACGTGAAATCCCTTTACTTCATAGCCTTGACTTCCCGTCAGCAGCGCGCTGCCAGAAAGACTTCCATGTTTCAGTCGGCCTCAACCTTACGAAACCATGCCTGCGATTTCATGTCCAAGGTAGATGTATGGAAAGAGCTCAGCTTCTAGATGTGCGAGCAGCTCGGGGACGATCCCGCATAGTGTGTCTTCCGACGTTCCCCCTTTCCGCCCGCCTCTTCCTCCGCAGCCCACTCGCCGCGGGTTCTACAGCCCGGCACCCTTCGGCAAGCCAGCGGTGGCCTAGGCTTGGTGCGGCGCCCGGGAGCGCACCCTTCACGTGGCCACAGCAGCCCGGTACCTGGCACATTCCGTTCCCCTAAACGGTAGAGACTGATAGCGGGACGGCGACGCCCTCCGCCCCCAGCTGCCTATGCGCCTGCATATTCCCCTCCTCCCGCCCTATTGCCGGGATGTCGTGGCCGGCGCGGTTTCTCAATGAAGAGCCGCCCTCCTGCGGCAGCGGGCAGAGCCAGCAGACCCGGTAAAGCGGAATGAACCCCACTGCGGTGCCCGCGGCAGGCGCGGAGTTCGGCCACCCGGGCAGCAGCGAGGGATCTGCTGCCCAGCCTGCAACGGCGCACGCACCAACCATGGGAGGAGAAATCTTTTGTCTGACGTTTCCTAAGCAGTCTCCGAGCTCCGGGAGTCACAGCACCTGCACGAAGCGCTTCGTTACTCCTGACTGCCCAAGGAGACGAGAGAGCCGTCCAGTCACACAAACGGATCCCTCCGTCTCCGGCTGACACTCGCTCACCAAGTCTCCACCATGGATACGCGTCCCCAGATCGCTCCCTGTCCTTATAAGCACTGGCCGGACGCTCGTGCCAGGAGGGGTTGCTGCAGGGACAGAGTACCCCTCAGGAATCTCGTTCGGTTGAAGATAAGCCTGTGTTTTCCCAGCCACCCAAACTCCCATTCATTAATTTCTGAAGCTGCCTTCATTCAGTCCTTGGCGAGTGCATGAAAGACATTTTTCACGTGTTAAGATCCATGACTCCGGTTTTTTTCAATCTCTTATGCGTAGGCATCGATTTAGCAATGAAACGTGCTCCACGTGTGCATAAAAATAACCCCGGTCCGTCTGTCTCGGTGGATTGCAGTCGGTTTCCCTCTGGCAGCCGACGCTGCAGGAGCAACCACGCAGGAGCTCCTCGGCACGCCCGCTCCCGCCGAGCTGCCCTGGGCGCCCAGCCCCAAGAAAGGGCCAGTTTCGGTGGAAAGCCCCGGGCGGCTTTGCGGGTAGGAGTCTGCTTTCTGTCCCTTTTGCATAGCGCCGTGCATGACACGCCGCACTGACCGTGTGCGCCGGGCAGAGCCAGGGCACCACACGGGAGAAGCTGCAGGCGCCTCAATTTGGGGGTTAAGAAACAGATGCCACTTCGTTTTTCTGAAAGGGATCCATTTTTCTGCCTGTCTCCTGAAGTACTGAAGCAGTGTAAATAATGCTATAAATTAAACTCCTTTAACGGGAGCACTGGCGTTACTTCTCCTGCCCCTCCCGCACACCGCGGGCCGGTTTCGCGGCCGAGTGCGCCCCTTCACACGCATCACAGACAAAAAGGACCACCACCCCACCGCCTTCTGTACACTCGCCCCCGATATTCCCTGAATGAGGCACCCGCCAGTGCGGAGCTCCCCAGCGCGGAGTTCCCTAGCACAGCTCCCCGCCGCTCGGCGACCCCGCACCTCGCTGGCCCGCCCTCACCCCACGGAGGTTGTTGAGGTGGTGGGCGACAGTGTCTCCACCCGCAGCAGGGCTCGCTAGCTCTCCTTCCTCCCGCTTCTCCCCCCCTTCCCCCCCTCCCCCCCAGCTCGGCTAACGCTCCCTCCCCCCGCCCTCCTCTCCCTCCTTAGTGGTCCGCCGGCTGGGTTACGCAGAAGCAGCCGCCAGCACTGACAGCACTTGGCAGAGAGGGTTTGCCCAAGCGCTCCCTGAGCATCTCCAGAGGCGCAGCGGCAGCGCCTGCCGGGCTCACCGGGGAGTCGGCACAGAACCGGGGACCGAGGCTGGAACCAGGAATAGGCTGAGAGCCGGGGAGCTGAAAAATACCTAGAACAATACGAATACTACTACTACCAATAAAAAGTGGTGGGCAAGAAAAGGAGGTCGTGGGGGAAGCAGGGGAAGAGGCGAAGGCACGACCCCCGAGGAGGGGCCGGGCACGGGGCAGGAGCGGGCCCTTGCCGTGACCGCCGGCAGTCCCCCGCACCTCAGGGGAGCCGTTGGGGCGGTGGCAGCACGGGGCGGCGGCGGGGCATGGCTGCCGCGGGGGCTCCCGCGGCCTGAGCCACCCCCGCCGCCCGTACCATGGCGGCCGCCGCCGGCGGCCTCGACGTGGCGGCGGTGGAAAGTTTCCTAGAGAGGCACCCAGAGCTGGTGGAGAAGTGGCTGAAAAGGAAGAATTCGCTCCCTAAAGCACCTGCAGCCCCCGCCGCTGGCCCGTCGGAGGAGCGGCAGAGTAGCGGCACCTTCGGCGGCGGCTGGGGCAGCGCAGGCAGCCCCGGTGGCGCGGGGCTGCAGAGGCGACCCTCTCAGAAGGAGCTGCGGAAGAGCTTCGCCCGTTCCAAGGCCATTCATGTCAACCTCACCTACGACGAGCATGTGCACGCCCGGGCGCAGGAGCCGCTGAGCAGCGTGCGGCGGCGGGCCCTGCTGCGGAAAGCCAGCTCCTTGCCCCCTACCACCGCGCACATCCTCAGCGCCCTGCTGGAGTCCCGCGTCAGCTTGCCCCAGTATCCCCCCACCGCCCTGGACTACAAGCGCTACCTCAAGGGGCACAACGAGCGTCAGTTCTTCCTGGAGCTGGTCAAAGATATCTCCAACGACTTGGACCTCACCAGCCTCAGCTACAAGATCCTCATCTTCGTCTGCCTCATGGTGGACGCTGACCGGGGCTCCCTCTTCCTCGTGGAGGGCGCCGCCACTGGCAAGAAGAGCCTAGTCTCCAAATTCTTCGACGTGCACGCCGGCACCCCGCTGCTGCCCTGCGGCTCCACCGAGAACAGCAACGAGGTGCAGGTGCCGTGGGGCAAGGGCATCATAGGCTACGTGGCGGAACACGGAGAGACGGTGAACATACCCGACGCCTACCAGGTAGGAGCGGGGCAATCTCCCGCGCTCTGCTGCCCTTGTCTCTTTCCCGGACAGCGGCGGCGGAGGCGCCTGCAGAGAAGCCTTGTGCCTCTCTGCCGCCCTGTCCCGCTCGGGGGGTCCGTTCCCGCCTCCCTAAGCTTCTCACCCGGGGTGTCCCTGCCGAAGGATCCCCGCAGCTGTCACCGTCGGGTTGCCGGAGGTGTGCTTGGCTCAGCTGCCGACGAGGCAGGAGGGGATTCACCCGAAGGTGGGGGGAAAGCCCCTCTCCTGTGTGGCAGACGGGGCTAAATGGCCATAAAGTAAGTACAGCAGTGCTTCTGGGTTTCTGAAGAGCGGCAGGCGGCTTCATGCGCTTTCAAAAAGTATTTTGGAATCAGCCGAGAAAGAGTTTTAAAAAAACTTCGTGCCAGTCCCAATGATAAGATTCTTAAATATGTGTCTCACTTAATGTTCCTTGTCTGCTCGCTGCTGAAATAATCTCATTGGTTTCAAAAGAACATATATTTTCACTTTTGCATATGCCCACTCAGCCAACATGGCATGTGCTTTCAAACCTATTCCTATGAGTGAGGTAACCAGTCCTGTTACTCTCCTGTGGGGAGTTTCCCCACCTTTTACTTTTATAGAAGCTTCAGCGTGAATTGTGAAAATGTAGTCGTGGCTCCATGGCAAAAATTCCCTTTGACTTCAGCACAGATAGACATGCCTTCACCTGCTTGTTTTAATGCAAAACGGGGCTTTCAGTTTACTATCTTGAAATTTACCTCCCTCTTAGTCCTAGGGGCTATCACTAGTGATTATTTGCGCGAGACACTATCAGCAATTTGAGGTTCTTAAGAAAGTTAAGAACCAGAGTGACAGTTTTCCTGAATTAGGAACTTGGAAAGCTTTAAAAAGGTGGGAGATGTATAGCTTTAAGAATTTTAATAATAACCATTGCTGAATATCTAATTTTGCTCTACAGTACTAACAAAAGTATTTTTTTTTTTTAATTATGATGCTTTATAAAATTAAACCATACAAGGAAGAAACCTAAAAATTAGAGCTGGGCTTTTTTTGTTTGTTTGTTTGAAATACCGACAAGTCAAGGTAAATGTATTTTGATCTGAATATTTATTTGTCAAGCAGTGAAGAATACTAAGCTCCTCACAAATCTAGGCTTACAGATGTTCCTAACTCACAGAGTTCAAAGGCAATGAACAGACTTTGTTAAAAATTCTGTAATACTCATACTAAAATGATCGAGTGTTGGATTACCTTGGAAAAAAATGCAAGTGTGCTTTCTTCCATTATTTTTTCATTTTCTCCATTATACACTTTCTCTGACCATCTGGTTTTTGTTTTGTTTTTAATTACTTTCACTTTTAAAACTGTACTCTTCCTAAAGAGTACAGTTGGGGATCAAGCAGAAGATGTACTTCTCTCAGTAGTCTCAAGTGGTTAAACAGATAAAGGATAACTGAGTTTGGCTGGGAGAGAGCTTGTTCTCTGCTTTTTACACTGGACAGTTCCAGCCTCTTGTGTTTTGGAAATGGGAATGCTAGTGCCTCTGGAAAGGTAGAGTGTTTCCTAGTCCTACCAGACTGTATTATTTTTTTCTTCAGTGTTTGTTCACGTTGTGTTCACTTCCCTGTGAAAAATTCCAGCTACTTTAAACAGTTTATTGTCTGTTTCATTTGCAGAGAAAAGTGAAAAAACAACCAATGTCCAGTAGTATTTATATTATACTTTTTGGCTGTTATGGAAAATCAATTAAAACATTATAAAAAATGCAATTCATTGTATATTTAAGATGTACAAACATTAGTTGCAATAGAAGGGAAACTTCTAAGTCAAGCTCATCCTGTAGTTGTATCAACTATAACTGTTCTGCTTTAAGTGGAGTTCTGATTAACTCTGGTGCAAAAGAAATGTTACACCTTGTAACTTTAATGAAAATTTTGTTTGATAATAAAAAAAGGGGATCTGCTTTCTGTCATATTTATGAGTCAGCTCAGTTTATCTTTTCTTATCTGGCACATGTATATTATGTCATTAAAAGAGGACCTTTCTAAGTTAGTAGTACAAAGAGCCCTATGGAACCTAGAGTACAGGTGTATAAAGAAGCAACAGCTGTTCCATTCCAGATCATTGTAGTACTCACAATACAGTAGTTTAAAAATTAATAAATATGATACAATTTTTGTCAGCAGTACCATTGGTCACGGGAGTGTTTAATCAACCATCAGGTTTTAAAAACAGCACCACCACAAAACTTTGTCAGGCTGATACATGGAGTTAGAGAGAAGATTGACAGCACAGCACCATTTTGTCCATTGAAGATAGTGTTCACATTGATGCTACTCATTCAGTAAGAAAAGGCCTTGTAATTAGGTGAGAGGAACACCTCTACACTAATGTAAATGTTTATATGCTTGGGTCTTTTTAAATTAACGAACGTGTTTAAAAAGAGGTAAAGATATTTCCATATTCACGGTCAGCTAGTCTACAGTGTTGGCAAATTGGTTTTGTTATCATCCAACTACTTTTATTTTCTCAGAGTCTGATCAAATACCAGTTGAAATTCTACCATCATATAAGAATTGGTTTGCCTGCTTATCTTATGGGCTACTATTAACATTAAACTTCAGCACAATCAACCCTGTATTAAAATCCCATCATGTTCTGTGATGTTCTTTACATGGGCAGTCACCTATACCAGTACCCAGAGTGACTGGCTTGGGAAATCATAGAATCATAGAATGGTTTGGATTGGAAGGGACTTCCAAAGGTCATATAATCCAAGCCCCCTGCAGTCAGGTTGCTCAGAGCCTTGTTGAGCCTCACCTTGAAGAGCTTCAGGGATGGGGTCTCAACTACTTCTCACAGTAAAGAACTTGTTCTTAGCATCCAGTGTAGAAACATAGAATCAGTAAGGTTGGAAGAGACCTCAAAGATCATCAAGTCCAACCTGTCACCCAAAACCTCATGACTACTAAACCATGGCACCAAGTGCCATGTCCAATCCCCTCTTGAACACCTCCAGGGATGGGGACTCCACCACCTCCCTGGGCAGCCCATTCTAATGGCTAACAACTCAGTGAAGAACTTTCTCCTCACCTTGAGCCTAAACTTCCCCTGGCACAGCTTGAGACTGTGTCCTCTTGTTCTGCTGCTGGTTGCCTGGGAGAAGAGACCAACCCCCTCCTGGCTACAACCTCCCTTCAGGTAGTTGTAGAGAGCAATAAGGTCTCCCCTGATCCTTCTCTTCTCCAGGCTAAACAATCCCAGCTCCCTCAGCCTCTCCTCGTAGGACTTATGCTTCTCTGATTTAAAAGCATTGTCCCTCATCCTATCACCACAAGCCTTTGTAAACAGTCCATCTCCAGCCTTCTTTTAGCCCCTGTGTTATGTATTGATGACTGTGTAATAATAATTTATTTTAATAGCAAACAATAATTATATTACATCTCAAGGTAATCTGATTTATGAAGGTCAGTAGTGACTGAACAACATTTTTGGAGGCTCACAGCATCTGAGAATTTGACAAATACTTAGTTCATGGAAAGGTTTAGGTGAATGTTATGTGACTGATTCAAAAGTTGTGTGATTTCCTTAAGGACATCAGCAGTTACTTATTACATTGCCAAGTCACATGATGAAAGTCAGTTTATAATTATAACAAGTTGTAAAATATATGATATGAATGTCCCTTTGTTAATGTTAGGAAGCATTTCTGACTATTTATGTGAATACTACATTGTATCTTGAGCATGTGTTGGAGCAATTCATTCATACTGGCAGGGAAATTTGGGACCTAAATGTCCACAAAGGTTCCTTTTTACATAGCACAGACGCTGCTTTTGCTTCATATATGAAGACTGTTAAGTATCTTGTAAGTTTACAGGTAGAGATGCCATTAAAACGTTATCTGCAGTTCTTAGGAGTTGTTTAAAAATTAAAGGGATTTTCCTATTTAAAGCTAAGGATTATTTCATGTCATCCATTCTCACAGGTCTTCTATGATGTTTAGCCAAAATTACTGATAGTTTCAATTTTATTCCATCTTTCAGAGCAGTATTTATATAGTTAAAAAAAATACATCACAACTAATGTTTGGTTCTTGTTATACCTCTAGCTGTGCAAAAGTTGGAAGGTAACTTAATAGCATTCTAAGCTAACTACTGAAAGAAAAATACCTTACTCTTTAGAATAGTAAACATACATCAGAAAGTGGTGGGAAAAAATATCTTCTGCCATTTGTGAGTATCAGCTGAATAAAATTTCTGTATATCTTATATTAAATCTGGAATTTAAGAAGTAGCTTTAAAATATGGAATCAAAAATGGCTTACCACATGGATGTTTTAAGAAAGTGGGGAACAAAGAGAAGAGAAATACTAACCTGAGTTGTGGGGTTTTGTAAGTTGGACAAAGTGCCACAAAATATGATGAGGAATAATTTTTCAATGCAGCTTAAGTCTTTAAAGAAAGCTTAACCACATTCCTGGAACTAAAATTGGTCAAAACACGAAACAAATGCAGGTCTCTGTTCTGGATGGTCTTTCAAGCAAGTGTAATGCAGCTAATGTACACAACCTTTTACAGTAAATTTTAGCATCATTGAACAACTAGATGTAGACATTAATGTCTTTTTCAGGCCCTCCAGGTGAGCTCTGAGTCATTACAATGTTACTGCTCAGGGGTGCAAACCTTTCAGCTAGCGGGCACCTGTGGAACTCCTGCATGAGATGGGCTGTTGTAGAAGATTTCAAATGGGCGGGAGCCAGGTTTCATTACACAGGGTAGCTGTTTGTTATCATCAATATTAACAGTGTATCTCTTTCAATTTAAAAGAACAGTTAAAGCATTAAAACCCCAGGTCCTGGGAGATTCAGTTCTGTAAATGGGAAGCACTTAGGCACTGTTCTATTCAGCAGCACTCGAGCAGCATCACCAACAACAGCCATATTCATTTCAGTTCTGACGCTTAAAAAGGACAGAGGTTGCTCTCTAAAGGGCAGAGAGCATGAAACCCATCAGATTTTTATTTTTTTTTTAAATTCCATGTAATACAGAAATGTGAGTTTAAACAATTTTTGGTGTGCATTAAACATGACTAGGAAGTACCGTGGGGAATGCAGGTGATAATTACAACAGTAAAGAACTAGACTTCCACACAAGGGCACTCCACCCCATCATGCAAAATTTAGGAAAACTTGAAATTGTAAGTACAAGTCAGTAAATTGGTGAAGGGGTTTTGTAATTATCTTCTAATCTGCAGCACAGCAAAGGTGAACACATCCTTGATGTCACAGTGGCACTGGCCTGGCAGAGACGGATCTCCACATAGTAGGCAGCACCTTCCTGTATCTCCACAGAGGAAAGTCCTTGGGGCAGCCGCTGAGGAGATCTTCTCACATGAATACCTCCCTCTATAAGTCTTCTCCTCAGGGAACAGTTTCTGACTGACAATGTAGAATGTCTTGAGGTCTTCCTGAATCAGACCACCACTGCTCTCACTTTGGAGATGTCTGCCAAGGGGCAGGAGTGGGGGCCAGGGATGCATGTGTCCAAAGCCACCTGAAGACTCAAACACAGTTTTGTGTCTTTATGCTGTTGCTCAAGTGGCTCACCGGGACAGACAGTGGCATCCAACAGAAGTTTGTTTCAAAGGAAAACCACAAAAAACTTATGTGATGGGTCTGGGTAATGTCCCACAGAGGAAACATTTATGGTCCTTTCTGTGGATCAGCTCAGACTATGAAGCATCAGATATGATTATACTAATTAGCTTGCTTGCAAACTTCCTAGTGCTTATAAAGTTATTTACTCTTGTTTAAGGAAGATTATCAAGTAATGTTTCACTACCCATAAGTAGAAAACATGCATTGTTACATGTGTCCATTGTCTATCTAATAAATGAAAAGGTGGTCAGAAAACAGTGGCCAAAAAATAACATTAATGATATTACATACAACAACCAAACTAAACAAAAAGTCCGCAATCACTGAAAAAGCAACAAAACCCAACAAAAGAAGCAAACAAAAACACCAACCTCCAAAACCTCTGGTATTGCATCACTGCAGATGAATACCATTTTTGTTTGGTTTGTTGTTTGTTTGTTGTTTGTTTTTTTTTCCCCCCAAAGTGAGCTACTTTTTTTAGTGCAAAGTATATGCGAACCTGTTTAGTTTTAAATCTGGTAATTAAGAATTTTTGAGGGTCAAAGTTCCCTACTCTATTCCTTCATTCCCAAAATAATTCTCAGTATGAGTTGACTGAGCTGTTTTGCACATTCTTATCTGCTTTATTACTTTTATCTTGTAAGAAATATTGTTGTCACCTTATATATAATCACAATAAAACTGGACCTTGTGCTTATCTCCTTGGGAGAATTAGGTTTGAGATACAGGCGAGCGATGCTAGTTTGTTCTACCACTGCCTTTGTCTCTGGCACTCTAGGGACTTCTAGCAATCCTTACATGGAAGTCTCTTCAGAGATTGCTTTATTGCTTGTTTTTTATCTGATAATTTATTCTATAGAATATTTTCCTTCTAACTACTGCAGTTGTAGTTTTGTTTCTTCTTTATGCACAATGTAATTTATACCATATGTGATTTTTCTAAGCGAAGAGTATCTTGAGCAGACTGGATGTTTTCACTTTATTTTTATTTAGTTTTTTTTTTGATGTAATGCCTTGAATCTAGATAACTTGCTGTCTTTTTCATTGCTCTGTTTTCTGTAAAAATTCATGCACTGTATACCATAGAAAGCATGATTAAAAATTTAAATAGGTCTTTTCCAAATTCAGGATTTTTTACTTCTGTAAATATAGAGGCTCCTACAGGATGGCTTCCTATAAAGTCAATTAAAAAGTGCACAAAATAAAATTTGTCCATCCCATGCAGTTTAGTAGTACACTAATACTCAGATGAACAGTGATATCAAACATATTACCTAACTCAATCAGTAATTGAAATACAGTATATTCAAAGAAATTCTACTGCAAGTTTCTTGTGGGTTTTTTTTGCCCTGAGCCCTTCCTAAGAAACACACAAACAAACAAAACCCAACAAAACCCCCAAAACCTTATGCAGTGAACTGTAAAATATAGTAGACCAGGATTGTTAATTGACCAGTTCTTCTGTTCCATGTGATTAAAAAGCAGTGTTTTCATATAATTAGAAAAAAAAAAAAAAAGAAATAGCTTTTTCTTGTAGAAGTCAGCTTTGTCTGAGTCACATAGTCCATTTCATGAGATTAAATACTTTCTCCTTAGATGCTGGAGAAGGAAAACAGTGTCTTACTGTCTTTGTCACAAAGACTTAATTCCTGGAAACATATTACGGCAGACTTCATCCTCCATTACATTTACTCCTATCTAACTTGTTTAGGATTATATTGTTTCTATTCAAAATCATGCTAATATTGCTCACATAAATTATACTAACTTTGATAAGGGTATGAAAGGACAGATTTCCTTTCCAAGGACAAAGAACTATCCTATGTTTAAAACAAACCAAGCTGAAAAACAGGACATGAAAAACATCCCCCAAACCCTCAAAACAACAAAGCTTGTACCTTTATTAACAACATTTGGTTAGTCAGCACTGAAATGCAGCTGGTGAAACTTTTGGTCATAAATTAAAACTGGTTTAATTTTCAACATAAACTATTTTATTGCTTCAGATATCTTGAGAAAAGAAGAAATGTGGAATAGTGCATGTCCTTATATTTTTTGAGAAGAGATTTTTTTTTTTTAGTTGGAAATGTGTGAATTCTTTCGGTGAATTATAGAAATAGAGACCCTTTAGTGAGGTTTTTGCCCTCCTTCCTGGTCAGCAAGGATTGGTTTTGTTTGTTTTTAGGCCATATTTAAGTGTAGCTGTTCAGGTTTAATTGTGATCAATGATTGTTATTTAGTAACCTCAGGTTCCGGGTCAATTTGCTATTGATATCAAAGAGGATTGGGCCATAATGGATTTTGCTCTCGTTTGCCACATCTATCAATAATGTATCTGATCTGACCATTTTTTCAGCCCTTTCTCAATATCTCTATAACTCTTCTTATAAGATTTACAGACTCACTTTAGGAACACAGAGGTCAATCCACAGGACTTGGCATTTAGGAGACAGGCATTATTTAGTTAGGTCCTGAATCAAATTGCCTGATTTCTCAGGTATATCAAGGTATCTTGAGTATCTTATGGTATCAGAGCTTGTAGGCATGGTCAATATTTTGAGTTTACATCTGATATGATGAAGCTAGGGGATCTAGAAAAGGGAATTTGAATATAGGATCATAGGTTTATAGAATGGTTTGGGTTGGAAGGGACCTCCAAAGGCCATCTAGTTCAACCCCCTCTGCTGTAAGCAGGGGCATCCTCCACTAGATCAGATTGTCCATAGCTCTGTCAAGCCTCACCTTGAAAATCTCCAGGGATGGGGCCCCAACTCCCTCCCTGTGCAACCCATTTCTGGTGTTCCACCACCCTCATGGTAAAGACCCTGTTTGTAACATCCAACCTAAACCTAGTTTGAAGCCATTGCCCCTCATCCCAGCACTACAGGCCTTTGTAAACAGACTCTCTCCATCCTTCGTATAGGCCCCCTTCAGGAACTGAAAGTGCCCAGATCATTTTTGTGACCCTCCTCTGGACCCTCTCCATCAGGTCCATGTCCTTCCTGTATTGAGGGCTCCAGACCTGGGTTCAGTGCTCCAGGTGAGGTCTCACCAGAGCAAAGTTCACTTCTCTGGATCTGCTGGCCACACATCTTTTGATGCAGCCTGTGGGCTGCAAGTGCACATTGTCTGCTCATGTCCAGCTTCTCATCCATCAGCACCCCCAAGTATTTTTCTGCATGGCTGTTTTCTATCTTATCCCCCAGTCTGTATTGATAGGGAGGATTATTCTGGCCCAGGTGCAGAACCCTGCACTTGCTCTTGTCGAACCTCATGAGGTTCACCCGGGCCCACCTCTCCATCTTGGCCAGGTCCCTCTGGATGACATCCCATCCCTCTGGCATATTGACAGCACAACTCAGCTTGGAGTCATCTGCAAATTTGCTGATGGTGCACTCGATCCCACTGTCTGTATCGTATACACAGTATATATACAGATAAGAATTCATGCTGCTCACAACTGCTGTTCCAGATTCTAACATTTCTGATCCTTATGTTCTTGAGTATTCTCAGGCTGCATTTTTAATGTTGTCCCCACAGTTACAGGAACTAGAAAGTTAATATTTATTTTTTCTTATAAGGGAAGTTGAGATTCTGATAGTATTACATGATTCCAGAGCCCTAGGGAACAAAACCCAAACCTGTCTGTACCTTAATCATGTCTTGTATAGAATAAAATCATGAAGATGTTTGTCTGTTCTCATTTATTGACAATATTTAAATATGTCCAAAAAGAACTGGGTCTGCAGTGTCATTGTGCAGGCAGCTGGATTGATGAATCAAACTTGCTGTCTTCTATCTCCTTACTTGATTGAATATCACATTTTACAGGGTAGTATTTCCCCAAAGAAGAATTTACAATCAATAAATCGCTTGAGACAAGGATAAGATTTATCCTACAGATAACTGTTCCTTGTTGACATTTTTGAAATTCCAGTTAAAAGTGCCTGAGTCTTCACATTTTTAATGTTTCTGGCATCTAGAAATTTCATTATAAAGAATTTAAGCAGTAAAACCATCTGTGTTTGGTTTTAGTAATGTTTTACACAGAGGGTGGAAGATTTTAATTGTAATTATTGAATGTTTGCGCATAAAAATATTGCTGATGCAATTACAGTTGTGGTGAAGTCTCGCTCTTAAAAGTGTCTTGTACCATGTTTGTCCCTAATTTCTGAAGTCTTGATTGTGAAAGAAACTTTTAAATAAGTGATACATTGATACCACCATTGATACTTGTCACTACCTAGGAGCCTCGTGCAGGTGAGAACCTTGCTGTGCTGCAAGCTGTTCTAACATGGGATAATACAGTTTGTGTCTCCAAATGTTTGCTTTCTGATAGAGGCTTCTGATTTACCAGCTTTGTTATCAGCTGCTAAACAGGCCTCCTTGCACAGGGTTTATTATCCTGTGAGGAGAGGCAGAAGTAAATTTTGTACGAGCTTCTCAGCCATCACAGTTCACATGTGAGCACTGAAATTATTATTGATTCTGTTAAACCCTTCAAAACCTCTCTGTTAGATCTTGCCACATACCTCCTATTATGACAATAAGTGATGGAAGAAGGTGGGGTATGGATTAAGCATTTGGGACATAATGCAGGCCATCCAATCATTCAGGATTCTTATGAGTATATTACATGGTTAACAATATTAATGTTACTAGAAACAGTATTTTTTTTTTCACTTATGTAAACTTTCCTTGTCCCTTTCCCAATGCCACTTAAATAAAATTCCTGCCTGCTTTTCCACAAAAAGTCATAGATTAAGTTTCACTTCACATCTTGACAGTTTTCAATTTTTATCAAGTTCTTGTTGAGGCTATCCTCCAAAAATCTCTAATTTTTCCAGTTAAATGCATTAATTTCCCTGCACTATGCCTACTGTACCTTTGGTCTCTGTTTCAGAGATGTAATACCATTCTGCAAAAGGCAGTCCAGTTCTGTAATATAGTGGATAACCTGATTCCAGATAACAGGAAGAGCAAAATATGTTGTTGTGTCTCTGAACTGCATGCTTCTGGGACTGAGCTGTCTGATTGTTCCAGGATCTCTGTGCTTCCACAGAGAGAAGCAGTGCAGCAGGAATGAGTTGTACTTGAAAAAAACCCAAACCAAACCCCCAAACCAAAACCAACCAACCAAAAAACACCTTCCCCAAAGATAAACAAAATGACCACTTTTCAGATTGCTAATCCCTTCTCTATGTAATACATAACATCCATTAAGGTACACAGGATTGGTAGCTCATAATTAAATCTGTTGCTAACACTGTTAGCTGTACTGTATATATCCAATTCAGACAGGTTGGGAAGTCCCTGCCCTATGTGCCACCATCCACTGCAGTCAAACAGCACTTTGTATATTAATCTTGAGACCTGTTGAAAAGGCAGTGACTACATATGTATGCCATGAGATTGTAAATTACATTCAGACTAAAATACCCCCTACAGTGAACTTTGTTACCTAAACAAAAGAAACATGAATACATCTTCCTAAGTTTTACCCCAGATCTCTGTTTTGTCTTAAAACAATGTGTCTCTTTAAATTGAGTATATTCAGATAACTTGTAGCTTGCTTCTGGTCTGTCCAGCAGCTGCTCTTTTTCAGTTTAACTCCTCCATGAAGCTTTACTTCTTTTTCAAAATCCCACAAGATGTAAATCAATAACAGTATTACTAGTTAAGGTAAATTATTTCAGTGTTTCCCCATGCACTCTGTTTTGCTTTGAACAAAATTAGCAGAGTCTCATGGGTTGAGTGGAATCTGCTGCTGATATTCAGTACCATGCTTCTGTCATGTCAGCTTCAAAATTAAAACGCTGGCTGGAGCGAAGTGTCATGGGGCTTGAAGTTGATATACAATTGTTTAGAACCACATGGAAAGATCACAAGATTGGGCAACTCTGGGTACTCAACGCCATCATTAAAAAACACTCATCGTGGAAGTTCTAGTTCTCCTAGGGAAGTTCTTAGGCACAAATAATTCAAGGAAATGTCATCAGACCCTTATCAAAGACTGCATATTATTAATCTGACCTTGATGGAAACAACGACTGTTTAGCAGACCCATTTAGAGTGTCAGAACAACTTCCAATGAGGTTAGAATTAAACCAGTACAAAAATAAATAATATAATAATAAAGGAAAAGAGCAAAGAACATGGTATTCTGTGGCAGAAGTGCACTATAAACCATATATGAATACCACCATTGGTATTAATTCCTTGTGGCTGAAAGGTATGAAAACTTAGATGAAATAATAAAATAGCCAAGTATATATGTTAATCTTTATGATGAGTAAGTGCAGAGCATTTCTATATCATGTCTCTTGAGATAACTAGAACAGTCTGTATCTACAGCATCTGCAATTTATAACAGGGAAATAAAAATATGGGAAACAAATTGCTAGGGGAAAAAAATCTGACAATTTCTAGTATCAGTAAAGATTTAATTGCAATCAAACCTCTATATGGATAGTTTTCATCATCTTAGACAAACATGGACATTATTTCACAGCCAATACTGTCTAAACTTTTTAAAAGAAAACTTGTGCTTATTTTTCTTGAACAGCTCAGTTCCCTTGTGTTAGGGGAGTTGGAACTGGCTCTAACTATTGTCTGCAGCATAAACGCTAACTTCACCCTGGAGAAACTCAGCTGCTGCCAATAAATAACATCAATTCCATCCCTGGCTGACAGAAGAGCTGTTGAAGACTATTCTCTACAAAGATGCTGTTAGCACTATCTCTTCTGAACTTTGCACCTTCCTATGAGTCACTTTGTGATCTCCAGTTTGAGTTGTACTATTCTGGAGAATGGATTTCTGTACACCTCCAAATAAACAAATCACCCATACTTTCCTTTCAGCTCAGGTTCTTTTGAGTTTTGTAAATCTGTATTGAAAGCCATTTTCTCTCAAAATCTGAATTTTCTTCTCAGTGATTTGCTTAATACAAATTTAAATGTAGTTAAGAAGAACGTTATAAGAAAATATTTTTAATACCTATTTTGATCAATTCTGTTTGTATTCACAGTACTCTTTCTCTAGAAGTAACTAGCTGTGTGTATTCTGCAGAGGAAATGTTTGCAAATCCTAACAATATACTGCTTGAGTCATGATTCTAGATAATATATATGCTGAGAACTACACTGGCCATGGCGGGGTGTTGTTTATTTCTTTTTTTAAGTAGAGACATTCTTGTCCTTTGTTTCCCAGAGAGAGGTGAGGGTTTGTTGTATTTATCTTAAAAATAATAAATAAATAAATAAAACTATTGGAATACTGGCCCATTAAACCAGTCTTGTTTGATGTACTAAATTTAAAGTGCCACATACAGATATGGGGCCAGAAAGAGGCCCCATCTACTTGACAGAGAAATCATGAGCATTTACAGAACACAGGTATGAACTGACAGCATGGCCTAGCATAAGCATGCATGTGTGATCACACTGGATATCAGTCCTTGCTGGATGTCATTCAGTAGAAGTGTTCTATGAAGCGATGGTATTACTTTTCTGAAACAGGGGTGAAATTTAATTTGATCCCAAAATGTAATGTTTGTCACCTTATGTGTATTTTTTGCACTGCTTTTGAAGATGGCAGTTTATCATCGTGTACCATGGACTGTATTCTGAAATTTCTGCAAATATTAAAGCTTACTAAGATGTGCGTTCCACAATGATTCAGTTGGGTGTTACTGTTATGAGACAGTCTCAATTAATTTCTTTTCTTGTTTCATAGTTTATGAAGTGTAAGTATAGCAAACCTGACAAGCGTGCATTTAAAGCATCGCAACATTATATAGTGTTTCTGTCTGAAATTGATTCTTCCTAGTATGTCTAGTTATAAGGTGGTGTAAGCTATGTGAGCACACTTCAACAATCAGATTAAAGTGGCATAAATTTCTAAAAACCAGAGAAAGATCTAGGACAAATAAATAGTGTCATACTGGTATACTCCCTATTTTACACTGAAGTCCTAATTCTGTGACTCTCCGTGCTGTATGCAGCTATCGGACACCCTTGCTCTGGAGTAAACATCTTGAATTCCCAGCCAGGGATAATCTAGAAATTAGTACATAGCAGATTTGTGGGGGTTATCCTTCTTCTTTGTATGCTCAATTAAGGTGGCACAGCAATCCTTGCTGTTTTTTATCCTTTTGCACAACCCCAGCAGCTAAATGCCTCACACACGCACACAATGAAAGTACGCTGTCTGGTGAACTGCAAACAGCTTTCATTAGGGTGTGCTTTGAGGGAGCTATAGCGTGTGCTCAGAGGAGCTCAAGATCCTCAACAGTACCTGCAAGGGCCATGTGGTTACCCACAGCTTCTCTAGTAGGAATGTTTATTGGCAGCAATATAGCAAGATAGTGAAGCAAGCAGGACTGGTTAAGGTTGACAAAACTGAAAACTGCCTGTGGGCATACCACAGCTTTTATCCGCTGATAATTTCCTATCTGTGTTGAAATCTGTGAAAGCCATGGGCAAGGTGGCTCTGACTGTCTATGCCCAATGTGGAGGCCTATGTTGTTGTCACAGAGCTGTGGAAGACCTTCTGCTTACAAATGGTTCCAGAGCCATCAAATAAGGCACAATTATGGTGTGTGTAAGAAGCTCGTGCTTTGTCAAGGTCCAAAGTGTTATGCTGTTTCTTCAACATATTTTTTTCTCCTCTTGTATTTACATTTCTCATAAGTTTGTCTTCGTTTTCCATTTCCTCCTGGTAGCTGCTTTGATAGTGATCCTTTAGATAATTTTTCTAAGTGAGGTATAAATGTGGGACTTCAGCGAATAAAACTATGCAATAGTAAACCTTGTACTGATCCTCCAAGAAAAGTATTTTTCTTAGTATCTTCACTGTGGAAAACCAGCTAATAATGGACTGGTAACAGAGAAGCAAAAACAGAATGCTACTGAAAATACTATATAAGACATTGATAAAATGCTTTGCCTGAAGAAAGCTTAGATACATGGCATGCCTGTTAATGCTTCCTTATTTTCTTTTGAAGGATCGCCGCTTTAATGATGAGATTGACAAACTGACTGGATATAAGACAAAGTCACTCTTGTGCATGCCCATAAGAAACAGCGATGGAGAGATTATTGGCGTTGCCCAAGCAATAAATAAGACTCCTGGAGGTGCCCCTTTTTCTGATGATGATGAAAAAGTAAGATTGCCTTTGCTTTTGTATTTTTTACAATTTCTTTTGTAACTCAGTAGACTTTTCTGAAAATACTTAATCCAGATACATGGCACAGCACTTGAGTTTGTGATAGTTTTCAAGAAGTGCTATCTGTTCTGCAAATGTGTTAGATCTTGTGGCTGAAACTTCAACTTAATGGTCTCTAAATCTTATTTACACTTTCTTCACACAGTAGATCTTAATAAAAATATTTTTGTTTTTGAAAATTTACCTTTAAGAATAAGTTCATGGGGGAAAAACTATTCCCAAGACACTTTTAAGCTTGCTGAGTTTAAAAATTGCCATCTTCTTTCAGTGCTCTCCATGGAATAAATGCCTGTAGCAGATGTGAAAAAAATCTTTATTTTAGAAGAGATTATGCATATGCAACTTTTGCTATTCTGAAATACAGAAGACTTGTAAATACCCATGAAAGGACAAAGAGGGCAGGAAGGGGACACTAGTTTTGTATAGGGGACACTAGTTTTGTATATCTAGTGAAATTTGGAGAGTAAAGTGAGCTCAGAAGTCAGGAGAACAGACAGAGTCACAAGGAGGGAACTTGAATTCAAGAAAGTGCAGAAAATAGGAATTGATGCTGTTAAAGGCAGGCACATGTAGCGGACCATGAAGGGAAAATGCACAAGAAGCCAAAAGATGACTGGGGAAGAGAGAGGGCAGCAGGCTCCCAGAACAGCAACTCTGCTTGCTCAGGAGAGAGAAGTGGAACTTTCTTCAAGAATGCAATATGGGAGTATCTTTCTGTGTGTTAAAATAGTATTGAATCTAATTTTTGTGGAAGTCTAGTTGGAGGCAGACTTTGACCCTTGAAAGCTCTTTATGTTGATTCAAAGGCAGTTAATATTTAATGCAGACCCATTGTTTGTGTATCACATACCTGGTTGACATGTCTGTGCCACAACAGAAAGATGTTACGTACTGCCTGTTGCAGAGGGAAAAACCTGGCACATTGGTTCATCTAAATATATGGACATTGTTTTAGGAACCAAGGTAGCTTGACATGTTGAAGTCCCTTGTAAAGTTAAATTAACAGTGGTTTATAAAGGTTGTGAAATATTACAGAAATCAAACATGTCTTCCACAGAAACCATAGTAAATGTTTTTTTCCCTTGGAATACTTCTTGAAGTTGCTATTACATTGTTATTTTTGTGGTATACTTACAGCAGTATTTTTAGACCATTATTCATAACCATTTCATAGTTTGAAACAATTGTTAGATGAGAATAGCAATATGAGTTGTTGTATGAATAGTGTCTCTTAGTAGAATAATACCCTGCTTTTCATTGATATGAGAATAATTCAAAATTGATTGCTTTTTTTGAAATTTCAGTATGTGAAGGAACCTTCTGCAGTCCAGGTAGGAAAATCTTTGCCAAGTGAAATATTAGTAAGTGGATGCATTAAAGTTGAGGGAGAATAAAAAGGATCACTGATTATTTTATATGAGTTATCAGAAGTGTTGCAGAAACAGTTATGAGCAAATATTTCTTTGTATTAGATTATTTAGCATAGCAGTTTTGCTATTAGGTTGAGGTGTTCCAGCAGTTACCTTTATTGATACCTATTTACATGTGAAGAGCCAGGTTGCTGTGTACCACTGTTTGCTTTTGGTGTTTTTCCTGAATCTGTTTCAACATTTTACTCTAACCTAATGTGCTCTTGAGCTGCTTGTTAACTTCTCGTTAAGTTTCAAGCTTCAATTTTCATTAAAACCTAACAATTTGGATCCAAGTAGAAAGACAAGACATACTTGGAGTATAGACTTCTTTAAAATACATTCAAAAAGTAAAAGCAGTGGAGGATAAATTACACTATCAATAAGAAAGTTTATGACTTGACAGACTGACAATACAGATGACTTGGCTGCTCAATTGCACGCAGTACTGTAAAGCGAGCTTTAAATAAAATTCTTTAAAATGTCAACTAAACGTTGTTACTCTTCACACCAACACTATTAGTGATTTAACAAAAAATGAAAAACTAATTACAGTACTCATTGCAGAGTGTATGTGTATCTGGCATATTTTTTTGGTTAGATGTTTTCTTCTAAACATGTCCTGAGTAGAAAGGAGGAAAGTCAGTCCTATCTGTGGCAATATTACCTGTTCTAGCACTGCATTAAAGACAACTTTTCTGTTGAAATCTTTTTTTCTGAACTACTTCTGATTCTTGAAAATCTTGGATGTTGAATACTGATTTATTAGCATACAATACAAATCTGGCAGTTTGTGCTACAAAGGGTAGCCAAACGCAAATTAAACAAAATGAGACCTTCACCGAACAGGCTTTTTTCCTGCACTTTTTAATAGCACTCTCTGCCTGTGAAAAGGGAATTTTGTTAAAAAGGTAACTTTTATCGTGGATACCATCTTTGATTATCATACATTCAACTACCAAAACAACTGTGTCTATGTGAATTGTTTATTACATAAACATATTAATGTAAATATTTGATGTTAGTACTGAGGCTGTGGCATTTGTTTCCACTCAGTGACTGCTAAATATCTAAAATCAGCAAGTTGTCTATGCCTTAATTGCCATCTTTATCTTATTTTTACTAGTTGTTTGACTGCTATAAGCCTGTAGTTTAGAGCTCTTCAAGGATATATTAAGAGGGTTCTGACAACTAGAGTTTATGGAAAAATAAATGAGAACATAACCATTATTATGCCTTTTAACAGATCTTAGAATTAATGAGGACTGGCAGTCCAGGTGCTATTATTTCCAAATTTGTACTTTTAAGTTTCTTAACTCACTGATAACCTAGAAAGTGTGACATACCTCTGGGAAGCAAGGAAACACACACATCAGGAAAAGATCTTGTAGGATTAGCAAAAAAGGTTTTTTGTTGTTTGGTTGTTTTATTTTTATTGTAATATCAGCAAAAGTAGTTGTGAGGAAAGGGGGCAAGTGAGAACTTTGTGCAGAAAAGCCTGATGAGTAGCTGGCAGAAGATGTAATTGAGCTTTATGTTGATATAATTTCTGATAATTAGCAGCTTCACAATAGTTAGAAAATTGAAATGTAAAACAATTCTCCTCCTCCTCCCTGCAGCCCTCTTGAAGATACGTCAGTACTGTTTAGTCTCACTCTTGTTTGCAAGTGTCTATCCTCTCCTAGTGTTGTGCAAAACAATTAAAATAATATGTTGTTTTGCCATTCTTTTTCTGGTGTTTTTTTTGTCTGTTTGTTTGGTTTGTTGGGTTTTTTTTGCTACAAGATTATATTATATAATGACATGTCACTTAGGGACACTACTGTCTTGAGTCAAGAGAAAACAAAGAATTATGTTTTCAATTACAATTAAGTCAAGGCTAGCATCATTTTTATATACTTTTTGTTATTTTCAGGAAGTTAAGAGCAAATAAAATATTTAGGATTTGAGAAGCTTTTAATACTCCCAATCTGTAACCAAGTTTATATTTTGCAATATGTAAAATGGGATATTAAATGTCAAAGTTTTTCTAGTTTTGTTTCTCATGGCAAATTTTCAGGTATTGCCTTTGTATCTCTGACCATATACTCTCTAACAACACAGCACTAATACTGCATCTAAGTGAATTTCCACATGTAATGGTTGTTTCCTACTGCCAAGTTGCTTTTCTCCTTTTGGTGTAAGAGATGTTCCAGCCAATTCATTGTTTTAAGTGCAGAACTAGACTTGACAGACTGGCATGACAAAAAATGTTCTGTTTCACAATGTGTTCTGTGTCCCAAACATCAATGGCTCAATCAAAATTAAATTAATTTCAGAGATTTCCACTTTGATACAAATAATAGTAGAACACCTTATAGCTTTTGTATAGCAGCCATCACTATTGCATTGCTATGTAATTGGTACCCAGTTGAAAAAAACAGCCTGGTGATATATGTTTATATATATTTTACAAATGAAGATGCCAGTTCATTTGCATAGACACAGGGTAGGAAGATTAAAACCCCAAACCTTTGAAAACAACTGTGCACCCTGCATGCACTCCCAGTGCTGTCCTTAAGATTCCTTTATGGATTTGTACTGGTTGCTGGTGAGTCATACTTTTTCCAGGACTGGTGAGAAACTCAGCTGAAGAGATTGACAGTCTGTAGTTTAGATTATCCTATGCCCTTTATAGTCTTCTGAGATGCAGTGCCAAAGCAAATCTAACCTTCCATCAGAGTGGCTTATAAACAGCAGCAGCAGCTCTGCTGTCACTTAAATTGGCATCCTGGTTCTCTCTGGCTCTGATGTCCTCCTAGACTGAAACAAGTGAATTGACTGCAGGGAAATGATCCAGGGCAGCCAGCTTGAATTAAATCCTGCTTGTCTGACTGAAAAGCAGTAGTTTGACTGTCCTAAGAGCCCTTCTGGAAGGGGGAAAGAACTGGATTTGGTTGTCTCTACTCTGTGGATAGTTTTATTAACAATATGGTTCTCTCATGTTCCAATATTCTTGCATTTCTAATAGCAGCTCTGTGATTCTAAGTTGCCCAATTTAATGTACTCTTCTTGGTCCCTGTTAGTTAAGGCTTAAATATGTTCTTTGCTGGGTCTACCATAATGCTTAATGATTTGGAGGGATTTTGCTATACCTTCTAATTTGTTTTCTATGAGTTTCTGCATGAGGGGCTGAGGGTCACAATGGCAGGTAGTAATTTCAAATTCAGGATAGTTTCTTTATATTAGGGAAGGATTCAACTGTAAATAAAACTACTATGGAAAGGAGTGATCCATAACAGGCAAGCATCATTGTTATGAGAATGATGGCCCTAGGTCTGCGAATGTGTGGAATTTACCAAACAAGTCACCTGAAAATTATTTTGATGGATCCTCTAGAAAGAAACATGGGAAACAAATTAGGTAAATAATTTTTCTGTATTTCACACATATTGCAGCATGTGATGATCTCCTGCTCCTCCTCCTTGGTAATCTGAAAATTTGCATAACATTGAGACTCCAAAAGCTTCTTTAAAATTGGCGTAATTCTCAAAGGTATCATGTGGTCTGTATGTCACTTAAATTCCAATGCAAGAGAAATTCACTGAAAGAAGGCAGAAAATAACAAAGACATTTGAAGGATGAAGGTGTTGAAGCGCTACAACTATCTGGCAAAACTCTAATGGTCTATTATGCACAGTTCTCGAAAAGTACTTGCTACACAAATCTAAATGAAAATAAATCACAGTAACTAAAGTCTTGCTGGGGGAGTTTGAAATAATTTGTCACCATAATAGTGGCTTTATCAGGCAGCTTCACACCACTGGTTTGCAACTAACAGCACCAAATGACTGCAGTGACAAACCTTTGAATGGACTTCTTTCAGTCTTCCTTACATTCAATCATGCTTCCAACTCAAGCTACAAGTTTAGATCTCTTTGTAATTACAGAATACTATAAATGTGCTTGAAACATAACAAAAACACCTGTATCAAAACCATTGTTTTGAAATTGACAGTCGATATTTGAATCAGACATCTTTATCTCTGAGGTATGAAAGCACATCTGTGTCCTACAGTGACATTTCAGTGAACTATTTTTTTTTTTAAAATAAATGTGTATTTTCCTAGGTTCAAGGGCTACCAGGTGGCTCTGTGTGTTTGATTTGTATTAACAAATCTTTAATACCTGTTTGAGGCTTCTAGGTGGTATCATAAAGTAAACACATTGTCAGGGTTGGCATCAGGAAGTGTTTCTCTTTAGAACAGTTCAGGGAATAATGTAATGTTTGGGGGGCAGTGTCTGTGTTGGGTTTTTTTTTGGGGGGGGTGGTTTGGTTTGGGTTTTTTGTTGTTTGTTGGTTTGGGTTTAGGGGGAATTTTTCTTTGGGTTTTGTTGGTTGGTTGGGTTTTTTTTCTTTTGTTTGGTGGCGGGTTTTTTTTTTGGTTGGTCTTTTTTGTGGGGATTGGGGCTTTGTTTTTCTCGTGTGACAGTCGGAGTGAGGAAGGTATCTGGATTCTTCCTACAATTGTCAGCAGGAATCTGAACCTGTTGTCTCTTCCCGTATTTCCTATGTTTGTATCTTCTTAAATAAATAATATGGCGAGATGTGAGCAAATAAGAGCTCTTGTCTGTAAACCTAGGCTGTCATTTGGCTAATGTCTGTGGTATCTGACTCAAAGCTCAATAAACTAAGTGAAAGAATTCCTGCTGACTTCATGGGCTTTTAAACTTCTGTTCATTTCTACCACAGGAGCATTTCATTAAATGCAGATCTGTATGTCTATTTTATAAGGCTTAAATTCATCTGGGTCAGAGCACTATAAAGAAATCAGTTAAGGACCAATTTCAGCTTCTGTATCGTTCCTAGATGCAAATGGGCTTTGATAGGCTGAGCATGATTTCTGTGGCAGACTGTGCTCTATC
Source organism: Dryobates pubescens (assembly GCF_014839835.1). Lineage (NCBI taxonomy): Eukaryota > Metazoa > Chordata > Aves > Piciformes > Picidae > Dryobates > Dryobates pubescens. Next base: position 31,179,565 of record NC_071613.1, read on the forward strand.
AGTTCACTAGATGTAAAAGATGACTGCTTAATTCCTTTTGTGAACATTAATTGAAAAGTCAGAAAACCGTTAGAGGTTGTTATGCCTCACCCCCACAACACAAGAAAGGTCAGTGTCCCTCAGGTTACACTTAACTCTAGGAGATACTTTGTCAGCTGCCTAGAGTCTGAAATTACCACAGCTTGAAAAAGGTGATCAGAGTTAGAAATGGTACTCAGTCCTGGAAGCTGAGCCATACAAAGAGCCATGAGGCAGAATATATCTTCCATAATATTTGTTTAATGCTGGTGGTCAAAATAACCAGATTGATACACAGAAAGACCCTGTCTACATTTCTTCCCATGTTAGGCTTATCTCTCTTAAGTTCTAGAATCTAATCACAATACGGGAGCTGCTGCTTTATGTGCCCAAAGTTATGCTTAGACTGCATTAAATCCACCCAGAAGAGGCATTAGATGATCTTTTTGTCTCTTGGATCAACTATTTCATGTGGGTTAGAGGATCACCAAGGTAGCATTGTAAGAAGGCCTCCACAACTGTGTAAGGACTTAAGATGTTGTCATTGTCTAAAATTCAGACATGCTGTGCCTTGAGCCTTCAACAGACTGATGGTAATAGGCAGTGCTTTACAGCCTCAGTTATTGAGCTTTATTTTCACTCTTCTGTTTGGCAGTTTGTGGAAGCAGCCTGAGTGATTTCCTAGGAAATGAGAGCCCTTTTCTTTGGATGTGAGAGCATTAAGTATTTGTTTGTAATGCAGCTTTTGCAAACATGTTGCAGCTTTCCTTCACGCTTAGTTCAGTCACATCATCAAAAATGATATTTGCAATGATTTTTATTAACTGTGTCCCTGTTTGACAAAACTCCAGAGGAGTTATGAGGAGAAATGATCCATTAGACACATTATGAAACATTCAGTAATACTTTGGGTCCAAGTCTTACTAAGAGACTTCATGCAAATTCAAAAGCATAAAAATAGCCCTAGAAGTTGTGCTCTGCTTTCCCCTTCCACTGGTATGCACAATGGGTTACAGCAGGCCAGGAGAAAGGAGTCCAGATCTGTAAGGGTCAAATACCTGAAAAGACTTCACAGGAAGACTGATAATGCAGTAAAATGCAGGGGTACCTTTACGCAGCCATACTATTTTCTTCAGTGAGAAGCAGATTAGTGTAGAATTTTCAACAGAAAGCCCAAAAGCCAGAAACTCTGCAGTTCTGATGGTATTCTTCAGACACTTCAATAGCTAGAAACTGTGATGTTAATATTACTTTTATAATTTTTATTGATACTATATTAATCAAATTTTCACTTAAATGCTTGGAATAGCAGAACAACAGTAACAGAAGGATTCAGGAGGACTAGAGTGATTCCGTTCATTTATCAGCAGAAGGAAAGCCTTCCACAAAATAATCTGAGGGCTATGATGTGTATTTGTGTTATGGTATAACTCTTAGGTACTGTCTGAATAAGGAATTGACTAGAATTGACTAGACTATTTTCTGGAGAAAACCATGTTATTTTATTACCTAAAGAATAAAGATTTACCTTCATCTCTGTTCCTTTTCTTGGCAAAGCTCCCTTAAGCCAACTAAATTATTTTGATCAAATGATTCTCATTATAAAAATCTTGTTTGCTTCAAGTGAAACCTGCACTAGGGCCTTTTTATGGAAGCCTGTAAAAGGAAATCTTTCTGGTGTGCAGCTGGTGAAGCCTCCATTGCTGACAGTTACTGGAGATGTGCCCTGTGGGCTGGATAGAAGGACTTTGTCCCTAGTGAAATGTTTTCTGTACTTTTGTCAGTCTGTTCGGTTTTCCATAGCTTCAAATACTTTCAGAAAATAACATTTCACATCTCCTTCGAATTGCGTATCTTTCCTGAAGCAGAATGAAATGTTTGTTGTTCCTGCCATCAAAAAGTATTTCCCACTGGAATAGTGATACTGAGCCTATCTGTAGATATAGATTACATGATGAGATATTGAAAAATGCTTAGCAAATAATTTTGCTAAAAATTAAGTCAACCTCTGACCCTCCGAATGTTTTTATAGGCTTCATAAGAAACTGTAATTAAAACAGTATTGTCATCATAGCACTGACTCACAGTACACCCTTGGGCAAATCAGCTTACGGTGATCTCGCTTCTGAAACAGAATCCTAAAAATGGCATTAGATGGTTCCATATGTACTATCAGACTTCTCATTTTAAGTGTTCTTGCTTTATAATAAGGAAATTATTTTTCCTCTTGTTGAGTTCAGCCTGAGATTTTTGATGCTCTATTGAATGCTTCCTTTGCATGCAGCAGCTGTGATTTGGAGAGATCTGATTAGAAAACATCAAAACAATTTCACAAAACACAGTTCCAGTTGCTTCTTTAATACTCCCAGCTTTACATGTAATATTCAGCTCCATTAAAATTGTGCCACCCAGCTGTCCTTGGTTGGTTTGCAAAGGTGTTACTGGTTTATAATTGGTGAATTGCTGGCTGTACGTTAGAAGGAACTTAGTTCTTCTTGGAGCAATGTTTGCAATTGCAATCCTGAGAAGTTCTCGCCTGCATCCTAGAAGTTTGAGTATATAAGCAGCAATGTAGCTGTAATTCCTTGCTAGGAGTGTTCCCCCTTATCTGGGGAAATGGCTGCTTGAATCTGTGGCCGCAAGTCGTCTTCTTTCATAGGAACGTAAGAAAAGATTGGCCATCTCAGATGAAAGGACCATCTAACCTAGTGACCTTTCTCTGTCAGCTGCTGAAAGCAAATGTCTGGGATGAGGCCAGCACAGGATGATTTTTCTCTCATGTACTCTGCCAGTTTCCTGTGATTTGTAGCTCAGGGCCAGGTGTGGTATCTTTGTATTTAATTCCACCCCAGGGATTTTCCTCTTTCAAATTTATTCAGGCATTTCATGAAGCAAGACAAGCTTCTAGCTTTCATAACATCTTGTACATTGTGTGAAGAACTGTCACATGACTTCAGTTAATTTCATGTTACTCCTCCTTGTTTTGCTTTTAGTGAACCCAATGAAGAGTCATTCCCTGTTCATTTTCATGGCAATTGTTTGCCCTAAAAATCTTCTGCCTCTAAAAGCTGTGAAGTTTCCACCTGATGCAACAGTATTTTTTGCAGTCAGCTATCTGCTTTGGTGAGACAGGTGCCTGGTCCTCAGAGCCCTAGCCAGGCTCTCCAGTCTGTGGTAACAATCGATATTTTCAATGTTTGGAGAAGTAAAAAGCATTAGAAACTTCTTTGGTACACCGTAGTCTGAAAAAAACAGGAACTGCACTTGGTGTTTGAAAACTACCTGTCAGGTATGTCCAGAACTGGTTCTGAAAGCCAGGGCAGGTCCTCAATGCTTGTGGGCATCTTGATGTCACTGTATTATCAGAACAGTAGAAAAATGTGTGTTTTTTTTTTAATCATCATCTAACCTAGCTAGTCTGCTTTGCTAATTATTAAATGTAGCAAAAACTGTTACTGTTCTTATGAAAGATTCCAGAGCTCCCTGAATCAAGTGTGGGTGTTGGAAACTGTTGTGGTTTTACTTTAAAAAACCCCACTGAACAAGAAACTTGCAACAAACATGAAAAACATTTCAGGTCACCAGTAAGTTAGCCAACAAGATTAACAATTACTGTGCAGCAAGATTACATCTTCCAGGGTAGAGCTGACTAGAATTATAAAAGCTAAAGTAGTTTAACAAACTAATGATCATAATTCCACATCTCTTGCCTAGCTGCTAAAACAATCATATTATGATGATTTTTATATTTTTTTTTTTAGTTTGAATGTTTTTGGAGCCATTAGAGATAACTGAACTACATTGTTCTTAATCAAGAGTGGTGGTCAGAGATTTTAGCAATGGAATTATGTATGCAGTGCCCTTCATGTATGCAGGCAACTTCAGAGATCAAGCAAATGGTGTTTAGAAACGTATTTCCTGCGAGCAGCATGGTGATACACATAGGGACACCCAGAAGAACACTTCATTTTACAGTGCTTTGTGAAAGCTGTGAGTAAGCACTTTAATTGTCAATTCACTCTGTAGGGAACCTTTTATATACATTTTTAGTGAAACAAATAAAGAAACAGAATTAATTTGCTGGCAATTTGCTATCTGTGTGGTAGAAAGGATAAACCCAAATATTCTGGTTTTCTCTTTTGCATTTTTGTTCGGTTTTGTTTGGTTGATTTGTTTTGTTGGTTGACTTTTTTTTTTTTTTTAAAGGCTCTTGCTATATAACAACTTCTAAAGAACTTTGTAGTGCTGGTGTCATGATAACAAAGCAAATTCAATAATAATAGCTCTTTGACATGATAATAGCCCTCCAGTGGTGTGGCTTGCTTTTAAACTGGGAGGTGAGTGAAATGTCCTGGAGCTCTAATGGACAGGGCCATGTGTGTAGGGTGGTGTTGTGTGGTCTCAAGTATGAGGAAACAAGTGCTGAGTGGTGACAGGTTTGTGGAGATCCAAGAGGTGAAGATGTCCTAGCTTCTGTGCAGTGAGATGTCAGCAGGATGTCCTGGAGGACAGCAGGGCCATGTGTTTTAGTCTGAACTGGAGCAGCCCTGCAGACTTGTCCTAAAGAGAAGAATAGCTCTGAATAGCTACTTTCTAGTTAAGGAGATGAGGCTTTGAAAGAAGGAAACTTGCCAAGACATGTTACCATAAACACAATCTGAATTTTACTTTTCTGTCACACAGAAAGGAAAACCTGTTCAGTTTGGTTAGCGGGATCTATATACTTGCTTCTCTGCTTGAATTACAAAGGTTTATAACCTGCTCTATCCTAGGGTTTCATGGCTTCTCCTTTAACTCAAGATGTAAAGTCATGGGCCTTTAATCCTGTATGCCCAGAAACTTTAATCCTGTACGTCCAGAAACTTCAGTTCTCAGTGTTAGGAAAGATTGTTGCTACCCTACTGGACATGCACATGCATATGCACATGCACAGGAGCTGAAATGTGGCCTGAAAAATACATCTGTCACAGGGGTAAATTCTGATCTTTAGTCTCTTAAAGAATAGGAAATAATTCTAAAGCTCAAGAAGTTGGCAAAATTTGCCAGAGCAGTAGGTGTGTGGATGGTGCTCAGGTCTGCCTGCAGGAATATTAAACCAGCAGACTGGCAAGAAGCTTCTCACTAACAAATCAGAGCCACAAAATACTGCTTCTATTTGACGTTTTTGAAAAATGTGTAATGATTAGATTATAATTTTGTTGCTAAGTGGAGAATTTATCTCTGGTTTTGTGTCATATCATGAACACCTGACAAGATCTGACTGCTGAGTGATAAACTCAACGGTTGCTGCCAGCCCCAGAAGTTCATATACAAATTAAAGAATTTTGTTTTTCTGAAGTGGGTTGTGTGAAATTAGCATATGCAGAGGTCATTCCAGTGGTGTGGGAAAAGGTATAAACCACTGTAAGATCCTATAGGAATGAGCTTAAGTATTTCATGTGCTTAGCTACCAGTCTTCTGAGGCTTGAAGTTGCTGCATAAATGTCTCAATTTGGAAGAATAAAGAGGTGTGTGTGGGTTGTTGGTTTTGGGTGGGGGTTTTTTTTTGTTTGTTTTTATTTTTTCTCAAGCTCTTGCAGCTTTTTATATATTCTGTAAAACTTAGGCTCCATTTTAAGTGTAGAAATAGTGGAAAAGAATGACAAGAAACTTATTTTATAATCCTCTGTGTTCTATGCATAAAGAGAATTTAATGTATGTAAATCAATAAAATGAATTCTTCCACTGACTACTCAGTGATCATTTTCCTCACTGACGCAATACTAAACTAGTATGTCCTGAATATTAGAACAAAATACTTCAAGTAGATTTCTTTTAATGAAAACTGAACTAGAGATGAATAATCTGAATTGATTCTAATTTAATTTATTCTAATTTGCATGGCCTTCTGTTTTGCTTCTCCTGTCAGTTTTGTGGATTTTATGAGAACAGATATGTCAACTCAGATACTGAGATCTAGTTTTGCTTGTATAAAAAGGCTAATTTAGATGTTTGATGCTTGTAGTAGAATGTAATGTTGAAGCTGGAAATACCCAGCTGTTAAAAATATCCATGAGATACTGTTTTAAACAGAACCTGCTTTTCTGGGATAGCTGCTGTAATTCTGACATGGAGTTAATCAGATAGTGTGATTCTATGTGAATATGATTATGAAAATGAATATCAGGAACAATAACCAGAATATTGTGTATCTTCTGCAATATCAGAGTTATAGCAGCAGAACTGTGTTGGTTTTCTTTTTTTAATGGAAGTATTTTGCATTTACTTTTTTCTCAATATTTTATTTTTTTGACTCAAACCTTAATTCTGCTTTTCCTAAAGCAGAGAAGCCTGACTGGTAGCAGCTGCTGCTGCTGGGAGTATCTGTTGACAAGGCTAATGGTGTGGTTGCCATATCCCCGTTATTATGGTATTGAGACTGCTGCATTAATACTCAAATCTATGGTCTTGTGATTTGTACTGTTGCAGTAACCAGAGCTGCGTACTGATACCTAATAATCTTCATTTGCAGTTACTGCCACACAACCACTCCTCCCCGCCCCCCAAGAGTGGGCTAATTGTAGAACAGAATTCAGAAGCACATGTAGGGGTGCAGAAACTCCTATCTCTAAGACAGGATTTTGTAGCAAGAAGAGAAGAGGAGGCAAAAAGGGCAGGGCTATGAGAATGTAAAGCTGAAGCAGACCCATGCTCAGAGCATGACAAAAAGTGATGAAGAAATCATCCTGCACTCTTCCTTTGGAGACTAGTACTCATGTGCCACCAGAGGAGGATCTTACCCCCTCTAGTGGCTTGCATTCCTATTTGGTTGTGATAATAACACATAAAATTAAATAAGCGTGTATAACTAGAATAGTGTCTCCCGAAAATAATTTGGGGCTGTCCTTTAGCTTAGTGTCTCTGGTACTTTTAGTACTTTTTTTAGCACTGAAAAATGGAAGCATGTTTTGTAAATATTAATTAAATGTAAATCAAATTAGCCATCTTCATGCTTCTTCCAAGTTTTCTGGTGGGCAATTACTCCACATCAGTGCAGCCCAGCTTTAGGCAAGTATTTGCAGCTCTCCACGTCAAACCCGGGCTTGACGTTTCTGGGCTGCCCAGGCACGCGTTATGCAAGTAGGAGCAGCCTGTTTACGCTGCTGCCATCCAGTGGATGCAAGGCATCACTGCACCACCGCTGTGTTGGAAATTTTTCGTCCCCGTTGTATTACATAGAAGTCCCAGTAAACCTAACTTACTTGCACGTCTGATTCTAACAGCGTTTTCAGGTCTCTCCTTTCTGCCTGTAATCCTGAAAAAGACTTCTCTAAAACTATGTACTTACATGGGAAGATAAATCAAGGGTTTTTTCCTCTATATTTTCTTTTAGCTATGATATGAGGTTGGCTTTGATATCATGTGTGAATAACTGTGACTTAATGTAGACAAGTATTCAAACTTCATAACTGCCAGAACTCAAGTTGTGTTCACAACTGCATTCAGAGATTTCTGTGGGTCATGTTTGCTTTATGAGCAATATTTTACTATTTCATCTCTTGTAGCTTTGTGTAGCCTCAGCTCTTACTTGCCTCCCACTTTTCAGTGTTCTGAAGATGAGAATATAAAGAGATTATTAGATCCAAAAAAGGACTCAGACACCTAAAGCTAGACTTTAATTGTACTTCAGGCATCTTTACACAAAAATAGCCTTATAGCTACCCGATCCAAGAAATGTCTTGCACTCAGTAGCTAACGCCCTGTTCACCCACTGTTATCCACTGTACATACATACATTGAAGCTTCGGTCTGTTAGTGTCATCAATTATTAGCAACTGAACAATCTTTTGTTAGATGCTGAAAATGAAATTTTTCCAACAGGATTATTCTTTGATTATTTATAGCTACATCACATTTTAGATGTTTAAGATGAATGTTTTCAAGCTGATTTTTTTTTTTTAACATTAGAGAGAAACTCCTTTGAATTTTGCCTATTTTTCTCTTAATACATTTGAAATACATTCTTCTCAAACTATTTTTAAAAAATTTTTTTTTTGTCAATCTATTGCACACCAAAGTCATGCAAGACATTTGGCTGCGAGTTGTGGTCCACGTGGCTGAATACATGTCATGAGTACTGTGAGGAGCCCAATGCTGTCCATGTGGTTAAAAAAAAAAAAAAAGTTGTTTGTTTGTTCTTTCTTTTGTTTTTGTAGTTTTGTTGGTTGGGATTTTTTAAAAATGCATCCCCAGAACTTTTGTCATTCTGCTTTCTGGTTTACGGCTCATTTTACATCTTTTTCACTTTTCTTCTCCCACTTCAGCAGCTATATTACCCTTTGTGCAACAGGCAGGTTGCACTGTACTCGAAACCTGCAATCCCTCAGTGTGTTCCTTTTTTCTTACCCTGTTGCTGTCCTTTTGAAAATTTCTGTTTTGTCCCTACACTTCATGCCGATGTGTGTGCTTGTGAAAGCAGTCTCAATAGCCTGGCTGTTTGGTAGAGCTCAGCACCTATCACTTCTCTTCAGACACTGAAGATGTTGGTAGCAGAAATGGTCATTCCACAAAATCTTTTTGTTATTATAAGAATTTTTGCATGTTCAAAGGACTGCTAGCTTTCATACAAATGAAAGCTGCTACTGGAGGTTATTACAATCTGGCACTGTTTGTCTTATAGCATTGCATGTCATCACTTTCAGTAATACTAGAAGTAACTGCAAGAATGTAGAATATCCTATGTCTCCACTAAATTGTTTGCAGATGGGAACCATTAAGTTTATTTAATCTATCTGATGCACAGTGCACCAGATCCATCCTTTTTGACTGTTTCTTATTTATTAACCTGTTTTATAATTTTATTTTAGCATAGTTTATAATTCTCCTTTGTTTTGCTATTCTGTGCCTGTTTGAATTTAGTTTTTATTGATATAGTACTGTTTTATTTCTAACATTTTTCTGCAATACAAAGGCATTTTCTCCTTGCTTTTTGCATTACTTGACCTTGTCATGCAGTAACCTAAAGATAGTAATGCAATTTAAAGATCCAGCATCACATTAAACCATATTCCAAAGTGTTGTGTACACCCCTCCAGGGATTTTACCACCTCCCTGGGCAACCTATTCCAATGCCTGACCACTCTTTCTGTAAACAAAATTTTCCTAATATCCAATTTAAACCTCCCATGGCACAACTTTAGGCCATTTTGTCTCATCCTGTCACCTGATAATAGGGAGAAGAGGCTTCCTACAGAATTTTTTAAGTTTTCATGGAATGTTACCAGGTGTCTGAAACTTGTTACTACACTGTTACCACTGCTGCAGATAACTGTGGCTGAGAGATACGGGAACAAACCCACAGAATATGTTAAAAGTAAAGTTGCTAAAACTCAAGATCAAAGAACCTGACCCTGAAATATTTTTGAACTTAGCATCCTGACAAATGCTTTCTGAAAATAATAGTGCTGACCAGAACAGTGCAAGAAGAATAATTAAGATATACTTGTATTGTAAACTAATTTCCAAGAAGATTGAAGTTATCATTAATTTTGCCTTTTTAAAAGGGGATGTGAAAGTAAATATTATCATACTAACATTCTTGAGGAATGAGCTCAGCCTGGAGCTAGAGGGAACAAAGGGTTGTTTTAAATTTTCAAGATTATTTGGTAATCTGGAGGTCATTGCAATGTTTACTAAACATTAGAGCAGTCACACTCGGCAAGTCTAATCTAGTGCAGGTTCTCTGGGCTTTCTCTGAAGTCTGTAAGAGCTCCAAACACCACTTTGTGCTCTGTGCCACTCTCTTATCCACTTATGCACACAATGGTCACTTGTTTATGTCTGCTTTTGACCTATATGCATCTTCTCCTATGACTTCTAATTTCAGGGAGCACTATTTTATTCTTTGAGAGAAATGCAATTAGTTTTCCACATAAGGTTTTAATTCTCTCTGTGTTTTTAATACTATTGAGTTAGGACCCAAATCATATTTTGTGTTATACAGGGCAACAAAAATAATTGGAGTCAATGCCAGTTGTATTAGCAACAGTATGAATAGGCAGCAGCTCACATCCAAAGAACTCTCAGACACTCACATTATAGACTTTGATGCAGCTGTGAGTAAATGAATGTGGTGTTCTGCAGTACAGTTAAAAATCAAGAGACTTTTTATGCAAGATGATTCACACCATAAAACACAGAGAGACAATCAGAACATTCTTCTTTTTCATATCTAAAACAAGGACAGTTCTTTTCCTTTCATTGGTTAATGGAATATTAAGTGCATTATAAATGTGTGTATTGGTATTGTCAAATGTTGGGCTAAACCTTTTTAAAGTCAGTAGCTTTAACCACTGGGCAGCTCTTGTTTTGAGAGCCACATCAAACAAGAAGGGTCCTTAATGGACCATAAGGCTCAAGTCAGCAGATGTCCCCAAACCAATGTGCTTTCCTCACAGCCCCAAGCAGGGGTGGCATGTGCCTGTGTAAGCAGAAATAACAAAGAGGTTTGTGGGCACATACTAGTGAGAAGTAGCAGAGCCTTGGGGAAGATTGAAAGAAAAGTTTTGTCTAAAGTCTATCTTTTAAATCAAAAAAGCTACGTTTCCTGCTTATTTTCTGCTTGCTTCAACATAATGGGACTTAATATGCTCTATATAAAATAACATTGCTTTAAAGCAAAATTTTCTTAATCTGTTTATCCCTCTGATGAAACCAATTTGCAGTCACAAATGGGCTAACTGAGTCTACAAGGAGTGGGTATCTGTATGTAAAACTCAGTACTTCAATCAAAATACAAATATTAAATCTGGACCTGCTGCCTGTGTTTAATTTTTTAATTATTAGTAATGGCTCCTTCTCCTCAGCAGAACAAGTCCTGTCCCAGCTCATGTGTTTTAGTTGTTTGTCCACACATTTCTATAAATTGCAGAATTGTTTGTGGTAGTCATTCATGACCATACTTTTGCCTTCACAACCCCAAAAAGCATAAAATGACTGGTTTCTGCCCTTTCACATTTCTCTTGCACTTATGGAGCACACAAAATAATCATGAAGTCTCAATTTGCTACTGGTATTGTTAATGTAATACTGTTCCCATTATCTACCTTCATCTAGTGTGTGGGAAGCAAAGTGTTTTTTTCTCATAAATAAGAATTACTTATAAATGCAAGTCTAGCTTGCCTTTTTTTTTTTTAAGAATGTAAATGGATGCTGAACAATCAGCAGAAAATTGATTTTTATAATCAACATGAAGCTTCATGGGTATTTATTTGTGTATTTCAGATAGGTTCCTAGCTCTAGTGTAGCTGTTGGTACTAAGTCAAGCATGTTTAGTTATGGTAGAAAGCATAACGTTTGACATGACATAATACATATGCTTGCAGGATGACTATGGAAGCCCCAGGTTTCAGTATGCTTGTCCCCACACTGGTCAAAGTTCTGGCATGAAGACTCATGGTTTCAGTTTCCTTCGACTTTATGGCACTTTATTTATCAAATGGTATTATCTGAACATAGTATGTCTTTATGAAGACATCTTCTCTCAGGAAGAACCTAAGAACAGTGCCTTTGCTACTCAGAGTCCCAGAGAAGGGAAATGTTAATGCTCCTTTTCAGCTGAAACACAAGGAGGTCTGGCACTTATGAAGCCAAAGGCTGTGATCCACAGTGGTAACTAGCACAGAAAACAAGGAATGCTTGTCTGGTGCCTTGGGTTTTCCTGACTGCAGAACCACTGTAGGAGAAAAGAGCTGCTTGGGGTAATGCGAAAACATGCATCATCGTTATGGACAACTTTATCTCAGAAGAACTTAAACTTTCATTATGGAACAAAATGAAAAAAATATCTGGTTTTCAGTAAACATTGTTTGGGAAAACAAAATATTTTATTTTCTGTACCCTTACAGTACTTTCATAGTACTCTGAAATCTTCAGTGGTCTTCACTGAGAAGCAGTGGTTTGCAATAACACTCCAGATCAGTGGTAGAGCTGAGAAAGAAACCACAACTCTTTTTATATTTTTGTGTCTTGACCACTGGAACTAATCTTCTCTTCCATTAATAACAGCAAAAATAATTGTATGCTGATTATATACTGAGTGAGACGGTCACATTTAAAGCAGCTTAAGTGCAGCTTGCATGAGGAAAAGTGAATTGCTGAATTCAGTTCAAGGACCCTCAGGTCTTTTTTGCCATGCAACTTTCCAGCCATTCTTACTTAAGCCTGTAGCACTGCATCGGGTTGTTGTGACCCAGGTGCAGAACCCAGTGTTTGGCCTTGTTGAATCTCATACAGTTGGCTTTGGCCAATCAGTGCAGCCTGTCCACAGGCCTCTGCTAAGCCTCCCTACCCTCAAACAAATCAACACTGCTGCCCAATTTAGTGTTGTCTGAAAACTTACTGAGAGCACACTGCATCCCCTCACTATTGATAAAGATATTAAAGAGAACTGGGCCCAGTACTGAGTCCTGGGGAATATCACTTGGGTATGTGATTTAGTTTTTATCAAATTGATAAACCAGAAATATGATAAAATATGAATGTGATTTATTAAATTTCTACAATCATTTTTCCAAGCTAATTTGATTCAGGTTCGTTTGCCCAGTTGATGATAGGTTAATTACACACAACAGGAGGCTAATAAACAGTAGAATAACAGTCGAGAAAAATCAGAATTTGGAATACGGAGGAACAAACTGGAAATTTCTTATACACGTGAAAATCATCAATGCTGCCTCGGGTGGTGAGACAGACCACCTCAAGTTCACAATGGAGCTAGCCAACCGGTAAACAAGTTATGAACCTCAGAAATAAGCAGGTAAATTAGCGTAAGTTACTCATGAACTGCTGAGCTGTTACCTACCAAAACCTTTGCTGAATGTAGCAATGCTCTGAGTTTGTAGCTGTAATCCAAAGAGCAGAAATAATCCAAAACTCATATCCAAAATTAGAGGAAGTGAGAGAGAGGGAGACATGCTGCTGTGGTGAAGGTCTAGGCACTATGCTGATAGGACAAAAGAAGCTAATTGGCCTGAAGACAGGAGCAAGTGGATGCTTGTCGCAATAACACTCGTCGCTGCCTGGAATCCCATTAACGAGCAGGGGAGGGGGGGAGAAAATGAGAGAGAGAGATAAGAGCAATGAACATGTGGGCTCTCAAAATCTTCCCCTATAAATTCAATTTTTGAAAACTGAACAGCCCAATTGCACATTAGCTATTCAAATCTGGCCAATCAGTTCAAAATGTTGTATGGTGAGCAAAACTGCACACACCTTCTCTCATAGCCTCTGACATGTGCAGTTGCCTCTCTGAAATGTGAGGCTCGGGGTCCAGCTTCCACCCCCTCCAGGCAGCCTTAACGGCGCCTGCCTATTGGCTCCTCGACCTCTATCTGGACCCTACAACAGAGAGGGAGGAGAAAGGACAGTGGCTCAAACAGATTTAGCTGGTTTGTTAATACCTCATCCAGGACAGTATGGATTTAATTCCACTCAGCACCACTCTTTGGACCTGGCCATCCAGATAGTTTTTAACCCAACAAAGCATCCAGCCATCCAAGCCCTGAGCATCCAGTTTCTCCAGAAGGATGCTGTGGCAGAGAGTGTCAAATGCTTTAGTAAAGTCCAACAACATCCACAGCCTTCCCCTCATCCATCAAGGGAAGTCACCTTGTCATAGAAGGAGATCGGGTTAGTCAAGCAGGACTTGCCTTTCATGAACGCACGTTGACTGGGCCTGATTGTGATGGCACTCAAGATGTTCTGCTCCATAACCTTCCCTAGAACCAAAGTAAGGTTGATGGGCCAATAGTTCCCCTGATCATCCTTCCAACCCTTGTAGATGGGCATCACATATATAAAACTGAATCAGTAAAAATGAAAGCAGGAGTGCAGACTTTGGAAAAAGGACACCTGTCCACGCAGGCCATACCAGTGACTTTAAGGAGTTGCAGGAATAAAATGAACAAGTTTTAGAAGACCAAGTTTTAAACAATTAATTGTTTTGCTTGGCTTGGAGGAGTCTGACTGTTTTTGTACTCACGTTGTCTGTTTGCCTTAAGCAAAGGTAAGGAAGGAAGAGAAAAGGACAGATTGCTCTGGTTTTGCACCTCTTCAGTAGGCAGTATTTGGAGATAATTAAACCTAACCCATACAGGTGATTCAGAACAGTCCCTAAGAGCATCCAAGGGACTGTGATCTGCTAGTCTTGGGGTGTATAAAGGATCCCACACATGATCTCAGGTTAGATTTGTTTTCAGTGCATGTTGCATACCAGCAGGAATATGCCATGTAGTGCATATGAGGCTCATTGTGCTGCCTGCACAACTGTTTCACTGCTCTGCCACCATTGAGACCCTGCGAGACTACATCTAGCCATGTGGATGAAGCAGATACAGCCAGAAATACCCCTATGCTCTGGAGTCTCCTTTTTCCTATCAGTATGGTTGTAGTGTTTGACTTTCCATGAATCTGTACTGGGATAAAGATGGATAAACAGGAAGGAATGTCAATGGCAATGCAAAAATTGACTAATTGTTTCCATGTCAGGGCAGCTGCTGTGAGAAATTGAATAAGGTGTGTGTGGTTTTTTTATCACTGGGTTGTTTTTGATTTTTTCCAGCATCTGAAATCAGATTTACAGTTGCTAATTAAAAATGAACTGTTTTCAGAATCAAGGATCTCTTTGCACTGAAAAAGGAACAGCAAGCTCCTGCTTTAAATGCATCAACAATTTGTATAAGCACGTAGAGCTCTTTTGTACTTTGGATTTGATAGTACTGGCACCATCTATTGGTCTTTTCCAGTGAAATCAATATACACTTGGAGATTTTTTTTTTCTCAGAAATGTCATAAAATCCACTGTCACTTAGGTACTGGTAAAAAAATTTGTAATGAAAAAAATACCAAGAATAAATCCTGTTTACCTACCAAGGCAGTATTTCAAGATGATTGACAAGTCCATGCAGAATTCACCAATTCTTTCTTGGGCTGTTTCAGTTCTGTGAACAAAGAGAAGACTTTCTTCTGTGAAGGCAGTAAGTGTCTTACTTTAAAAGCAAAACCAACCAAACAAAATCCCCAAAACAACAACTAACCAACCAAACAAAAATCCCCAACAACCCCACAACATCAAATTAAAATAAAGATAGATAGATAGATTATTTTGGGCGAAGCCATGGCTAAATTAAAATTACAGAAGTAAGTGTAGATGGAGCTGGAAACAAGAATTTTGGAAGAGAATAGACCAATATTAAAAAACCAGAGCAAAAAAGATGGAAAAATGAGTGGATGTAAGGACTGCAACAAGACTGAAAGCCTATCAAAAGATAATTAAGATAAAACATAGAGGGGTTTGGCAAATGACATTAAGATAAAAAATTGGGTACTGAGAAGATGTTTAAACTCATATGGAAAAGGAATAAGAGTAGAAGGAGAACCAATGTGGGCAGATATGCAAACAAGAGTGTGTGACCCAGGGCACTTCCTTGATTTTCAGCCTTACCTTGTTTAAAGAAAAATTGCTCATTTGCAGACAACCACTGCATCCAAAATTATGGAGACAAAAGTAGAGCAAGCTTACTCAAATCCTACTCAAATAAAGAACACTGTTCTTTTCTTGCATATCTGTGAGGGAGTAATAGCTTCTACAATGATTCCTTATTATTTCTGTAAATTAAAGACCAGATATTCTTACTCAGTTCATGAAGTTGTGCTGAGTTAAGCCCAACCCAGGAGGGGTGGGCTTGGAAAAAAACTAGCCTCAGGTGGGCAGAGAGACCTAATCCCACTCCCAGTGTGAGGGGTCCCCAGCTCAAAGTCTATTCCACTCCCGCTTCCTGTCCACAGTCCTGTTTAAGAGGGGTAAGTGCTTACTTTACCCTTTTTCTTCTGCCCTTGCTTTTCCAGTGGTCTGTTGCTGGATGGACACATGTGGATGGGCCTGTTCCACACAGTTCCAGACACCTAAGGGAACTGCATCTCTAAAGAGACTCCATCTTACATCCAGAGAATCCTTTGGTTTTGTATATATTTCTATTTATCCCTTTTCCTTATACCTTTGTAACCTTCCTTTTACTTAAATGCCTTTAATATATTGTTAAACTTACTTTTTTAACTTCCAAATCAATCCAAGACTGTTCTTTCGTAGTTTTACCTCTTTTTCCCCCTCCTGCCTAATTTGCATTTCCCTCCTGGGAAAAGGGGAGAGGGGAGGCAACCTGAATCTGTTCTGTTGGCTTCTGGGGCTCTGAGAAAAGCTTAAGCCACAACTGAAGTTTTTTATAACCTTAAGTTTTACAACCAGAAATTTTTTTACAAGCTAAAGCTGAATGAGTTATGCTGCTACTTGAAGTTCCACTTGCAACCTTTGTTCTGTTATTTGCTTTATAAATGTTTAAAATAATTTGGCCCTAACTTGAGCTGTTAATAATGTAGGGAGAAGTAAGGCCTTAACATCAGTAAATTCACACTAAAGAGGACAGTAGCTTATTGATTTCTGAACACAACTCAAGTACCTGAAATCAATTGCTCTCCACACTGCAGTTCAACAGCAGTATTAATATCAATAATTTACTGGGTTTGTTCTGAGGCATACAATGAAGTATACTTAAGTATATGCTTGGAAGAACCTTGTGTTGCTGTAGTCAAAATGCACATCTGTATAAATAACTGTTTCAGGCTTGCCTGTATTCCTGATTATCTATATAAGGCTGGTTTGACAGTTTGTTGTGTTGTTTTTGTTTTTGTTTTTTCATTTAGAGATTTGTTTAGATACAATCACTTTAATCCAAGATTCCAAACACCGTATGGTTTTCAGCATTATGGGGCAGGATGGTGTATGTTTACTCTGTATAAGATTAAGGCCTTTGAAAATTTACGCTGCAACAGATCACTATTTATATCTCTGAGGATGTAACATTGCATGGGTCATCATAATGCTGTTCTCACAGAGAGGTCATTTAGACAGTTGTTCTGGGCTGTTTTGTTTGTGCCCCCTAAGAAAGGAAGACAAATGGCCTTGTCTAAAGCTGTGGTAAAAACACATGGCTGTGTGGAAGGAAGATACGTAATTGCTATCAAATGCTGATGCTTCTGCAGTCTTAACTAGAAGGACTCAGTGCTGGAGAAGGGTGTCTGAAAGCAGAGACTGTAGTATGAAGGCTTGAATGCTTCTCTGGACCAGTAACTGAGAGACTTCAGGCAAGACTGTAGTCATAATCTTGGGGTAACAGTATTTTTACTTGAACACCTTTGTCTCCAATGGTCTGCAACATGCAATATCCAGGGACAAACAGCCCATATGGCAAGTCATTCCTGTACCTGCTGTGATAGAAGATAGGATGTTTTTCTGTGGTCAGGGGACCTCAGAGGTTTGTGATTGTGTTTCTCTCAGAGCCAGGTGAAAAGTAGTGCTTTACCACATCAGTCTGCAAAATAAAATTGCAATGTGAATTTTATCAGGGCAGAAGCTACAGCCAGCTTTCGTGGCACCTGAGAGTGAATTCAGTATCCCCAAATTGTCTGGGCTTCACAGACAAGTGCTTTAGATAAATCATGATCTGTACAGTTGTACTACCAGGATTTGGCCCTGCAGTTCCAGTTTATAAATAACTTTGCCTAGAAATCAGATAGCAGCATGTGCAGGTGTGACTCATTAGTGCAGGAGACACAATGATGTGTGGAAAAAAGCATGGCTCACATCCAAACCAGCCCACACACTTTCATCAGCCCCTTGAAGTCTACAGCACAGTAAAGAAAAAAAACACACCAATTTTTGAAGTTAAGCTGCTGTAGCTCACCCAGTTCTAAAACTCAAAGGTGCTGTAATATGGAACACAGTATTTTTCCTGGTGCTTAGTTGATCAGTCATGATCAAAAGGCCATTTTGGAAGACACTAATTCACTGTCTTAAGTGAATTACCACAATTTTACCTGAATAGATTAACATCTCCCACATATACACACAAAAAAGAATTGTGTGTCAAAGCTGCATTCTATTTGTTTTAAAACATGTATTTGCAAGTTCTAAGGACTTGGGGAAATATACAAATTATTACTTGATTTTATTTTTTAAATATCATGAGCTGAAACTGGAAATTATTAATGATATTGACCTCCCTTATTGCATAGTTAATGGAGGCTGTGAGGAAGAAATCATCAAGTTACAAAGTAGGATTTATGGTGAGGTGCTGCTTTTGGGAGAATTATAGGGAAATTTTTTTTTAAGAGCATTTGGTTCAAGAATATGCCTGACTGACTTCTAACTGGCAAAGTTTATCCTTCCAAGGCTTGACTTAAGCTGAAAGGAGATACCTGACTCCTGAAACTTGTCGCTGGCATCCATACTCTGATTCTGTCTTACTGATGTCTAGTGAGGATTCTGGGCAAAACTGAATTCAAAAAGGATTAAAGTTTTGGGGTTTTCTTTAAGGCAAGATTGAGTACAGCAGTATGCAGTTTCTTTTTCATTTAAAAACACATTTGCGTTCATTTTCAGTATAGTAGATTGAATTATTGTTTATCTCCATCAGTTGCACATTTTGCTATTTGCTGGACAATCATTTTTCCTCCAAATTTGTTATTTTCCTATTTTTGCAGTGAAGTAAAGATATAAAATTGAAGTACTTTAGAATACTTTCTCTAAACTTGTGTGTTCAGTCTTGCCAAAGACTTCCATGTATTTTTCTTATTTGCTATCATTGAAATTTGGAGTAGGATTCAGTGTCTGTGCAGAGATGATCATTTCCATTCTGATTTTTATTGGCACATTGTTATGCATGGATTAAACAGTAAAGTGTGAGATATGGACATTCTGATAGATATATAACAGAGAAAGAAGGGAATATCAAACAATCAGGCTGTTTTACAAATTATATGGTTCCACAGAAATTCTGTAAATATTTATGCTCAGCTGCTTCTGACTGGCTTCTGCCTGGAAAGGGTAAAATAAACTTTAATGTCAGTTTGCCTTCTCTGAAACTGATACAGCCAGAGCTGATTAAAATGCCCTTGAGGCATTTTCTGCATTTTTTAAGGCAAGAAAAGTCTGTAAATTACAACCACATAAATCCACATTAAGATGTCAGTGCTATTACTGCAGGCTCACAGTGATGAGTGTAGTATTTGGCTGAGCTACTTTTATTCTGTTGTTCCGTTAAATGGTGCTCATAATGAAGAAAAGGAGAGGTGGTATAATTGTTCAATGTGCTTTTCAGTAAATAGTTTCATTAAGATAATTAAGGATTTTTCTGTACTTCTTGATGGTCTTTCAAAAGCCTCTTTCGTTTAAAACTAATAAGGATTAGTGGGTTTGTGTTTCCTTTACTTGTGGTTTAGAAAATTATTCTATTGTCTTGGTGTTAGTTTTCATCTGTCCCTAATTTAGTAGATACTATCTAGATTTACAGACAATTTTTTTCCCCAGCAAATTTGCTGTCACTTTGCATGGAAATTGTTCTAAAGTTGATATTATTACTATACACTGGTCCTGTTTGTTTCATATATGAGCTCAGCATGAGGGTTTATGAACTGTGTTCTTAAAGGCAATGGTTTGCAGGGTTTACTGCCCTACTTCCTCATGTTAAACATGAACACAATGTGATACAGGTAAATATTCCAATACGTGCTGTAAGTGCTATAGTGCTTTTAGTCAATTCTGAAAATGTGGTAGTAGAAAGTAATTCAGATTACCTAGTTGGCATAATCAGATTCAAATAACAGCACTGTCAATTGTGTCTAGTCATATAATCAATCCTGCTAGAATAAGATTCTGCACCTTTGCAAAAATATTGCATTTCTAAGAAAAAATACATAGGTGACAATAATATTCCGAGAATACACTGTATTCTTTACAATTATTTTTCCCTTTAAAAACTGGAAAGGAGAATAAGAACAGCTTCCTCAGGAGAAATGTATGAAGTGTAGGCAAGTGTCACCAGCGTAAAGTGCCATGACATTCAGTAACAAGGATATTAGTCACTAAATATACATAAACTCGAAAGAGGCAAAGGTAGAACACCACTGGCAATTTTCACAATGTTAGAGAGAAACTCAACAAAATAACATAAGAATATATGTCCAAAAAAATTCTGTAATTATGTTGTATTGTGATGCTTCTGTGTGTTATGGAAGAAAGGGTCAAGGTACCGATGCATTCCAGTTGGAGATGAGACATAAAATAATGTGCTGAAAGGAAAAGTGAGTTGTGCCATATGTTGTCTTTTGTGGGATATTCCCATTCCATCAAAGATTTTTTTCTGTTTTGGGGTGAAGTTCCTGTAGCCTAACAAACGCTAGAATGCTTCATTTGGCAAGTAGTAATGTAAGGGAGTATAGTGGGTGTTCTGAGTCCCTGGCTTTTTTTAAAGTTGTCACCCAAATTCTTAGGAAAACTTGCTGCATTTGTGGGTTTTGATTGGTTGTTTTTTCCTAGTTGAACAGGATAAATTCTTTTCATTCCATTTGGAGTAGTGCTGCAAACAGTGGGCAGACATTGGAGCTCAACTTGTATCAGGTGTAGTTTGTAGTTTAACCAGGGAAATCAAGCTGGTTTATGTGCTAGATTCAGGCTTTGTATTCCAGATGGAATTTCAGTTAGAAGGAAGAACTTTAGTCAGGCATGAACAGCCACCTCACTGAAAGACAAGCTCAGCACAGCAAAGGATCTGGCCTCAGCCACAAGCTCTTCCAGAAACATTCTCTCCCTGTTCAACAAGGCCCATCATGAAAAAAGTTACTGTTCACGTAATCTTCCTTCCTGAAAAATCACAAAACACCTTTTGAAGTATATGAGAGAAGAACCTGAATAGAATTTTAGTAATCACTGTGATCTCAGTGCAGACTGTTATATATAGATGAACTAAATTCTTTTTTTGTTAAACTATACATGGTATTTATGCAACAGCAGGATCAAATTTTGCTTATGACTCATAGAGACATGTCCAGTTCTGGGATTCCCAGTGCAAGAGAGACGTGGACATACTTAGCAGAGCCCACCAAAGGTACACAAAGGTGATTAGGGAACTGGAACATCTCTTCTATGAGGCAAGGCTGAGGGAACTGAGACTGTTTAGCAGTGAGGAGAATGCTCATGCAGGGATCTCACCAGTGGGTACAAAGGGGTGATGGGTGATTGCAACAAGGGTGTAGCTAGCCTCTTTTTAATGCCACCCAGTGTCAGGACAAGAGGCAAGGAGAATAAACTTAAACACAGAAAACTATCTGGATTGAGGATGGTTACTTTGGTTACTAAAACATCTAGAAAAACATTATGACATGATATTGCTGCTAAAACATCTAGAAAAACATTATGACATGATATTGCTGCTGTAAAATTTTACTCTCCCCAAAACTTTGATATACTGAGGTTTAAGGCTCTGCAGAACTGCCTGCCTTACATAATCACCATGGGCTCCCATGCCCAAGAGCTGACCTGCAGTTGTTCATCTTCAAATAGGAGTGAGTAGCCAAGCAGTAACAACCCATATTGGTTGCTTTGGAAAACATTACACAGCTAAAATGTCCTTTGTGAACCCTCTCACCTTGGCTTTTATTAAGGTGATGATATACTTTGGATGTGTTAAAGATGGCCAAGATTCAGCCTTTGAAGGAGAGAAAGTTAATTAGTGGGTAGAAGTTGTGATTTTGAGGATGTTTGTTACCTTTTAAGATGCTATTCATTAATATTATTTCAGACAAACTAAATAAAGCTGCCTAGAGTGCATTGTAGGGCTTTGCCACAAAGGACTGTGCCTTGCCAACTTTCAAAACCAATGGATGGAAACAGTAGACATTATCTCTAATTGTTGGGTTGATTTAATGGCCTTCTAAATGCAAGTGGTCATACAGACCTGATGCATACCTCCACCATGCAGATATGAGAATCCTTAGTAGATCTTGCAGTGAGAAATCTAGTCTCTATGGCTTTCAACTTGCTTATGATACAGAAGCGTGATGGTTTACTGGTTTAATTGTATTATTTTAACTTTGCAGTCCTTACACAATCTGCCTGCAAGGTGACTTTTCCTTACTTTCAAGCTTGATGTGCATTTACTGAACCCTCATTACTAAGTGCTGAATGCCAGACATTGGGATTCTAGCATGGCGATGCTCCTTGAGTCACTGCTTTTTTGTCTTTGAGTGCTACACCTCCTTAGTTCATACACCTCTCACTTTAATAGAATTACTATTATGGCTAAACTTTTCTCCTCCTCTTATCCCAACCTTTCCTGCTGGAAATCCTGGCTTAGTATCCCATGTTGAATAGCTGAGTGGCAGTTTGTAGTGTTGTAATAAAATATATATTTATATTTTATATTTAGTATTTCCGGCAGCAGTATTTCCATCAGACACCGATGTAACTTATTTACAAAGTATCTTTACAGGTTCTGTTACTGGGTTGTGGGTAACATATTCCACATATGAAAACAGTTAAATGATTTAAGCACAAACCTGATAATTTCCAATACAGCGATTTCAATGGGAAATGATGGTGCCACAATCTGCATTTTCCCACAAGGAGGATTCTGTAGCTAATTAGCCAGGTACTCACAGCTTGCTCATTTGTCCAGTATCTTCCCAGATGCTGTAACTATGATTCAAAAGGCTCTTGGCTCGGAGAGGGCTGAGGGGTCTCTCTCTTCTCATGTGCTCTGTCACCTTTCCTTGGCTTGGAGAGAGCTAAGGAGCACCTCTGCTCCCATGCACAATTCATGGGCTGTAGCAGTGCGTCTCTTCTGGGATTTGGTTTTCTCAGGGATTTTCCCCTTTCAGGGCTCTCAGAGAGCTGGTTGCTTTGATCCAAGTGCAAGGCCCAGGTGTGGTTTGCCTGCTAGGACAAGCTCTTCAGCTGCAACTCCAGCAGCATTTGGCTCTTGTTGCTTTCTGGGTGAGAACAAGGCAAATGGCCTATTGTCTTGGCTGGTTTAAATACTGTCCAAAGACAATTAACACCCTTTGGTAACAGAGAAGCCAGATAGCTGAACCTATAGGATGGGGCATATCCACACACAGTTCACAGGTGTTACAAGGTTAATTAGACATGCCACACATTTACCAGGACCATCTGGACCCCAGGAAATACCCAAGTTTGCACACTCATGGTGCTTAACCCATTGTCTGGGTTAGGGCATGCTATCGGGTTTGTCCCTTCAGGACAAGTGTTTGCTGGGACAGGGCTTAGTACTGAGCATCACTGAATCAAAACTATGTAAAATAAGGAGAACTTTCCAGTGAAAATACTCAGGGTTTTGCATAGAAGAGATAAGAAGATTGCATCCTTGCATAGTAGCAATTTTACATATATTTAAATTATTTGTGGCTTTCTAGTCTTTAGTAGGAACTGTTTTCCTATTTGGAGCAACAGCATTTGAAAGGAGGTGCTCTGTGGAAACTTACCGTATGATTTCTTTTCCTTCCCACTTTATACCGAGTGCTAAATTCAGTGCTTAAATATGTCTTACAGAATATTGTTAAAAATAGATCTAATAGCTGCTGCCAATGTTTTGGTGTGTAGGATGAAGTAATTCAGTGTGGCTTATTTAGATTTATTTGAGCTTCACCTCCTGCTAGTGATGGCAGATATGAATAATGTTTAGCTGTAAGGCGTCTGGGGCAAGCAACCTTCAAATATCTGCCAGAAAAATGAAGTAGGATTAGTTGGTGTGTATAGTTCTGAATGTATAAGCAGTTTTACAAGTGTATTATTGCAAATTATATTCAGTGTGTTCATTTCTTTTCCCAGTTTAAAGATTTTATGTATGTAGCAGAAAAGGCAGAAGATGGGGTTTGTGCTGTAGAAACTACAGAACAGTGGTGAGGGCCCAGAAAAAGGCTGATGCTTAACCTGTTTAAGCTGCACTCCTGCTCTTTCCTGCCCCTTGGTCCTGCATGTGATAATCTCTCCATGCCATGGCGTGTGAGGGCAATGACCTACATAGGATTCAGGCTTTAAAACTGCAGTAAGTCTGCTTCTACAGGAGACGTGTTGTAATCTGTCTGGTGACAAAGTTACCTAGTTTGAAGGTGTGCCAGTAATTCTTTGATGCTGGCAAGCACAGAGGCAGAGCTGAAAAAATGCTCTAGTGGTCCTTTTCAGGGTTTTTGCAGCTTTCATAGTTAGATAATGAGCTTTACAGGACAGAGATGCCACCCAGTGTTTGAGAGAATTAGGGCATTTTTATGGTACTGCATAAATAATAAGCAAATGGAATCTGAAAATTAAAAAAAGTCAGAGACAATAGAAAATGGCCCAAGAGCCTCTGCTGATATGAGCAGGAGCTGTATGCCCTATTTGTATGCACATAATTCACAGGGTGTCTCTACCAAGCAATTGCTCCGTCCAGGCTTGGGTTGGAAAATACTTCTGAGAACTGCAGACCTGGGTGACAATCAGACGTTATCAGAGATGTTCATAGGTGCCTAGATACTGCACAGATGGCAGAAGGTAATGGAGTTTGAATGAGTGCTTGTGCTTAACCACTTCTCAACTGATTTGTTTATAATTTTCAGAATTCATCTGAATGTTTAATTCTCTGAACCTACTTTTAACACTTTAGGAAATGATTCAAAGGGCAGCTAGCTCCCCTGATTTGATTATAAAACAAAACATTTATAACTTGAAACTATAGGAGAACATGGAGTTTTAAATTACTTTTTTGCTTTCTAGGAAGCTTATACTAGGTCCCTTTCCCCACAGGCTTAGCAAGCAAGCTGTATAAAGAGAAGTGGCTCCTGTAGCCTCTAACGAAATCAGTCAAACCAGACCAACATTTACTGAGAGCTTAACATGGAGTTTGTGCCAGATTGGATACACAAGTGTACTGAGAGACTTCTCTCTTCCATCAGGCATCAAAATTGTTTTCTTTTGTGACCACAGGCTGGGGAGATGCTTGGAATATGTCAAAAGCCATGAGTTAGACTATAACTATGATTATATCTATATTATGACAGAAAGCGCTCTCCAAGGACGCTTAGTGTGGGCAAAAAACCACATGCGGGGGAGGCAAGGTAAATGTCATTGCATTTATCTGGAAGCTGAACTCAGAGCTGCTTTCCAGCCAGGAAGCATGAAGCATTTTACCTTTGCAGTGTGCTGCCATTGCAGCACTGACTGCTCTTCACGATTAGCTAATAAGTTTCTGCATTGCGGGTCTGCATGCATGCAGCTTTCTTGTCTGTATTATTGCCTGCCATTTTAAAAACAAAACCAAGAAAAAAGCAAAGATGTGTTGAGATCTGCAGATGTGAACACTTGTATTCCTAAATAGGGTAAGATAAGTTTGGAGATGTGTGAAGACACCTTCTATGGGAAGGAAAATGTAACTATGGTGAGGGTAGTCATTTGATCTTAATGGTGTAGTTTTGCAGAAAAGATGCATTAGCTTCAGGACCTAGCTGAAAATGTAAGGGGTTGGATGATTGACTATTAAAGCTTCTGATATTTATCCTGTTCATTCTCTTGGTAGCAGCATCTTAAAACTTGCAATATAAAATAACAAGATAATAGAATTTTGAAATGAAGAGGGTGAAGTATTGAACTGGTGCCCATTACTTTACCCTGTTTTCATAGAAGGTTTCTTGCCCTGATAAAATATTGAACAGTTTGAACACAGCTTTTTTAGCTTTCTTGTGCCACTGTGAATTTGTGGGGTGAGTGTAGTTACTATCCAAGTATGTGGGTCTTGCTGGAGAACTAGGTATCAGAAACTGGGTCAGGTTACCTGGACACTGAATGCTCAAGCAATTTACAATATAATCATATGAACCTACAGATATTTTATCTAAACATCTTATAGTTGGCATGGGGAAAAAAAAAAATAAAGGTGCTCTCTTCCAACTGCTTAATTAGATTACCTTATCAGACTGCACATCATTTTTATAAAATATATTGTTACATATTTACTGATTTGTTTTTTAATATGCCACAACTAATCTTCCTTGACAGAATTAATTACTGAGATATATATGTTAAAGCTGTCTTTGTTATGGTTTTATATTCTTAGGGAATTGCTTTGTTTAATAAATCTTCAGGCTCTTTTCCTGTCATTAGGTGAAAGCAGTTGTAGATGATTTTCTTTCAGGTACAGTCCATTTTGCTTCAATGTTTTTGTTGTTTGGGATTTTTCTTAATGATCAACCCTTCAAAGGGCAATTATTTTATGTCCTTTAGAAGGATATGTTAGGCCTTTTCCCATGAGTTTCACACCAATATTTTTGGGTATGTGGAATACTCAATATTTGGACCAGGTGTCTGGTTTATTTACAAGTTCCAGCATCGAGCTGGTTTCACTGTGTAATACGATTACTTGGTAAAATCTTTGCAGACATTGGGTGCTAAAAGCAAGCTGGCCTGGCCTGTTGAGTGCAGCAGGAAGATCAGCAGACAGTGACAAAGCAAGTGTCTCCTTAACAAGATCTTGTCTCACCAAGACAAATTTAAATAATTATCTCATTTGTCTGTGTCTTTGTTGTCACATGCTGCTTATCATGTTTTTAACATATTTATCAACATCCTTTCAATACTCTCTCTTACAATGAAACTTAGTCTGTTTCTAGAAGTCAGCAGTACATTACTGAAGCATATCCATGCTGGAGAATTAGGACAGTAAAATATGGGCTGTGCTTTATACTCATTTTAAGTTACATCCCTCTGTTTATGGAGAAATAGTAGCAGTAATCAGCAGGAATGGGAATAGAATTACAGTGCATTATGGTTCAGTGATGCAATATATTTTTACCTTGGAGGACCTATCATTTCAAAGGAGAAAAAAGGTTATAGTGACATGTGCCATTTCCTCAGCACTTTGGACTCTCTTTGGAGGGAAAGTCCATTAAGTGAATCAAACATAACAATACCATATGCTTACAGTATGTAGCTCAGACACATAAGAGTTGAATGTTTGTACAGTGTGTCGACACCAACAACACTGACATGCTGGAGGTGCATGCAAAGCCATCTTGAGTACTACAGATTTAAATTAAAGACCAAAATGTGATAACCACTTTCTACTCTATTCTGCAGCTTTGGTTTTAAAAACAATGTGATTTAAAATTCACTTATAATTAGAAATGTCTTTATTCTTTGTTTATTCAGTGCTGTATTACAATTTGTCAAAAACAGTTTAGGCAGCAGTCACCCTTACTGTACAAAAGAGGAGCAACAGTAGACTTTTGTATTTGTTGATTGTTCCTAGGTAAACATGGACAATCGATTTATCTGTTATCATAGGGTGACTCCTTTCTACCTGACAGTATTTTTTTATTATTTTCTTTATTGTTGTGGGCGTTTATTAATTTGTTTTACTGATTATCTTAAACAGCTTGGTGTCTGCCTTCATTGTGCTGCACTTTACACAATTAGTTTGAATGGTGAAATGAATAACTAAGTCAGCAGCTTTCCAGACTCTTGACATTTCTTAAACCAGTGTGTTATGGATCTTAATTTCTACATAGAGTCAATGCCTTGGAATTTTTATTCCTGAGAGCAGTGTTTTTTGATATTGGAAAACTGTATTTTCTTCTTGGGGAAAAAAAAAAAAGACACCTTGCTGAAAAATGCATCTTTTCATTCCCATATTGGGGGCAATAAATACTAGTATTTACGCTTCTTTAAGTAAAAAAGTATCCAGTCTTGCTATAGCATTTGTAATTGCACTAGAGATCAGATTTTTCTCAGGTTAAACTTTTTCTGCTCTGAAACACAAAACAAATGTTATTCAGTACCTATAAAATTTACTTAACATCTCAGAACTAAGCTTGGGAATGACTCAGCAGTGTCAGTATGCCACAGACTTGTTATCAGTATATGGCTTAAAAATGCTAATGTTACTGGATTTTGATCCTTGTGAGAGTACCACTCCTACAAGTACTAGACTAACCTAGTCTTTAATTTCACACAGCAAGCCTAAAGTCATCTTGTGAACCTCAAAATTTTTTCCCAGTTCAATTTCTCTTAAAGTAGGATGATACATTAAGGCCCAATTTCTCAGGCATGTTGTTGTTGTTCCTTGTTGATAAGACAATCAGCTTTCTGACTAATCGTTTTGGACTATTGTTCCACTGTGCTGGCATTCTCCAAAATCAATTAGCAGGAATGTGACTCAAGCTTACTTCTTGAGCTTAGAACAAACAAAAAAAAGCTGTCCAGAAAAATAACAAATACTTTTCCTAGGGAAGCTGCAGTGTCTGCAAGAATTTATCATAGTCTTCAGCAGACATTTTATAGACTTACAAATCTGCAGCTTTCCAGACAAATAACAGAGGACACTCACTGCTGCAACCCGTGAACTTAGTGCATTTGTTCTTCCCTACTCATTCATCTCTGTTCCCTCCATTCATGTGTCTTGCCCATGACAATTTTGTTTTGAGTTCTTCATTCTGCTGAAGGGTGAGTGAGATGACTTTTCAGGGACATGACATCCAAGTTTAGGTCTCTTTACTAGTAACATGAGTATCACTGCAGTTGTTTTTAATGACTGGGACTTTCCTTTGATACTAGGTGATGCAGATGTATCTCCCATTCTGTGGGATTGCCATATCCAATGCCCAGCTATTTGCAGCTTCAAGGAAGGAATACGACAGAAGCAGGGTAAGTAAAAATGTGTATTAGACCAATATCAACCCGTTTGTTCTTTCACATTCGAGCCATGTATCAGTATTTGCTAAGCAGATAGCTCTAGCTGTGTTTTATTTTTAAAAATGCATTTTCAACATATCACTGTCTTGATTGAGGCAGCAAGCAGAGGGTGTGGGAGGGAAATATGCTCATGGTAGTGGCTGTTGTTTCCTGATGTCAGTTCCCTGTTTTGTAGTTCACAAACAATTGTGTTTGTGACACAGAGACAGTGAAGGAGAGAGTGTTACATTAGCAGAGATTCAAACTCTCATAAAACTCCAGCAACACCAAACCTTTCCCATCATAAATTTGTTGTATTCAATTCATGTGCAAATAATGTGGATATCTCTTTATAAAAGTAAGCGAGAAAAAACCTGTACGTGAGGAGTTTTGACAGCACATAACTGCACAGATTCATTATTCACATTATTCATGACTGCTGATGCCATGCATGAATTGGAATGCTGACCTCACATGTCGTTCTCAGAGTTGTCTTTATTAAGAAATCAAGTGGTAATTTTGAGGATTTTGAAATCATTGTTGTTTGGGGTTTTTTTTGTTTTGATTTGGGTTTTTTGTTGGGGTATTTTTTTGTTGGAGTTGTAATTTGTCAGGTGGGTTTTTTTGTTTGTTTTTTTATGGGGTTTGTGTGTGTGTGTTTTTATTGTTGTGGTTATTTTAACCCACCTTTCCTTCAATGGCATGAAATGGTGCTTACCATAGAGCATAGCTCCAAAGTTTCAGTAAAAATGCCACCAGCAGTTACTGTTGCTTCATAAAGCAGGGGAAACTACAGGATGGGTCTGTGTATTGAGCACTGACATTTGTGTATTCAGGATTTTGGAGCTTTCTGTGTATGGACTCTAATGCCTTTCATTACTCCAAAAACTAACCACAACCCTTTCGAGTGGTGTGTGTATTTAAAGGTCATGAAGTATCTGAGCTTGTGTTTTGTCCAGGTCTGACTACAAAGCACTATATTTTGGTGTGGAGATGCGGAGAAGACTTTGGGGAAAAAAGATTTTCTGCCAAAGTTGTTTTTTCTCTCTATGTTGTTCAAACAAAATTGTTGACTACAAAGAGACATGAAATTTGATGCAAAATTCCTAGCCTGCAAGGAACAATAACAGATTTCTGAGGAGTTGGTGTTTAACTTTCTGAGGGAGACATTCAGCAGAAAAATATTAGGGACATTCTCATCCATCATTAGAAAATGTTAAATTCTAGTTGCTGGACACATCAGGAGATTAGATTGGATCTATAGATTCTTTGTTTCTTCTTGTCACTTCAGCATGCCAGGAGTAACAAATATAATTGCCATTTGATAGCTACACAATAACCTGTATTTAATTGAATTTCTGACATGGTGGTGGTCTTTAGCTTTGTCTGCTCTATGGTTAAAATTAATTGGCAAGTAGCATGTGATGGACAAGACCATACTTTGCATTCCCTATCAAACTGGGCACCAATGGTGACAAATTCTAGTGACTGTGATCAACATTTTGCTGATAACCACTGAACAGAAAGTTAAGTTTATAAGCTCACAAACATGGATTTTCTTTAGCGTTGATGCTGTAAACGAGCATAATGAAAAAGCACCTTTCTTTGGACCCATGGCAAGAAAGAACACGGCCTGTTATTTTTGAAGTTGATAAAATGAGAGGGGAAGCCCTTCATTTTAAAGAATTGTACTTTACAGACATGTTTTTAGTGGTAAAGACTAGGTCAGAGTGGTGTTGGGACATGAAGTGTTGATATGTATTTCTTTCTAGCTTTGAATGTGTAAAATGGGTAACAAATTAGTAAAATGAAGTGTAATTGCACCAGCAAAATCAATTATAGCAAACAAAGTAACTCAATACATGCTGTGTGCTTGGAGAGTGCATTATAACCATGGTTTCATTTTTGGACCACAGTAAAATAGTTTGCAAGATTTCCATTGTACACCAGGAAATGGACTGTGCCCAGTTATGATCTAAGGAACACTAACTTCTGTTTTCGGATACCCTCATCCCAATTATGTTGCTGTAATCCTTATCTGAGTGACATTTTCAGTGGGTCACTCATATTAAAAGCAATCCCAGAGATTACACCTCTTTTGTAATGCTCCACATACTTACTAATTCTTCAACCGACACAAGAGTTTTCTGTCTTTCTATGCAGGCTTTACTGGAAGTAGTGAATGACCTCTTTGAGGAACAGACTGACTTAGAGAAAATTGTTAAGAAAATTATGCATCGGGCCCAGAATCTGCTGAAGTGTGAGCGGTGCTCGGTATTACTTTTGGAAGATATTGAATCACCCGTAAGTATGGCTGCACATCCTGTAGACAGGCTAGTATCTGAGTGGTGGAGAAGCTGGTTTTATTGAGATGTACCTGCTTGATGTCATATGTAAGTACTGGACAGCAATTATGTCATATCATTCTTACATGTGATTTAGGTACAGCTTTTTCAATGCCAAACCTTGTGGTTTAAACCCAGTGAGCAGCAAAGCCCCACACAGCTACTCCCTTTTCCCCACCCCAGTGTGATGTGGAAGCGGATTGGAAGGGTAAAAGTGTAAAAACTCATGGATTGGGATAAAGTTTAGCAGGTAAAGCAAAAGCTGTGTGCACAAGCAAAGCAAAATAAGGAATTCATATGCTACTTCCAAACAGCAGGCAGGTGTTCTGTCATTGACTGGAAAGCAGGGCTTCATTACATGTAACAACCACTTGAGTAGAAAAATGCTGCAGTTCTGAGGTGCCTCCCTTCTCCCTCCTTACGCTCCTTTTATTGCTGTCATGTGGTATGGGATATCTGTTTGGTCACTTAGGGTCAGCTGTCCTGGCTGCATCTCCTCCCAGTCGGCTGTGCACCATCCAATCTGTTCACCAGGGTGGCAGAGTGAGAAACAGAGAAGGCCTTGACACTGTGCAAGCGCTACTCAGCAATAATGAAAACATCCTTGTGTTACCAACACTGTTTTCATCACAGATCTTAGACATGTCACTATAGAAGTTGCTATGAAGAAAATGTAACTGTATCCCAGCCAAAAACAATATAGCCACTTTTTCAAATGGAAACTGAAAGGTACATTCATGATTTCTTCTGATCATTTTGAAGGCATTTAGTGGGATGTCTGTAAGTCTGTCTATGAGTCTGTATGTCTATCTATGAGTGATATGATCCAGATGATATTCTGTGGCTCTCAGTTGTGCGTGTAGTAGGTTTAGTGATTGCAACAGAACAGCTAGGACAGATTAACTGAGAAGTAAGGTGCTCCTGTGGTCTGCTTAAAAAAGAAAAATTACCTGATGTTATCAAATATTTATTTGCTCAGTTCCTTTCTTTCATCACATACCCACTAACTTCATTTACATTTATCTGGAATTTATGACCTTGCTAACATTTTCAGGCGAATGTCTTAAGATCAAATGGATGGTGCTTGCTAGCAATTTCAGAACAAGAAATAGCTGCATCATCAACCAAGCCTTTACTGCTTATTTTTAGAGCTAACCTGTTCTACATACATTCCAATAAAGAATTTTTGGGTCTTTCTATAATGTTCATACCTTCACGTCTGCCGTTGTTTAACCGTAGCAAACTGAAATACCTGCGTAGTTTCTATTCTAGTGTGTAGTGCTACATCTTTAATCAGACTACCAGTGCTTCAGAAATAACAAACAAGCACATCAAGACTTTGTGAACTGACATCCTATTTATTCAGCAACTCAGTGGGCTTTAGGGCCATCTAATCAGTGTCTTCACAGTAGCCAGTTTCTGAACTTCTTGCATTGAATTGTTTTTTGGTTTGTTTTTTTTTTTTGGGGGGTGGGGGTATGAAATACAGTATTTTAATGTGGAATAACATCAAGACAATAAAGGCTGAACCTGTAACACAGGGAGTTTTCTCAGCTATGTTTGGTGGAACACAGGACTTACTTCTTCCTGGAAGTTTTCTAGTCACTCTACCAAGGGTATGTTTGGGAGCACATGGTTGCACATTTTAACAAGTTTCTTTAATACTTTACAAAATGAACAATGAGAAACAGTCTTAGTTCCTCAGTGATGAAAATGCTGTGGATAGATAAGTCCTCTTGTTGTTTTGACCTAGAAATTTTTCCCTGACCTTAGAGAAAATCCACTGGAAAAGACACATTTACATAAAGATGCTTGTTCTTGTGACAGGAAGAAGCTTTTGCATTGAGTAGGTGAAGTGAAAATACAACTTTCAGCAATACTGAAGTATATTTGATTTTTACATTTGCCCTGTCCACTTGACCAAGGAATAATTATTTCATTACAGAGCTCTATTAAGTTGAACACATGGACATAAGGTATATGAAAGTATTTGTCAGAGCTGGATTTCGCACAGTTTTGACAAGATCTTTCACTGGGACTTTGTAGGAATGCCATTCATAGGACATGAGTGCCTCTTTAAAAATATGTAATGCTTTTCTGACTGTTAGTAGTAGTAAAATAAGTAAACTGCTTTTATATTGGTAGCTCCCTTCAGTGTTTTCATTAGGAACAAAGTATGGTCCCTTCTACTGAATCGAGGGGCAGTTGAAAGATAAATTTGTTGCTTGTAATATCATTCTTTTTTCTATCCAAGTATCTTCTGATCCACTGACTCTGTAACTGATTATATGTTGCTGGGCTGTGACAAGTCTAAATGATTATCAGAGATTAAAGTTTGTGGATGGCAGGGAAAAAAAAAATCTTTTCTGGAGGAAAGATGTGATTCTTATTTCACTTAGACTAATGGAAATTAAATACTTCCAGTGAAGTATACCCTAAATTACACTACCTTTCATAAAAGCAAGACTGAAGTTTGTATTTCATTTATATATTCTGTTATAGAATTTTAATGTTTCAAGATTGTTTTCTCTTTCTAGACTCCCCACACTGCTTTTATAATTACAAGATACAGTTCTACTCCATTCTTATGAAATGCCACTATGTTTGCAAGTATAACATGATTTTTATTTTTCCACAGAATACTACATCGTGTTAGTTACAGGCTGTGGGTGGCATTGTTCACTTCAGTTTTTAGCTCCTGGTGTTATTTCTACCTTTGAGCACGGAAGGTGGTGGGTTTGTGGTGTTTTTTTCAAAACCACAGGCAGTGAGTTCTCATTCCTCTAGACCAAATTCTGAAGTGTGGACAGCCAAGGTATTCAATCAAGCCTAAAATTTTTCATAAATCATAGGTGAATTTGAAGGAATAAGTTAATTTGCCACCCATTTTGTCTTTCTCGTGGCAAGCTAGTAATTCTTCTGATTCCCCCTATTTTGGAAGGTTAACCTATATATTAGAAAAGATATCTTCATAGATTAATTCAATGTTGAGTCACATCTAAAATATCATCCTTTTTACATCATGTAAAAAGCTTTTGCAATATGGAACTGAACTGGAAGATGGGGACCTATACAAGTATCCAAAAACATTACCTATGTTCTATATCATGTTAGTCACTCTTAAAATGTTTCACTTACATGCTTTTGGTACATACACTCAAGGAAAATAGGTTGACATTAGTAGTAAAAATGTGGGGTTTTTCATTTATTTTCCTGTGTTAAAAAAAATAGTACATTTGGGTAAAGCTCTGTAATTCCTGTTCCAAAGACCTTCAAAGGGAAGCATACACTGTTGCAGGAAATAGTTTCATGAAGGACTCTGAAGATAAAATTGGCTTTTTTATTGTTTGTTAGTGAACTGTGCACAGCATGTGTTTTGAAGATGAATTCTCCATTGGGGGAATACAGACTGAATTTTTATTGAAAGACCATTGAATAAAAATGCAGTTTAAATATAAGAACCTTACATTACTGTACTCTTACATATTCATTCATCTTAACAACAATTTTAAGTTACTCTCTTTTTGTGACAGGTGGTGAAATTTACCAAATCTTTTGAGTTGTTATCTCCAAAATGCAATGCTGATACTGAAAACAGGTTAGTGCCCGTGCCTTCTGTGGTAATAGGTTGCTTCATTTTTCTGGGTCTGCTTTTGTATACTTTTCTATTTACACTTTATCTTATACCTTTGTAACCTTCCCTGTTACTGCTGTATATAGATTTTGATAAAAAAATAACTTTTTTTACTTCCAAACTAGTTCCAAACCATTTTCTTTCATGATCTTACCTCTC
This sequence comes from Dryobates pubescens, assembly GCF_014839835.1. NCBI lineage: Eukaryota > Metazoa > Chordata > Aves > Piciformes > Picidae > Dryobates > Dryobates pubescens. The sequence continues at coordinate 31,214,312 of NC_071613.1, forward strand.
TTTTCTCCTGCTTAATTTGCTTTACCTTACTGGGAAAAGGAAGAGGGGGAGGGAGTCTACATCTATTTCCATTTGGGCTTTTGGACTCCAGGTAAAGCTCAAACCATCACACTGTGTAACCACTGCATACAACACATCAACTGGAAAAGGCAGATGAATGGTTATTGCTGTCTTGTGTCAGGAGAGGATGAGGGCAGGGAATTGAAAAACAAGAAAACCAAAGCCGGAAGAGGAGACATTTTGTTCTTCCTCCTTACAATCTGTGGTTCTGTCATGTCAAATTCCCAAAAGTGAAATCAGCAACAATTTAATCTCTGTGAATGCAGTCTGAGAAAAAACAATGTTGTCAAATCTGACTGAGTTTTGGCTGGTTTCCACATTCTGCATACTTCATTCATTTTCCCTGGAGGTGTTCAAGAGGGGATTGGACGTGGCACTTCGTGCCATGGTTTAGGAGTCATGAGGTTTTGGGTGACAGGTTGCACTTGATGATCTCTGAGGTCTTTTCCAACCTTATTGATTCTATGATTCTATGATTCATGTGGTTGTAAATTTCCTTGAGCATACTTTTAATGTCTTATGGAACTTTGGGTAGATCTGATTGATGAATAGTGTGAGCCTATAGTTTTTGCTCAGGCAAGACTGCTGCTTTCTTCAAATGGAGACTTGATTAAATAAATATATGTGCCCATGTTTTTATATATATGTGTGCATATGTATATATGCATAGAATCACAGAACTGTTTCAGTTAGAAAAGACTGCTAAGATCACCAAGTCCAACCATCAAGCTAAGGCCACCATGGCCAATAGACTGAAGTGCCATGTACACATTTCCTGAACACTTCCAAAACCAGTGACTCCGTCACCTCCCTGGACAACCTATTCCCATGCCTGACCGCTCATTTGGTAAAGAAGTGTTTCCTAATATTCAATCTAAACTGGCACAATTTCTGGCCTTTTATTGCCTGATACTAGGGAGAAAAGACTGACTCCCACCTCCCTACAACCTTCTTTCAGGAAGATGTAGAGAGCAACTCTCCCAGCACAGCATCTAAAAGAAGAAACCAGGAAATGACTGTGTAGAACATACAAACAGTGTTTGGCATAGTTGGAGTAGACAATTTCTGAGCTCCTTTCCAACCTAAGCCATCCTATGATTAGTGAGATAAAAAATTTAAAACTACTTTGGGTGGTTTGTAGATCTCATACAAATTCCTTCTTACAGTTGTGTTGAAAGGGTTCCAATAAAAATTAAATTCTGCTCAAGTTGGAAAGCCTAAAAACCTCAGATAATATGTATTCCTAGAAATTGTGTTCCTGTGACTAAATCTTCTTTGAGTCCCCAGTCAAAACAGAAATGTGTGATTTGCTTAGTAGGATCTGTATGTAAACATTGATCAGTATGTAAACATTGAGAACGGGCAATGCATGTAAACATTGAGAAAGGGCAATGAGAAACATTGAGTAAGTAATGGTAGAAAGCGTTTAGTATATATGGGGTTACTGTATTAATTTGTACAAGACAATAAAACACAACAGTTTTCATAAGATGTCCTATGTGTGTCCTTCATCCAATGCATGGATGAAGATTCAGGGCTATTTTGAGGAAGTTTCTCCTATCTTTCAGGGCCTAATCTCGCTAACTATTGTACACACCTTTTATGTAAATCAATTCATACTGATCCCGAATAAGAATTTTCCATATCAAATGGCCGCCATAGTGGCAAACCTATCCTTCTGTCCAACTTGCTATCCATATCTTGTAGGAAACTTAGATTACTTTGAGCTTTGCCATATTTCAGCCCTTTAAGCAGCTTTTCAAAATATTTTTGGGTACTTTGCCTTGTTTTGTGCTTTATTTCTTTACCTCTAGCATGGTAAGAAGCTACCACTTCATTAAGGTGAATATGCACATTGTGCTCCAGATTACGACAGGTCGTAATTCTTAATGCTTTTCAAGGATTGATCTCACAGCACTAGAAATATGGGTAATATTATTTTTAAGATGTGCAAGCTGACAGTAAAGCCCAGGGCCACTGGGAAAGACAGATAAAAGCTAGATCTTTTCCATGCCCTATGCACTAGCTGAGCGATGGGAATGGTGAGACAAATGGAAAAGGAAAACAAGTGATAAAAAATAAGAAGGTTTAAATGTGAATAAATAATCTGTTGATTCGCCTAGGAATGAAAAGTTACTACTTTTGATAAAGAGCTTCAGGGTAGCAGCTGGTCTTTCCTAGGTCGGTTAAATGAGTGAAAATACGTTCCTTTTGTTTAGGAACAGGAATATCAAGGGATGTGGTTGTTATTCCTGTTTTTCTCAAACTTGATCCATAGCCAGATTAGTCAAAACAATGTAGAGTAGTGTCAAGATAATCAAGCTGGATCACTTCTTGTTACCATAGTTATACTGGCATGTTACAAAAAGGCAATTTGTAGTAGCCTGCTCTGCACGTAGTCAAGGTTATTTTAACTGTAGTCTGAGACATAAATAAGCACATGCAACCTGGTAGCTAGTCTTCATAAGATTTATAAAGGCATATTTCTGTACATCTTAATATAAAGACTTATTGTTTTCTCTTTTGTTTTTCATCCAGTGGAGAGGGAAGTTGGTTTTACAAAGACCAAGGTTAGGCAGGCATATATGACGTCACATTTGGATGTAGTACAGGCACAGCTTGAATTATTGGCGCTATAGCGTGAAAAGAAAGGTTATTTAGGATACAGAACAATGCCATGAGCCCTTGACATTTGAACATTCTAGTGAATTTTGGCCTTTTCATTCTACATTCTGATACAAAGTCATGAGACGTTTCATGTGGAAAAAAATGGCAAGCTGAGTTTCTTCATCATTACACCGGTGAACATAAATGTTATGTATTTGAAATTCTAGTGAAATACAAAGAGATTATACAATGAGAACAGTTCTAGATATGCTTTATCTGAAAGAGAGAGACACTTCAAGGACAACATAACCTTTTGTGTCCTAACATGATTTCCTACATAATTTTAGAAGAAATTTGCCTTCTTACATGTAACTGATAGCAGTTCACCTGTTTAGTCCCAAAATATTCTAATGAATTTTGTATCTTTTTTTCCTTTGCTGTTGGTTGTAAAGAAATACCTTGAAAGACCACAGGGCATTTTTCTGTTCAGTTTGCTATTTTCTAACACACACCATTTTCTCTCCCCTTGATATAAGATTACTTAAATCTTAGAAGATCTGAAGGTTCAGTTCTGATTTATTCTAGATGGAAATGAGTCCAAAGGACTCTCCTGGCAGGACTCACCTGCATGGAAGATGACTTGGCAGGTTATGTAGCTGAAGTAATGGTTCTCTAACCTGAATACCAGTGGAGGTGAAAAGGTTAACTGCCCGAGCTATGGCATGGCAGAAAATACCTGTGCTCTCTCCTAGCTGGCCTGGTACAGAGAAAGTGCCAAAATCCCTTCTAGCACTGTTTTACCACCACTGTCCCTGGAATGATGTGCACTCAAGGATCACTACATTCCCTGCACTATTTTTATGCTTCTCAAGGATCTGGCAGGGTTCATGTCAGTGTTCAGAGAGGGTTGGAGGTTCCTGTGATTATGGTTGTACCACTTCCTGCTGTACTTTCTGCCATCCCTATCAGGCAAGCATTAGGGAATATAGCAAGGCAAGCAGCTGCATATGGGGAGCCTGCAGCACTGTGCTCTTCAGCAGGGTTTAATTTCCTGCATGGCATGCAGTGTTTCTGCTAAGGCATGGGAAAGACAGAGATGGTGGTGTGCAGCTGCCTGTGTCAGTCCAGCAGGACTCACTCAGAGCTTTGCAGTTTGGAAAAGATTGTTACTTGTGGTTTTCGAGTAGCTTCTGAGTGTTTTGAGTTGGTGAGGATGGAGACAGAGCCAGCTGGCTGTATTTTGCATCAGAATTAATCACTGATATTTCCTCCCAGTGAAAGTTGAGTGCCTCTCTTCCAGAGTATAGTTTCAAAGCACTTGCCAGGAACAACAACATAGTAGGTCATACTTTTAAAACTCCTTCCTAAATTATATCTTGTTTCTTTTACTTCAATTCATTTGCTGTTTAAAATGCTTGACACCCATAATACAGTCCAGATTTAGTGTGCTTTATATTATAATGATAATATCCAGATTTTTAGGCTATGAAATAGGAACCATGCTTTGAAATTAGATTCTTATACTCCTTAAAGATGTTTTTGCTTCTCAAGAACTGACACTCTTAAATAATTGTTAACCTGCAAATGTGAATTCTTCACTTAGCTAAAAAAAAAATCATATATCATTAAATGGTCCTGTCAAATTATACACATAACTTTTATAATAGTCACTCAAAATTCCTATCTGAAACAGAAATAGATACACTTAGATTTATTTGTGTAAATCATTATTATCTTTATAGTCTCTTAAGAATATTGAGTTTTCTTTCAAATGTGTGACTTAGTTGAATTAGTTTCCCAAAAATCAATGGAGCCAACAAAAATCAATCCTGTCACTTCAATTGAGTCTTTCAAGCATTTTATTGTGCATCTTTCTTTCATTCATGTGCATTACTTTGAAACTTCAAGCTAGTGTAGTCTTCTCCATGTCTGCTCAGACTCAGTTTATTTTTTACAGTAATGTTTCTCAAGTGTTGAAAATGTCTTTCTTACTCAGTTTTCTTCTCAAAACATTCGTATGTTCATTCATACATGAATGGTTACACCTTGCCAATATAAAAAAACCTGTCTGTGATGAATCAATAAGCCCTTTCCTGCTGATTAGACAAGATTTAAGATTAGGGTTTGAGTTTTCTGGAGGAGCTACGGTGGATTGTAATACCCATAATTCTAGCATCTAATGTTCTCCTCCATGTTGTATGTCTACTTGTATCCACCTTACATTACCAACTTTCAGACTTACTTCATTATCCCCTTTTCAGTTCTAGCATTTCAAAACAAAATAGGGGGAAAAAAGGTATTTCCCTTGACAGAAAAATTATTGGAAGTATTAATTAAAAATACCTCAAATTATTAGAATAATTTGGAAAACTAAAATCTTAACATGATATGCATTTAGGTACCTCTACAGAAAAAAATAATCATTTAGAACTGTTTGCTTTTCATGGGCTGGCCTGTATCCCACAGAAATACTTCGGACGTAATCCTCATCTTGATTCCTATGTAAATATGCTTAATTATTAAATTTTGTATTTACTTGGGAGAATAATGTTCTTTTCAGTAAAGAAAAAAACAAACAAACAAAAAAACCCAACAAAAACAACTGTGTAAAGGAGAGAATGTTTTATGTACCTTTTCAATAAATACTAAATTCTTGTTCCATAAATAACACTTAGTAAACATTAACAGCTCTAAATGGTTCTGCTGCTCCTGTGAATAAGCCTATAAGACATGCTGAACTTCCGAGCAATGTTGATTATATTCTTTTCTTCCCTTGTTATGCCTTTCCATAGTTTCAAAGACAGCATGGAGAAATCATCATCTTACTCTGACTGGCTAATAAATAACAGCATTGCTGAACTCGTAGCTTCCACAGGTCTCCCAGTGAATATCAGTGATGCCTGTCAGGATCCTCGCTTTGACGCTGAAGTAAGATTTTCTCTTTTTCATGTAAATACACATCATATTTTTTATGTTGCTGCTAACATAACACAGTTTTATTGTTACATCTCAGTGGCTGTAAACCATGTGAATATTTAATTTTTAAATTTTTTTTCCCCATCCAGCACGTCCTCCTCTTGGTGTGCTGGTGTTTACATGGCTTTGTATAGTAAACATAAGTCACTGAATTAGTGTCTGACTTCAGGCAGCTACTAAGTCTGTTTGAGATTTTTTCTCTTTTTTTATTTTTAAATGCTACCTTTCTCTACCAAGTGCTCTGATAGTTATGGAAATTGATTTTTTATTTTTTTTTATTGCTGAAAATTCTGCTGTTGTTGTTCAGTATTGGCAGAGTGCTTTATACTATATTATATATAAAACAATAAATGAGGCAGAAAATTCTATTCAGCACTTCAGGACCAATTCAACCAGCATAAAAAAAATACAAAATCTTGCATTTGACCCTGTTGTTTCATTTTTTCCTATCTTGCACTTCTGCACAATTCCCTGCTCACTCTTGCCTCTTCTGAAAATGTTATTTCCTGGAAAACCCCTGTTATTGCTGCTTTACAAAATCAAACCCCTTTTATAGCTGCTTTACTAAATCAAATTTCAGTTGGACAATCAGGAAGGCTATTACTAAGGCAAACTTATTAAGTGGAAGTTGTCTCTAGTAATCCACCAGTGTAAGTAATCAAAGAATTGTCTGGACGTTGCCTTAGTTGCAGTCTGTCATTAATTCCAAATCGAAGAATCAAAGTCAAATAGTGTAACCTTTCTATAGCAAAGAAGGCAATGTCTGCATTTTCTTTGGCAACTTTTAGAATAATCCTTATGACTTTTGAATAATGTTACTGTGAACAAAATTTCAACAGAAATTTCTTCTGAGTGAGTGCTAATTATGTGGAATGAATTTTGTAAATGCAAACATATTCTTTAACACTTCTATTACTAGAATGTAAAAGACTGCTTATGGAAGCTCTCCTTTCTATGTTTTAGGCTGACCAGATTTCTGGCTTTCATATAAGGTCTGTTCTGTGTGTTCCTATATGGAATAGCAATCACCAAATAATTGGTAAGACCATACTAATATCTGCATAATTTTTGTCCCAATGCAAATTTAATTATGGTGTTGTCTTTTCATTCTGTGTTCCTTTTTCTTCCTTTCCCCAGCTGAATATTGTTAAGAAGTTATGATACTTAGGATACTTACTTTGTAATGAAACCTGAAGGCTAAGGAGGTGAAAACAGAAATTCTAGCAATGTTATGTTTGATATGCTTTGATACTTTTCTTGGGTCTCCTTTTTTGTACACAACTCAAACTGTTTCTGCAGTCAAGTGAAGTTGTCTTTTGCCCTTTTTAATGATAAACTACAATCAGGGAAGACTTACTGGAGAGGCTGTGTCTGTTATCAGAGCTGCCTGTAGCAGTGGTGTGTACTAGATCAGGATGTGACAGGGGTTTATTGCTTGTTTGATAGGGTGCCTCCCAGCTATATTACACTTGCAATTTGCCCTGTGTTATTACCTGCTGTTGGCATAAAAAGGAGTGCCAGGTTCCTCTGATAACTTTCCACTTTTCACAGATGCAAGACAAAGTGATAGCAGTTTAAATTGGCAGGGCAAAACTTACATCCCTGAGTGTTGCGGCTGTGAGAGCTGAGATCAGTAACGCATTGCTGAAGGCACACGGTGCCATGTGGGATCAGGGTCTTTGAGCTTATTCAGCAGAGATGATACGGGAATTGAGGTTTTAAAAGCAGGGTTCATTGTTGTGAAGTATGTATTTCATTGAAGAAATATAAAGAAACTGAACCTTTGACTGCTGATAGCTCCTGCAGTATTTTTCTAACAGCATATTGTAGCTAAATAAACTACAAATGGTTTATGGCAGCAGAACTCAGTGTTAGTTCAGTTAGAGCCAAGCACTTTAAACACTTCTTATTTTTCAAGTGGTTTAAGAAAGTTGCTTTTCTTTTTTTTTTTTTTTTTTCCATTGGTTCAATCAATTTATGAACTAGGCATGAGTAAAAAAAGGACATACATATACAGGTGATGATAAACCAACTAAAATTTTAGGAATTAAGGTACTGATTCAGGGAATTATACTAGTTACTCCAAATTGCTAGGACAACTTACAGGACCGCTGTTAGCAAAGTTGTTAAGTTCTTTACAAAAGAGTTCTTTTGTGAAAAACATTGTGACTAACTTTCAGATTTGCAATTTTCTACTTAGAGAGTGAAGATTAACTGAATCCCGGTATCCAAATGATCAGAATTCCATGTGCTTGTGCCTATTCAATGATTTTCAGAATAAATATTTGCAGTTTTTTGCTTTTTGGTTTGGAATATTTTAAGTGTTAGTTACCAATCAATGCAATATTCTGCACTGTGACTTGATGAATGAAGCTAATAATTTGTATTAACTCTTTTTAAAGGAGTAGCTCAAGTGTTGAACAGGCTTGATGGGAAACCCTTTGACGATGCTGACCAACGACTCTTTGAAGTAAGAGGCATTTGGTTTTGCAGCAATAATATATTTTTTAGCAGGATTTGGTATTTCTGGATAATGCTGCTTCAGACTACTCTAGGGAGAGAAGAATATGCATTTATGGTCTGACATTAATTCTCAGAACTCCTCACATAAGGTTACATCCTAATTAAAACAAGTTTCTTGTATCTGATCTTTCTCATCTTGTTGAGGCTGGTGACTAACTCGCATTCTCAAATAACCTGTCTGAGCATGATTATTAATATTTCCATGCAATTCCTTTTCATGATTAAACCACCATTCATCTTTGTGTTTCTATTACAATTGAATTATAATTGACTTTTTTCCTTTTTTTTTAAAATTCTAGGCTTTTGTTATTTTTTGTGGCCTGGGCATCAACAACACAATTATGTATGACCAGGTGAAGAAATCCTGGGCAAAACAGTCTGTGGCTCTTGACGTATGTATACATCTTAAAAAAAAACCTTCTCTTGCTCTTAAGTGTCATATATAAAGATACCAACTACTTCTGAATTTATTGTGTTTGGTATCACTTTCTATGCCTGGCTCTCTGCACCTTAGCACATTGTTTTGTTAAAGTAGCACTGAAGGGAATTTTTTTCGGCACACTTAACTGTGGAGCTCATGCCTGCTTAATTTTGAACTTGGATGTTTCATTTGATGTCTGTTTTTTACATTGTAAGGAAAGAAAATGGCCATGGAGAATCTAGTTTCTTACAGGCATAATTGCAGGAATTAATCTAGGAGTTATATGTATTTTCTTGTCCCTTAGTATCTGAAAATTCCTTGGAAATTGATATTTTCAATAGTTTGTGGCTTTTCTAGTGTTGTAAGTAGAACTTGCTGTGAACAGGACAAAGTTTGGAAAAACTGATTGACATAATGGGATTTTTTAGTATCAAAAGCAACATCTTATCAGAGCCCTTATCAGATATATGTCTTGCTAGAATAAAATCAAAGCAGGATAGCTGGCAGCTCAGTAAGAGCTTTGCTGTGGGTCAAGGTCAATATGTAATTGCAAGATCCTGGCTTTCCACCACCACATCTTTCAATAAAATACATATGAAGTGGCTGAAAGGATGGAAAACTTTCTCTTTTTTTGTCCATTCATTTTGTAGGAATTTCTGTTCTTATTTCTGCCCCTCCCTCCTTTCATTAAGAATGAACTCTATCATGAAATCTATCTGTAAAACAAACTCTAAAATGCAAAATATTTCAAAAAGAATGATTAATTAAACTTCTGTTAAATGATTCAACATTGAAGCACTCTTCTATATTATATTTCAGAGATTTTAAACATAATCATATTAAAAGCAGTCCTGCCAAGAACAAAGCTTGTAGTTTTTAGGAGAGCTTCACAAATGTGTATTGTTCTCACTACATTGTTTACATTGTTCTTACTAAAACAATAATTGAGAGTGGTTTGAATGAAATTTAAGATTTTAAATTTTTTTAAGTATTGTGCAGGACTGGTTAAAATTACAGCATTCCAATGCTGTACAGCATTCCAGCTGTTAGCACTGTTTAAAATTTCCTATGTTACAAGGGAAGAAAATGATCTAGCTATCTCAGATATGTGCAGCCTTTAACTGTATGACTCCTTTGGGTTTATGGAATACCCACTATTACAATAAGAAACACAAAAATACTGTTAGCCTGACAAAAATCAAACCAAACTGGATTGCTGTGAAGATAGCTTTTGTTTTTTTCCTTTTGCTTTAAGGTTGGAGATGTTTATCTGAGTATGTGGATTCTATCCTGTGAAGCATGTAGGCACGTTAAAGCCTTTTGAAGCCAATAGGGCTGGTAGTGTTAGAAAACATTCTACACATAAGTTGGGGTTTAAATTATTACTATTGCTATTGCATATGGATTTGTTTAGGAGGAAAGGTTCAAAACTTTCCTTTTCACACCTCCTGCAAGACTTTCATTCTTTACATATGCCCCAGGTATTTGTGTGGTATGATACCTTTGAGTACTTCTGGCAAGAAAAACCACCAGTGCCAGATATCACACTTGGAAACATTGGGATACAAATTAACATAGACATTAAGGAAATTTCTTGGTTTAAAATACAGGTTCCTTCTTTGATCTAAAATGACTAATAGCCATGTAGCTTTAATGTAAATTGTAGGTTTGATAAATGGCCATTCTTTCAGTGATGAGTAATTCAAATGAGCAACAACTCATGGTCATAACATTTGTGTAAAGTGATTAAGGATACAGCTGAAAAGTACTTTAAAAAAGAATGGTGTGCACTGAAAGACTGTGAATCCATTTTTTCAGTAACAGAATTTTTTTTATTGTTATTTATGTATTTAGCTAGGATGGTAAGGAGTGGCATTGGAAAATTACAATAATATCAGAGGTAAAATATTACAGTTTGATATGTACCATAATAACATTCTTATACAGATATACAGACACTGGTTTTCATACAGAGTTCTCATAAGATTGGCTAACAGAACTTCAACATGTAAATAAATTGTGGGGAAAGGTTAACAGTAGGATGTTACATGGTGCAAACCCAGGCTAAATGCTATTTTATATATTATGGATGCAAAATGTAAAAAATTGTTAAAATATTAGAATAAATCATTATTAAGGAAGACTGTATGAACTAGAGGGGTATAATGAATGCTGGTAAAGAAAAAGCTTGATGAGAATTTTGGAATTGAGTGTAATCTGTCATAGCAGAAGACATGCTTTTACTAATCTTAGAGATTTCTGAAAGAAGCTACAATATGATTGGACAGAAAAGTTGGTACTGCTTGAGGAAGAACATGCTGCATAGTTATAGTAAATAAAACATGGGGCAGAACAAGCTAATTGGTGTTTATTGTTTATACTTTTATAGTGCAGGAATGATTTCCTGGTAGTGTAAAAGATGACAGTTCTAAAATTGATATGTGTAAATCCATCTTGGTACTTACTGCCACAAGGTATTGTAAGCCATTTGAGATAGAGTTTAGGCATTTGAGATAGAGTTTAGTTATTTGTATGAGCAGCAGTCATCCACAGGCAAAAACAATTTCAAAATGAGAAATATACATTAAAGCTTTAGCACATAAGCAAATTGGATGTGGCTGTGTGGTGAGGAAGAACCACCCTTGATAGGAGTCCTCTGCCTCTATGAGTATGTATGCATACTTATAGATAATAAGAGGAGGTGTGCAGTACTTTGTGCATTTTATTATTTTTTTTTAATCTCCAAAATGGTATTGAAGAGAATGTCAAGCATAGCATAAAGGTACCAATTTGCATGCAGTGTTGTGCAACTAGTACAGGCAATAAAGCTTCACAGTATAGCAAAAGGCATTATTTAAAGCCTATAAATCTGTTATTTTTACATTAAATTTCTGCTCTTTTAATTGCAGCACTCCAGAAGAACAATGTAGGAATGCTTATAATATTAACTTACTTACTGCCCCTGATGTCCTATAAAATTCCCTGCAACATAAATGTCAAATGTATACCAGATAACCTGCAATTGGTTATTATATGCTGACATTCAGGACTGAACTACTATGCATAAATATTAATTAAGTTTGTTTTAAACATCATTGATTAGACTGCAGTACAGAGCCCTATCATTTCTACTTGTCAAGTCTACAAAAATGGTTGTCTGTCTTTTGTTCTGGGGCAGGTGTTATCTTATCATGCAACATGTTCGAAGGCAGAAGTTGATAAATTTAAGGTAAGGATTTCAGTTTTTCATTCCATCTGAAAATATAACAGTAAATTAAAATGGATGTAGATTATCTGAGAGAAAAGTTTTACATCAAAAGAAGAAATTCATAATTAATAATGATCTACAAAGGTTGTGTTACATGTTAGACTGTTAGTCAGGGAAGCTGGGAAAATCTGTGAAAGGATAAAACAAAATTGCTGCATTGATAGTTGCACAGTGGCAAAATACCATTGTCCCAGCACAAGCTGCTAGAACTACATGTCAGCATGGGTTTGATGGCATCCTCATGAAGAGCCACCATAGGAAAGTAATACCGGTGGGAGCTGAGGAAGGGATCAAAGAAAATGAGAGGAACTTGGGACTTTACATGCATACAGTGGGAGGAATATAAAAAAAGTCATGCTTACATTGAGATATTTTTCAGAAAAACTGCCCCTAATATCCAGTTCTCACCTTTTCAACTCCCTACAAAGCAAGTGACAGGTGGTCTTTGTTAGTGCTTTACATCACTGGTTGGAAACTAATCAAAACAATATAAGTCCAAAGACTGACATGTCTTGTGGACCTTCAATAGAGAGCTCATTGCCAAAAATTGATGAAATTGCACCTCTCTCCCTTCCTCCTTGCAAAGCTCTGGCAGCAGATCTCCCTGCTGAGGTCTCCTGAGTCATCCTATCCTGAAATCACTGCTGTTTTCTCTGTTTGTTACATCATTATATTTTGTATAAACCTTTTGTTATAGTAGGGTCATGTTCTAGAGCTGACTGACTAATAAACAATTCCTCCCTCTGGGGGCATTTGGAGCTAAAACTGTCTCCTCTCCCTTTGGTGATTTATTGGCAGGTGTCACAAGAAATGTCTGTTAAGATTTACCTAACGTTCTGGTTCAATCTGAGCAGTAACAAACACACATGACAGAAACAACTAACTGAGAGTAATGCTAGTAGTTCACTGCTGGCTCTTGACTGACATGGGACCTAACAGTAATTAATATCTTTAGAGTGACAATACATTCGATTTGACAACTTTTTAACATAGTACCACAAACATGCTGTAACTGTACTGTACTGTAATTCTTCTTGCTAGTTGATGTTAGCTCCATCTTTGTGATTATATTTGTTTATAGTCTTACTATAATGCTGGTGAGAGACCTTGAGCATAAGCCCTGTGAGGAGAGGCTGAGGGATCTGGGATTGTTTAGCCTGGAGAAGAGAAGGCTCAGGGGGGACCTCATTGCCCTCTACAACTACCTGAAAGGTGCTTGTAGCCAGGAAGGGGTTGGTTTCTTCTCCCAGGCAACCAGCACCAGAACAAGGGGACACAGTCTCAAGCTGCACCAGGGGAGGTTTAGACTTGAGGTGAGGAGAAAGTTCTTCTCCGAGCGAGTCGTTCGTCATTGGAATGGGCTGCCCAGGGAGGTGGTGGAGTCACCGTCCCTGGAGGTGTTCAAGAGGAGATTGGACGTGGCACTTGGTGCCATGGTCTAGTCATGAGGTCTGTGGAGACAGGTTGGACTCGATGATCCTTGGGGTCTCTTCCAACCTTAGTGATACTGTCATACTGCTTTTCCATTAATTTTTATTTACCTAGAATCTCAAGTATATTCTGATACAAAGTGTAAAATTGCAAGTGTTCCTCAAGTTTATTTTCCCTCTGGCTTTCACCAGTGGATTAATTTAATAGCATCACAGAAAGCCTAGGAAGGCTAGTTAAAGTTGATTTTTCATTTGAAATTTTTTCATTAATTTCCTACTGTTATTGGATTAATTCAGAAATGTGCAAATTCACAAATATCCCAGGTATCTTTTTAAGAATTAATCACTGTGAGCAGGTTCTGTTAAACAAATAACATTTATTTCTGTGGTCTCTATGAATTAATGAAAAAAAAAAAAAAACAAACAAGCCCATCTGAGGAAGAAAGCCTTAAGAACTTAAATACCTTTCTGCAGATGCTAGGATGGGAAAAAAGTACAAAATATCATTGATTGTGAAGCTGGAAAATATAGAGGGTAGTTCACTGTATGGAACAATGCAGTTGGTCTCTTCCATACCTGATTTCTACAACTGTCTATGAACAAAGCAGCAATGTAAATTTACACTGAATGGTTTTATACACCTTTTTGAAGCATTCTGCTTCTGGTGTTCCTAGAATATAGCCTTCACTAATAAAAATATGAAAGCTAATTTTTTAAATGTTTATATGATTCAAAATTGTTAATGATTTTTTTTCCTCAGAAGAAAACCAATTATGCAAATCATTACTGTAAAAATCTCTCACCAATCCTTTTCATCCTTTGCCCTAAAGCTTTTAGAATCCATTAGTGCTTGCACTGGCAGGCACACATTTCTAAGGAGGCTAGTGTGAGCGGGACTGTTGTGAGACTCAGACACAGTGTAGGGAGGTGTAGGGAGCATCTTGGCTGATCTGGATGGAAGCACCTAGTCTACTGCCCACACACAGGCAAAGTGGGGATGGAAAACTCATGCTATTAAAGAGAGGTTGTTTTACTGGTGGGAGCGGGGCCTTATCTCTCCAGGTAGACACAAGGGGAAATGCAGAGATCTGGATTCAGATTCTTAGCTAGTCTCTTCATCTCTGTAGGAGATAATCTGGCCCTGGGGAAGGTAATGGGAGGTTTGCCATTGATTTCAGTAGGAAGTTGCTGTCTCCAGCTTTTTTTGGCCTTTGTTAAATAGCATAGTAACATTCCCTTTGCCACCTTCCACCTATTTTTTCATGGCAGTTTCATTTGTACCGCATTTTCTGATAGAACAAAAACTCTGAAAACAAGTTAAAATTTAAGATCTGTTCCACTTAATTGTATGTTAAGCTGTCATGCAGTGTAAAATGGGTCCCTTTTCCTGAAAATAGGTAGGGTTTTTAAATGAGGGAACACATATGGAAGCTTAATTGATAGTTTATGTAACAGCCAATTGAATCGTAATTGATTATTCATCAGAAGTAATAGTGGGGTGTCTGCCATTATTCCATATTTGGCATATGTATTGTTCGTGAATTATTTTTGTTGCTTAAACTAAGAAAAACCAAACCATACAATTTATAGTAAGTATTGTACACACTCCGTCTGTTGCCAGTTTATTTTACATTTATTTGCTACCAAATATTTTTCAACTTTAATTTTTTTTAGACTTGGATTATGATGACTTCCAAAAAACCCCAAAATCCAATACGCCACTAAATTCATATAAACTGCATAGTATTTATTAGGTTTTGTGATACATGCTGCATTACATCGTTATAGGTAGATTTTGGATACCACTGCTCTAGATACAAGGACCAAATTAAACTTCACTTTTCATGGGCATTTACAAGTGTATATATATAAAAAAATCCACTTTGAATGCAAACATTTCTTGCACATCTGAGAATGTCCATCTGAAGTCTTGAGCCTGATTTATCACAATGCTTCTCCGTACTTCCACCTACATGACTACACTAAATTCAGACTCAACTTTGACACGATAAGCTAAAAGCAATACACCAGCCACAGAACCACAGAGTGTTAGGGTTTGGAAGGGACCTCGAAAGATCTCTAGTCCACCCCCCGGGCCAGAGCTTGAGCACCTAGAGTAGGTCACAGAGGAACCTGTCCTGCAATGAATCATACTGATACTCATTTATTATTTTTTTCAGAAGTTAGAAATAGCAATTCGGTTCTCACTTGTATTTGAGATTTAAAAGACAATTCCATTTACATTGTGCTTACTAATGCTAGTATTTAGCTGCATGCATTTGTATTTTTGGAATAGAAAAATGCAAGGCTAGTGAAGTCTGATTAGTCTAAGACTGATGCTATCCTATAACATTCTTCTGTAGTGCCAGGTTTCTTCACATTGAAATGTAGGCTCTCCAAGCCTAAAAATAGTTGTCATGTAGGCAAATATAGAAATCCAAAAGAATGCAGAATTGTGTCCAGGATAGGATATTTATGGCAAGTTACTGACTTCTGAGGCAGTAATGAACAAGTCCTGTGACTTAGCAAGCAACCCACAAACACGTATCACCTTTAAATTTGACTAATATAGTTTCCAAAGAGAAGATGTAAACACTGTCCTATTATAGTTTCCAAAGAGAAGATGTAAACACTGTCCTGTTATGGGTAATATACACGAAGCTGTTTCTAAGAAGCTAACCTAATTGTGCAGCTGTGAATGGTATAAGCCAGATCAATATTTAATGACTATGATGCATTATTTATGGCCCTGTGAGAGATTCCCTTTTTTAGGTCAAACAGCACACAGGAGAGCTATACAACAACAAATAATGTGTCAGCTGCTTTACAGAATATTTAATTCAAAATGTAGCATGAATAGCAATTCTTGTATTTTCTCAATTCCATAGCCCTAATGTATGACTAGGTAAAAGACCTACCTCCACACAGGGAGGCCTTTGTCTTTCTCTTAAAAACCTGGACATTTGACTAAACAAGAACAGAAAGAGTAGAATCAAAAAGGATACTTTTAGGATGGCTACTGGATATGACAGTGTTAACAGTTAAATCCATGAAAGATGATGGATTAATTTGGTATTTGGCATGTGCCACATGTATGATATAAAATGAATTTGTTATTCATGTCTGATGCTGCTCAATTTTATATTCACCCTTAAATGCATAACAGTGGGCAGCAAAATGAAAATTTCAATTTTATGTGTGTTCATTTTTATCTCCAGTTCCTGTAAAGATTGGGAAAGCATTTATAAGTTATGTTATTCTCTCCTGTGATGCCATCTTTCAGTTTTAGCTACTTTTATGTTCTGGTAATTAAATCATTCTTAATGGTTTATAATAATTACATTATAGTCTTCCTCAGTAATTAAATTTCAGAAAGGCAAGCTGGCCTTTGTGTTTTGAACCACTTATGAAATATTGCCATTTAAGTATGTGTAGCTGGAAGATGAGATTTTTATGCATTGATGACACTACCATTTCAATCTGCTAGGTAACAATGATTTTCCAAGGATTGAAGGCATATAATCACACTGCAAAGTCAGTATTGTAAGACTTCATCCCAGCCATGCATATGTTGAAACACACACAGCTCTTTAGTGACCTACAATTCTGTGTAAGTGCATGAAGTATTCTTCACATGTTAGGTATTTTTCAGATTGTCTTCCAAGACTAGTCACACGGACTCTTGGACTCCACCTTCACAAGAGAGTCTCTGCTGGCACCAAGCACCCCAGTGCTATTGAGGCTGCTCAAGTCACTGGGGGTAGTGACAAATGGAGGAAAAATAAGGAGAAACCTTGAGAGTAAACAGAGCTTTGGTGTTAATACTGAGCTGTGTCTCCTTTTTCCCTTTTAGGAAATGCATGTTAACAAGATGTTAAACAGTTTTTCTCTTGATTTTCTGCATACACTGCCCACATAAGACAGGACCTAAAGCTCGGTGTTAAGACATCCATAATTTATGAAACTGAGGTCTTTATTGTATTACATTATTTCACACACTTTTACATGTGCCTGTGTCTTCAGTTGTCATGGAAACAAGAAGTGAGGAACACATTGCGTACACTGAAAATTATCAAAAATAATAAGTAATTATTACAAATAATATACTGGAGCTTTTAGACTAGTTTCTGAGATGGGAGGCTGTCGCCTGTTGATATCAAGCTAGTGCTTTGTAGTTCAAAGATACATAAAACCAAAATTATTTTTTACAATTTCCATGAAGAGGAAATGGCATGGAGGAGTAGAGAAAGACTGTTCATGGGCTTTTCTCACACAGTTTAGATTTGGAGGCATCAGATGAAATTACCAGGGCACAGGGTTTTTTTAATCTGACTGAAGATCATTCTTCTGCAAATACGTAGTTAAACCATATGACCTATCACCATAGGTGTTAATGAGTTAAAAATTAGGAATTAACAGAAGGAAAAGGCAAACAAGGACTATGGTGCAAAGTCAGTCATCTCTGCCTCAGGAAATCTCCAAAGTGCAGCTCACTGAAGCTTAGATGGATTGACCAAGGAAGTACGTTTTCTCAGTTTAAATAATTAGTTTTCTCCGCTTTTGGTCGCTCTCAAAGCTAAGGTTAGAACAACCTAAGCTAAGGCTTAGAACAACCTTTGGTCTGACACAATACAGCTATTGTTATTTTATTAATCAGTGCCTTCCAGCAGCACTGCTAGGGTGGGGGAAAAATAAAAAGGACAGGAAAAAAAAAAAAGCATCGCATCTACATTCTTTGCATTGCTTTTTATCACCCAGGAGAGAGGCCAGGCCTTCTATGAGAAATGTGCTTTGACTTGATCATTGCTGTCATAAGTCTCTGAAATGGCAGATCCCAGAGTTTGAGAGAAACTCCCAAGTTTGTTGAATTGTTTGTTTTAGTATGTTCTGTTTCTTTTTACTTTCTCAACCGCCTGGCCCAGAAGCAATTCTGGATTGTCCTGCCAAGCTGTTCTTCATCTCCTTGTCTTGGTTCCAAGAGTTGATTCTCACGTGCTCTTCTCCTAATACAGCAGCTCTTCTCATACAGATATTATTGCCTGTTCCAATATGATAGGTTTTACTGACATGTAAAAGAGCAGTGTAACAGTTTGTGGGGAAAATTTTTTTTTTTGCTTTAACTTCTTCCATGAGTCATTTTATCAGAAAAAAAAAAGTGGGCTTTCTTCAGTGTGTCAGAGGCATAAGAAACATGTTTACAAACTAATTTTGGAACTGTCTTACTAGCCATTGGAATGGGCTGCCCAGGGAGGTGGTGGAGTCACCATGCCTGGAGGTGTTCAAGAGGGGATTGGACGTGGCACTTGGTGCCATGGTCTAGTCATGTGGTCTGTGGTGACAGGTTGGACTCGATGATCCTTGAGGTCGCTTCCAACCTTGGTGATTCTGTGATTCTGTATGATTCTGTGACTAGTGCCATACTACAATGTCTACCCTAATTCCAGGCATTGTTAATAGGAAAAAGCTAATGGGAATTCTGAATTTGCTATCAAAAAACTCTAAACATTCTGTACTTGAATTTAGTGGCTTCATAGCTGGTCGAGATGAGATTACATTTTTGCAAAAGTTCACTGAAAGGATTCTTCTTGTATTTCTAAATGACCACATTTATTACTTCCAGGTGAAAACACAGAGCTCCCAAAGTAAAATGTTCCCTTTCCTTCAGGGGAGGTGGAATGTGAATTTTCCAGAATGCTGTGGAGGGAGGGTTTACAAGGAGCGGTTTAACCTGGTGAGGCTCAGACACTGAACTGCTCTCTGAAGGGGCTGGCACTCTTTGGTGGCTATAGAGAGGTAAAGGGAGATTATAGTGGTCATGAAGAGTACATCCATCCCATCTGCCTGCCCCTGAGTATTTGCAGTCTAACTAGGAGGGTTCCTTGTCCTCATGTTGTCATACCATCTGAACAGAGCAGTGCAGTTCATGTTTTCTCGTCTGCAAAGAGGGAACAGAAATAGTAAAACATCTCTGTAACAGATTTCAGGGTTTCTGCTTTCTGACTGCAAAAGATTTGTATGATGCAGCTGTGTTGCATTTGTATGATAAGCCTGCACAAAACCAGTTTATTTTGTGGTGAAGGAGATAGTTTTAAAAAATATATATTTGTTAAAAAAATCTTTTTCTGGAGGAAAAGCTACGTTTGATTTGAGAGATTAAGGCAAAATAGAGAAACCTGTGGCCTGGAAGCTAGATGAAGCTCATGATTTAATCATATATTCATGCACAGGCTTAGCACAGGTCATCAAACAAATTTTTGAAAGGGATAGGCATCTTTCAGCAAGGAATAGGTTCTGGTCTGTGGGTTATGTCAGGGCAAGGGTATAATGCAGATGTCAATAAGGAATTTCCTGTGAGTTTTCTTGTTTTATAATATGCAAAGACAAAATATATTTATTCTTAAGTGTTTATGTAATCATTAAGTACATTTACACTGTAGGTTTAGAAGAATGGTGCTTAAGGGTTAGGATTAAAAAAAATGGGAAAAATCAATATTGATATTCTCACTGCAAAGTAAAGACACACACTTAAATAATATTAAATATTAAGTTAAAAATATTAAATAATAAATGACTACTTCTATATTCAGCTACTTCATAGCTAGACCAGAGCTCAAATCTCTTTGTTAAATACTGTACCAAGTAGTAAACTTCAATCACTGAGAGTAACAGAAAATTAAAATTATGTGCATGGTCAAAACCAGTATTCATAGTGCTTCTTCTAAAAAGCATTCTTGTGCAAAGCTGAAATATAATTCAATTTGTTTAGATACTAATTCTAAGAGTTTCAGCTATATTCTGATATTCTTTTAGAGTAATAAACCCCCCATTCTAAATAGTTTAAAATATTACTGACTTAATTGCTTTTAATAGTAGCTGTTTTTCAGTGTCTTAATAATTATGCACACTAATACAGTGGTACTTCAACAACAGAAATTTTCAGCAGAGGAGTAATAAAACACTTGTGGTTATTAATTTACCCATACTAAAAAAGAAGTGTTCTTCTTTGCTGCTCTCAAATACTGCATTTTATTATCTACATGAGAAGTTCTGTATTTCTTGCATCTGTTTTCCTATTCAGAACCAGTTTGTCTAGGACTTGAGAGTGTTTAGAAAAACAAATTAGAAATAGTAATTGTTTGGGACATAGAATTACTCATAAGTGAATGTGAAATGATTTATGATCCAGCAGACCTGTTGTCTGTCCTTCAATCTGATTGGTCATCATACCACACAAGAATCTCTTTTCATCTGAAAACATCAAGGGATGAGCACAGTTCAGCGTTGCTGCCCCTGTTTAGCCACCGACCATGCAAAAAGCAATAAGGCATAGGATGCATTTAAAATGTCATGCAAGCCTGAGGAATATCTGATGGATGATTTTTTAAAAAGAAATCATCACTTTTCAAATTATAAAGTAGTATGCTTCAGTCTGTGGCAGATGTGGGAATTTATATTTGGAAAGGTTTTCAAACAGGAAGAAAAATCTATCTAGAAAAAACTTGCACAGCTAAATTGGAGCAGAGTAATTTAAAAAAAATAACGAGTTGGGGTATTTTAGTGAGTGATGGTACTTTCGGAGTTTATCATCATTGTCATGATTCTTTTGCCATGAATAAGGAGCAAATTATTCCCCACACAACTGACAAACATCCCTGGAGCTTATCCTGTATGTGACAGCTCACAGTTCTGAGACCTGCATTCCCAGATCAGCCCAGTAAGACCATTGGCACTGTTTTCTTTAAGTAATGGAAGAAAGAATTCTTTTTAAAAATCCAGAAAAATAGCAGCATATCTCATATTTGAAATTTTTCTTTATCTGTGCTTGGATTCTTTTTGTAGCTCCAGCAGACTAACAGTTACAACTGGTAATTTTTCACCAAACTTCATGTGGATAGACATTTTCAATTGCCATTGATATCAATCTTAATTTTAAAATTAAACAAGTACCCTGGTAGCTCTACTTACTTTAAATCCAGGGGTTAGGGATTTTTTTGTTTGTTTTCCTTAGCACATACCCTGCAAAGTTAAATACTTGGCTTATTTCTGCCTTCATACAGTGTTCTGGCTGCAAATGGTTGTCATAAACATATTAATGATGTTGATTTTAAATTATCCATTGGTATAGGCTGGGGTTTCTTACAAAATACAAGCAAACACAGATATCCCCCAAAGGAAGAAGGCAGTGTCCTTTAAGGGCTTTTGACACTGCCAACATGTTCACACTAGAGCTAGAGCATTTTTGCAATCAAAGTTCTTTGAAAGTGAAGAATGGAAAATAGAGAAATGTTTTCTGAGATGAATCTGTTTGGCCACTGGGTGCCATCCTTGCTCCACTTTAACGCTGGTCGCCTAGCAGCATTTCTCTCAAGCAGTAAAATCTTGAAAAAGGTAATACCAGTGCAATTTCACACCACCATAATGTGTCTGTGCGTGCATGTAGTAGAATACGTTAGCAGCGCAGGCAGTGTGTACTTGTGCACATCATCAAGAAGAGAAATACCCTCATGGGTTCAGCCTCATTATATCCAGTCTCATTCCCAGTATTTTTCTTTCACATTCCTCCATCAGCTGGTAAAAGTGAGACTGTGTTGAAAGACCTGTTCTCACACAAATGTGTGAATGATTATGATCTTGTGTAGTATTAATTTAGGCTCTGGGATTTATTTGAAGGAAAAAATTACATGGATGTGCATTTGTTTCCTAGATCAATTCCTATTTGGGGTGTGTGAGCCTCTATCCTCCAAGCAAAACTACATATACCATATGCTATGTAAAAAACAGTTGCGATTACAACGTTCTATGGGTTATGTTTCGTTGTCTGCCTGTGTGGAGTGGGGATTCCTCTGTTCTTTTAGTCTCCAAAGCCTCTTGGTTTAGTCTGGGCAAAATCCCAGGCAGAGGAAATTACCTTCTAACAGAGAGATTGTGTCAGTAGTTTTGCATCTTAAGTCTTTCGAATTTAAAGTGTAAACACTTTAAATGTATGAGAAATAGACTCTAGCACTTAGCTTTCTTGCTGAAACTGTATAGGAAATGTGCAGATTGTACCCCAGGCAAAACGAGGAAACTGAATATTTTATGAGGCCATTTATGTGAAGTGTTCCATCATCTTGTGCTTTCCAACAAGCTACACCCAGCTCTGAACACACACACACACACACACAGAGAGAGAGAGAGAGAGATGAGAACCTCAGCTATCAGTGTTTTCCAGCACCTTTGTGGTCCCCCTGCACATAAAGCATCTTGTTTGGTGTGCTTAAACATAGCCCTGCTTTCTGTGCTGCTATGCAGCTGTGTATTGTATTCCAGTCCCTGGAACACACCAAGCTTATGGGCATACAAACCCACCCCAAAACAACAACAAAAAATTTCCATTCATGGAAATAAACATCATCGATACTACTGTTAAAGTGATGCCAGTTATCTACTTGCATTATCTACACCTTTCCCTGAAGGAGACCTGTTGCTGTGCGTGGTAATAAGGAAAGGTTGTAAGTGGCATAATCACAGATGCAAGGTGTCTTGGAGAAAAACATCAGCCAGATATCATAATTAACATGTATTGTAGGGCCTTCATTAAGAAGATCATGAATGATAAGAAAAAATATATATGGCTGTGCTGCAACATTTGACCTCGAAGCAGCAATAGAGCAGCTTTTGTTTAATATATAGGTAGCATGTAAAGAGCTAAAGAAATACAAGATTTAATTGCCTAATATTTGGTTTTTTTGTTGAAAAAAGCAGGATCTGTAAATTTAATTTTTTGTCAGAAATTTTGCAGTGATTAGGCTGTGAGTCGAGTGTGATCTAGAGCTCTGTACCTCTATGTGCTTGGGCCTTCTCTTCTGGTGTAGTTTGCAGGATGAAGGGTGCTGTGGAGGATGTGCTTTCTGCTACAGGGAGAGGAGTTGGGCTCTGTGTTCACAGTCTCTCCTCAGTCTCACACAGTATAATCCTCTTGGCTTGCTAAACTGTGGCAAGATAAAACTCTCAGAGGTTTTGGGAGACTACTCTTGTCGCCAGTCCTGAATGCTCCTAGGGAGTGATTGGTGGATTCAAAATAGAATAAGTGGATTTCTTTTAAACCTGAAACCAGAATTTGATTAAAACTAAGGAGAAAAAGACAAAGATAGTACAAATGTTAAGGATAATCACTTCAATGCTGTCTGTAGCTTCCCTGAACATGTATGTTGTAAGTTTAAAGATGTTTTCAACATTATTTGTTGTCTACCTGGCAATCTTGTGCTATAGCTGTCACTCTAGCAGACCTGAAATAGGACTTTCTCCCCAGTGGAGCAGTAGCCCACTCATATACATGCATAACTTTCACCATCAATCACTGTATTGCCTGAACAAATTGTTCCAAGTGCTCATAAGGAAAATTTTGTCAGCCAGCAGGGACACCACCCAGTACCATTGCTGTGCAATCCAGCAGCAGTGCCATGGCACATCACCAGCAGACTGGCTTGGTGCAGTTGCTGCTGGGATAGAAAACAGACTGTAGCACCAGTGTATACATCATTGTGGCACTGGTGGAGTTTTTGAGGTTTTACTGAGGTGTTGGTTGTTGGGGTTTTTTTATGGTGGTGTTTTTTTATTTTTCTTCTTGGTGTCTGTTCTTGGCACCACCTTCGCTTCTTTCTCTCATGCACTGTCTCGTACCATGTGTCCAGCTGAGATCTGCCAGGCACAGTTTGGGCTGTTTGCCACCAAAAGAGTCAGCTCCTCACTGTGCCTTCACATCATGTCCTCTGTGAGAACCCTGACCCTGCACCTTCTACCCTTAATCAGGTTTTTTTCTTCTGAGTCTTCAAGGAAGCAGCTAGGGCCTTTCCTCCCTTTCTTAGGTAGTGTTGTAGAGGAGAAGGCTACCTTGTATGCCTCTTCCTTCACCCTCACAAATTTATGGGCTTGAGGGGGTCAGTGTACATTACCCATTTTGCTCTTCATGGGAGCAACAAAGCTCTCTGCTTTCTGAAACCAAGTAAGGCTGCTGTGGGAAATGGCAGCCTGCATGCTTGCCACTTTTGTATCACGGAGAAATACTTGTCCTGGGTTTGCTGCTTGTGTTTGTTTAAAATTCTGGGACAGAGACTGAATAGACCTTTTGTATGAGCTTCTCATCTGCACCAATGGTCATAAAAAGTCGACAGTTGCTAGCCTGTAGTATGTGACACACTGGTTATTTCCTAATCACCATAAGCCAAAAGGACGTGAACGCTCCCTTGCGCGCCTCGGGAGATCATTGTGTCAAATGTGCATGCCCTGTAAAACTCCAGTCCTAGGCTGCTGTGGTTATGGACTTTGGCCTTAAGAATAATGGATGCTCAGACCATTAATTGTTTTTATTTTATGTCTCTGTTCTTTTAAAATAGAAATTTCTTGTTCCTTTTATAGGCTGCCATATATTTTGTTTCTGTGTACTGGGAAAAAAAAAACTTGAACATCAAGGACTGATTTTTAGCAACATAAATAATGTATTTTGGGGTTTTTTGTGTCACAGTTCATAACAAAATTTTAAATGTAATATTCTTATCTCTGAAATTTATTATTCCTTTTGATGGGTCCCAGTTTCAAAAAGTGGTGTGTTCAGACAGGATTGATTGACTGATCAGAATCATTCAAAATACTTTCAGCTTTTTAGGTATAATTCTGAGCCTACCTTTGAAATAGCACGGGTAACACTGTAATAATGTATCTTACCTTGCCCTTCTAAAAATAAAATTATAAGAAGATAAATCCTTTCCTTAGACACATATAGTCTTATACCAAAAGCAGACAGTTAAAAATGTAATTTTGTCCTGAGCTTATGATGCATTATAATAATTTTTAAAAAATTCTAATTGCTATGTGTGATATTGATATATTGCTTAATGGCTACTTGTCTTGTTCTAGTAGAAGAAGCAGAACAAATAACTTTCTTAATGCCATCAAGTTTCTCTTTTAATTAAAGCAAATACTAGCTTTCATACTAAGCAGTATTTGTTTGGTAAGTGATCAAATCAAATACAGCTTTTTGAAACAATACTAAATGCAACTGTCTTTGTTCTACATTTCATGTCTAAATTACATTAATGTGCCAGTTAGGGATGAAGTAGTTTGTACTACATATATGTGCTTCAGCTGTAGATTTTGAAGCTGGATGCAAGAGCAGCACTATTCCCAGTGAAACTTCGACCAAAACAATGAATGACCTTTTTGAGCTAAGGACTCAGACATCTACTGTGGGTCTTTGGGCAGAATTTGGGGATTTGTTTTCATAATTACAACTGTCTGGTGATCTGCTTAGTTACTGTGAAAAGGTTTTGAATACATATATCTTGTTTCAGGGACACTGTTAATATCTTTTGCATCTGTACATTGAAGTCTGGCACACAGAAACAGGGAGACTAGCAGATCCGACAGTAGCAAAGCTGTATGAGGTCTCCTTATCTCATGTTCTCATCCAGCTGCTTTGGACACCCTCAGTCCACACCCTCACTTCTATCTTGTTCCAGTCTCCAGTTGTGGTTATTTGAGTGTTCCTGTGACCTCACTCAGAGAACTTGAATTTGGTGGAAGTTGCTGGAAGGCAAATAAATTGGGATATTTTTTTGACCCTTGAAAAGGGTCATTGGACTTGCTGATCTCAAGAGTTCTTTTCCAGTGTAAATGATTCTGTGATTCTGGGTGATTTCACCTTTGAAGGCAGCAGCAATGCTACTGTGATAATCACATTAAAAAACGCACACCATTTAGAATGACAACATGGAGAATAATACAGGTGCAGACTTTAAGTCTCTTCAACACTCACTCCCCTTTACTGTAAATATTTTAAAATTCTCTCTAAATGCTGCTGTCCTGCTTCTGCTGTAGTTGGTCATTGGAAAAGAGGTGCTAACTCAGCATCATGAAGGGCAGAGAGATGCCATCAGCAGTCTGCAGTAACAGATGGAGGCCTTTAAAAGTCACATTGCTCTGGCATTAAAACATCCCTGAGCTGAAACATTTGATTCTTTGCCCTTTGGAAAGAGTATGAAATGTGTCAGACTGGAACATAACAAGCTTTGGTCTTCAATGGCTATGTAGTGCAAATTTGTCCACTACTGCTAATAACTGACTTTAAAGATACATTTTAAGAGAGGCCTGCAGCTATAAATATAAGCAAGTATCTCACAGGCCTTCAGACATGAAAAGAACCATATATAAATAAAACTCTTTGCAATCAGAAAATACTGTCTCCAATAGAGAGACAGAAGACTGAGAGATTAAAGAAGGCATTGCCTTTAAATATTCTTCACTTTGATGCTTTCTGTCCAGGTTTTTTCTATCAGTCTGGCAATATTTTCTGATTAGGAAACCGCTATCCATTCAACATGTCATTGTCCATAGGGCTATCTAAAAAGTGGACTATATTTGATACCTGAATTTATTGACATAGAGTAGAGTAGAATAGAGTAGAATAGAATAGAATAGAATAGAATAAAATAAAATAGAACTAACCAGGTTGGAAGAGACCTCTGAGATCATCAAGTCCAACCTAGCATCCAACACTATCTAATTAACTAGACCACCACATTGGAAAGAAGCTGAGCATACCAAGTGGTAGATGTATTTATTTTAACAAATCCATATTCACATACTTAGCAGTAGGTTTCAAAATGCTTTGATGTCTTATCCACATTGGTAGTAAAACTGAAGTATGAAGAGTTCAAGCTGACACAGCAAAGTGGGATTTCAGTCCAGTATTTTCTGCATTTAGCTGGACTGCTTCCATGCAAGTGAACACTTTTCAAGCAGAATACTTTATGAAGAGCTTGCCAGTTTCCTTACATCTGCTTTTATCACATTACCAAACACAGATATAAAGGATTGCTAAGAATGCATGATTAGAAAAAATCGTGCAAAACCATTTAGTAAGTCTTCCCTGCCTATATGTGGACTGATATGTTATTCTTGTGTTCTTTGTATCAAATGGGATGAAAAACTCTGGTTTTGTGTAACATCCAATGCTGAATGAAGTTAACACAATCAGACCCTTAAGTTGTAGGTATCTTCTGTGTAAGAAACTCCTTAAACTGCCTATCAGTCTGTGCAATTTTGCAGGTAATAAGGATGAAATAAGAGGATTCTGGCAAGTTGAGACAAAATGTAGTCATCACCTTCAACTGCCCTCTCTCCACCACTGACCAAAACTTATAACCATTTTCTGCTGATTAAGTTTTTCCCTATATAAGGAGTTATCTTCCTCTGACCATTTTTTATGCTGGCACCATGTGATCTGTCTACTGGTCTCCACTGGCAGTACACCTGACTGCCTGAAACTAGAAGACTTTAGCTTAGTGTAGCTTTCACTTGCTGAAAACTCGACTTCAAACTCACACAGGAAGTTTGATTTGCAAAACTTTGTGGGTCATTAGGGAAATCCAAATGTTTCATCCCTATTTGGAAAGATGCTCATGACCTTACAGCAGCTATCACACCTAGAAGTTATTCAGGAAAGGAAGCTTGATCCCTTTCACTTACCTCCAAGGGATCATTCTCATACTATTTATAACTATAGACTTATTTAAATTTATGGTATGCTTTCCATATGTTTTCTGAGTAGCAGTACTGGTCATTATGAAAGTACTAGGGTGGTATGTGACAGAAACTTTAAGCAGGATTAAAATAAAAGCAATTTGCAACAACTTTAACCAAAGTGGATGAAAAAAACATTCAGGAAATATGTTCAGTAAGAGGAGCAGAAGTCTCCCTTTTTGATGGTGTTGATTGATTGTGATCAGTTTCTTCAGCCCTTACCATGAGAATGTTGTAAAACGCTCTGTGTTCCATGTATTTGGAAGTATGGTGGTTATTAATGGCATATGGCCCTTTAGTGATGGCTGATGCAAGGTAAAGCTCAACCAGTCGCTTGTCTCTTAGCTGTTCACATATACCAACCAGGCTGTGAAGCAATTTAGGTGATAGGAAAGAACAATGAGAAACAAACCTGTCTCTGATCCTGAAATGAGTACAAAGGGGTTTTTCCTTCTTCTTGTATCCATCCCACCCCATCTCATTGCACATCTGAATATGGGGTAGCCACAGGTCTTGTCTCTGGGCTCTTCTTTAGGGACATGACATCCTCTTTTTCAGGTGGTGATAGTTTCCCAGTCTGGTAACTGCCCAGTTTGTTCTTTATTAGGCAAGATCAGTTTCATTTTCTGTGTTAAGACCCGCTTGTGTTTGTGGTTCCTTCCAAAAGAAATTTTTGCTCTAATACCACGGGATATGGAGATGCGACCAGAGGAAGCACATCCATCTTTAATTCACCATACACTCACAGAAGAGTCATGTGCATTTTCCACAAGGATGAAGCACATTGAAATTGTTTGGTCTGCAGGGTAAAATGACTTGAGAGTGTAATGTCCTTAATTGTTTTTAGAAAGGGGAAGTTGGACTTCAAAATGTTCAGAAGGAAGCAAGCCTTTTAAGTTATTTTAAATCACTGTGGTGCTTTAAAAAAATTATTTCACTGTAACTTAAATTTTAATTGCTTGCCCCTTCCTATTATTGTCATGATGCTTTCATCCCCTCTGTTTTCTTGGAAGAGAGTGCTGTTATTGCTGTTTATTTTAAGAAATCCACTGGAACTTGTCCTACAGTGAAGCAAAATTTCAGGGATGGATATGTTTTAATATTCCATATTATGAATATTTTTATATCTTTGTAATTTAAAAAATGAAGTTTTAATGACCACTGTCCTATAAACCCTGGACTGCTGCATTTCCAGCATAAAAAGCTGAGGACAGACGATGCCAGGTGCAGCCAGAATATTGCTGCAGCCCCACAACATATCATTTTTTAAACATTATTCAAATTAGTCTCAACACTCATAATTCTGTTGTTTCCTTTATTGCTGTTGTAAAGCAAATGACTCTTTTATACAAATGTTATCTCCTGGCTATTAATTCAGCAGTTATTTTGGATTATGGCACTCCTGTTAAATTTAGGAACGTAAAACCTCATAAATATTCAAAAGTTTCAGACTTACTTAGAAAGAAATTGTTTTTGACTTACTTTGTTAATATCCTGTTGTTCAGTTTGTAGTAGATGTGGAATATATTGTTGTTTCTCCCCTGTTTGTCAAAGGGGAAAATATTTGTAGCTGAGCAGCTGCTTCAGATGTTCTTCCTTGAATTGTAACAGGCTGGTAAAAGTGTTTGTTTCCAGTGGGGAGAGGGGCAGAAAAAAACAAGGAAAATATCTGTTTTTCTTTAAGAGGACAAAAATATGAAAATTTTAATCAAAGCCTGCTCCAGAGTTAATAAAAATGCACCAGTACATTAGTAAAGATAGTTTTACCAAACAATTTCAAGTAGGTCTACTTACAGTGAAATGTTAAGGTTTTTTGTTTAGTTTCTTTTTTTCCCTGCATCTTTGTTATTTAAACTTCTCTCTAAGGAAGAAACAAGTGAAATGCATAAATGTGTGTATTCACTCAGAGACATTTTGTAGAGAGTGCATTTGCTATGTAAGAACGTGTTCATACGCTGAATATTAGCATGCATCTTGAGCAGCCCCCCCCAAAGCTCTGAAGAATAACTGAATGATTAAAAAGTTACCATTTTTGCATGGCTGCTGAAGGTCTGGACAGGGAAGTCTCTGGGCTAATGTTCCTGTTTCACACCTAACTAGATTTTCTTTCTTTACCTTAGAAGTAAATACATAGCTTTTCATCTTACTGCTCTCTACAACTACCTGAAGGGAGGTTGTAGACAGGCCAGGGCTGGTCTCTTCTCCCAGGCAACCAGCACCAGAACAAGGGGACACAGTCTCAAGCTGCGCCAGGGGAGGCTTAGACTGGATGTTAGGAAGAAATTCTTCATAGAGTGATTGCCCATTGGAATGGGCTGCCTGGGGAGGTGGTGGAGTCACCATCATTGGAGGTGTTTAGGAGGGGACTTGATGGGGTGCTTGGTTGCATAGTTTAGTTGTTTAGATGGTATTGGATGATGCGTTGGATGTGATGATCTTGAAGGTCTCTTCCAACCTGGTTTATTCTATTCTGTTCTATTCTATTCTATTCTATCTGTATCTTAGATTGATGACATGTAACTCCTGTTGGGATCATCTGGAATGATTTCAAATATGTCTGTAATTAGTTTTCAAAAAAAAAAAAAAAGAAAACAATTAATTGATTCAACTTGGATAAGTACAGTAGCAGACAAAGCTGGTATTCAGTTAGCAGAGGTTATATCTCTGCCTGCATGCTCCAGAGGTTCTTCAGCTGTGTCGTGGGATGACACCTGGCTTGATGAGTTTGTTGTATTTCCTATGTCATTTGACCCCACTGACCTAACAGCATCACTTTCTGTGCTCTTGGCATAGTTTACTGGGTGCTGAACAGAAAGACTTTTCTTCTGTCTGGCAAATAAGTTAACACTGCCATATGTCAATACCGTTTTATGGTGGACTTAGACTATTTTCCCTTACATGGTACAGCTAACCCAGGCTAATCTCTGCATAAAGTAATTATCTTGGTGACACTTTCCCTTTGGCTTTTTACATTTCAGTAACTTGTTGAAGTTAGGGTGCAATATTTCGAAACACAAGTTTTCAAAAAGGAAACCATAAGGTGGTCATGCAGAAGCTGTAACTGTGAAGGTGAACTTACGGTTGCATGAACAAATTTATGTAAGTGAGTAGTTGGATGTGCCACACTAGCTGAGTCCATGCAATTTTGACTAATTTAGCATTGGTTCCTGCATGGGCCAGCCACAGCACATCTGTGTGAACAACTGTGTACATTAGCCAGTCTTGCACCCACATTCACATGTTTTTGTGTGCATGAAAAGCCCATTCCTCTCTTATAAACAGAACAAAAGTCTGCTGTTACATGGACAAAACAAAATGCAGGGGGTTTGCTGCTGTTTATTAACTTACTACATAATCAGC
This sequence comes from Dryobates pubescens, assembly GCF_014839835.1. Taxonomy (NCBI): domain Eukaryota; kingdom Metazoa; phylum Chordata; class Aves; order Piciformes; family Picidae; genus Dryobates; species Dryobates pubescens. The sequence continues at coordinate 31,245,516 of NC_071613.1, forward strand.
ATATTGAAGATTATTTTTGTTTTGTTTTGAAAAGTGTTTCTGCTAGACATTTCTCGTATAGTTTGGGGGTTTTGTAGTGAACAGTGTAAAGCAAAAGGTACTTGTATGCTTATGAACGTAAAGGCATTTGGATGAGAAATTCTGCAGAGCAGAATGCACTTCCTTTGCATTTCTGACTGGTAGCAATTAGAGTTCCCAACTGCTGCCTGTCCAGATGTTTCTTGCCTGAAAGCATTGTGATTTGCATTGGAATACATTGTATTACTGCAGTAGTTGTAAAGTGGTCAGCTCACACAATCTAAATGTGGGCTCCAGTTGGGATGGTGAGCATATTTCCTGCTTGCACTAGCTTCTTCCCTCTCCCCACTCTGTCAGCTTGATGTGTTTGTATTTCTCAGATGAAGACTTTCATTGCTTGCTTTTCAAAACAAGCAGAGGATATACCAGCAGGTCAGAACTGACGTATGGATGGTTTCTTGTAAAGAGTGACACAGAAAAGAAGACCCAGATTTTGAATTGGAAGTTTCCCTTTCCCTCTGTCATTTTCAGGCAGCAAACATCCCTCTGGTGTCAGAGCTTGGCATTGATGATATCCATTTTGATGACTTCTCACTTGATGTGGATGCCATGATTACTGCAGCCCTGCGGATGTTCATGGAACTTGGAATGGTTCAGACATTTAAAATTGACTACGAGGTAACCATCTGTGCTTCAGAGATATCTGCTGCTCTTGTCTTGGCACTGCTCTGTCCATTTGTACACATTTAGTAGCCCTGATACAGTTTGTACTTTTCATTTCAGACGCTGTGTAGGTGGCTTTTGACGGTTAGGAAGAATTATCGAATGGTTTTGTATCACAACTGGAGGCATGCTTTCAACGTCTGCCAGCTAATGTTTGCCATGTTAACTGTAAGTATCCAGCTACAGACACAGTCCTCTAAGAGCTTTCACTGCCACATTGCCTTACCTGTCTAAACATTTTCCAACATTTGCTTTATTTTCTACTTATTATGATACACACTGGTTTCCAATAGAAACGAACACGGAAGTTATTCAACTTAAGGTGGCACATACTTGGCAGAACCTTACAGTATTTTAGTGACGGTGGTATCACAGCCACATTGAAGTGACTTAGAAATCTTGGAATGAGCTTGTTATTGTAGATCTTGATCTTACCAAAATGGATTTTCTTTTGGAAGTCTTTGATTTGACATTTATTTCAGACTTTAAAATTGTGAAGTATGAAACCAAGGAATTTTAGAACCTCCCAAGTATTTACCATGTTGATATTTATTACCTTCTAATCCAACTTCATCTAAACAGTGGTAGAAAGTATTGCTTTAAAACATTTTAACATTGTCTTCCAACACAGTGATCTAAGTGAATCTGGACACTGTAGTACTTCTGGGTTTTATTAACATGCATCTCCCTTAGCACCTGCAACTCCTTTTAGCCTACAATTCTGTTGAAAGTATCACTGCTCTTACTTGCTACTTACTAACTAGAGACCCCACAGTAATGACACTACATGAAATAATCCATGTTTGGCTAATTAATTCTTGTAAATGTATCAATACAAAACTTGGTGGTGCTGGATGTTTAATATCCTGTCTAATAGGTAAAAAGAGAAGGCACCGCATCTGTGTGCACATACACTTTCCACTCTACATTTTGGGTTTGCCTTATTTCCAGATAAAAATAAGAATTCAACTTTTCCCGTTTGTTTTTCATGTTTAGTTTCAACGGCTAGAGTCATCTATTGTGAACCGTAAAGTGGACTTATTAAGAACATTTGTGCAAATATTTATTTATCTGGGATATCATGTATTTGTTCCCTGATTTTAAATTACTGAATATTTATGTTCTTGTTGCTGGCTGGTCTTTGCAGTGTGGTTAGCATTTGAACCATGTCTGTAGAGGTGGAGACTCCATGGCCTGTGCTATTTACAGCAAGTGTTGGTGATGTGTTGCATGGACTTCAGACAGTCCATTGCCTGTTTCCTGCTCACAGGGAACAGCTGTCTTGTGTGTGAGTTCTCAGCTTTCTTCCTCCATTTGGCATTGTCTCTGTGGCAGAACTTTTTGTGTCAGGTGAGATAAAAAAATATTATGACTTCCCGTAGCAGGTAGATACTGGCCTAGTGATTGGTTCATCCCAGCTATGTGGGTTTGCCTCTCTGAGCATTGTTGGGGTTGTACCATACACCATGAGACAAAGGAAATGGGGACGTTTGACAAAGAGAGAAAGGTCACAGCTAAGCGGTAATAATGTCATTTCGGCAGGCAGTTTCTGATGCTCTCTAATGAAATCTCATGATAGTGTGTGGGCACAAGTACTTTTTTAAACCTTTATAAACTTAATATGCTTCAGCTATAGAAAAATGAAAGCTTTTTACTCTGAGGACTAAGGGCAAAGTCAGGTCATGACGTTCACCCGGGAATTAGATTAATTCCTAGCAAACTCTGCCAAGGTGGTGAGGAGCCCATAGACTTCACCAGTGAGGACCTCTAGGTGGAGCTCCGAGGCCAGGTTTTGGGCAGGCTATTCTTTCCGTGGGTTACACTTTCCCACCAGGAATCTCCACCTCAGCTAGCACTGACTAACTGCATTGGGAGTTAGCAGGGAGAGAGCAGAACCCTCCTTCTTCAGCAGCCACCAGCAAGTCTATGAAGCTTCAGACATGAACTGCTTTGACTGTGGTTCTCAAAGCATAGTTTCAATTTAGCAGTCAGCACAAGGGCACAACTATCTGTGGGAGGTGATCCAGGGTGTTCAAGCCAAGCTCATTTCATTACCTGCACTCCTGCTAATAAACCAAATGATCAGTTCCACATGCAGGGCTGGGTGCATGTGCCTATGGTCCACCCCACTTCACTGTGGCTCTGACAGAGAACAGGGTAAGTTCAGTTGTATGATCTGCTTGGGCTGCTCTCCTTTCCAGAGAGGAGAAGACTGATCTTGTGAAAAAGAACAGAAAAGAGAAAATCAAGGAACTAGTAATAGCATAAGGCTTGCTTTTACTGTGTTTGTCTTAGGGGAACCACCCAAGTTAGTATGTGCCTTGTTTTTATCACTTGCAAAAAGGGGAAAATTCTTTGACCATCAGAGAGAGGCTCTGATGCTCAAGGAGGTACTGCTTTGTGTAATTATTACACTCTACTCCAAATTTCCCCATGACAGTCAGCAATACTGACTGCTCAACAAATACAAGGCAATAGGTGTATTGTAGGTCATACTCAGGTTGGACTTAGCATAGTATAGTAATTTATGTCTGGAATGTGGCAATCTCTAATGGCCTCGCTGTGCTCCCACTGAATGCAGAAGGAAAATTGAGCTGGGTTGAACAAACTAAGCAATGCAAATTCAACAAAGCTTAAACCAGTGACAACTGATAACAACTCCTTGGTCATCCTTCTGCCTATGTATGTTATTGTATATCTAAATATGCATTTTGTCTCCAGTTAGACAATTAACAATTACAAGTACAATCCTGCGAGCCATACTTCTGTATTTCACACTCACTCAAATATTCTGATGACAAGCACTGATGCAAGACTGCTGTGTTAAGAATGAACTACAAGATCAAGCCCAGGCTTCATGATCAATTCCTTTGCTTAACACAGTTCACATTGGTACTTATTTCAAAAAGTAAAACTGAACAAATAAGCAGTACAAAAATTAAAATCCCATCTGGTGTGCTAATAACAAAACATATAAATGTAGGGCAAGGTATAATGAATGCAATTCATTTCCTCACATGAAAGAATGACCTCCATAACTCATTGGAGACTCTGCCACTCATGAGTTATGGGTCATTCCTTTGCTGGTGAAAATAAATTTTACTGCACTGTTGTCTACAGCCATTTTTTTCTCACTGAGTAGATTCAAAAAATGAGGAAAGGTAATCCTCTTTTTTCCTGGTTTATGTTCAAAGGAGATATTCCCTTATCATAACATTGTTTTAAATTGTTTTTTATTAAGTTAAATGTGCTACATTTTTCTCAAGTACTCAATGATAAGACTTCTGATTAAATAAAACATTGCAGTTATTTTTGAGACATTGCTCTTGTTAATAAATTCCTTCATCAGTTTTTCTACATTTGCAATACAGATTGAATCCTTGAGTTTAATCAAAGCTTGTGTTATACTAAAGAATATTTATTACAGCATCAATTTTATATTGTAATACTTCTATTTTAAGTTGTTTTAACTTAGTCAGGAATGTTTTCTCTAGATAGAAATCAGTCACATGGCATGTTGTCAGTTACAAACCTAGTTTTTAGATCCTTTTTCAAAGTAGATGTTAATTATTATTTGTTATGTAAGAGCAATGTTTAAAAAAAAAAAAAAAAGGAAAATACTATTTTTCAGATAATTTCTTCCGCCTGTGTAGCAGTTACTGAAACTAAAGAAAGCAATAGTACTAGAAATCCAGATAATCTTCAACTGACTCTATACACCAGTGTATTCTACACAGAAGGAATCTTTTCTCCTCATAATCAATCAACTTTTCTGATACATAAACTTTGAGCATAATTACAAAGCTTTTGTAGCAAGTCCTGTACTTTTCCAGTTCCCTCTGAAATGCATTCCTGAGCACCTGGGGGGGCTTGGCTCCCTGTACTGCCTAAATATTAACTACAGCCACACTTCAGACTATGGAAACAGATGCTATTTGGATTTGAATATGCATCTATTTAAGTAGCTTTTGTGGTCTTCAGGGTGAATAGCAGAATTTTCACATGGTATTGCAGCAATTGACTGGCATTTCTGAGGTAAGACCAACGAGTCCCACTGATACGCGCTTGATATTGCTTTGTCTTTGCATCACTTCACCCTCTTCTTGCTAATGGATGAAATTATGCCCCACTAAAAATCAGTGGAATTCAGGATTTCTTGCACACTGTTAGTGGTTTAGTCCTCAAATAGAAATGTGTTTTACATTCCTTTTACATAATTTCCTTTCATATTAACTTGATTTTGTGGGTAATTGAGGAGTGTCACTGGAGACTGGCACTGTGAAAAGACAAGTGTTAGGTGTTCCAGCTCAGCCAGACGGTTTTGCAGGCAATGGGGAATTTCAGTACAGCAGTTTTCAAAATTCTTTCTCAAATTTAAGTGGGTATCTGTAGCAGAAATATGTCATTGGAGATGTTTCCTCTATAAATCATGTCGCTTCATTTCATGTGTCCCAGATAACAAATCTCATAATAGTTCGTAACAGTTACACAGAGTGTATTTTAGCTGGCTTCTTTTATAGGTCTTTTCATTTAATATCTCAGCTATCTTTGACAGTAGGCATGGTCACCTTAGAATGGAAGAAGTCTGTCTAAATACTTCTCTGAACAATAATTTCAAAATTGAATCCATTTTGGTTTGTATGTCTCTGATACAAAATTCTAGTCCCTGTCTCAGTGTGTAGTTATTTGTGTTTGTTTTTAGGTCTTTTTGCCTTCAGTGTCTTCTGTGTAGTGGAAAAATGGCATGCTGGAAATGCTACAGAGAGATAATAACAGATCGCTCCAAGGACGTTATCTACTCTGCTAACCATCTAACATACAGCAGGGAATATAGATGACAATAAAACATTTATCTTCTCCTTACCAAAACATTCATGGTATCGAAACAAAGTTGACTGTTGCTCAATGGACTAACATTACTCATCCCTTTTGCTACTGTTACAGCTGCCTTTTTTTTTTCTCTTGTTCTTTTTTTTTTTTCCCCTTCTCTGCTCTCAGACTGCAGGATTTCAGGAGATTCTAACTGAAATTGAAATTTTAGCTTTGATTGTGGGATGCTTATGTCATGACCTTGACCACAGGGGAACCAACAATGCCTTCCAAGCCAAGTAAGTTTTCTAATTCTTATTACTTTAATCTGGTTTTCTTCCACATAAGAGCAAAAGGTGACCAGGATAAAGAATGAAGCATTAATTTCAGACCTTCTAGGCCAAGGCCAAGTATTCCTATTCTTGTACATAGCAAGGAGCCATCCATCTTTATCATTCTCTGTTCTTTTAGGTAATTGCTGGCTTGTCCTTTGTACCAGGCTGTTGAACTGACATCACCTATTGAAATGTGTTGCCAAAACTTGATGTTCTTTTCAGGCTCAGATGGTATTGATTCTGGTATTCAACCCAGGAAACACAGGAACTGTCTGAGTTGATCTTGCTAGCTGGAATGGATGACAATAAGTGAAACCTTGTTCTGCTATTAGGAGGAAAATAGGTAAAACTGATATAACGCTTTCACAAAAGAATTCACAGCCATATATAGGCAAGCACATATACAGCAATTCCTAGTTTATGAAGTATGAAACTGTTGCCATCGCGCTGGAGCTCTGATGCATATTACTTGCAGTGGGTGAGTGAAGTAGTTGCCTGCCGCATACTTGTCAGTTGTGAAGTGCACAGCGTCCTGGCTCTGTAGAAGAGCCTCCTCCCTGCCCTGCCCCACACACCGCCTGTTCAGAAGCATTCTGCAGTGGGCAGGGATGGGCTGGCCATCCCTGTAATGGTTGGTTCCAACCAGAACACAAAGCTGGATCTCAAATACAGATTCTTACATCACCTATGTGCAGTCTTGCTCTTCCAATTGTTTCAATTTTAAAAAGTTAATTTTATTTTATTCAGAGTGTTTAGGACCTGATTCAGCACCCCTGACTTGCATATGGTTTTATCATCTAGGCTGCTGCCCTCAGACAGAGTGGGACAGAAGCAGGTTTGTGGAAGGTTTGAGGGTACTTCTCATTGTGGTGGTAAGGGAACTCCCTTGACAAAGGTAAAATTCTTTCCAAAATCCGTGTTCCCCAGGAATAGGGAAGGACAAGAAGAAATGTCCCCTGACAACATCCTGGCCAAGCTGTGAAATAAAGCTGTCAGACACAGAGACTCCTCCAAATCCCATGTTGTTTTCTTGGCTCCTCAGGTCCTCTGCAGTCAGAATATGATATGTTGAGGCTCTCTTGTCCTGCAGATCCCCGTGTGCATTTGCAGCTTTGTCTGTTCTGCATAACTGCTAATCCTTCAGCGTGACGGGGAAGTGGTCAGATGGTTGTCCAAAGATATCTGAAAGACAGCATGATGTTGTATTAGCCTCCTACCTCTTGCAGAAATACTCTGCTGCAATGTGTCTATGTATGGGCTGCTGCATTTCTAGGGGCATGCTGCCTCAGTGAACATCACTCAAAGTGATGTTTCTGATATTTGCTAAGCTGCCATTTCCTGAGCTATTGGTGTTGCTGTACAGTCTCAATGAAACAATGACACCGTCTGGATCTTCAATCACCACAGCAAAGAAAATCAATTGCAGTGCTCAAAAGACAGAGCTCATGGTGCAAAGGTTACCAAGAACTGCTAGATGCCTTTTTGCAGCTGAGGCTTGAAGAGAATCAAAAAATAGGAGACAAATGGAAAGGAAGCTCAGCTGATTGATGTTTATGTCCCTAATTTACAAAAACGAGACCCAAGATTTACATCCCGAGTGGTTTAGGCTCTGATTAAGTTAACCACTTGTCCACTGTAACACTATACAATATCTCTTGTGCAGAGAGGTGGCTGAGTTAAAGACAGAGGTTTCAGCATTGGAGTGCTATCAGTTATACTTGTTGTTTGACAATGGAGTACAAAGAGGAGGTTACCATTTTACAACTCCATAAAGAAATTGCTGAAAATATTTAACAAAAGACAAACGTTACCACATGTGTATAAAACATCCATGAAAACAGAAGCCGTAGCTTTCATAACAGCAGCTATGATTTATTCCTCTAACCTGACATAAATTTAAGCATCACATTTTCCTACTTTATCTTCAGTGCTGTTGTGTGTGATGAAAGTTCAAGAGGTATATGATGGAGGTAATATCACAGTTGTCTGAAATGGCTCTGTTATATATTTCAACACCACCTTCTCTGGGGATGGTGTTTCCTGCACATCCTTCTCTCTAATATAGCTGCTTCTGATAATTAAATAGCAGTATGGTGCAGTTTTATAGTATATGCTCCTAGGAGAGTCTTTCTCTTTGTCTCTAGTATAATCTCCTATTTTCATTTCTTTGGATAGAAAACGCTATCTTGTCACTTTAGGCTGGGTCCCAGAAGAGAAGTAATGGTGAACAGTTATTATTCTGAAAATTGAGTCATGTTCTCTGTACCTCCCAACAAATTCACAATTTTGTAATGGTGTTCTCTAGATTTTTGTTCTTTAAACTTAAACCCCCACCTGCTCTGCCCATTCTGAAGCTAATTTTGTTTTATCCAATAAACATGACAAGAGAATACATTCTAAAGAGATGCTAAACTTTACTTCAGTATTCACTGTTCTCACTTGTGCTTTTGCTTCCTTCAGTATTTTTTAAGTGAATGATTTTACATAAAGATAGAACTTTGCATTTGCAGTTGCCTTTTGTTGTTGTTGTGTTTCAGGGTTTTCTTTAAAAGAGTTTGTAATCATCTGTTGTAAGTCATTGTATTTATATCTATCAAGAATTAAAAAGTAGTAGCAGAACAGCCAGTCCTAGCTCAAGGACATGACTGCACAGTAGTGCACTTGCACTGTTGCGTTACTGAGGCACTTTGAATGTTGCAGTACCAAACGTCATGTACTGCCAGGAAAGTCTTTTGTCAGGTGATTATATTTAGCAAACATAAATGCCTTGTATCTAGCTCTAAATTAGTAATTTGATCTTGTCAACAGTCTTAAGTGCGGTTGCTGAAATGGCGAGGGAGAATGTCTCTTCATGCTTTTGTTACCAAATTGTCTCTGAAACTCGCTTCGTAAGCAGAGAAGCAGTATTTGTTGACTCCCTGTGTTCTGTTTCAGGAGTGGGTCAGCCTTAGCTCAGCTCTACGGCACCTCTGCTACCTTGGAGCACCACCATTTCAATCATGCTGTCATGATTCTCCAAAGTGAGGTACAAAAGCATTACTATTAATCTCACAGTAAGCTGTTGAGCAGTTTCAGCCAGAGAAAGGAAATACCACACACGGTACCTGTTTAATGCCCTCTCCTTGAGGAATTATTTATTGGTTACCACAAAGGTCACAACTAGCACAAAATTAAACAACCACAAATGCTGATCATAGAGCTCAGAGATTATATTTGTCTCAATCTGCTGGGGCAAGAATATACTAATCACATTGTCAGCTTTTCCCAGTCTTACATAGATGCTACTCAGTGGTTTGTAGGTAGGCAAAACAAGCTCTTACCTTTTCCCACAGGTGTTGTATTCAGACTGTCACAGTCATCCTTTACTTACTAGACCAATTTAATTTCATTGACAGTCTTTTGGTAATCAGTGTTTTTTATGACGGTGTTGCATATTTTTATTAAGTGATTTCAAAACAATATCAGCAATATTGTGCTATCCAAAGTATACTAGTGGTCCTGCAGATATGTATAAAGACATACATCTTTCCTTCAATATCTTTTTGCATGTACTCCCCCTGAGATGTAGTAAGTGGGAAAAGTAGAAGGATGGACATGCAGTCCTCACAAAGCAATGGATGTGTATCTTCTTAATTTATATAGGAAGGCTGTTACAAAATGCATTCAGTATATATGTAGCACAATGGGAGGCCATATGCTGGTCTGCAGTAACTTTTGGAGAACATCTGGGAATGCTCCAGGATCACAGATGAATGGGAACAGGATGATGGCTTTACCAGTGCATACAGTGCCACAGAGATTAGTCGTGGGACTGTAGCTTTTGTGTTCAGCTTCTAAAGATTATATTAAAAAAATAGGCATAGGAAAGGAGAGCACCAACATGAGATTTAAATAGCTCAATCTGCTTAGCCTACCCTACCTGATCTCCTTGTACTGCCAGGGAAAGGCATAGAAAAGGCAGCATTTGGAAATTAAACAGACTGGTTCAAAATAGGTTAAAAAAAAAAGGAGTTTTGGGGGGGTTGTTTCTTGGGGCATTTTGTGGGGGTTGGTTTGTTTCGGTTTGTTGTTTGGTTTTTGGTTTGGTTTGGTTTTGTTTTCTAAACAAATGAGACTGTTCAGCATCTGCAACAAGCTTTTCTGGGAAACTGTAATTTTGGTAGTTCCTGAAATCTTCACCATAACTGATAGTCTCTCTGAAGACAGGGGCAACTCTGTATAAGTTTATAGCTCATGTCAGTTTGGATGCTTTTCTTTTTCTTCTCCAGCTTAAAATCAAGAAATCTATGAAAATACTACTTCTTTTTTTTTCCCCTTGGAATCTACCTCAGCTTCTTTTAGAGACATAAAATACTACTTGAAATGCTAGTTCTTCCCTTTGATCATTCAAGCAGCTCCTTCTCCAAGTCTTCATGTCTAGACCAGAAAATTAGTCCTACAGGATTTTTATCCAACAGATATTAGTTGCTACTGGAACACAACACCCCTTAATCCCAATAAATGGATTTGGATTTGGATCCTCCAGTCTACTTAAAGTTACACCAGCTTTCACCAGCTCTCAAATAAACTGAAATTAGACTATATGCTAATGTTGATATTCTAGTCTGTCTTTGCCATCTAGAAGGAAACACAGTACATTATAGTATTTTTTTAGACTTTTATTATGCTGGACAAAGGAAGCATTTATCCTTTACTCTTGTCATGCTGACCTCAGTATAAGTAATCTTGAGCTTTGTAGTGACAGGTCAGAAAGGCAACAGATGTTATAGAGGTTATATCAATCCTGTTGCTGGAAAATTCTTGCTTTTAAGGGCATTTTAATCTTCCTAAGTAGATGACGGCAGTGCATACTCAATGTGTGCATTGCAGTGCTAAATACCACAAAATAAACTCAGTTTAGCAAGAACCTTGTCATTTCTACAGGTGATTTTTTTTTAAAGCACATGTATTTACATTAATTTAGTTCCATATGACTAATCTCACAGAGACAACTTCTTGCCACCCATCAGTTTGGTTGTTTCATTTTATTTTCTGCAAGATTTCATAGAGAAATTACAGGATCTCTGTTGCTGTTAGTTTTCCGAAATTCACTTACAAAAGGATCTTCCTGCTTTCAAATATCAATAGTAATTTGTTTCCTTTCACTCTGTCCATAGAGCACCTTTCAAATTATTAATCCATGATCCCTTAAAAAGTAGCTAAGGGTATTTAAATTGCTTAAAGTTGTTGTTCTTTAGCCTTCACAGGCAATGCTTCTATGTACTGTAAGACAGCACAGTAACAGTCACAGTGAGCAAATGGGCTGTTTTAAATGGAAAGCTGATTTAGTGTCTTTGACTGCTCTAACAGCAGTTTGTGTGCCAGCAAGCAGCAGCACAGATAAATCTATTAGGCAAACATCTCAAAAGCTGAAATGCACAGCTCCCCAAAACATATAATAAGAGGAAAGATTGAGATGTATCCATAGTTTTTACCCATAAACTGTGCAGGGTCAAAGCAAAAGGTAAATCTTTCCTCAAGAGGCTATAATTTCAGCAGAGTTTAGAAAATCATACCAGGTGCTTGGTTGCAATCATCAACTCTTCCATCCCAATGTAATCTCAGCAGTATTATCATTATTATTTTGTTGTAGTTTTGCTGTGAATCAGAAAAGGTCTCTGTTAAGCGAAACAGTACACTAAAGAGTTAGAAAACCTTTTAAAAACATATATTGATTGCTAGCCCTTTACCTCTTTTATCTCTTTCATTATAGGGTCACAACATCTTTGCTAACTTGTCCTCTAAGGAGTACAGTGACCTTATGCAGCTTCTAAAACAATCGATATTGGCAACAGACCTCACTCTGTATTTTGAGTAAGTATTGGCATTTCTTGTATTTGACAAATGAAAATTCAAAGAACTTACTCTAATGACCTATTAAATACCAGTAAGGATATATTATATGAGAAATTAGTGTTTAGCTGTGGTTGAAGAGATTTAGTCTAACACTCACTATATATTAGGTTAGTAGAAATTTCTCAAGTGTCCAAGTAAGTTTTGTTTTAACGTGTAACATGTCTGTATCAACAAAAAGTAAGTGAAATCCTAGGCTTATACGTCAAAGCAATCCCACACATGCAAGTATATTCTCAGAGAAGTTGTATTAAGAAAGGGGTTTAGTGAATAGTTTTATTATAAATAACTTCTAAACATTAGTCCATGAAGCAGTTTCCATTTGCTGACATGAACATCCTGACCAGGACAACCAAATCCTTTAAAGCATACTCTTTTTGAAGCCGTCTGTTAGGATCACTTGTTATCTGGGGGGTTGGTATGACAGGGGAATTTGCTGACAGCTTCAAGTGAGATACAAGGACCACAGGGATGTGTCAGTCCACGTTATTCTGTCTCTTCACAAATAACAAGTGCTGCAGAAATGTTTTGTGCTGTCAAGGAAGAGATAAGTGGCAAGTGCTGAGAGGGCAGCCACCCTGGTAGAGCCCACATCCCTGGCCAACATCCTGCAGCTCCATGAAAAACTAGAGAGAGCACAGAGCAGTGCCATGGGAAGCAACCCATCAGACAAGATGGAGCTCTCTTCACTGCCTGCCTTAGGCTGAAGACGTGCATGGTAAAGTTGTCTTTCTAGTTTCAATACAGATAAATAATGTCCAATAAAAAGGAACACGATCTGAACTTCAGGATGATTCTTCTTTGCTTGCATAATTGATTTTTATATGCTACATGAATCAGAAAACTTGCAGCAAATGCAGACTTTTTACTCAGCATTCTGCAAATTAGTTATCTTTTCCTCTTGTGTTATTATGATTCATTACTCAGATAGCTGTTATGCTACTTTCCTTCCACAAATGCCTGAAATCACTCCCTGGAAACACTTCTTAAAGCCACCTTATGTGAACAGATGTTTCCACACAAGCAGCTAACTTTTTTTTTCAGTTTGCTGTATTTTTGTAGAGAAGGAAATTCTCCTAGCAGTATTCTTATAATACCTAAACCTAGTGATCACAAAGGCCAGCTAGCAAAACAGCAACAAAACCCCAGGCAGAGCAAGGCTTTATGACCTTCTTAAGGCACTACTGTTCTACAAACAAATAAAAAGATAACTTTCATGAAAGATCAGATGGAAAATATACTTGATTTCAACAGATAATTCTAGGCAATGATGTTTGTAGATCATACAATAAGCAAAAGCATGGAATCAAAATTAAGCTTATGGAAATTCACTTAATCTCTTGACTCACTGGGCTATGGAGCAATTGGATTTGTTATATCACAGTATCACAGTATAACTAAGGTTGGAAGAGACCCCAAGGATCAGGGGGTTGGTCTCTTCTCCCAGGCAACCAGCACCAGAACAAGGGGACACAGTCTCAAGCTGTGCCAGGGGAGGTTTGGACTCAAGGTGAGGAAAAAGTTCTTCACTGAGCGAGTCGTTCGTCATTGGAATGGGCTGCCCAGGGAGGCGGTGGAGTCGCCGTTCCTGGAGGTGTTCAAGGGGAGATTGGACGTGGCACTTAGTGCCATGGTCTAGTTGTGAGGTCTGTTGGAACAGGTTGGACTTGATGATCCTTGGGGTCTCTTCCAACCTTAGTTACTGTGATACTGTGATACTGTGATCGAGTCCAACCTGTCTCCACAGACCTCATGACTAGACCGTGGCACCAAGTGCCACGTCCAATCTCCTCTTGAACACCTCCAGGGACGGTGACTCCACCACCTCCCTGGGCAGCCCATTCCAATGACGAACGACTCGCTCAGTGAAGAACTTCGAGTCTAAACCTCCCCTGGCGCAGCTTGAGACTGTGTCCCCTTGTTCTGGTGCTGGTTGCCTGGGAGAAGAGACCAACCCCTTCCTGGCTACAAGCGCCTTTCAGGTAGTTGTAGAGGGCAATGAGGTCCCCCCTGAGCCTTCTCTTCTCCAGGCTAAACAATCCCAGCTCCCTCAGCCTCTCCTCGTAGGGCTTGTGCTCAAGGCCTCTCCCCAGCCTTGTTGCCCTTCTCTGGACACGTTCAAGTGTCTCAATGTCCTTCTTAAACTGAGGGGCCCAGAACTGGACACAGTACTCAAGGTGCAACACAGTACTCAAGGTGCTATATATATATAAATATAGCAAGACAACTTCCCCTTCACAGCAAAATACAACCAGAGTCAAAGTGACTCAAAGACATTGCAAAAATGTTAACATTCTGTTTACTTCTGAAATCCTTGCATATTATGCTTGCTTAATATTAGCAAATCTTTTCATTTTGGATACCATGCATAAAACAGCCAGTAGGAAACACTAAGCTGTTTCCTTATACATGCCTGCACTTTGTCCATTAATAAATCTTCCAAACAAAATGATTCTATGATTCTATGATATGAATTGCACAGGATATCCAATACTTCAAAATTAAATCATTATCAATTTTTACATTGTTAGCCTGGGCATTGATGGTCTGAGCTTGTTTAAGGTGTATGTGCCAGCTACTCTTGGCCATTGAAATTATCATCATTGCCATATTCATCACTGCAGTATTTATTTCTGCTGGATGTTATTTCCATGATGCTCTGACTTTCTGTGAGAGAAATTAATTTGTTTTCTGCATATATGACTTTGCATTGTCACAGCAAATTTTGTAACTGAAAGGTTTTTTAATATTATTTCACAAAACATAAGGGATTAGATATCACCACATAGTCCTTACATCTCCCTGTTCTAGTTGCTGTCATGAAATGCATTATAGGAAGGTCCTGTGGTAGGAGTGACTGGTCATGTTAACACATGATAGTCAGGGACTAAAATAATGCAGTTTCAGTGCCATAAATAATTACAGACTATTATTAAAGTCAGAAATTTGGTACTTAGACAACAAACAAGCACTAACATGTTCTAGTTTGTGTTATGTCCATCTTTGAGGACGTAAGCAAGACATTCTAGAAGGCAAAGCATAGAAACAAGCAGGGAGACCTAGTTTCCAGTGAAAGAGAACTACTAACTCAAGACTTCTGCAGTTCCTGTGTCTCACTGTTCTGTGTGCTGGAAATAGCAAATAGCACATCTCTGAAAAAACCCTCAGGACACAGAAATAAAAACCATTCTGCAAGGACAAGAGAAGTGTGTATATATTTCAGGAGTGTTTCTATTGTCTGTATGTCCACTGCTGTAGTTGAACAGTTCATGCTTCCATGGAAGAGTGAACATCTTGGTACCATTTATTTCCTTATCTGCAGAGACCATAAATACAATATTGCTTTTACAAGGCAACTCTGACATTGATAACAGACATTTATAGAACACAATCGGAAATTAGTATGTTTCGCTTAAATGGACTGTCAGGGTAACGACTTTAACAGTAATACATGAGCTGTAATGATTTCATATCACCCAGAGAAGTGTTTCTACTGCAATGCTGCCCTGGAAGTGACTTGTTTCCTTTTTGATCATCTGTTTTGTTGCAGGAGAAGGACTGAGTTTTTTGAACTTGTCAGTAAAGGTGGTTATGACTGGAATAGAAAAAAACACCGAGAAATATTTCGGTGAGCACTATTGTTTATTGCTTTCTGGTTATTTCAGAGCATAGCCATATTTGTTTAAGGCATTTCCTGCATCATGGAGTGAAGACTTAGAGGAACAACAGAAGGAAGCTTGTTTTAAAAATATGATCTCTTGCATGAAATATAACAATGGTATGATTTCTAAACACTACCAGACAGCAAGGATGTAATCAGTGTGACCTCAACATCTCCATTCCTTTCATTTCTGCCTTTACACTCTGTCATGTCATCTTCCCTTTCTCCCAGTCTCATCAGTTACTGCCCAACCCTTCCACTCTTTCTCCAGAAAGCATCAATATTCTGCTTTAGAATACAAAGATCGTTCTTGTCCATTTCCCTATTTTCTCCTCCTCTCAGCTGTTTCCTTTCACTGGCCACACTTCTCTCTGCTCTTCCAGTCTGTACATTAGAATTTGCAGATACACAGTACTCTTCCAGCCCTCAAGAATGATTTGAGCATGCATCCTATTGAAAACCTCAGACATTGTGGGTGGTTTGACTACACCACGCTTCTGAGACAATAAAATGTGTGCATTTGCATAAGCATGCCTGATTATGTCTGAAACTTCATTAAAATTCTGTTTCCTTTTGGTCTTTTAACCAAAATATTGGCCATTTCCTATTTTCCATATCATTTCACCCATTCCTAATTTTAGATTCAGGCAATATTATTTGATGCTTCATTTTCAGTGCCCTTGTTCTTCATTTAAACTTTCTTAGACTTCTGTCTGCATCACAGTGCTGTACATAAATGCTTTCTACAGCTGAATTGCTTTTTCCTCCTAATGCATATAAAACATGGTTGTAGCTAGGTATTAAACTACACTGGAACAGTATAGCTCATAGTAAATCTTAAATTTTTATTGTAGATGAGCAGTAGAAACTGCTTAACCAGTGTCTGGGATGCCTCTTGTGATTAGAGGTTCTCTTGCCACAGCAGTCACTTACAAATAGGCATATAAATTAAAACAGTTTGCAGATGCTATTATGTAATAATATCCTTACTAATATTGTGAAGCACAAGCTTTCTAGTATATTATAATTATTTACATAAGTACTCTTAGAAGTATTGCAAAATCAGCAGTTACTCCCTTGCAATATAATTTCTTATCTAGTGTGCAATGCACAATACCAAAATTCATCTGATGACCTGCTTCCTAGGCGCAATTGTGATGTAAAAGCCATGCTGACGGCTGAGATTTCAAATGTGTCATTCTTTTGGGGAGGAAAAGAAGGTGCCAGGGCTGACATTTTATGTATGTATTATTTATTTATGCATCCAGAGTAGAGTTGTTTAGAAATCCAACAAAGGTTGATTCAGCTTGTATTGTTCATTTCTGTTTTTCAGATCAATGCTAATGACAGCCTGTGACCTTGGAGCTGTGACCAAACCGTGGGAGATTTCAAGACAGGCAAGTCATGATTAATAGCAAGGCTGGGAGGAGGCGGGACTGGCAGGACAATATTCCCAGGGCCCTAGCTTACAGGGGACCAAAACTGGAACCAATTTACAGCAGTACTGATGCCATAAAAAAATAGCAGGGGGGTTTCTGCGAGAAATGGTTTATTGCATAATCCTTCCATGTACACATGCTGGTGAGCAGCATGTATGTACCTGAAGAGACCTGGTTTTACAACTCCTTCTCTTATTAACCTTTTAAATCCATATTAAAAAATTGAAGGATTAAACAAAAAATGTGTTGGCCACATGTAGCTGCACATACTTGTTTTGTCCCATAATTTTCCTTGGCAGCAGCAGGATCTTCCATAAATCAAAAATACCAGCAAATGATCTGCAAACTTTGATTAGCATAAAATATTCAGTATATGTGATAATAGAAATGTGTTCATTTTCTCAACACTGATGAAAAAACCTGCAAGTGTAGTACAGAGCCTTTTTAGCATCCCTTATGTAGAAACAAATAAATAAAATTCAGGCTTCTGTTTGAGTAATCTCTTTAGAAATATGTACAAAACTTGTGTCCAGCATTGGCAAACAATTGGCAGTGCGAGAGCAATCTGTCCTAAACATCTTGTCCTTTACCACGTTTTTCCCTATTCTAAGCATCCTTCCTTACTCAGGATCCATCCTTAATATTTCCTGTATCCATGCTAACCATTGTCTAGCCTCTAATGAGGTCCATAACAAGCCAGGAGAAGGCAGGCTGTACAGAATTTTGGAGGAATACACAACACCAAGCAACACCGGCACAGTTGAGTGTGCTTAATTGACTTAACAGCAGTGAGTTACAAACATGGAGTGAAAAAGAGAAGCTAGACCAGAGAACTAGTGAGGCAGGAGCAAATATAGTCCTGGTACAAGAAGCTGAAAGAGCCCTACAAAAGCTACAGAGACCTTAACTCAGTAAAAACATCATTTATGTGGTGAGGACTTCAGCTCAGCTTCCAGATGAGCCTTTCTTTGCTTTTATAAGCAAGACTAACACAATAGTCATAGACTCTACTTGGCCAGAACATGGCCACCTTGCATGGAGATCAGGGGAACTGATCATACTTTGCAGTGGGAAAATGAGTCACAAGATTCTTCAGTGCCACCTAATCTACAGTAGCCACAGCTCCTCATTTTTTCTGTTTAACCCAGTTAGCTTCCCCGTTTTCTCTGCCAGCCAAAATGTCAGGTAGGATCTGTTTTCCATGTTGTCAGCCTTTGTGCTATGGTGCAGAATTAATGCTGAAGTCTCTACCAAACTGGTGTTTTATCTCCACGATTTGTGAGGTCTGTGGGTGAAAATTCCACTTCAGCCTAGTGTACAGGTTTACTTTATATTGGAAAAGCCAGTCTGGGATTGAATGAAATACTACCTACTTGAGCAGAGAGGCTAAGTCCACAGAGGGAAAACAGGAAATAGCTGGACCTCAAATATGTGAATCAAAGGGAATAAAGGCTACAAGTAATAAGGCAAAATTCATGAAGAAAAGATAGAAACAAACAAGGAAAGGTACACAAGGAGAACAGAACCAGAATAGCAGTGAGAAACAGGGATATGACTACATCTTGACTATTTTTGTACAATACACTTGGCAAACTGTTAATTGCTGCTAAGTTGTTAAATATTCCTCTGTACTGGAGTATTGATCCAGAATTTTATTAGTGCACTGGGACTACATACATTATAAAGTTCCAAACTGTGTGATAGCCTGGCCTAAGATTTAAGAGTACTTTATAACATCACTTCACCTACTTCCAGTTTATTTTGGTACTCCTTATTTCAACTGTAACAAGCTTAGGATTTGTAAGTGTTAGCTACCTTGTAGTTGCTAAAGCAAGAAATTTTGACATTTTTTCAAGTGTAGGTTCTCTGTTTAGCTCCTCTCTTGTATGTTGGTGTTATGAAACCATTTCCTATCTTGAAAACACTTGAAAACAATAAGCAAGTATAACAGGGGCTTTAGGAACTGCAAACAATCTTCAGTAGATAAGTTTCCCCTTTTTTTGCATCTCAAATGTCATGGTTGCCTATCTTCAAAGATCCTACACATGAGAAGAGTACAGAACATAAAGGCTCCTCTATCTGGATTTCTCACTGTTTGAGTTCCTAAAATTTCTGTTTGTTTTTAAATCTTGTGTCCTTCTGAGAAGCACAGAACTCTGCTGTGAATAGACTGTCTTTATTCACAGAAATCAGAAAGAGACATTGCAACTTCCATCCTGCCAGTTATTGGTTTTGATTCAATATGATAATAACAATCTAAGTTCATATTTAGATATTCAGATCCTAGAACGGTTATAGCTGTAGGAAAAAATTAGTGGGCAAAAAAACCATTATGATTTCACATAAAATTAAGACCACAGAGGTTATTGGTTAATTAAGTTTCTTTGACAAGTTGTTTACAGCCTGTAACTATCCAGAAAGCTCTAGCTCTTGCACATTTTACAGACCATTTTTAGAGACATAATTGCAGATGCCAAGAAGCTGTAATTTTCTGTTCTGTTCTCAATACTTGGGTTAGTTGCATGTAACTGTGCTGAGTGCTACCTCAACATTGCAACGGAATTCCTCCAGTCAGTTCCCTATCAAAGAGGGCTAAGTGTGCCTGTCAGTGGTTGTGACTGTTTATAACCCCTGTATCCCCAGTCCTGAAAACTGTTATGAACGTGAACCTGACATCAGTCATGACAGCAGGCTATTCACTTCTTTACAGTTAAGCACAGGGTGAAGTCATAGTCTGACCAAGAACTCATTACCTTAAATATTATGTAGAAGTAACTCCAATCTTTATCATGATTTTTGTTCTAGGCAGCTGAGCTGGTAACTAGCGAGTTCTTTGAACAAGGAGACAGAGAAAGATCTGAACTCAAACTCACCCCTTCTGTAAGTTTTTATCGCTTCTGAAATAGTTGGTGCCTTGGATAGGATAAGAAATAATCCTTTGGTTCATTCAAAGTAACTATATATTTTGAATGTAAAAAAAATCTTGGAATAAATACAAGCTCTGATCAACAAGGACAAGCTTTTTAAGCCAGATATATAAAAGCTCTTCAGTCAACTCTGCCACTTTTGCATTGAGCACTTTCCCCCATTTTCTGTACCTATTCCCAAAGTTAAGCTGTCTTGTTAATTTTCTAAATAAAAGGTAATGGTTTTAATACACAGTAGTCAACTAAAAAAATCACCTATTACTTATGGAAATCAAAATTGACATATTTGCTTTTAGCTGCAACAGTCTGTGTTGTTTGGTATATCAAATGCTGGAAAGCATTTCTATAGGTATACAACTAAGTATACCACTGTTATTGAAGTGATAAATTGGTATCAAGTGGAATGTAGGCAGATGGATATAAAGTGTCAAACAAGAACTAAGAGAAAAAGGTTTATAAAGTTTTTCAGTGAATGGTTTTAAGAGAAAGCCTTATCCAGATCAAATACTTCAAAATGTTGACAAGCCATTATCTGGATGCAACAAGATAAGAAGATGAAAGTATTCTAAAGAATTTTACTTACAAGCCATTCAAAAATATGCTATGCTTCCATAAGTAAAAAGACCATTTCAGTGTTCTCACTTCAATAATACTCACACATGAGCCTCTGGTAATGTAACAAAGTCCATAAAGTTAAAAAGGTTGTAGTAAACAATGCTCAGATACCAAAAAAAATGGCTTTTCACTTTGTGTACTGTCAGAGGTTGGGACATTAATGGGTTTCTTCCCTATAGTAATTCTTTGTGTACAGCTTAGAAAAAATGGTAGCTATAGTCCAGTGGAAGCCTGATCAGTCAGTCATGGCATTCATGACCCTGAGATCAAATCTAGGCCTGAATAACTGCAAGTACCATTCCATATAATACAGATACAAGTGCTGTTCCTGCCTTGTATATCAAATTTATAATGAGTGCTTCTCATTCTAATGAGAAGTAATTTTATTTCAACACACACATTAACGTTATTGTCTTCAAGTAGGGATGAATTTCAGTGCAAATGTCCCAGGTCCAACAACCATAAGAATTATTGTAAGGCATGTTGTTATATCTCCATTTTGGACATACTGTAGACATGGTAGAAATGCAGAGAAAGACAAAACCCAAAGCTTTCTGTTGGACTCATATCTTCTGAAAGTTTTCCTTCAACAGCCTATACAGTTGGGGGAAAGAAGAGTGTATTGCTATAAATATCTTCAGTATTTCCTCCATCATAGCAGTTCTCTCACACTTTCTTTGGGCTCTATAGACTGTACCAAGAAATACAGTCATCTGTGAGCCACATGCAAGATGATTTGAAGCTGTATAGCTTGAAGGAAGATTTTTCTCTCTGTTTGGTCCTTCACAATTTTAAAAAATCAATTAAAGTGGTGTATTAAGTGTTTTGTACTGGGAGCATCATCAGTTCTAACAGTTGATGGCTAAGAGACACAATCATGTAGAGTTTTACCACATTAATGAGGAAATTTTAAATGAGAGCAAATGCTGATGTATTTCATTACATATTGCTGTGACAAGCCACCTAGATAGATACCGCTGCTAGTTAGATAGGAATGTTGTTATTCAGCAAGGTAATGTGATACTCTTTTATCTTACAGCTCAAGGTTGTTGTGGGGTTTTTTCTTGCATTGTGCTTATAACAAGATGAAAATAACAGGAAATTTCAAAATTATTTAAATAGGAAATACAGAATTTTCCAAAATCAAACCCAAGATTCTAACTCAAAATCACGGGCTCCTTGAATCTTACTTCCTGGTCTGTTTAGGTACCTGTGTATGTCAGAAGGAGCAGGCTATAACTAGAAGAATTCAACCAGACATTTCATGTTATGTGATATGTATAGCCTGGAATTTCTAGAAGATACAGAAAGAAAATAAGTTTTCTCCAGAGATGTTAGCTTTGAGGAGATGGGGCAAGAATAAGAACAGACAGAAAGATTTAAAACTTGGCATATGCAGACAGTTAAAAAAAGGCATTGGGTAAATGGTGTGGATGGGCCACAGCACACAGGCAAATTAAAGCCCTGTAGATGGAAAGCCAATGGACCCAAGTAATCCCAGGGAGAGTATGGAGTAAACAACTCATGTTCAAACTCTGCAGAACTCAGTTTCTTCCATCTCCTTTCAGCCAACAATTAAGCCTCTTAAAGTATCACCTTAAACTTCTATCAATTTGCTCTGGGGCAGTGCAGTGAGCAGTGAATGAGGCTACTTCCAGAGGATCAAATTGATATACGCTCCCCAGACGTTGGTTCCTCACCGTTTACATTCACACACATGCCAGGTTCTGCAGAAAGGGTCTGTAAGTGGGAGGGAGCCAGCCCTGATCCATCACTGCTCATTTTGCTGAGCTGGAAAACCCAGAGAAAAGGGAAATGGCTGCTCAAAGATACCTACTTTGCATGTCTACAGGAGGTTTCTTATCAGCTCAGCTCCAGCTGTGGAGCATTTATTTTACATCATAGGATTCTAAAATTCAGCCTACAAATTTCAAAACCCAACTGAAAATAAGCAGTTTATTCTTCATGCCAGACAAAGCAGTAGGAAGACTGCTGCAAAGATTGATTTTGATTTACAAAGTGTTGTGGTTGTGAGAATTTGATCATAGCTCCAAAGTGCTGGATGATATGTCTGTAAAATACTCCAGTGTAATAAAGCATGACAGTTTGTTCCCTTCTCGATTCAGGCCATTTTTGATCGGAACAGGAAAGATGAACTACCCAGGTTGCAGCTCGAGTGGATTGATAGCATCTGCATGCCATTGTATGAGGTAATTCCCTCAAGGTGATAATATCTTTAAACATAATTCCTCTCTAATTTATAAAAGCTGATAAGGAAGCTATTTTATTATATTTGAGACAAACTGATTCTCATCATGGCAAGGTGGAGAGTGCTTTGCAGAGATGCACCTGAGGGACAGCCTCAATAGGTGCTGTTGTCAAGCCCATCCAAATGCGTGTGACTCAAAGGGGAGCTCACTTCTGGCTCCTTTCCAAAGTGTTAAGGGACACTCTAGGCCAAGCCTTTAAGGTCAGTGACAAATGATTTGTGGTTTAACCTGTGTGCCATTTAACTAGGAGTTTACTCTTTTAATCATGCTTCTACACAGACTGCCTGTGTGCTTTATATAAGCTTTCAAGTACTACTTTATTAAGGCTATAGGTGACCAGAATAATGCTTCTCTCTTTTTGGATTAAGCCAGCTTCAGAATTTGTGTAACACAAGGTTCACCAATTTAACTTTTTGTCTCTTACCTGGATAGAAAGCAGAGCTACATAAGGAGTATAATAAATGGAAAATAACACTTTAGAGCCTTAACCATCAAATAACTGTGTCAGTCAGTCTTCCTTCTACTCACTGAAACCATAGAGTGTGCCTTATGCCACTAAAGACTGCTAGTTTGGCTGTTGGTATCTGAGAAAACACAAAGATGTTCTCAGTAGTTGTTTTGGGGAACTGCAACGAGTCCTCCCAGTTACCACTGCACCCTAAACTGCCTCCCATCTCCAAGCAATGATTGGGTCAGCAGTGACACAAAGCCAAGAGTTCCTGTAGTAACATTAAACTGACAAACCTGTGTCTGAATGTAGCTTCCCTACACACAAACAAAAATGGATTTGCAGTCACTTTTCATTTTATAGGCCAAATATGTCACCAGTAGCATATGAGGTAAGAGGGATGATGTGCTTTCCCTGCCCCTTTGTGGCATCTGAGGGCACCACTGTGGCAATAATGAAGTGACTGCACAGCTGCAAAGGCAGTTCCTGTTGTATGACAGGGACAGTACGTGCTTGTGTACATGGTGAGGTGGGCTACTGCTTTGCCAGTAGATCCTGCCCCTTTCTTTAGACAGTCCTTGTCATGATGAAATAAACTGAAGCTATGGCTTTCAAACAAGCAAAAGCAAGCACAGATGAAGAATAAACCCCTGTACTTTATAAAATATCAAGGTAATTTTTGACAATATAGGGGAATGGGGTGAAATTTGGATAAAAACTCTTTAAAATAATGTTGCTTTCAATATAACAGTTCATATTACACTAGAATTTGTATTATTCTAGAATTCATTATTTGTAATAACATCTGTAATCCAAAAATATACAATAAAACAGGGAGAGCTGATAATAGGCCCATCCTCGGCATGAGAAGACTACATCTGAGTACTAAAGCTCTGGTTAGTTAGCTCCATCTTAGCAGGAGATCTCTGGGGAATATATTCACATCTGATTTCCCTGCTTTCTGCTGTCTTTGCATCATGCTGTGCAGCTATTAGCCTGCTGCTCAACAACTTAAAAAAGAGACACCATCAAACCTGGAAGTCATTGCAGCACCAGCCTTAGGGGTAAACAGAAAACTTGATGTCATAGTATCACACCGCAGGAGATTCTCTCTTTAATGTGGAGCCAAGTTTTAATTTTCATATCCAGCTTAATCAAACCTCAGTGCACATGTCACATCAGCAGCGTATTCAGGCATTGTAAATCCTCTGTTTAGGGCTGGTTGAACACTACAGTTATGTCCAAGTCCTAGATTTCTCCTTTTTTTTTTTTTTTTTCCCCTTTCCAAAGACATTCTTTAAAATTCTGCCCATTAAAATATGTTGTAGGGACTGCATGTGGGGAGAGAATGGGTTACATCATTACCAATGCAACATAAAGAGGCAGAGTGGCAGATGACAAATTAGTTAAATCTTAGTGGTACTTATAGAGCTTACTAGCATTGTGTTTATTAAAAAAGTATGTTTGAAATAAACATCTGACACTCATTTTGGTACCAAAATTACAACATTGAACCACAGAGAACAAAACAAAAGCTTTTTGCTGGTTGGTTGGTTTGTTTGACATGATAGTGGGCAGATCCTAGCATCCAGAGCCCTGAAGGGAACTCTGTGGAGAATGCATGAGTCCATACCAATGCAGTTGATAGAGCAGGACCTAATGCTGTGTTCTGTGCTATTTGACAGTCACACAGAGATGGTTCCAGCAACCGGTGAATACTGGCAACTTCCATTAAAGCCAAACAGAAGATCAGCAGAGCCCTCTGAAATTTTCGTTGCTCTAAGTAGTTCCCAAAAGTAGGCTATTCTTGGCAGCTGTAGATGTCCAAGTATGCAATACAGAAGAAACTTCCAGGGCCACTGGCAGTACTATAACAAATCATACTTTAGGTGTTCTCTCCACAGTCCAAGCGTATGAGCTAGGCTACATAGTACCCATGAGGACTGTTTCATACTTCAAGCAGTATATAAACTCTGCAGAACAGTAGAAAGAGTTATGGCCTTCCTAGCCTTATTTTTTTAACTCTGTTCTGAAACATTCTTTGGGACTTGATCAGTCTTGGGATGGATTTGCCTCTGCCTGCTTCTTACACATCTGCTCTGCTCTCTGCATTTCTTTAACCTAGTTCAAGACAACCCACTTTGAGGTGCAGTTCTTCTCCCAGGTAACAGATAATGAAGTCTCCTTTATTGGAGGATGTGTGTCACGTTCCCTGCTTACCTGGCTAGGACTGTTTTCTGAGTTTGGGACCTTTTTGTGAGAAAGTTTAAAAGAGTCCATCAAATCATCAAGATCTTTGTACCTGTTTGACAGCCACTCACAATGCTGGTCCAATCCATAAGAAAGAAGGTCAGAGATATACAAAGCATGCTACATTACGAGTTAATGTGGAGCTTGAAGCTGAATGTAGATATATGATGATAGCTGGAGATATTAAAAATAATAATAACAAATTATCAGGAATTACACAAATCTAGATATTCAAGTGTCTAAATCCAAAACTGTTCTGTGTTTGCTCTCAGCACAAAGCAAGCCATAGTTCCCTTCCTCTCTCCCACATCTGCTCAATGTGGGAATCAAGCCACCTCCAATTTCAAAATATCTCTGTAATCAAATCTATTTTCTTCACACTATGGATCAAAGGTTTGTGAAGATAAAAGCTTCCCAATTTTTTGTTCATTGCTTTTTATTACACTTGGGACATTATTATGTTATTGAATTTACTTTTTTGTTACTGTAGTGATCACCGATCAGAGTATTTTTATGTGACAGTGGCTTTTTTGCCTTGAGTAGCAGAAAAAACAACCATTTACTCTGGAACTCTGATTTTAGGAGCTTTAGTTATGCTTTACTGCATCACATTTTGCTCTTCATTCTAAAATGGCAGCAAGAAAATAATTCATCAGTAGAGAAACAAGCTTATTAGAATAATTTATAAGGAAAAATGCATTTTTTTTAAACTGTAGAGCATTTCAAATCACTAATGTAGCTTCAGTGTACCATTCTCTTTTTATTTTGGTTTGGTTTTGTTATAATATTTTATAAAAGCATGTGCAACAAAACAGAGCACTATGGCTGCACTGACAGCTGTGTTCACCATCCAAAGTATTCTGTAGCTATTTGGACATACATGTTTTTGTACAAGGAAACACAAAATATTGATCATTAAGACAAACTACCTCTCTGACCCTCCAGTAAAGAGATGCTAAGGGTTTCAACTCTAACAGATTTCTCTCCTGGATTCTGTGGTTTCTGTATACCCAAGACAAGATCAGCCACAGATTTTTCCCAGCTCAGGTTAGATCTCTCTGTGGGGAGCAGTCAGAGGGGGGAGAGCAAAAATCTTATTCTTTTTAATCATTATTTTTCTCACAAACAACATCAAAGCTTCAGCGATTCACATCAGAGAAAAGATACGAAGAGAAGCCCAGCTCTGTTCACGGTATTGTTAGGCAGAGACAGTTACACTATGAATAGCAGGGCCAAAGGCCATGCACTCTGCTTCTGGGCAGATAAATACATAGTCAGGTAGTCAGTGAAAATGACAGCAGCTATTTAAATTTAAGGGAGACGTCTTTGTGGAAGATAAAGAAGCTCACAGCCTTTACATCTTATGCGTCTCTGAGATTGCCCTGCTCACCTCTACCTTGGTGCTCCATTGAACTGTTCCATTTTAGTGCTATTTTTAGTGCTATTCAAGCTTTTCTTCAGTACTGAGTGCTTTAAGCATATAATAGTATCTACAGAAGTGAATTTGCATTACGCCATGCAGGATTCTAGGGAGAATGTGTGAATAGTAGAAACATCTATGTTTAGCCTTGCAAGTACTTTAAACGTTTGAATAGAATGTGAAGGGACAGTCTTTATCATATTGTCTGATGCACTTTGAAAGAAATCTAACCACTGTCTACAAATTCAAAAGCTCTGATATGGCTACAGAAGATAATGTCTGGCCTTGTAATTAAATCTATCGTTAAAGTATGGTGATGTAGCTGCAAAAACATCTGTTCTGCTTGTAAGCATACATTAATTGCACAGAGCACCACAAATGGTAGACCTTCTACAAAGCATAGCAAAAATACACAGACATCTCCATCAATCATTACTACCTCTGTGCTCTAAGTTGTCTTGTCCAAGAATTGACTTTGACACCTGAACTGGAAGTGCATGTGTACATGTAGTGATCTGGGTGGTTTTTTTCATAAGTGTATACTTGAGATACAATTACAAAGCAGGAGATGAACTTTTGAAAATTGCTTTGCGGAGAAGGAGGAAAAGGTATGATTTAAGAATCATGATTATTCTGCTATGTCCTGATGCTGTCCTTCCTCAGTTACCACTTCCATCCCTTCCTCTCATTCCTTCCATTATAATTTTGCATAAGAACATACTGTATAAGAAATTCAGGGCTTGGACCACTCCCCTGGAAGTCCTGTTTGTCCAGAAAGGGCTCTATTTGATGGCTTAATCCTTACTCAGGCAAGACTCACTAGATGCAACCAAAACAGTGACTTTTTCCTTCAGATGTTTCTGTCCTCTTTGTACCATCAGAACTGAAAAACTTTTCAAATTACTTAATGAGGAAGAGTTTAGACATAGAAACATTTTGGAAATGGCCTGCTGTACCCACCATTCACTCATACCTGAAATGGTTGGTACAAAAGCCAGAGCACTGCTGTTGTATTTTAAGTTTGCAACTCCTCAGGGGCAGGGATAGCACCAGGTTGTGAGCTGTTCACTATGAGCAGTATATAGGCATTTCGTTAAATATGTTTATAAGTCCATGAGAAGTGTTTTAACAAAAAGAAGGACTTGGGACTAAGTTATTTGGGAATATATTTTCATAGGAAGCAATGTGATCAGCTCTCTATGATTCTCACTGAATCCACTTTTCCTTTGTAGCATGTTGAGGGAAGAGGAGGATAACTTTCAACAGATCCTGAAGTACACCATAAAGATAGATGTTGTTGGTAGGGCTTATTTCTGACATTTGATTTGAACACAGAGAATGAGAGATTATGCATCTATGCTTCCTGGGACTGCCTGGCTAACAAGCATAAGTAAGGCTGATAGGCTCAGGATGCAGTATGTGATATACCATGGAGTGAGGCTGTACATATATTGGCAGATCAACTTAGTCTCACTTTCTGTTGAAATCCAGGGGGTAATATTATACAAGGAAAAGCAGGCGCAACATATTCTGCTATGTTTGTATGAAATTTACTTCAGAGGAAACTTACTCAGGCCAAATACCAGTACTGGGGGGAGTTGGTAGCAAAGGACTACATTTGGAGTAAGGGTTTGTCCCAGAAAAAGGAGATTTTGGCACTGCACAAGGATCTTTCTGCAGCCGTGAAATAGGAGCTTAAGCAGTTTCAGCACTTTTGTTGGCTTAGTGCTTCTCTACTACTGATGAATCTAAACAAGGCCACACAGAATGAATTCTCTTCATCTTTCAGAAAACTCAGATACTACGACTGTATTACAACATCCAGTAATGGATTAAGTATCATCAAACTTTCTTACTTAACCAAGAGTCTGGGGATTTTTCAGCTACTTTTGTACTAACAGAGAGAAAAGTTGAAGAGCTAAACAAGAAAGAAAAAAAACAGGAAAATAATAAAGAGTGCTTTTATTTGCAACTCCCTTCTAAATCAGTCGCTATTTCACAGTGTAATAGGAAAGACAAACT
This sequence comes from Dryobates pubescens, assembly GCF_014839835.1. NCBI lineage: Eukaryota > Metazoa > Chordata > Aves > Piciformes > Picidae > Dryobates > Dryobates pubescens. The sequence goes on from NC_071613.1 coordinate 31,274,345, forward strand.
TTCAGAGGTTTCAGGGTTTTGTCCACGAGTATCACAAACACCTTTTTGCAATGGGCACAAAGATACTTATCCTCTTTTGTTGTTTCCTGAAAGCAAGGTAGGATTAATTTTGCTTTTGGAAATTAACAGAACATTACTTCAACTCAAAATTTTTGTAATTTGGTGAGACTGATGAAACGTTGTATTACTATCAACAATTTTAGGAATTTACAGGTTTTCACAAATTGCTTAGAAGAGACAGCAGAAACAAGTACTTTTTGCTTTCAAACAAGCATACTTCCAGCTTACTTCTTAGACAGTTGTGTTATGCCAAAAGAAGTGTCAACTGAAAGTCCAGGTCATCAACAAAGATATTTTGGAGAAGACAGATAAAAGAGTGAAGTTTGACTAAAGGCTTTCAGCCTGATCTGTGAGAAAAAGTGAGTAATTTATACAATTACAATGTCTGTTGCTGTCTTATTTAGAATTATCTGCCCAGTATGTTGCAAAGGACACAGAGTCGTGTATGGAAATGTATATAAAGATCTGAGGAAGTAAATTGAAAAGTTGGCAGATAAGGTAGAAGAGACAGCCAATAGAGGGAACTCAAATTGTACAGCAAATCTGAAAGAAGATAAATGGATAATTTAACAGCCATTCAGTTTCAAGAAAGACAAAGCACAAACTACATTGCATCAGAAAAGGACTAGAAATGATGATGGATGAAACGCTCAAGTAAGTGTTTAACACAACAGAATCACAGTTGTCTGCAGAATTCCCAGCTGAGGGCAAATTCAAAGAACTAAATAAGGATATGAGACTGATATGGTTTGAAGAGTTTTTCAAAATCCATTTAATAGCAAGGCAGAAGACATTGATCAGCTGCTTGGTGAAAATGTCGAAAAGAAAGGAGTTAGAAACATTCTGTCTCTTGCCTGCTTTAAGAAGTGGAATCAAAACCATAAACAGCAGAGCCAAATAAGAAGTTGTTTATGAAACAATAACTCTTCCTCTTCTGAGCAAACCCTTGGTTTCATGAAATTATTATGAACAGATTAGTCATTTGCAACTATAGCAACACATCAGTTGAACTACTTCAGTAGATACCCAGTCCTTCACTATCACTCTTTCCCTTTGACAGCATAGAACCCTTGATATTGGTCAGAGTACATTTGGCTACCAGGAGGTCTGTACATATTTTCCTCCCTGAAGTATCTGGCACATTTTACCAGTGAAGAATCTTACTTAACAATCATCACCCTATGGTATGCATGCTTACTAACAGAAGATTGCAGCACTATATTGCTAGTGTACCATCACCAGAAATAAGCATAATGCTAATTCATAGTGGAAGAGCTGAACACTCATGCACATATTAGATCCTTTTTCAGTCACAATTTGTATCCTCCCCCACTGTTAACTATTTCTACAGGGAAGCTAAAAGCAACTCCTGTTTTCTACCAGGGAAGTTACTGGTGTATTCATTTTATCCAATTACTTTTTTAAGCACCAGAAAAAAAATTCCCTGGCACAAATGTGAAGGGATGCATTATGTACTTGATGACACTGAGCCCTCCTCAGTAAGCCCTAGAAGGAATAAACAAAATCTCCTTCAACTTTGAGGAGGTTGCAGTAACTTCCCCCTCCCCCCCCATAAACATAGCAATCTCCAAAACAGAGTAGTTTTTTTTCTGGAACATAATCAACATTTCCCTTTATCTGTATGGTAAATAATTAATTCATATACACACAGAGTCAAAGGTTAATAGAAGTTAATCCCTGTATCTTCTTTGTATCACTTTGTCTTCTATATTTAAGTTATAGAGGTAGAATTTTAACATTTTGCTTTTAATATATGATCATATATAGAGAAATACTTTTGGGTTTTAACAACAACTTCCATTAAGTATTTGTATTATAAAGATCAAATCTGTGGATGACTGCAGTACAGGTTCCCTTTTATCTGAACTAATCTGAAGTTCAAGGACTTTTAGATAGATAGTTCACCTTTGACCTGTCTATTCTCATGTGAAAGCCACTTCAGCAAAACTCAGGAGTCCAATTCAGCTTTGCTGTAACTGGTCATGACTCTCTTGACTTCAGCAATGCTTCATGTGCTTACACCAGGTCTGAATTTATCCCTGTGGTTTCTCGGTCACTAGTCCTTCCCTTCAAACTCAGAAACTGTCTACATAATAAAAGTGATTCATTAGAACCCACTGGGTTCCAATGTAGAGTGAACATTGAGACCTATAACTTTTTGATATGTGCTCAGTCATAAAAATGAATTTATATGGTGTTATTCCATAAACTCACTTTACAAATATTAGACCCGCAACCATACTTCCATGAGCTGTAATCTTGTCAAGGCTTTGTAAATTAAGCAAGGTCAGAATTGGTCAATATTTGGATGAGAATCTCCCAAGGGAAAAAGAGAAAATCAGGCCCTGCAGTGTTTGTAAGTTAGGACATACCATGCTGCCTTTTAAAACAGTTTGGTATTAGTCCTAGAATACAACATAATGTTGCATTTGCTTTAGCAGTAGTTTAGACTCCAGCCACATGTGTGCTGCATAGTGGCTGTTTCATCTAACAGCCTTTCCCATAGATGAAGGTGATGTCGCAGATGAAGTCCTTTCCCTAAACCCCATCCTTCAGTCCAAGAGGGAGATCTATCAGCAAATACCTCCCTCTCCCAAGTACACATGATGTATTGCTGAAGTGCCTTTAACCTTTTCGTTACAAGAGGAGCTTCTGTGTAAGAGGATCTATACCTTGTGAAAGTATGCAGTGGGCAGAGCAGTATATCGTCACAAAAGACACCTAAATAATTGAAGGTGGTAGGAAAATTTCAGTGCCGTGCAGTTACTTTCTGAGAAACAGCTTAGTCACACATTTGAGGTAATACATGGATGCAAAAGGGAACTGTGAACCTATCTGGCTCATCCTAATACTGGAGCATACAGCCACTAGCATGACTGCTCTTCCAGCACACTTTATCATTCTGCTATTAAGAACAGCTTCTACATTAAGAGAGATAAAAAGGGGAAGGTCAACAAACGTGCACCTGCATTGCAGTGGAAGGATTACAAGTGGGCATGGAGGTCCCAGGTGAGGAGATGGGCACTCCTGAAGACAGGGCCACCAGCATGATCACAGCCTGCCAGCTGCACCAAGGCATGCTGGAGAAAAAGGGTGTTTCTGTTTAGGTAGCAATATTCCTTGTCAGATATCTGTTAAAGACCGTGCCTCTTCCTTCTACAGCTAATAATAAATTGGGTGTTGAGAAGCTGAATATCAAATTACACAGATCACTAGCAAAGCTGGTCAAAAGAGGCATGCGTCAAAAATAGTGTCATGGAGGAGCAGTACATCAAGGGGTTCTCATGCAATAAACCTGAAAGTTAAAAGTGCAGCCAGGAGAGAGAAAACCCTGACTAGGCTACAGCCAAATAAACTTAAATAGCTTTGGAAATAAATTAGTAGTTTAATCCGGATCAGGAACAGGTGCTATGAATGTAATTCAGTAAATGGTTGAGAGCCTGCCAGAAGGAAGAGAAATGTGTTGCTTTTGAGATAATTTCCCAGAAGCTTCATAAAAGAAAATTGATTACTGGAGTTTAATAATTAAAACAGGGCCAGATATATAGTAATCAAATGAGGTTTTAATTACATCTCAAGCAGAAATAAAATGAAATTTGTGTACTTTGTATCCGAAAAATCCTACTGAAATGCTTTGGTAGCTGGAAAAAATAAAATAAAAGCTAATTTTCACAGGAATTATAGTAGTTGGTTTAATTAAAAGACTAGATCAGAATGAAAGAATCCCAGAGTGAAAGGATACTAAATAAAGAAACAGTGGTTTAAACATCAAATCAATGTCTGAATAAAGACATTTTGTAGATTAAGTGCAAAGCCTGCACTGTCAAGTATCCCTAATGAAAATTAATGCGTAACAAAATAAAGTTTCTTAAAATTACACTATATATTTTCTAAGTATTCCATAGAATTAATTGCTTGTGCTATGGTAAAAATGAATATCAAAGACATGGTTTATTCTTCTTAAATGCTCATTTTAATTTATTTCATCAAAGTTAATTTTATTAGTTAGCCATTCCTGTTATTTACTCAGTAACTTCTGTTGCAGTCAGGTTATAACACAATTGTAGTATGTACAAAGGTGTATATTTCTAAGAATGCATGCACTTACCTTTGGATTTAAATGGTGTTTACAGCTCATAAGATACAGTGATTGCAGAGGAACTATGTGTGTGCATCTTGAATCTATTCCTTATCTACTTGGGCTTCTTGTCTCTGCTATAGTCAATGCAAAGCTAATTTATCTAAGCAGCTCAAGCACTCCTGGTACTGTAGTGAAAGGGCTATCTTCTACCATAAAAGCTTGGCATATGTCTAGACCTGGAGTGACAGTGACAGTGACAGCAGTAGGTCCTGACCAGACCTCTGTATTTGCTGCCTGGCATCATGATCTTGTGGTCAGTCTCAGGAAAGGGAAAAAAAATGTTAAAAAATTACAGAGTGGATACAGACATATCTGTGCACTGCACAGCCACACCAAGACAGAGTCCACTGTCCAAATGATCTCCTCCTCTGCATTGCCTGTAGTGGGTACAGGTTGCTAGTATAGCATTTAAGGCAGGAACAGCCTGTACTCCATTTTGTGCTCCCAGATCCTGGGGTTGATGGAATGTGAGTGCAGAATGCTATCTTTGCACTTAGAGACATTTGAAATACATTGATTTTCAAACATTGGGTTTGTTTCTTAAAATCTAACACAGTTATTGGAAAAAATACTTCACAAAAACTCTTTCAAGGTTTAAGAAATACTAGCAAGCTTAACTGCCAGTGGATGGATGCTGGCTTTGCACAGAAAGGACCTGGCAAGTTACTATTCAGAGCTGAATATCTAACATGCTACCTCTAGGCATTTTATTGGCAGTGATGATGCAGGTGCTAATGATAATAGCAGTGAGCTTCTCAGGTATTTTTAGGTGTCATTAGTCTATTACTGTTCCTCTGTTTTGGACTCCACCAAATCAGGTCTGAGGAATACACAATGATCTGAAATAGAGAGCTAAAAATGGGGAACAATGAGGCACAGTGATGGGTATACTACAAATCCATGTCTATTCTATCAAATGAACGACCATCACCAGCAAGCAATGCTATGTGTGGCAGAGACTGCAGTAAAATCTGTCTCTTATCCCAGACTTGAGGTTGCAAAATTATCTGCCTGGTCTGTGCTATATTCTAAGGAAATAATTTCGAATGGATTTGCATTGAGTTCGACACAAATCAGCTTCTTGCTCAGGGTATGATTTTTCAGAAGTGCTGAGCATTCATATTTCCTACTGAAGTAAACTGAAACTGCAAGTTTTCAGCACATCTTAAAATCAGGCCATTAACCCTTAATATCATATAATAGCTCAATTAAAAATCTACCAAGACTTACTTCAGCAGCTATCCAAGCTCCCATGATTTGCAGACTAGCTATTAAAAAAAACCCCAAAAAACAGTTCTTCACTGGTGTCTTGGCTCTGGGGACCATTTAAAGTGGTTGCCGTTAACCCTGCTATTAAAAGCAAACAATGGAAATTGTCAGCTACAAAGGTACCTGCTTCCTCCTTTCTTTTCCTTATAATTTTCTGCACTTTTAGAAGAACAACTTTTGTGTCCTCCTCTGTCATTTCAATATGTTATTTTGTTGCCACCAGAGAAAGCAAAACCAACTCTGAGCAAAACCTACTTTCTAATCAAAAGAGCTGCCCTGCCCTAATGCTTGGCAGGTAACTAGTTAACCCTTTCTCCCTGTATGTGTGCTGCTGTTAATGAGGCTCTGTCTCTCTTTAATGTCGGGGTAAAACCAAGCGAAGCACTTGTGTTCTTTCCACATAAGCATTTCACACTAAAGGGGAAAAGGTAAAATAAACTTCTAGCAAAGATGTGCAAGAATTATGTAATTTTGGGGCTGATTCAAAGTCAGCTGAAACCAGATAAAAGATTCTTACTGGCTTTTGTGAGGTTTGGACTGAGTGTGTAGCAGAGGCAATTCCAGTGCCACCTAAAAAGAAAACTCTTTTTTCCCCCCTTTATTTTGAGCATATAGAAATCTATTTATTTATTCCCCAGCTTTGGAAAGCACAGTACTGTTGTGGTTTACTAATCTACTGGAAATGTGAATCTAACACTAGAGAGAATCTGAAGATTATTTCAGCTTTATCCAACTTGTCATCTAAGCAATGGATCTCCTGCTCACAGATGCCAGCAAGGAGATAGCCTCAGGCAGCAATTTTGCCTTCTCCTGCTTTTTTTTTTTTTTTTACATTTTGGTAGCTTACTTAAAGTCTTGGTTAAAATGGGTAAGATAAAGAGATCTCAGTAGGAACAAGCTTTACATATGCAGGAATTTATAGCTGTGGGCAAGGAGGGTGGGGGCATGGTGCAGATTTAACTCTTTTTTACTCTGTTACTCTCCGGACTGTCCATCGAAAGAGTGGAAATATTGTCAATATTTTTTTTCTCCCATCCTCTTTTTTTAAACATCTTCTTCCAGTGTCTAGTGAAGCTGAATGTGAAACTGAAGCCTATGCTGGACTCCGTGGCAGTAAATAGAGGTAAATGGGAGGAGATGCACCAAAAAAGACTTCCTTCTCAGGCAGCATCCTCATCCTCCTATTCCTCTATCTTTACCATGTCCCTCAAGGACATAAATTAAGCCTGCAAACACCAGTGTCACTTACAGTAAGAGCTATCTGAAAGGTTTTCATAAACGTAGGCCCATCATTTTTTTCAAGAAATGCTTTCACAGATGTACTTAATTTATTGGATCTTATTTTGATGGCAGCATAGTTTGCTCTTACTGAGAGGCTTATTTGGACTGAAAGGAAGGCCTGTGGTGAGATTGCACTGGTATCTGGAGCAGCACAGAAGACTTGGCACAAGAAGCATGAATTCAGCTCCACTACGTTTCAACTGCTGCTATAAAAATCTGTAAAAGCTGACAACAAACAGAAATACAAGAACTTACAGCTTAATAAAATTAATAACACAAAGCAGAACTGGGATGCAAGCTGGTCAATTCATATGCAAGGAGCTGCAAGAAAACAGAATAATATGTAATTACTTTGTTGTTTTGCATCCCTTCAGTACATGTTATGAATCAATTATGCCTGCTTTTGTGATGTTCCTCTCTCACCCTTCCCTCCTCTTTTATGCTTGAATGTTCCAAAAAACCTGCTTTGTATTCTAAAGAAGTATTTTTTTACAACAAAGCTTCTTAGTGATTGATCAGGGCCTTTAGAATTGCCTACCTTTGCTACATTTAAAAACAAACTTTATTATCTTTAAAAACACCAACCTGTCCCTGCTTCCCTGAGAAATTCTTATTAACAATGCAGTAAATTTCTCAGCAAGGGGAAGTTTGCATAAAGGCAAAATATTACATGGTAATTTTAGAGGTTGGGGTTTTTTTCCTTTAAAAAATACTCTTTTCAGCCCATTCATTTTTTTATACCACAGTGTCCCTTATGGAAAAGATTAATGGGCTTTAAAGAAAATAGAATACAAATAAAAGAGGAAATTTGTTGCCTTGTGCTTCAGGTTTATATTACATTGAAAGGCAGACCACAGACAAGCCTTTCTAGTATAATTTCCAGTTGAAATTACTATTTTTGAAATGGTATCAAGGAAGAATATCATCATACCGGACCTACTACCTCTTTCTTCTCTTACAGTTCTTTCAGTACAATTTGAGATACTATGATTACAGCTAGCACAGCACTAGCCAAGGCACACATGTAGACATCTATGATCAAGGTGTTCATAAAAATCTAATTGAACATGACAGGTCACAAATCCAAACATGTCTAGTTCTGTGAGATGATGCTAATATTACCTGAGGGTTGGTCTCTTTACATTAGTGCAAAGATCACTAGTGTAGCAAAACTGTGATATATGATTTGAGGGTGCTTTCTCTGCTGCATGACCGGACACAAGAGAAGTCATGTTGCAGTGCTTACCAGTTCCCATTCACAGGGAAAAAAGCCTTTGTACTCCATGAAAAATGAGGTTCTAAATATAGCATTGTCTGGCAGCAGAAATTACAGCTGAATTCAGCTTAGTTTTACACCTGTGCCAAAATCCATTCACTTCAGTGGAATTACCTTGAACTGGCACCAACGTAATGGAAATCAGAACCTGGCCCAGCTGACCAGATGCTAAAAAGAGCTGTCCTTCTTTCTAAGGAAAGTGAGTTGTTAGCACCTTTGAAAAGCTGACTACATGTGTCTGACAATCAGAGTAACAGATCTGCTGATCACTTCTTTACAAACAAACAAACCTCTGTGCTACTAATCACATGTACAGGAGAATGGCTGGAAATTTCAGTACCATTGCAAGCCAATCTCTTAGTACACAACTGAACCACATCGCTTTCTCTAGCAGAAAGAAGCAGGGAAGGATCAGAAATGCAGACTGCACAGCAGTGAATACATGCACCAAATGGAAATGTTTCTGCTATTATTTTGCCACTTCTTTCTTTCCTGAGTAAAGACATACACAGGGTAGTAAACAGCAAGCCATACAAAACTTACATGTACTTTATAGGAAAAAACAAATACCAGGAACTGACATAGTGCCGCTGGCAGGTGCAGACAGTTTTCCTGCATTTTGATATTGCATATTGCTAAGCATAACATAATTTATGGGGCGTACCCTACAGCTTTCCCCAAGGTTGAGTCTCCCCTCATTTCCTTTCCTTTTTATTGGCTTCAGTGCTCTGTTGCCCGTGGCAACACCCACTGGCAGGGATGGAGATTCAGCACCACTGCAACCTGACATACAGCTGAAGCTCTAACAATGTCAACCATCAATCAAATGACTGTTTGTAATTGCCTCCATCTATTTCTCCTGTCTTTTGGTATCTTTGCTATTGTGGGTCAAAATTCAGAAACTGCTGACTAATGTTATGGTTCTGTTCCTCCATTACAAGGAATAAAATGAGAGAGCCCAGCTAGATCTTTATCAAATTGTTCTCAAGCAAAACAAAGCAACCCCACTGAAACCAGGGGTAGTATGTCTCAGAACAGCATTTAGTCTCTGAATGTGATGTAGCCCAATCTTTAAAAACCCCACACAAACAAAAAATAATCTTATACTATTTTAACACTTAGCTTAGGAATCAGCAAAAGACTTGCATTTTTGAGAAAAAAATAGATTCTTTATAGAAGCATGCAGTACAGCAAAGACACATATTCCAAGTATTCTATATTTTAAGATGGTGGGAAACACCTTTTAGCTAGTGCTTACAAGCTCGATAGACAGAAATGGTATCTGCTTTTCATTACGTCTGATAGGGAAGCGCTTTCACAGCACTTCAGGCAGTTTTGCCAAACTCTTCTGAGATATGCACAGGAGAGATGACCATCCAGGTAATTAAGTCAGCGTTCTCTGTCTTTACCTTGTTTCCCTGCCCACTGCACACAGAGAGATCAAAACCCATTGAAATCAGCTTAGTTCTGCAAGTGTGTATAAAATACAGGTCCACAAGAGGCAAGGACAAATTAGAGGGCATGTGGAGAAGAGGATGAAGAATCCACTGTTACCCTGGACAGTGTTAGTAAAGTGCTGCTTGGCCTTTCCCTGGAGCTGCCCAACACATCTGATCTGCCTCAGCAATAGACAAGTCATCATTTATTTGCTTCAGCTGTTAGTGGTAATCTGGCCTTGAATGAGGGCTCCAGTGTTCACAATTTCAATGCTAAAATATGATTAGCACACGGACCATGCATAGGGTTACAAGGAATTCATTCTCCCCCTCCAAAGGTGCTTCAGGCTGGTTCAACAGCAATGTCTTTTTTTCTGTGTGTCCTACTGACTAGTACTAATCACAGCCTGAATTCAGTCAGGCTTCTTGTCTCATGAATTACAGGTCATGAGGTCTCACAGGAGCCAGTCAGCAGCCCTCACTTCATCAGGAGGGCTCTCGGGAGAAGACCTGGGTCTTCATCCCCATCCTCAAAGACAGTTCAAGCCACACAGTAAGTCCACTCAGGATTTCCATCTAAGAGGCAAGTTACCAAAATCAATATTTCCTCATCAATTAAAAAAAAAAAAAACAAACAAACCAACAAACACCCAAAAAAGCCACACCAAACAAACAACCACAAACCACCAACACATAGGGTAATCAGGAAGGAGCCTGACATTCAAATCCTGCTTGATTTGGAGTGGGCTTTTGAACTGCAGGTGCACTTCCCTCACCACGCTGTAGGGAATCATGAAGGTAGCTTTGTCTCCTCACTTCCCTGCCAGTGCCCCTTACACGTGCTCAAGCAAGGAGATGGGACACTCACTGGGTACGGCACATCACTCCTGAGAGATGCACAGAGCAGACAGGCTTCAGTGGAAGAGCTCAGGAGGGGCTCATATATACATCCACCTGGATTAAAGTGCTCCTCTGCAACACAACACTGTGACCCCACCCAAAACCCAAACACTGTTCAAGGCAAGGAGCACCTGGAGTAGAGGCTCTCCTGTGGTTCATACAGGAGGGTTTACCGCCTCCTGAGAACAAGATGTCCAAGAGATGTCTTTGACCATAGTAAAGTAGTAAAATCAGGCAATGCCTTTTAAAAGAGCCCCATGACTTTGCCTTTCTTCCAGCCTGGGACATATAGGCAAAACAGAATAGCTTCATAATGTGATTGAGATGTGGACATCTGCTCTGTCAAGACATGTTTTGCTGCTGCTCCAAAGCAGACTCACACTTACAAGGTGAAGCAGCACTAGCTCACACAAGTTTAAACTGGATGCCTCGTGTGGCAACTGCACATTGACCTCCCCATACAGCTCTGTTACAGCCATCCCCTGCTGTCTGCAGGGCCAGGGGTCTTGCTGAGAAGGTCATCAGTATGTTTTGTGCCCTGCAGAAAATAACCATAGAATAGACAAATGTGTTTCATTTTAGCTCAGGTATTCCTTCAGATAGTGTCCTTGGTACAGCAGCTGCATTTTTCTGGACTAGTGACCTTGCTGATCACTCCTTCTTAGAGCGCACTGCAATCTCATAACGTGCCTGTCGTTATCAACAAAGCCAGTACCAGTACTCACAATTAATTTCTGGAAACTGCAACCAGCAGTGCCTAACATAATATGTAATATTTAGATCAATTAATCCTAGTGGAAAAGTAGAAGTGTCTTAGTCTACAGGCCAAATACTTATCTTCTCTTCAAAAAATTAAAACAATTGTAGTTACTGGTAGATCATTTACACATTGGGTGAAATTTTAGAACAAGTTTGTTTCAAGGTTATGTAATACATATTAACAGATGCTTCCAACGCTTGGAGTGTTCTGGGCAGGAAAATGTAGAGCAAGGCACATCTTTGTCAAAGATTTTTAAGAGTAAAATCACATGAATGGTTTCTAACATAACAAGTTGGAGGTATAGATCAGCTGAAATGAGAGACCCAAAAATTTCCATCAGTTGAATGTGCCAGTATTGGATCACATACTGTCTATTGCTTGTTACCTTTCTTTCCTGGATTACCTTGTATTTAATTACCAATTTACAAGCATGTTGGACACTGCATCTTGTAGTTCTATGGGAAATATCATTATATGCTTTGAACCTTTGCCTATGGGAAACGACTGACACATGCACATAAATACTGAGTGTATGTTCAAATATAAGCAACTCCTATGTACTTTCAAAATCTGTAACTTAAGACTTCTGCATACTTTTCCTTTTTTGACATTTTAAGACCATTACCCTTATTGTTTTGCTTTAGTAGATCAGACAATGTTGACTCCGCTTTTGAAAGCATGTTTTTGAAATTAATATTTTGGTTTTATTGATCCCTAATAAAAAATAAATCATTTTAATGGTTTGTTGTGATTATTTTTTTATCATTATTATTTTTCTTTGAAACTACATTGTTGGGATGAATCAGAGCTGTATCTATTGATTACAGAATCACATAAATAGATGAGCAGTGAAAACACAAGTCACCAAGAGGCTCAGATACAGTTTTTGAAAGATGAGGGTGGAGTGGTTATATCTCTCCAAAGAATAGATACGTTGTTGAAGTAATTGCAGAAAAGGTGGAAATAATTTCTTCTACTTTTTGCAAGCTGCAGGAAAGCTGGCAGATTGTGCTAAGGTACTAATGTCCATCCACCCATCAGCTCTGACAAACTTCGGATCTAGATAGGTTGTAAAGGGGACGTGACAACTTCGAAATGCCAACAGCAGTTAACATATGCACTGGTGTTCCATGACTGCCTGTCAAGTTTAGGGCTTGCTTTTAAACTACCACTTATGACTGTTTAAGGGAACTACTACACATTATACACAGATTAAATGAGTTCACTCGATTACTCTTTATTCTATACAGCTGCACGAGATACCGAAATAGGAAACATTCAGTTCTAGGCGTGTTTTCAGGTGTGGGAACTCTTTGAGCCAATCTGGAATCGTAACTGAGTAGCTCGTTTCACCACTCGGGAGATAAAAGCAGGAAGGGGGGCAGAACGTGAAAGTCAAACATGGAAGACTGGGCTCTTGTCTCGGCCATCATCTCCCATTTGCACCACGGCGGCTGGACAATCCCAGACACACTGGCCGCCGCTGTTCCCTCCCTCCGCCATTTCAGAGTGCGGCGCAGGAGCAGAACGCCGCAGAAGCGGAAGGCAGGAGGGCGGCGAGGCCGCTGGCGAGCTGAGCACTGCCGCCGGTAACCCTGGCCGCCGAGCACTACAGCTCCCAGTGCACCCCGCGGCCGGCTAGGGCCGCCACTTGCTGCGCGTCCGCGCTCGCCCCGGCCACTTCCGGGAGAGCAGCCGCCCACTGCACGACTGGCCGCCCGCGTGGAGACTACTTCCGCTCCGGCAGCAGCCATTGCCATGGCAGCGAGGGTCTCGGCTTCCGCTTCCGCTCCAGCAGAGCCTGTACTGTGGCAGCGGCGATGGAGGCCGCGCCGGTGCCCGATGGGCAGTACACGGCCGTCGTCTACAGGCTGATCTGCGGCGGGCGATGCGGCGAGGCGGTGTCGTTGCTGAGCCGCGAGCTGCAGAAGAGCTGCCGTTCCCGGGGCGGTCTCTCCCTGCTGGGCTACTGCTACTATCAACTGCAGGACTTCGCTGCGGCGGCCGAGTGCTACGAGCAGCTGGTGGCGCTGCACCCCGAGCTGGACGCGTACCGGCTCTACCAGGCGCAGGCCCTTTACAAGGCCGGGCTCTACGCAGAGGCCCTGCGGGCTGCCGGCCCGCTGTTGGATGTCCCCGCCTACCAGGGCCGGGCCCTGCGCCTCCAGGCCGCTATGCACTATGCCCAAGGCGACCTATCGGCGGCTAAGAGCCTAGTAGAAGAGGTGCTCGTGGCTGCTGCAGACGGCGGGGCAGCCGAGGACCCCTCGGAGCGTGCTGACGCCGAGATCAACCTGGGCTGCCTGCTGTACCGGCAGGGGAGGCATGAAGAGGCCAGTGCCAAGTTTGCCAGCGCTATGCAAGTGCTGGGTTATTGGCCTGAGCTCTCCTACAACATGGCACTGTGCTGCTACGCAGCCAAGCAGTACGACTCTGCCCTCAAACATATCTCCGATATCATAAAGCATGGCATCCACCAGCACCCAGAGCTCAGTGTGGGCATGACCACTGAGGGCATTGATGTCCGCAGTGTAGGCAACACTCTGCTGCTGCACCGCACAGCCTTGGTGGAGGCCTTCAACCTCAAGGCAGCCATTGAGTACCAACTCCACAACCTGAAAGCAGCCCAGGAGGCACTCACAGATATGCCACCAAGGGCTGAGGAGGAGCTGGATCCAGTCACGCTGCACAATCAAGCACTAATGAACATGGACAGCCAGCCCACTGAAGGGTTTGAGAAGCTGCAGTTTCTTCTGCTGCAGAACCCCTGCCCACCAGAAACATTTGGAAACTTGCTACTCCTGTATTGCAAGCATCAGTACTATGACCTGGCGGCAGATGTGCTAGCAGAGAATGCCCATTTGACATACAAACTGCTCACACCTTACTTGTACAATTTCTTGGATGCCATTATTACTTGTCAAACTGCCCCTGAGGAGGCCTTCCACAAGCTAGATGATTCAGCGGGGACACTGGCTGAGCAGCTGAGAAAACTCTCAAAGCAGGTGCAGGAAGCAAGGCAAAACTGGGATGATGAAGCTGTAAAAAAGGCAGTTAATGAGTATGATGAGACTCTGGATAAATACGTGCCTGTTTTGATGGCTCAGGCGAAGATCTACTGGGACATGAAGAACTACACAATGGTAGAAAAGATTTTCCGCAAATCAGTGGAGTTCTGTAAGGAACATGAGGTGTGGAAGCTCAATGTGGCTCATGTGCTCTTCATGCAGGAGAACAAGTATAAAGAGGCTATTGGCCTCTATGAGCCAATAGTTAAAAAGCACTATGACAACATTCTTAATGTGAGTGCCATTGTGTTAGCTAACCTCTGTGTTTCCTACATCCTGACAAGCCAGAATGAAGATGCAGAGGAACTGATGCGGAGAATTGAGAAGGGGGAAGAGAAACTGGCCTGTGTTAATCCCGACAAAAATATCTATCATCTCTGTATTGTCAATCTAGTCATTGGTACCCTCTACTGTGTGAAGGGAAACTATGAGTTTGGTATTTCAAGGGTCATAAAAAGTCTAGAGCCGTACAACAAAAAACTCAGCACTGATACGTGGTATTATGCCAAACGGTGTTTCCTGTCCTTGCTTGAGAACATGTCCAAGCACATGATTGTGCTACGTGACAGCGTTATTCAAGAATGCATTCAGTTTCTGAAGCAGTGTGAGCTGTATGGAAGAAACATCCCAGCTGTCATTGAGCAACCACTTGAAGAGAAGAGGATGCACAGTGGGAAAAATACGGTTACCTACGAAGCCAGGCTTTTGAGGGCACTGATGTATAAGATCATTGGATGGACTGTGTAAATGATGTTCCCATACAGCAGAAAGGAGAACTTTGTATCTGTTCTTTTTGTATGCTTGTGAGGCATGGCTTACCATGGTAGTGCACAGCAGTGTGGGTTTTTCTTGATTGCTTAACTTTAAAAACTTTGTCATGTATTTTAACAACATTGAGTGGAAAATAGAATATTTACGTAAAGTTAACCTGCACCAAATAACTAGGGGCATTCTCAGTAATCTTGTCATGTGAAATACACCTTAAGATTTGTTGGCCAAGAACATAATTGCAGAATTATTGTAGAAATTTCACTTGTAAAATAATGTATCCTTTTGAAGTTTTGACCCAATTTCTTTTCATTGGTTGTTGTTTGAAAATAATTTGTTCTCCATCACTTCTAGCACAGAAATTGAAGGAAAAGAGCTGTTCTAATTCTCTGATTTGTACCTGTATGTGAAATGTTTCTTTTTGCTTTTTCCAAGGTATGTTTAATACATTACAGACTACAGCAATAGTATATTTAAACACAGAGAAAAAAATGCTTTATAATAAAAAAGCAGTCCTGCAAACATTATGATTCTCTTTTTGATAACAGTATTCTGGCAAGCTGTACACCTCATATGGGGACCAGGAATATATTCCAAGAAGGGTATGTTAGGATGATACCTTGCTTTAGGTCTACCCGTGCAGTAGAATTGTTAGGACAGCATTAACTGGCTTCAGAGACAGTCCAGTGCTGCCCCTTGGCTTCTGCCACTACCCAAGTCCCTGTACCTGTGCCATCAGAGTTGTTGCCCTGCAGACCTATTTGGTAATAAGTGCCAGCTCAATAATACAGTTCTCCCTTTGCAGCCTGGCCTGCTCCTTTAATCCAAATACCATTCTCAGAATATACCAGTCTCTGCTAAGACAGTGTGAATGTGAAAGAGAGCAGGCAGGTAATGCAGTGAGATGTCCTAGAAAGGCCTCCATAGCTCATTACTAGTCTATGAAGACCCCACTTAACGGTGATTTTAAATAGTTCCCACAACTGCTTCTCCACAAGGAGGAGCCCTGTGTTTTCAAATGTTATATCCCTCTATGAAGCACAGCAGCAGGCTGTAAAGTATGTTTCTAATTTACAGTGGAATTGTGTTATTTATTATGCAGCATAAACAAAGACTTGGGGAACATCAGCTCTTTATTTAATATTCACAGGGCATATTCTGTGAAAGTCAGTAGGTGTGTCCTGGTTTGAGACCAGACAGATCCTCTCTTGTCCCTGAGAAGGGCAAAAGAATGAGACTCACACAAATGGATTGCAAAAGTGATGGAAAGTTAAATGGAAAAGCAGTGAGTGTTTTACAGAAGCTACAAGCATAGTGACAAAAGAATCCCAAAAGCACACCCAAAAGCCTCACAACACTTCCCTTTTCCCCACCTGAGGGTGTGCCTAAAACCCCCAGGGCTCTTTCTTCCCTCCCAACTGCTAGGCTAGTCTCAGGCCGGCCAGATCTGAGACTGCACCTCCCCCTTCTCCTCCTGGCATTAGGCCTAGCCAGGCCTCAGAGGCCTTGAGATACTCCCCCCACCGTTACCCAATAGGGAGCATCTCCCACAGGAGCAGAGAGGGAAGAAAGAGCAGGAGAATGACTTTGCAGATGGAGTTACATGTGCATGATATGAAAAACACTGTTTCCTGTGTCCACCTTCGGGGTGGGACCCTCTGGACACCAGAGGGGTAGTTTATGTGGCAGTAACAGGAGGCAGCCAGCCTAAACTGCCACAAGGTGTTTAAAAAAACTTCACTTTGCAGATTTGTGCCTGTGCAAACAGTGAATGTCCTTAAATGGAGAGCAATGTAGAGACCTTTCCACAGCTGACCGTTTGGTGATGCTCAGGTGCTCTAGCAGCTCTTGGTGGACAACTTGTGTGTGACATTCATTGGGGGTGCTGCAGCCAAGATTACCTGCACTTTCTGTGTACACACAAGGATCTACTGGGGTTAGAGCAGAGGTGACAGTGTTGGCCAACTCTGGCATGTGCTCCCTGAGCTCACCAGCCCCCATGGAAGGCGCAGAGCCCACAGCTGCAGGGTGGGAACGGAGAACATTCCTTGTGGCAAAAAACCAAAAAAGTGCCCATAAAAGAGGTGCCTCCATAAAGCTGTGCAAGATGTGGCTGGCTTAGAAGACACGGTTAGAGGAGAGTAATCATGCCTGGAATTTGCTTCATCCTGTTGGAGTAGATCAGATATACAAAAAACCCCACTAGAAAATCCTGGGGGAATTGCCAATAGCAGCATTTTCCCCAATTTTCCCTTTTCCTTCTGTTTTCAGTTGCTTTTCCTCCCAGAGTAGACCATGCACTCAGACAAGACAAGGTTTCTGAGCAGGTTGGGTGATGCTGGACACCATGACCCCAAATACAGAGAGGCCTCTGCTGCTGAAAGAAGGGGAAGCAGCAGAGCTGAGGCACAACAGGATGAGACCTGGGACAGGTGTTTCTTTCTCTGCTGTGTCAACAGATGCTCCTGCATGGGACCTTCTCCCTGTCCCAGCAGTATTTTCCTCCCAGTCCTCTACAGCTTTTTCCTCAGCAAGAGCCATCCAACCTTCCCATGGCTGCAGCCACGTGTGGGGGACACGTGCCCCACCTACCATTTTGTCATAGAGAGCTGCCTGACCCTCCTGTGCCCAGAGAGACCAGGTCCTGGGGTCTTTTGCAGTAGTGTTGCCTCCTGCAGGGGCAAGAATGCATTTATAGCATCTCCAGCTGCAAAGTACTTTGGTCATGAAAAATACATAAATATTACAACCAGTTTTATTACCATCTTTATACAGCATTTAGTGTTACTGCTATGTGACTTACACACAAAATACATTTTTAAAAGGAAAGCACATTTTTATTTAAAGGGAGGGCACCAAATAGTGCTTTATGCTCCTTACAAATATTGTAAAAAGCACCTAAATTAATGCTGTAAGCCAGCACAGTTGTTCTTTTGTCCACAACCAAAACTGGCTTGTTCATTTTGTTTTTTAAAAGAGAAGGCAACCAGAAAACACTGCCCAGAAACAGCTGACCATCTTCCCAGCAGGCTGTGGAGAGCAATCAGCTGCAGATAAACACAGATTCCTAGGCAAGAGCCTTTTTTTGTTTCTTTAATTGTTGGGGAGCCAAGAGAAGGAAGCCAGAAGCCCTCTGTTACTGCATCAGCATCTGAAAGATGTACAGCACAAGGTGCACATCACTGCCAGTCTCAGGATTTTATTTGACCTAACAGCTTCTTTTGCACCTTGTCCTTACACTGCATCTTGTAAGATGTTCTTGTCCTCAAACCATACAAGAGATTGCCAGGTGACAAGCTGTTTTGTACTGCATTTTGGCAGATCTTTTTCTCCAATGACCCTTGCAGTAATTACAGCACACATTGAATGAACAAAGGCCTCAAACTGCCATCCCATCCTGTCAGCAGCCTGCCTGTGCTGGTAAGTGCTTTAGATTTCTTTATACCTCATGAAGTCTGTAATGAAATAGAAATGGGAGCAGAATGTTTCCTGTACACGGCAAGTACCTGAAGTGTACTTATGGACTGAAGGGTCTTGGTTCTGTGACTTTGGGTGCAGGCACACATGCCCGGTCTCAGTGGAACACACACAGCAGTGATACAGGTGGAAAACATGAGCTGCCAAACGGGTATGTGTTTTTTAGTTATTAAGGGTTTAATGCTGAGAGAGTTCTGCCTCTGCTCTTCTGTCAGTAGTTGTCTCACATGTAGTTCTACTCTTCAGTATGTGGTCTCCTGGACGTTTTAGTTACCAGCCACTCCACCCTTGGACATAAACAATTTTTGCCACTGCTGGGGGTTTAGGGCAAGAAGAGCAGACCACTTCCCTATTCATCTCCTCTCAGTGTTGGTTAGAGATGGAGCAGTGTGTTTACTCAAACAGAGAGTTCCCAAAGTCAATGGGATGTCTTTCTTTTTTAGCCATCACTGCACCTGGATTATTTATCCACATTGTTGACCTACCATCCTGTCTGTTTTAATTTTAGGCTTTTATTTTGAGAGAATTATGTTAGAGCAAACTAGGTGCTTATAGGAGAAATCTGAAGTTTCATTTTAGAACTTGTTCCCTTATTGTCCAGGTATCCAGGAGCAGTGGTGACCACTCCAGATGTGCAGATGGCAGTGAACATGATGGGTGTTTGTTTGCATTTAGTTCTGATCTTTTTGGTTTCAACATTTCCTATAGCCTGTTATTTTTATCTTGCCAGAACTTGGACCTTGCTCAATTATGTTGACTTGCTGGAGTGTGTCCAGAGAAGGGCAGCAAAGCTGGGGAGGGGTCTGGAGCACAGCCCTGGGAGGAGAGGCTGAGGGAGCTGGGGTTGCTTAGCCTGGAGAAGAGGAGGCCCAGGGGAGACCTTCTTGCTCTCTATAACTACCTGAAAGGAGGTCGTAGCCAGGAGGGGGTTGGTCTCTTCTCCCAGGCAACCAGCACCAGAACAAGAGGACACAGTCTCAAGCTATGCCAGGAGAGGTTTAGGCTGGATGTTAGGAAGAAGTTCTTCATAGAAAGAATGATTGACCATTGGAATGTGCTGCCCAGGGAGGCAGTGGAGTCACCATCACTGGAGGTGTTTAGGAAGAGACTGGATGGGGTGCTTGGTGCCATGGTTTAGTTGATTAGATAGTGTTGGATGATAGGTTGGACTCGATGATCTCAGAGGTCTCTTCCAACCTGGTTTATTCTATTCTATTCTATTCTATTCTATTCTATTCTATTCTATTCTATTCTATTCTATTCTATTCTATTCTATTCTATTCTATTCTATTCTATTCTAAAGTGGAGCAAGGCAGGAGTGAAGGCCCTGAGATGTTAGGAAGAAATTGTTCACTGAGTGATTTGCCATTGGAATGGGCTGCCTAGGGAGGTGGTGGAGTCACCATCACTGGAAGTGTTTAAGAAGAGACTGGATGGGGCAGTTGGTGCCATGGTTTAATTGATGAGATGGTGTTTGGTGATAGGTTGGACTCGATGATCTCAGAGGTCTTTTCCAACCTGTTTAATTCTATTCTATTCTTGAGATGCAAATATGTGATTTACTTCATGCCCCACCTTGAATCCCCTTGGTGTTCAAATCTCTATAGTTAATCAAATGTCTGCTGATGCCACCAGCAGAGCAGAGGCAGTGGATGCCAGGGACTCATGCTCAGCTCTACAGTCAGATCTGATAAAAAAATGTTCAGTAATTAAGAGAGGGCTGGCTTTATGGTAAGACACATACAAAACATAAGGTAAAACTCTTGTATGATTCAGGGCGGAACACGACTTGAGTCTTCCTTGGTGAAGTCAACAGTTTCTACTGGGTAAGCAATCTCCATTAGAAGATGGACAAGGAAAAGAATGCTATTTCTCTAAAAATGCCAAAGTTACATACAAGAATAAATGTTGATTTGGACAGCCTGTTCCAAAATACATTATTTACACCATGCTGTTCTAGATGCCTGCATTCAAAACTTCCACATATCCACACTGGCTTTAGCCTCCAGCAAAGGCAGCAGTCCAGCCCTAATAGTCTGCAGATTGCACAATGAGAGGTGAAAGTCAGCAGGGAATCCTGATCCTCCACCAGGACCCAGCTAGGCTTAGCCTTTACTGGTAGCCTACAGAGCCCACCCTAGATCTGGCCTCCCATCCATGTGTAGTAGTACCACTACAGCATAGCATAGCCCCAGCCCTATGAGATACACGAATCCCAACGGCTACCCCACTGGGAACTGCTAAGAGAGGGAAATTAAAAACACAAGTGCCAAATTTTATTCTGGAACATGAGAATGATCACTCAGCCCCACAAACTTTTAAACTTCCTGGGGTGAATTCACACACTAGCTCTGAATGGTCTGAGCTTCTTCATGATGCTTTTGTTCTTTGCTGCACACAGTCATCCCCATCTCTGAATTTCAGCCTTTCTCACTGCTTACCTTCTCCTCCCCTTCAACTTTGCCTCTAGGACCCTTGCTACCCTATGTCACAAGCAGGGAACAGGTTGACTAACAGCTTTTTATGAGTCCGTTTTACTTTATAGCCCTCTTTCCCGTGGGAGAGGGCAGAAGGGTTTGGCTAACACTCAGATCCTGTTGGGTTGAAGTGTTTTCTAACAGTCGTCTTCCAAATTAAAATTAACACAGCTCGGATTTTTCTTAACTGCATTTCTCTGGTGCCTCACAGAGCTCTTTGTGTCCTACTCCACTGATTCACGGCCGCTCAAACAGCTGGCAAACAGAAACGCAAGGGTTCTGACATGGCGTATCTGATTTTCTTGCTCTGTCAGTAGTATTTATCACTGCAGCTCCCATGCGGAGCAGGAGGGTCTGCTTCTTCATCAGGGCTGAGGGACAGGAGTTTCAGAGCGCACATAAATCCTTCGCTCATCCCCTGCAGAGCAGGTCAATGTACATCACGGATTTGAAACAATAAAAGCCACCTCTACCAATGGCTGTTATCCAACCACTACCTCAGCCATCTCGGTAGTGCAGCGATAGTCACCACGCCAATAAACCCCACGCAACTGTCCGTGGGTGCGAGGCAGGTATGGAGACAGCTCAATTAGGAAATACCACCTGATTTATCAGAGCGGCGTTTTTCTTCCCCCGGCATCTCATGTCCTTGTGTGTCACCTTCAGGGAGGGCTGGGCGGCTGCCGCCGTGCTCTCGCCGTGCTACAGAGGGTGCTGCTGCGCCAGCTTTGGCCGCAGCTGCTGCCGGACGAGCGGCGGCGGCGGGGCGGGGCCTGCCGGGGGCCGCGGGCGGTGAGTGGTGTGCGCAGAGTGAGCATCCCTCTCCCCGTGTCCTCGCCACGGGTGTGTGACAGCCAGATTGTTGGGAATGAGACCGAACAAATACCGGCAGCTAATACTGCAGGCACAAAAGGGTGACATAAGCCCACTTTCCCTAGCCCATGCTAGAGTTTGCTGCTCCTCCTGCTTGTAGGAAGGGAAAGAAAAAAATAAGCCAAAACCAAATGGCAAAAGGCAGTAGTCTCTGACCCAGCGAGGTCACCGGCTCCTCATATCCAGCGCTGGCCTGCTTTTGGCTCTCCAGGAGCGTGCTGCTACTGCTTTCCCCGTTTTTAGGAGGGGGAAGCAAGAGCAGGCAGCAAGGCTTTTGCGCTGCCTCTCGGCATCACCACCAGCCGGGAGGGGAGCAGGAGGGAGCAGTGTTGGGTACCAGTACCTTCACCCTGGACAGGGAGGCAATGCCGTGCACCGCAGCAGCCAGTTGTATCCCTCTGTAGCACCCTTACACCTCTGAGAAGGACCTACCCTTAACTAGGCGTAGGGCTGTCCTGTACATGTTTGTACAGCCCAGACCTCGCTAGAGCTGCTCTAGGCTGGTGCTGATTTTACCGTAAGGGAGTGTGTGTGTGTGTGTGTGTGTGTGTGTGTGTGTGTGTGTGTGTGTGTGTGTGTTCACACACCAGAGCACCTCCCCAGCCGTCTCTAACGAACCCTTACTATCATGTGCAACGTAGGTACCGCCCTTCGCGCAGAGATGAAGGGCAGCCACAGCTTTTCCCTGTGTAACTAATGGCACCATCTTTTCTGCCACACTTAAGTGCCTCTTGGCCTGCTTCTGCCCAAGAATCCAATCAGGGCTTTGGATGACATGAAGTATTGGTAATAGCAATATAACAGCCAACAAAATATGAAGCTGTTAGAGTGGGATGGAGTCTCTGGAAAGGGATGCAGGAGCCCTGCTCTCTGCCTTTGTGCTCAGTTCAGAGCAAAACCCAGAGACACCTCCTGATCTTGTGAAATGCCTGCAAGTGAGCATGTGTAATATACTGCAAAATTCTTGTGACTTTCTAGGTTATAAAGCTGGTTATAGGAGAATTTAATAAAAAAGGAAACCGGTTTATCTTTTTCTGATAATTTCTCCATAGCTTTAGGGTCTCATTCTGGCTTCCTCTGTGCCTGGAGAGGTGATCCTAATATTCAGTGTAAAATGTGCAGATTCCCTAAAGGGAGTTTGGAAGAAATTCTCTGCTTCAAATTCAAACCTGACAGTACATATCACATCAGGGGATCCCTTTTATCAGCAGGATATTCAGAAGGGATGAATGATTTACTCACGTAATCTCTTAAACCTTTCACTTGCAGAGTCTAAGATAGAATTTATAGCATTTTCATCATTTGGAACTAAAAAAACCCAACAACCTCCCCCCCAAAAAACAAAACAAAAAACCCAGTAAACTTTCTCTATGAAATCTGAAACCCTACTCCTGTATTTTCTAGCTGATAGAATTTCAAAGGAACATGTTCTTCCATGGTGGAGTAACAGCAGGCCTGTGCCTTGGCTTTGGTGTTTTCTCATGTTAGAAATCGGATAATTCCTCCCTAGGGAGACACGTTAAATAGATACCTCCTGTCTTTTGCATTTGAAAACACTGAGGCTGTGTTTTAGCCTCCCATAATTTAAGACTGTACCAACTTTTGTCATTTCCTTTTGCCAAGCAGATGTAAATTTACACAAGAAGCCTAAACAATTAATGTTTTTGTTATGAGTTGTAACCTAAGTAATTAGCTTTGTCTTTAGGATGATGAGGAAGGCAATCTACATGACAACACTTGCTGAACATTTCTGTCATGTAGCTGCTGCAGAAAAGCAAACCGATAGTGGGCTGTGGCATTTTATTTCCCTTCCTAAAATATTTTCCCCATCTGATATGTTCTCTATCTGGTGAAAATATAGGCTAGTCCAAGTTTTACTTACCCTGTTGTACCAACAGAGTGATGTCACTTTTTTTATTCTTCTAGAGTTATTCTTGAATTAAACTGGAGGAAATGAGCCCAGAATGAGAATGAAAAACAGATTCTCATCTCATTTCCTGGCACAATCAGTTTGTTTGCTGTTTGAACCTAGAGCCATCAAATATTTAGGTGGGGTGAGGACTTGTGCAATTAAATATATAATAATGCTAATAACTCTTTCTTCACTGTCAGAGGCAAGGAGCAAACAAGCAAGACTAGATTGGTAATCAACACATTAAAAGATCCAGAAGTACAAACCAGAGCTATGAAAACTGAAGATTTCATTTTAGCTATTGGTGTATGTGTGGTCAGCCCTTCAGAAAGGTCCCTGTGAACTAATCTCCAGAAGGTTGTCTGCAAACAGTGATGTGATTCCAGTTAGGTCTCTGTTGAGCCCCATTGTTGCCTCAGATCACTTTCTGTTAAGACCCATCCAGTGTTTCTGGGGAGATTATGCCTCACCACTATTATCTCCTTATACAGATCCTCTGTGAGAGCTCTAGATGAGCTGGTGATTTGCTCAGTGGGGATACTGGTGACCTCCACAAGGCAGCAGTCCTCACCAAGCACTAAATTATGTTCACACTTACCCAGTGCAAGCCCCAGTACTTCCATCCAGTTCAGCAAAACAGTCTGATATACACTAGTGTAACTGACAGCAGGATTTGGCCCCATGGAACAGCCTCTGTAAGGCCAGATCCTCCATAGGTATAAGTTACTGTGGCTCAGTTTGCATTCATAATGCCAAATTTACCTCTTTCCATTTAGTATGTGGCCCAAGGTCAAGTTAAGAAAATATTTCACTGTCATAATTATTCCCATGAAATCCAGAGCACTTTGTATTTGGCAGCCAATGTCATTTTCTGTGCCTTAAGAAGCTGGCATTAATTTCCTGACACTGAACAAAGACATATTAATTTACGCAGTTTTCTGACTGCCATTTTCTTCTCCTCCTGCATTTGAATCCCTGCAGTCTGATGCAGTCCTAGAGGAGCCTTCCTGGGTGGTACTGTAGCACTAACAGTAACCACATCTCCATTTAATGAGGATTTGTGCCAGATTTCATTCAGCAGGAGTTTTACCTTCAGCCTGGGGAGTAAGCCAGGTGACATTGCCTTCTGAGAACTTTTTGCTTCTGCATTTTTCTCCCTGAGAGCCTCTCCTCATTAGAGATCAGACATGGGAATCTCACAGGGGCATTTCAAGCCTGTTGCTGTGTGTCAGTAACCCTGCAGCTGGATAATGTCATGTGGCTGTGCAGCCCTCAGGAGCAGCTTAGTGCTTCAGATACAGACTCTCCAGCACCTTCCTACTCCAGCATCCTGCTTATACAGCAGAGCCCCATACAGAGCTCCGTGGGAAAAAATAAAGCATTGTTTGTCCCATACGGAATGATACCAAGGCTGGGAGCAGCCAAGTAGGTGTGCTGGTGGTATTGAGGGTGCTGGTGTGGGATGAAGAGCCTTGGTGGGTGAACTGGCTTGGGACAGGACACCCATGAGAGGCACTATAGGATGCCTGGGATCCCCAGGGTTGGTGCTGCAAGGGAGTCAGGCTGGGGCTTGGGAAGGGCTGCAGAGGAGCCAGGGTGCACACCTTCACCTCTGAGGGACCCAGCCTTAGCTCTGCCCACAAATACAGTTGCAAACAGGTACCTCCTTTTTTTTTTCACACACAAATATTTCAGTCCATGACATGTAGCTAATATCTTCAACTGATTTCGGCTTCCCTGGCTCCCCTGAAGCAAAGAATATTTATACTGGCTAAGAACTGGCATGTATTTCATATCCTCTTTATTATTTCTCACAGCTATTTCTGTTTGTTTTCCCATAGCACTCAGTAGGCTCAGTATCATTTTCACAGAATCACAGAGTGACAGAAACATTCAGGTTGGAAAAGACCCTCAGGATCACCAAGTCCAACCGATAACCCTTCTCTACAAGGTTCACCCCTAAACCATATCCCCAAGCACCATGTCCAAACAAAGTTTAAACACATCCAGGGTTGGCAACTCAGCCACCTCCCTGGGCAGCACATTTTCATGCAACGTGGTCAGTTTTCCCCTATAGACTTGTTCATATTTACACATCTTGAGTTCCCATCTCAACTTCACACTAATTTAAGCTGAGTGGTGGAAAAATGACCTAAAATGCATTTGCCTCACCTGATAAACAAAAAAACCCCAATCACACCTCCTCCAAAAACCCCCAACAACAACCAACCAACAAGCACAAAAACTAGTAAGTCAGATAATTCTGCACATCCATGGTAATGACAGGGTATGGAAACAGTGGTGCAGGTCCTTCCACACCCTGTCCAGTGCTGAAGAATTTCAGTAAAATTTCCAATTTCTCAGGATATTAAGTTTGACTGCAAGGAAATCCAGTCATCATGTATGCTCACTCCAGCACTGAAGCAGAGTTGCATAAAACATGCCACAGCCTGGCAGCTTGCTCAGAGGCTTGCGTTTACATTTCAAAACTATGATAAGTACGGTGTGGGTGTGATGGGGACACAAAGAGCACGGAAGATTAAACTATAGCATAAGGAAGCACAGCCTGTTCAAAAAGTATGAAGTTTCCTGGGCAAAGAAGGCCAAATGTAACTCAGGTTTTGATCACACACTTCTTGTACAGATACTTAGCTGCTGCTGCACATCACGCTCCCCTCTGCTCCTTTGGGCCTAAGCAGGGCTTGTGAAAGTCTGGCAACACCTGCAGGTGTGCTCTGAGTGGGGGGATGGCCCCCCAGCACCATGAGCAGCAGGTCTTCTCCACCCTTGGCAATGGGGAAATGGGACCTGAACAATGCAGGCATTGAGGCCAGGCTCTGAGTTCAGATGTAGCTGAGTTCAGATGATGCTCTTTGTGCTCTGGCCCAAGGACAGGGGTGAAGCAACTACGTATGAAGCAATGAAGCCTTCAGGTCAAGACCTGCGTGGCGTGTAGGCACCTGAGCCTCACCATTTCAGCAAGAGGTTCTCAAATACCCTTGGGAATTTGTGCCCTAGGATATGGCGTGCTGAGACACCACCTGAAAGTACACACTTGAACTGGGGATATGTCACTGCTATTGCAAGTTTGCTCGACCCTGTGGGAAGTGAAGGGGCTGGTCAGACTACAGCTCCTGGAGCCAAAAAGCAGAATCTTGACCCCTGTCAAACAAGCAGACCTTTAGCTCCTGCTTTAGACCCTGGAAATGGGATGCTGAGCTCAGTGAGTTGCTGGCATCATGTTTTAAATGGCTCGGTTTACTTTCCATCTTAAACCTTCTCTTCTTCCACCCTTCAATTTGATAATGGGTACTGTCATGAAATACAAATTGGGCTGTGTTTATTCCTACACCAATTCTGCTGCTATACACAACGCTAGAATTTATCTCACCAAATCCACGTCAATCAGTTGTGGACACGTTGGGATGAGGAGAGGGGACACGTTTCCATTACACAGCCTAAAGTTAAGGCACCTAAGAAGGGCACTTCATTATCTGCTCAGGAGGCAGAAGGTCTCACCACACAGTTTTGGTGGACATCTGGATCTGAGATGAGACTGTACACAAGAGCCAGCACTTCCCAGGCATGGCCCAGTGGGACAGAGGGATGAGAGGAGAGTAAGCCTCACAAGCCAGCAGGACAAAGCCTGGAGCATGGTACACTTGCTCCCAGTAGATGCCAAAGCACTGGGAATTCCCTCAATTTTGGCAATGCTTGTATAACTTGCTATGTCAGGACAGCCTTCCATACATACCTGGTCTCAGCCTTTTAGCTGCTTTTGAAGAGCTTATCTCCATAATTGGGATAGCTTTTATCACTGAACAGTGACACCTGCCTCAGCTTCTACCAGGGTGTGACAGCAGAAGCTGACAGAAGTGTTGGGAAATCTGATGATTTTAACAGAGTTTTGTAAGTTTCATACCCCAAGGCAGGTTTTCTATATTCTGTGCTCATTTACAGTAAATGCATTTGTTTTCCCTTGCCTACTTCTTTCCTGTGCCATTTCCCTTTGAAGATGCACTTTCCTATAGAAGCTCCTAGTGCCCCCCCCTCTTTGGGAGGGAATTCCCAAGCTGGACACAGGGAATGATTTGCTGGTTTAGATGGGGAAAAAAATGGAGCAGAGTGTATAATTCAGCTCTGAATCATGATGTCCTAAAGGTTTGGTGAGGAAATTTACTCACACGTGTGAGCATTCAGGAGTTAAAACTATGCTGTGGGGGGCTGTCTGGTGATTTTGCAGAGCTGTTGGCAGGAGCTGGGGTGAGGGGAATCTCCCTGATGATTTGTAGTTTTGCAGAAGGAGGCTGCTGAACTGCCAGGAATTTGATTTCCAGCCACATCTGTTTATTCCATCTCGTACTATTCCCCCTCACAAGGCAGACTCATACCTTCTGAAGAGGCTACAACACATGTTGCTTATTTTTACCGCATCACATCTGACTTGGCTCTCTCACTGTATTTTAGGGCTAGCCAATTCTAACACCTCAGATATAAAACTTTCAGACTGTCCTCTGCCTAGCTTTTGCTTTTCATTTTGATTTTTCCTTAGCAACAGGACATGCCCCAAAGTATTTCTGACAAGAGCAGCTCTCATCCTAACAAATGAAAAGACCTTGACTCTGTATGATATATGCCCTAGTTAAAGTAAACAATAACATTCATATTTTACTGTAGGTTGCACCAGAGCACTGGTCAACCATTCAGTAAGTAGCCCATATTTCTTACTGCAATTTATAGCCTTGAGATGGACAGGAGCTAATGTAAATGTCCTGAGCTTTTGTGAGGGATGGTGCAGGGCACATAATGGCTTTGTAGTTACCTGTGCTGAGCAGATGCACAGTTCACTGATCTGTTAAGCACTTTTGAGATCATGCAGTGTGTAAAAAAAAATACTATGTACTTGTAAATGTCAAGAGGAGTTACTGGTATTTATAGAAAAGAAACGGTTTTACGGTTTCCAGTTCTGTGGAGCAAATATGCTGTATACTTTAGGGTTCAGATCCAGCAGTTCAGTAGTTTCTGTGCGTATCGGATTTTTAAGGTCATAAATTGATTGAGATGACCCTGGCAATTCAGTACCATGCCTGGGTCTTTTAAAGCTCGTGTAAAGGCAAGTGACATTTAATAGTGGGAAAGAAAGTAAAGCAGAGGGAATAAGGGGGTTTGTAATATGATAATAAAAAGAGGCATGTGCATTTCATCAGTTGGATTTCATAAAGAGATTGATCTTGCAAGCTCTCTTTTGCAAAATGCGCCTGGGCGTATGAGTTTGAATGTCAGCCCTGAATGCCAAACAACTCACTAACCGGACTTGTCTAACACAGAATCAAGTCAAGCAAGAAAAGGAAGGATCAAGCCTGACAGTAAACACGCATCCTGGAAATCATAACCCCCTAAATTAATGCACCGCACGGAAGGTCTTGCATTTTAATTTATCAGTTTCTTTTTAATCGACCAGATTAATTATTTCCACCTTGCCATTTGGCAGGTAGGTCACTGTCCCTTTCACAGCATTAATGAACTAATTCCATTTTTTCCCTTGTAATTAAAAGTGCAAGTTATAGAGATCACATTTAGAAATTGGCCTTCTTCACAAGAAAATTTACTCTCTATTAAATAAAATGTAACATCATTTCCCATGTCAAAGGGGATTTCTTTTCTTCACATTTCTCCTCCAACAAAAACATGACAAGAAAAAAAAATCCCCTCAACCCTGCACTTTTCAATCAGTAATAAAACCAGGTAAAATAAAATTACCAGCTAACTCCTGAACTCACACAAGTCTCACTTGGGCACACCAAGCTCAACTCCTAATATGAAGACAATTGAAAGTTTCACATTATCGATGTTTTATGCTCTAATCAAGGTCTCAGGTCAAAAGGCAGGATTTGGAAGTATCCTGCTGTGTTAGCTGAGGAGGATGCACTGTGGCTGGCCCTCTAGCTTGAGCTGCTTGCATTAAGAGAAACAGGAGGAACATCAAGACTTGCTCACTGCAATCAACACAAGTCAGACTCACTGATTTGGGGTCTGCTGCACTTTCAAAAGTTTGTCTTAATTGTTAACTTGCCCTTTCAAATTGCTGTGATTCAATACAGACTTTTCTTGCCTTTAAATGTCATTGCCCAGTGAACTCAATTTAACGGCACCTGATTCAGGTACGGGCTGGATCTCACTGGTTGTACTGGCTAGAGATGCAGAGGATGAGATCTGAAAACAAATTGAAATGTGAGGAAGAGGAGGAAGTGGCAGGTCAGATTCTACAAACAATTGCCTGAAAGTATTATTTTGCATTTTTAGTGAATAAGCTACAGTCAGGCTGAATACTCTTTTCTGTTCTGATGTTAGGCCCTTCTGAGTAGTGAGTTTAGTTGTCTAAGAGACTCTTGGAAATTACATTTCAGAGTTGAGTTCATAGGCATATGTCATACCACCACCTCTCCCCACTAATTTATAACCCTATCACGTGTGTGCTGGCACTGAACATACCTGTATTTGTCCAGTAAAAAATGGGGGGTGGGGGCGATGACCCAACAAAAGAAAAGAGAAGGGAAACTGAAGAGACAGGAAAGGTCAAGGTGTGCTGCAGAGAGTTAGAAACTAGGGTACTAGTGCTGGTCTGGGAAAATAAGTATCCCTGTCAACCAGAATAACAGCTGCCCGAGTACAAATGTGACTGCAAGCCCTTGTCCCTTTCAGCTCTGGCATGTGCATCTGAAGCCCAGCTGTTACAAAATATTGGTTTTCTCTCCACAGACTGCATTTTTTTTAATCCCTACAAAGAAACAGGCAAACACTTAAGCACATAAAACAGCCTTAGGACTTGTTCTCTGTGCATCTGTGAGACTGAGATGAATTCAACAAGATTCTGAATTAAAATACAGCAACTGGTATTTCTAATTCCATTTCTCCGTGGAAAGCATCTAGTAACAGCTAATAACTAAGTCATACTAATCAACTCAGTGACCAAACCTCTAAAGTATGTAATATAACATAGTTTCTGATTTTTTTTATATAATGGAACCTACATGTTGCAATCTTCTACTCCACAGTTGTAAAACTTTATAGTCTTCTCTTTTGTCTACTGAGATTTCAGGTGTTTAACCACCAACTTCCACCCAAAGTCTGAAGCAACAATAATGTTATCCATGTGCGCAGTAAATGAGCATTTCAGCTTGGCAGGCAGTGACAGCTTTTACTTATGCAGGCAGGCACAGTAGTCCAACTTCTGCCCTCAGCTGGTGTAACTTCACTGAGACATTCATGGTTGTCAACGGAATTACTTCTGATTTACTTCAGCATGACTGGAGAAAGAGCTTGGCCCAGTTTGTGTATGTTTATGGAGAGAAATCTAGAGGACAATGTCTGTTCTTGTTTAAAGTATAGCAGGAATTGCAGTGTTGGTGAAGAAAAGCATGAAAGCTGTGATTGCAGCCAGCTACATGGTTGCTATGGCACACCATCCTCAGGCTGTTCTTAAAATGCCTGGAAGTTTGGTACCTTGCCCACTGCCTGTGGGACTAAGGCATGTTAAAATATTTATCTTAAATGACTTTTCCAATTCAACTTTGACCCAGAGGCACCTCTGGAGAGACAGCAGTGGTGAAGGAGGGACAGTGTATAGGAATCTGAAACAATTAGAGCTGTTTCGTTCACTCCTAGCACACATCTGCCCATGCACAGCCTTATATTATGTTGAAGCCTGGGAAGTTTGGTAATAAAAATGCAGCAGTTCAATTAAATAAACTCTCCAGGCATAGGAATGTAACAAAACTAGGGAGTCACCTAAACTCATTACCAGTCCTGACTGGCCATAACATTGCCACAATGATAGTCATTACAAATAACTATAATTTATTTTCCATGTCTTATCTTGCAAGAATGGTCAAGGGACCCTTCTAGCAAGCACAGTCCCATTGCCCTGGGGAAATATAGTTCTCCTACCTTTCCTTTGTGTAGTAATAGAGAGCAGCCACAGAACTCACAGTGCCAATGTATTATTGCAGCCCCTTCTAGCACAGCTCCAGCCAAAGGCCTAACAGTGCTTCCAATAAAATACCTAGTTTAAGGGTTTTGGAACTTGATTATAAAAATTAGTTTGAGGCTGAAACTTTGTGTTTTAGCACTAGAGAATTGGGGGGGGGGGGGGGGGAATGGGGGGAAAGGGGAAGAATTAATAACTAAAAATAGAGTTTGAGAATTTCAAGGTAATATGGAGAGAAGGGAAACGGAGCTGAGCTGGAACTGCACATGTTAGATTCACTTCTGCAAAGCTCAGATTTCTGTTTTCTTCATTCAGTCCTTGCTAGGAAAGACTTGAACTCTAGAAAACAGCTGCTTTAAAGTCCGAGGAATTTGTACCTTGAAATCTTTAGATTTTCTGACCACTCTCCCAAGGTTAAAAGCTCCCCCATACTTCCTGATGTTATACCACTAAAAATAAAGTAAATTTATCTTTTCCCACCAGAAGTCTCCGAGTGTTTTGGGCAGAAGTTGACTTCATAATTCCTCTACATTACACTCACATGTTCTTACTAGTCACTGAAAATTTGCAACATGCAAAATGAAGGCATCCTAGCTTGAAAGGAGCATCTTACAACTCTTCCATATAGATGCACATACTCCAAAGTGGCTTTTCACAGTCTGATAGTGCCTGCTGGCTTCTTTGTCATCACTGAGGATCTGCCAAAGCCAGCAGCACACTACCACAACAGATCTAGGGAACCCCACCCTATTTCTTACTTAGCCACCCACATGACTGAGCTAATCTTGGGCAACTCAACATCCACCCATGGCTTTTCCTTCCTAAATAGTTATCAGGTGTCATCACTCTCATTTCATTCCTGAGTTGGGGCCAGGAGTCACCAAGCCTAGTGACAAAACAGAAATGCCTACTCCAAAGCAATAAGACAGGGTTGCCTCTTAACCCCAAATGTCAACAAGCGAGTCTGTGCTGCTAGTTATGTGGTTGGAAACAGCCTCTGTTGTTCTGAGCTCAGCCCAGGTATGCACATGAAGGAAGAAGAGACAGTCCATGAAGCATCTGCTGAGAAAATTTCTCTCCTGCTCCTAGCAGCCTACATACCAGAGGCATCCTGGACCCAGAAAGGCAGCTGCCCTATGAACATATGGGTTAAGTACAGGCTGAGGATAGCACATTTGTACAGTATAAATGAACTCTGTAAAATCAGGTTTCAGGTTGTTAGTGCAAACTGGTATAAGCTACCAGGTATGCAGTTATTTTGATGTTAAGGTAGTTTATTTCAAACTAATGGGAGCACAGTCCCGATCCAGAGGGAGAACAAGCTGGCATGTAAATGTAATACAAAAGGACATTTAAAATATACACTTGGTTTTCATCTGGAGGGTAATCACAGTCTAGTAGTAAGAAAAATTAGAAAGCACTGATAAAAAGGAAAGTAAAACCAAAAAGCCAGCACACACCACTAGTTTTCATTGTTTCTTGTGATCTCAATTTATCTAACTGCAAATCTAAAAGTCAGAGTCATCCTCACAACTGGCTCACTGTGCCCCCATAAAAATGTACTGTGCTCTAGGTACAGCACAGGCAATTAGCACCGAGATTCCCACAGAGAGGTTTGAATTCACTTCTGCCAGATCAGTTTCTCTCAGAATTTCCTGTCCAAAGACCTTCCAGTTCTCCTCAAACCAACAGTCTAACTGCAGCTCTTCCAGAGGAATAAAGATTTTAGGTAAACAGGTCTCATTCTGCTCCCAGTACATCAGATGATTCCACACTTTTTCATTCAATTTCTGTGTAGGCATGGGCAAGACCTGAAACCAAGCCCAGCCCTGTCCAAGGCAAGAAACAATGAGTTACTTCAAGTCCAGCACCAGGTGCTAGAGCTCAGGATCTATTTGTGCCTTCCACTAAGACCATCAGAAAACACCCTTGAGTTTTCTTCCCAGGCCAATTTTCCACCAAGTTCCTTAATCCAAGCATGGGCCAAGCTGGAAAGAGATCACAAAGGTGATCAGGAGGTGTTCAGGGACAGCCTAGCCCTTGCAGCTGAGGCCGTGCTGTAATCGGGCATCCTGGGGAGGAGCTCATCACATCAACAGGCAGCATGGAAGAGAAACAGTGTGCTTAAGTGTGGCAGATACTAAAAAAGACTTTACATTCAAAAATAAGGAAATTAAAACCTTTAGACTCAGCATGGGAGCTATTTCAGAAACATACATGTAATGATGGAGAGAAAGAAAGAAAAAAAAAAAAAAAAAGGTGTGCATGGGGGAAAGGAGACAGGAAAACATGGGGGAAAGCCATAAAATGGTTAAATAGGAAGATGGTGTTCAAGCCAAACAGGTGTCTTTCAAAAAATGAAAGCCCAAACTGAAGCCAATAGAAAGGGAACATGAGCAGGAACAAATAAAATGTCAGGGCATAAAAGTGATTATTAACAGTCAATAAAAGAAATAGCTAAAAATAACTAGACATTCTTTTAGCAAATCTACTGGTTTACTGGGATCAGAAGCATCATTTCATAGGAGACAGCAGAGAAGCTGCATGAATCAGGAAGAATTTAAGCGATGCCTACTGCAGCTGTAGCCCTGACCAGTTGTTAAGCTGAGAAGCTGTCAAAAGAGTGGTTAATGAAACAGGCAGACACACTGAAACACCTGGGTGCAGGCAGAGAGGAGCCTTGCTTATAAAACTTCTCTGGCACAAAAGGCTGGATTTCCCCCCTGTGGTTGTTAGTGTTGCCATAGTAGGTATGAGCAGGTTTATTGGTGTGAACTGGAAAAGTTTAAGTGATAACACAGGGTGAGATGATTCATATTAGCACTCTCTCAATAGCACTTCTATCCAGGAGAAAGTAATTGCCATCTGATACTGCTTTGGTGGTCCAGAAGCTCACAGGTCTTTCAAGAGTAAAGCACAGCGTCCATCAATGGACAATTCACTACCTCCTAAAACTCCACCAAAAAACTATCCAGGATAGCATTGTAAGTGCTATTTCTTAACACCACTCACCTTACTTCTTGCCTGCTTTTGATAACAAATACCTGATCTCAGCATCCAGTCAGGAAAAGAAAGCTGGTTAGAAGAGATCTTAAATTTTGGCTTTTCCTTATTCTCTGCATGAATCTGGCAACATTAGTTTATTGGTAAATTCATATGAATATGAGCTTGGGCACTGCATTGATTATATTGTGTAAGGCTTAATGTGTCTTCTGTATCCCCTAGATGGTCTGGAAATAAAATTATCACTTACCAACAGCAGTATGAATTAATAGATGAACAAAATTCTGCCAGGCATAGGCAGACAGGCATGCTCTGTGTGCATTGTCACTCCAATTTCAAATAAGTTGAAATGAAGAAAAGGTGAAATAGACACAGAACATTTGGTCTGCATATTTGAAAATAAGGATTCCTTCATAATAAGGTACTCATACTTGCAGCATTTGGATTGAGTTGTGGTGGCCACGAGGTGTGATTCAATTTGTTTTCAAACTCTGTTTTGCCAGACTGTAAATGCAGTCACTGCTACAGACCTCTGCAAAAATCAAAAGGTGGGGGTGGGTAAGCAGACATGAGGATAAAATACTCCCCTGGGATCTATGAATGCTGGGACTGGAACCAAAAAAAAATAAAAATAAAAGAAAGGGAGGGTGTGAAGAGAGAGAAAAACCTGCTCATTGAAACTATATAAATATTTAAGAGTAGGCAGCTTGTAACTACTATTTAGTTTCACTGAAACTGAAAGTCCAAAACATTGCTCTTCGTGGAAAGCACAATCAGACCCACATGCATTCAGCTCTGGAAAGGAGTTGAAGAGGGCTAAGCTGTGGGAACTTAGCTGTGGACCAACAGCTTTCCTTTTTAAATAATAATAAAGGTGTTTCAAACGTTTGAGTCCAGGCCAGGCATAAGAGAGTGCATGAGAAGGGTGCCGGGAGTTGCAGTAACCATGGCCAGCTTTAAGGTCATAGCTGAAATCAGAGTCAGCAGGAGCAAACTGTGTAGGATTTTGCCATTTGGCTCATTTGTCTGAGAAGAAGAGCCAAAAGAGAAATACATCACTCTGAGCTTTCTGAAGGATTTTACCGTAGGTTGAAGATTGATAACAACATTATATTTATCACAAAGATTTATTTATATATATATACATATGTATTATGTTCTGGTTTGGGTTTAGTAGGTGAGGTCTCTTTATATTCTTTGGACTTGTCTGTTACCTTAAGATACCACTTGGTACTGATTATAAACAGAAAGCATTGCCAAGAGGCAGACCACAGAGTTTTTGAAGCATCAGTGTTACTGAGAGCTTAGTTTTCCTATTTTCTGTCTGTGGCATGTGTTTATTGGCTTACACAGAATAAGTCAAATGTTTGGCATCACTTAAAAGCTGCTTGTATCTTGAAATAAGGGGATACTGCTTACTGACAATGTCTAATCACAAAAGCACGTTCTGATGCAGCATACCTGCTTGATGTGCAGGGCACATCACATAGAGTGTAAATCCAGCACTCAGGATGCAAATAGCCTTGAACTGACCACTCTGAGGAGTCAAACTACAGAGCCAGGTATGGGACCAAAGACAAAGCATGTCCTCACCTTTACTGCTGTCCTGTGTAGAGAGTACAGCTCAGCAGCAAATCCCACACAGCCTGCCTTCTGAAGTCGTTCATAAGCAATATGAGACAAATAGGTTTAGCTTGTGGTAGCAGTCCATTCTGAATCTATTTTGGCTTTTATTACATACAAAACTTCAGAATCAAATGAAAAAACACCAGAGGAACATTACATGTTGTACAGCCTTTGAGCTCAGAGTAATTCTGGTTGTTTATTCTGAGACAGAGCAATTGTACAATACATACATACATGTAAACTAGAAAGTTCCTGAGGCAGTGTGTGAGATTTTTATCATGTTGCTACTTTCAAAACACCTGTGCATCAAAAAAAATTTTAAAAAATCAGCTCATACTAATTGTTGAAGGAGTGGCTACAAATACTATGAGATGTTCTTGGAAGACAGGTCCCTCTGATTTGTTAAGTACTGGCCAAAATTAGCATCAGAGAAAAGAGAGCCAGAGGGGTGATGGAGAATTCATTGATGGATCACTCCAAATCATAATGCTCTATCATTGCAAATTCTCAGTTCAAGAAACACAAAACTGGCATTTCTGGTGCATCCAAACCCATTCTGCTGTTCCCAAGGTTGGCATTCTCAACAGAAATGGCTGCTACTCAAGATAGACGTGCTACTGAGGACAAAAATAACTGCCCCACACAGAAATTTCATGAAAAATGTTAACTGAATCCTGCTGATTTGTTGAACAACGCTGTGTTTTCATCAGCTAATCTAACTGTGCAAAGCCTTCTGTAGTAGAATCGGCCGGATCACAACAATGGCATTTCAAATGCACACAATGTGTTTATAGCTCTCATGAGACACGCTGTCCACTCCATTAAAAATAACAACCTTTGTAGTTATGCATGCCAAAGTATCAGTAGTTAAATCTCATGCTTCATGGTGTAAGATGATCACTAGAAATGTCAGGAAGAAATTATACCCCTAAGAGACAGCACAGCAAGATATGTTTGTTGCCTTTGAATCATCACATGTTGTCAATAACAGCGTATTTGTCTGTTAGATCATCAGTCCAACAATTTGTTATAGCAAATTCTATCATCTGGTGTTCAGCAAATCAGTCACTTCAAGACAAGCAAAGTATAAATCTGCTTCCACCATAATGTAACCAGCACTAAATTTTGAGATGGTGGGGAATGCAAGCCTGGCTCCAGCGCAAGTTTTGAAGACAGGAATTTACTTCTAGAACCAACTAAATCAAAACTTCAGATCTAAAAATACCCTCAAGATTTTGGACCTCAAGATTTGTCTCTGAAATTTGCTGCTTGAGGCCAATCTCTCATGATATACTCTTAAGTTTTCTGTAACTCTTTAAAACTGCCCAGGTTAAACTGAACACATGCAAAGGCAGCTGTGTTGGAAAAATTTGTATGGCTGGATTGAAAATTTGTCCCCTGCTTTTATGAGGATTTTTAGGGAAATTAAATGTAGCAGAACTGCCACTCCCAAAACAGACTAACACCACATAACAGCTGGAATTAGGCAGGGGGAGGATTGCTGACTCAGTGGTGTATTTCACACCTCGCATTAGCCTTGTATGCCACTGATAGGCTTTTGGTAACTACAGTAGAGTTGAGAAATAATCTGTAATTAATGAGATCCT
The DNA here is from genome assembly GCF_014839835.1 of Dryobates pubescens. Classification (NCBI taxonomy): domain Eukaryota; kingdom Metazoa; phylum Chordata; class Aves; order Piciformes; family Picidae; genus Dryobates; species Dryobates pubescens. The sequence continues at coordinate 31,312,287 of NC_071613.1, forward strand.
TCCCAACAGATAATTATAGCAACAACAAAGATGCATGATTTTTGACACTGTAATACGGATGTTAGTTTCTGGTGCAGTCTGTGCATTAACCCAACCATAAGTCTGGTGTTTTATATTCCTCAATATTTCTAGGAGAAGAAAATCAGAGCATTTGCTCTTTGGTAGGTCTATCCCCATGCTCTAGAAATTACCCTGACAAAACTGTCAGATTTCTTAACATTAAAATAGATCACTAATTCCTGCAAGTGACTTCAGAAGCAGCATTCTATTATCACCCTGGCACTTCTTGCTCACACTGGCTACTGTTCAAACTCACCTTGGCACCAGAGTCCTGGCCTGGTGGCAGCTTCACATCACCTGGCATCAGTAGCTTGGAAACAGTCATTTGAGATAAATGACCATTGTGCCAAACAGCATAAAACCTGACAGTAAAATGTTTTCCTTTCAAGAAATAAATCTGATGTTGTGAAGCTTTGTCACTGTCTCCTGCCAGTTCCCAAAAAGCTGTCTGTGCACAGTCTACTCACAGCCCAAAAACTCTCTGCACTCCAGAGAAAGGTACTCAAGTATCCAGGCATGGCATGTCCCCATGTAGCCACTCCATTCCTACAGATTCATGAGGTAGAAATGACCCGTGAAAAGGCTTCCAGCCCAGCACTTCCCTCCCGGCTCACTGCCAATAGACACCCAACTACTTGAACATCACACCTATCTCCATGCTCTGTGCTTAGCTCCTGTCACTCCATGCACCAGGTGAACCGCCTCTGAGCATTTCTAGTTTCCAGCCACATTTTGGGTTGTAGGTAAGAATGTCTCCTGCTAATGTGCACTAAGCTGCCCTGTCTGCAATTTTACATTATTTGGTGCAACTGAGAAAACAAAATCCACAGGTTTGGTGTCACGACAAAATGAGTAGACAGAACCCAGGCTATAACCCATGAAGGGACAAAAAGTCCAGAGAGATCCAAGAGGACTTGTCACTGCTGAAACAGATGTAGCAGCATTACGTTGATGTAGCTGAAAATGTAACTTTGCCCACCCCTGCCAAACCTGAGCCTGAAGCTTGGGCTGTATCCCTGTGCACCCACCCGTGCTGGCTTATGATCCTCACAGCTGCTGCTGGCTACCAGGGCTAGTGTCTGGCAAGGCTTATCTGTGCTGTGCAGAACTGCAGAGCCTTTCTGTCATCCCATCCATGCTGTCCAGAACTCACAATTCCATTGTTTATACAAAACATCTCTTGATTAATGGTAAGAAAAATAAAACCTCTAGTCTATATTGCTCTCCATATAAAATCATAAGTCTGTCAGGCTTGAGGTGCATCTGGCTGGGAAGGGAGAAACATACCCTGCAACCTCCTTTAAGTTTGAGGTCCCTCCACTATTCCACCTAAAACACTCAGCCAATTCAGAAAAGATGTCTAAAGTGTGGTCTCTGCAGCAAACCCCACCAGGATGTCAGAAAGCATGAAGAAGAAGGTGGAACGTGTTCATGCTGATCGGCAAATATTCAGTAGAATCGGGCTCTGGCACAAGTGCAGCTGGGACAGCCAATGAGGATCCCAGACAAGGCTTTGGTTTCCCTTGCTCTTAGGGGAACTGAGGAAATGGTTTCCTTGCTTAAGGAGGTGTATGAAATTCCTGGTTTATACATGAGATTCTAAGCACCTGGTGTACCCAAGTGTTGAAAGGCAGTGTTGCCATCTCTGCTTCGTGGGGGTTTCATATGACAATTGTACTTCCAGCCAAAAATCACACATCTACACTTAGTGTTCACACATACTGACCTGGCAGTTATATCTGTCTGGAGAAAATGAACAGCCGTCCTTACCTCACCATGCCCTCAGGGAAAGCTCTCTGTGGTCCTGCCACCATGGAAGGGGAGACCTGGCACAGCCCACCCACTCAGTCTTGCTCATCTTCTTCTTAAGTCCTATTTAAAGAGATCGTAAGTTAAAAGTTCTGAGAGAAATTCACATTTTCTAATTGCATCCTATTAGAATAGAATAGAATAGAATAGAATAGAATAGAATAGAATAGAATAGAATAGAATAGAATAGAATAGAATAGAATAAACCCAGGTGGAAAAGACCTTTGAGATCATTAAGCCCAATCTATCATTCAACACTATCTAATCAACTAAACCAAGGCACCAACTGCCCCATCCAGTCTCTTCTTAAGCACTTCCAGTGACCCCACCAACTCCCTGGGCAGCCCATTCCAATGGCACATCACTCTTCCTGTGAAGAACTTCTTCCTAACATCCAGCCTGAACCTCCCCTGGCACAGCTTGAGACTTGTTCTGTTGCTGGTTGCTTGGGAGAAGAGACCAAGCCCCACCTGGCTACAACCTCCCTTCAGGTAGTTGTAGACAGCAATAAGGTCTCCCCTGAGCCTCCTCTTCTCCAGGCTAAGCAACCCCAGCTCCCTCAGCCTCTCCTCATAGGGCTTGTGCTTGAGACTCCTCACCAGCTTCGTTGCCCTTCTCTGGACACATTCCAGCAACTCAACATCTTTCCTAAGCTGAGGGTCCCAGAACTGGACACAGGACTCCAGGTGTGGCTTAACCAGTGCTGAGTACAGGGGCACAACGACCTCCCTGCGCCTGCTGGCCACACTATTTCTGATGCAGGCCAGGATGCCATTGGCGTTCTCGGCCACCTGGGCACACTGCTGGCTCATGTTCAGCCTACTGTCAACCAGTACCCCCAGGTCCCTTTCTGCCTGGCCACTCTCCAGCCACTCTGACCCCAGCCTGTAGCACTGCATGGGGTTGTCGTGGCCGATGTGTAGAACCCAGCACTTGGATGTGTTAAATCTCATGCCATTGGACTCTGCCCCTCTTACAGGCTGACAGGTCTGTAATTCCCTGGCTGCTCCTTTCAGCTCTTCTTGTGGATGGGCACCATGTTGGCCAGCTTCCAGTCACCTGGGACCTCTCCAGTGAGCCAGGACTGTTGAAAAATGATGAAGAGTGACTTGGCCAGCTCATCTGCCAGCTCTCTGAGTACCCTAGGATGGATCCCATCTGGTCCCATGGACTTCTGGGGATCCAAGTGGCTAAGGAGGTCTCTAACTACTTCCTCCTGGATCACAGGGGCACTATACTGCTTCCTGACTCCATCTGCCAGCTCAGGAGGCCAGTTGTCTGGAAGACCCCCTATCTTGCTACTAAAACTTGAGGCAAAGAAGGTGTTAAGTACCTCTGCCTTTTCCTCATCTTTTGTTACAATATTTCCCCTCCAAGTCCACCAAGGAGTGGAGGTTGTCCTTTCCTTGCCTCTTGCTATTAATATATTTGTAAAAGCGTTTTTGTTGTCCTTCACAGCAGAGGCCAGTCTAAGCTCTAAATGGGCTTTTGCCTCTCTAATTTTTTTCCTACATGACCTAGCAACATCCTTAAACATTTCATAGGTAACCTCTCCTTCCCTCCAAAGATGATCCAACCTTTTTTTCCTTTAATTCACCCAGAAGTTCACTGCCCATCCAGGCTGGCCATCTGCCCCGGCAGCTCATCTTCCGGCACATTGGCACAGCCTGTTCATCTGCCTTCAAGATTTCTTTCTTGAAGTAGGTCCAGCCCTCCTGGACCCCTTTTTTTTTAAGGGCTGTTTCCCAAGGTACCTTCTGAGTTAGTTCCTTGAGTAACCTGAAGTCTGCCCTCCAGAAGTCCAGAGTGGAGGTTTTGTTGCTGCCCCTCTTAGCTTGACTGCATATTGAAAACTCAATTATCTCATGGTCACTGGACCCCAGACAGCCTCCAACCACCACATCTCCCACCACTCTATTGGTAAAAAGAAGGTCAAGCAAAGCCTTACCCCTGGTAGGCTCACACAACAGCTGTGATAAGAAGCTTTCCTCCATACACTCTAAGAACCTTCTAGACTGCCTCCTCTCTGCTGTGTTAAGTTCCCAGCAGATATCAGGCAGGTTAAAGTCACCCATAAGAACAAGGTCTGGTGATCTTGAGACAGCCAGTAGCTACCAATAGAATAATTCATTAACTTCTTCATCCTGGTTGAGTCATCTATAACAGACTCCAACCAGGATGTCAGCCTTGTTGGTCATCCCTCTAATTCTCACCTACAGGCACTCAACCTGATCATCCTTGATCTCTAGTTCCATGGTGGCTAGTGCCTCCCTGACGTACAGGGCCACCCCTCCACCCCTTCTACCTCTCCTGTCTCTCCTGAAGAGCCTGTAGCCATCAATTACAGTGCTCCAGTCACGTGAGTCATCCCACCATGTTTCTGTGATGGCAACTACATCATAACTTTCCTGCTGTAACAAGGCTTCCATCTCCTCTTGTTTGTTACCTATACTGTGTGCATTAGGGTACATGCACTTCAGCTGGGCTGCTGGTTTCACCCAATTCCAGCTTACCACCCTCAGACTCCTGTCTGGAGGGACTGGTTTCAGCCCCTTTCCCCTTCAAATCTAGTTTAAAGCCCTGTCAATGAGACTTGCCAACTCCCTTTCTAGAACCCTTTTCCCTCTGTGGGATAGGCTGTTCTCATGTGCTAGGATTTTTCTCCCCCTCTGGGATGTACTCCATCTGTTGCTAGCAGAGCTGGTGCCACAGAAAGTTCCCCAAGATTGAAAAACCCAAAATTCTGTTGGTGGCACCAGCCTCTGAGCCACTTGTTAATTGCAGCTGCTGTCCTGTTCCTTTCAGTATTCCTTCCTGCACCTAATGCAGATGTTCTCTCCATTGCCCTCCATTTCAGGTGCCAGGCTCCAGCACTCTCTGCAGCCAGTTGCCTGGGCACCTGCCTAATTAAGTTCTACCTCAGTCTGGGTCGACACAGATCTTTTGAAAACAGCTTTGTGGCGAGTTACCACCATCCCTACCCCTGGCCACTGACCAACTGGAGAACAATTCAGGAATGAGCCCGCGTGACTCAGCACCTCCCTCCCACTGGTGAAAACACTGCCGCTGCGCTGCGCCGGCCTCTCGGGAGAGAAAAGCTGGCTCAGGGGAATGAGGGAAACCTTGCTACTATATTTTGTCCAAGCTACCACAGAGGCTTCTGTACTCTGTCGGCTGACCCGGCCACATGCCGCTAGCTGCAATTGAGCGGGAAGTCTCTCTTGCCAAATGGCAGCCGCGCAGCTCAGCTCTCTGGCATTTAAATTTGCCGCAGTTGACGTCACCCTCTCGAACAGGCAGGTGAGGAGACGACCCTGCCAGTCCTCACTGCCTGCCGAGGTGCTCCCGCCCCAAAAAGAAACTAAAATGGAGTGCCTCTCAGCTCACGCACGCCAGTCCCGAGCAACTCTCTTGCCAAATGGCAATTACTTGTGAGGTGTGAACTGCAGCACTGTACTTGTGACAGCACAGCAAACTAAGACTTGTCCTAGTGGAGAGGGTGAAGTGAAAAGTGAAGTACGCCCAGGGAGGCATGGCCAGGAGAGCTTCATGTAGGGAAGAGTGCAGGACCCGGGAGGGAAAGCTCGGTGCTTCATCATTATTCTCACTTTTATTGGGCACATTTTTTCTTTTTGCGGAGGCTAAACTGAAATAACAGTTTCTGTGGCATCCTCAAAAGGACACTTCTCCCAGAAAAGGGACTTGCATGCCCAAAAACAACTCTGTTCCCCCGCCCCGATAAATCAGGGGGCTCTAATAAAAGATATTACCTCTTTCTGCATTTTTTATCTCAGTTGTAAATAAGACATTGGGCCAGATTCTCAGATGGCATAAATTTTGGGTCGCTGAATTACAGTCTGGTGGATCTGCACCAATCTGGCCTGTTGTCTGTAATGGAGATTAATAGAGAGATGGGAGGCTAAACCAGGTATCTGTAGCTAAACCACAATTTCAGATACTTTCCTGCCAGCAGCTCGTGCCTGAGGCCATAGATCTCAGAACAATACAGATCAGAACAAAGTGTGAACATATGAAGAGCCCAAACATGTTAATTATTGAGCAAACCCTTATGATGAACAGAAGCAGAAATCTAAGAAGGAAAAAAGAACCAGTAAAATATATTGGTGTTAACATATTCAAACACACAACAAAGTTAGGACCAGAATGATTAGCTCATTCCCTGGTGAAACACATTGTCAGCTGTATTCCTGCACAGCAGAAATCCCACTGAACTCCTCAGTCTGGCAGAATGGAAGCAAAAGCCAGTGAAAGCAATGGGACAGAAGTAAAGCCAAACAGCAAACAAGAAGTAGCTGTAGCACAAGGAGTATGAAATAAAGGCCCAAAGTAAAGGCCCAAACCCTAACATACTCCAGGACAGGATTGCTCTGCCAGGGCCCATTAACGCTTCATTACTGTAACCCAGCACCCACAGAAATAATTACATTTTCATATAAAACAACACAAACCCCAAGCTAAGCTCAACAAATCACCAAGAGATAAATCAGAGTTGCTAACCAAAGTCAGACTTGCAATTTTGGGGTGGTTTTTTTGTTGTTGTTGGGGGCTTTTGGGGGTGTGTGTGGGGTGTTTTGTTTTGTTTAGGTTTTAGGGATGTAATATGAAGGAAGGAAGGCACCCTGAAATTTTGGAAGGGTCAGTATGGAAAAACTGATGGATGGCCTCTGTTTCAGAGGCAATCATTAGCCTAGTTTCTCAGCTTGGACTTCTGCTTTCTTAAGGGAAGGGCAATTTACCTTGAGAAGAAATCTCTTCTTGGGTGCTGTGCACCTTGTTGGCAGTTGGATCACAACATGGGGAGAGTCTAGGAGAACAAATCTGTGAATCCAAAGGACTCATCTATACCCCTGCCACTTGGGATAGAGAGAGGGAGGCAACCCAACAGGCTACTTCTTTTCAGCTGAAGTTTTTTTCCAGGCGTTTTCTATCACCATCCTCTCAGATGTTGCAGCCTTGCATCTCATAATTGTACCTCTAATTTGTGCCTAGGCCAGGGGTGATTAAGAGATATCCCTGAACTGTAGTGTTTATACATTTGTGCTAAGACTACAAATGTCTTAGAGTTTGTGAACTTTAGAGCAGCACCTTTGTCTCAGTCCATGAGAGAGATAAAGATAACTGTCAAAAGGTAAGCCAGTGAACTCATGTTTATAGCAAACTGCCCTGCGCAGGCTGAATTCACATCAGAGTTTGTGGCAAACAGTTCATTACTCATGGCTGGGCTAGGGGCCCACCAAACATTTGAGGAGTTGTTGGCTGTTAGTAAGGCCATTAAAAATGAACAGCAGTAATAAATATTCCTGCTGTTGTGCCTCCAGAAAGCTCAAAGGTTAAATGAACTGGGAAACTTCCTTCTCTGACCAGATACAGTAAAACAACTGATAGAAGAAGCTTTGCCAGCCCCAGTTGATACTTTTCTGGAATGCACAGACATAAGTAGTGATCAGATTGCTTAGCTTTTCCTATGAGAGATGATTGGTGTATAGTATACAAGCAATGGGTCAGTGCAGATTAGGTCTTTGAAAGGCATTTAATTAAAAAAAAAAAAAAAAAAAAAAAGCAGCAGCTTGCTAATTGTGATTACAACTGTTCTGTCAATCTTAAATACCTTAAACTAATTTCAGAAAATAAATGATGGCATCAGATTGATCTTTGGCTGCTGTGCGGTGGCGAAAGCAAATGCTTTTTAAGAATAGAGATGTCCAGCGGCTCTAAGGAAATACTCCATGTTTTCTCTTAGCATTCAAACCTGCACCACATGGCCTTAAAGTGAGAGTTAACTTTCTCTGCAGTCATAAGCTGGTCTTTGATCTAGAGTTAAATGAAGATTTACTGTATTTTCAGATTTCTTTTGGCCATTGCTGGAGAAGACAGAGCAGACGGAGATTTCCTTGCCCAACATGGCTGGTTGGAGACAGTGAGAGCTTTATTGGTCAATGAGTGCTCAGCACAAGTGCTAGAAAGTGGGGTTACTCGCTCTGACAGTGAGCATGTAGACAGCTTTTCCTGTATTTCTGACTGACAAAAAGGTTGGAATCTTTCTGAAAGCAGCTTAGGAAAGAAACAGACCAAACTGTACCATCATGTAAAGGGCATGTCTGGAAAAAGGTCCAACAACATTCCCTTTATTCCAGGGTGGCCAATTAGAAAATAATGATACATGCATGTGAAGGAGAGGAGGGATCAAGAGGCTCATATGAATGCCCATTATAGTGATTTATAGACCTGACACACGGCCCTCCAGGCAGGCCTCTGCTCCAGTCACTGCTTACTGCATCGATCTGACATATGCCAATGTATCTTCTTGTGCTTCTGGTTTACATCTTTCATTTCTTTTGGGACAGGAGAAGGGCTGACTGACTTTTTTTAAGGGAAGGGAAGAGTTAACTAATTTAAAAATTTGGGGTTTTTTAAGATCATAACCATTGCCACTCTTTTCACAAGAGAGTTTTATCACCTGACAGAGCCACACCTTTAATTCATGCTGAGCTCTGATCAGCACTTTTCTTTGAAAGCAGTGATTTTGCATAGCAGTTCATCTTGATTATATTTATGGCTGCATAGATATTTGCTCTGTATTCACTGGGGCTGAGCTGGCAGCTGCTCTATAGATGAAACTTGGGTGTTTTCATTGTGGAGCTGTCCACACAACAAATTTTGATTCCAATGTTTCCTAATGTTAGAGCTTGTTTGAGCAGGGGATGCAAATCACAGCAGAAGTACAGCCCTATGCCAAATGTAATTCCCATCTAAGAAGCCAAACCCAATTGTTTCTGGCATGCAGCATAGACTTTGTCAGTACTGTGGTATGTAGAGGACTTGCTCATGTGCCCCAATTTTCCTTAGCATTTTTACTTCCTGAGCAAACACTTAAAGCACTTGAATGTTTAGATGTACCCATACTCAGCCTTGCATTCAGCTCCATTCAGCTGGGTAAACATACTTAACTTGGCAAGTGCTCTTTTTGGGGAACAAAACCTTATTCTAACAACCACTGAAACATCGTATGTATCTTCAAAAAAACAGTAACTGCATAGACTGAAATAGCATAATTTCAAGTTTGGTGCATTCCTACACTGCATATTCTGATTCAAAATCTTATTCAATATGCATTTGTATAATTTTTCTTCAATTATGTTAAGGGGCTTGCCAAATCTATTACAAAACTTTCTTGGTCTTAGAAGAGAAAGAAGCACATATTGCACCACACATTAGTACATTGAAATTGGATTTGTCAAGCTTCAAGTTGGGATAACTGTGTTTCCTTATTTGGCTTCTTTTTTTTTCCCCATATGCAAAGTGATTGGTATGAACACTGGCATCTGTCTTTGCTTTTAGTCTGTTTAAACCTTTATTTGCAGTCATGTAAGGTAGGTAAATATTTTTGTCATGAACCTATAAAACATCATTAGTGGTTTTTTTTTATGTCAGGCTGGGTAAGTGTCTCACAGTACCTCTACATCTACATGACGATTATTTATTTTGATTTAGACTAAACTAAAACAAAGACCTGGGTCTCTCTGACAGTCTTTAAAATATACACTAATAAAGTTGAATTAACATGCTCCCTCAGTGATTTCCAGATGGTGATACACTGGTAACAGCAGAGAAACCAGAAGAGCTTTACCCACCCTGTTCTGCTTCACTATTGCAGCAGACACATCCTTTGCATCTCTCCCATCCCAAAAAGGACCAGAGAGCAACAGCAACAGAGCAGGCAAGAATGGGATCTTCTTGTCAAAATAATAACCTTGTTTATTCCCAAATATGAGAGGGGAACATCATCTTTGCAGGCTGGTGCCCAACAGTGCAGCTTTTGAGAAACAGTAGTTCCAGAATAGATAATTTAGATAATATATCTATGTGGAGAGATGCTATGGCTAGTAAACTGGAGAATGAATTAGCAATACAGTGACTGTGCTACTGAAACTAATAGATATTATTTCTCCATGTAGACTACCTTGATGTCAATTAAGCTAATTAAGCAGCTTACCCCAAATTTGAGGAGAGAAGGGTCTACCTTGGAACATCAGAAGCACAAGTGTGCCATAGTTTCATTTTCCAACTGATAAATCTTGAGTGCTGCAGAGCAGACAGCTTAGACTCAGGACTTTTGATTATAAATCTCATCTTTTGTCTAGCTGAAATAACCTAAATCATTCCCTTCCTGCTTTACAAGCTGTGCAAAACAGACAAATCATTTTCTTTTAATTGATCAAATGCCAGGAGAAACAACAATGGAGGAAAATGTCCTGCTTAAAAAAAAATCTGCACAACTTCGACCATGTAGACCAGTTAATGCCCCTGTCATCCAAAAAAGCAAGCTGCCACCAGAAGCACACAACTGTTTAGGCTAATGTAAGCTGCACAAGAAACTCAAAAGAAGAATGCACCATTATATCCACATTGAGCAAATCTATTCTGGTACCTTAAAACATTGCCCCTGCAGATTTGCTAGCAAACACGTCCTAGATATAGGACAATTTCTAGTAGCAAAGAGGTGAAAAGCTGAACTTTGTGCTTGAAAGCAACTCAGTACCCTATGAAAAAGGTGACCAACCTTGCCAGCCACCTGTAGATGGCACTGCTATAAATGCCATTTTATGCTTCCGACTATAAGATGTAGCCTCGATCCATTACAATTAGTGTCTTCAAAGACAATGGTAATTGAAGGGGCTTGGTAGTTATAAGACTGAGACTGCAGTTCTGCAGACAAATGGGATGAAGAGAGAGAATAAGCAAACTGCAGGAATATGTTTTCTAAGGTACTTTTCCTGTGCTTTATTTCAGTGATTATTCTTTTGCATCCATGGCAAACACAATATCCCTTTTGGGTACCAGATGTACCTCACCCACTTACATGCCTGCTCCTCCTTGTCTTCCAGCCTTCCTCACAGAGCACACTGGAAAATGCTCTCTCACAAGAATTACAGTTTCTTCAAGCAAAGACAAATCATTCAGAGGAAACCAGAAAGGAAACAAGGGCTCTCACTCACTCCAGCAGATCCTGAAACAAGAGCGAAGAGCCTCTGTTTTGCCTTCAGTGAGGTGATATACATCGATGGTGTCAACAGGTAGTGCAGTCCAAGTGCTTCACTCCTGCTACCATTGGCAGTTTAACTACAAAGAAATAATGATCTATATATTGAATCCCTTAAATAATAATAATGAATAGTTAAATAGCTGCAACACCTGCAGAGAACATCCTTGCCCATGTGGTCATCCCTTGTCCCTCCTGACCCTGCACCATGTGCAGAACAGTGGGAGGAGAGCCTTAAGGGCTGTGTAGCACAGACAGCCGCCTCCTCATGCCCCAGGAACTGCAGGATACTCCATGGTTGGGCAGAGATCCAAGGCTTCTCCCGCTGTGGTGAAATAAGGAGACCTCTGGGCAGTCCTATGTTGTCATGGTGCCAGATGGTGGTGAACATAGGGGCTGTAATAAGTTCTTTGCAGTTCCCTTCCAACACTTCTTTCTCCATAGTATCCCAAAAGCAAAGGGCATCAAACACACAAGCCACTGCCACAGCTAGAAAAACTCAGGTACGCAACTTAAGTAACATAACTCAGTTGTACCAATAAAATTGAGAACAGAGAAATTACATAAAATAGTGTACATTGTTTTAAATTGCCTTTAAAAAAAAATATATATATATATTCCCTTTTATTGCCTCATTCTTTAAAATAAACCCATGACCTGATCTACTATAATAAAAGTTTAATTTCACATCTTGGTTTCAGTTCTATACTCTCAATTTATTCTATGGCCAGGCTTCCGCCAGGAAAAGAGCTAGAGCAGCTGGGGAGTTTTACAGGCAGGTTATACCCAAGTCACTGCAGCACAGTGCTCAAGAGCCAGTGCAATTGTAGCTTCCATTGTATAGGACTATTTTAATTTTTTTCTTATGTGTTGTAAAAAAAGCAGCAAAGATTGAAATAAACTCATCCTTCACATCCAGAAACATTAAGTGTATGTGTTGACATTTCACAGTTACATGTTTCAAAGTTGACAGAAATGGCCAAACCAAGAGGACATACTGCACAAGTGACCTGCAGTGGCATCACAGAAGAATCCTGTTTTCAGAAGCCTTTGCATACCAACCAAAATCTGGATTGTACTTATTTTTACTTATTTATTCTAGAAATCTCCACATGATTTCAGAATGCAAAGGATAAAAACAATTACTGTCCTTGCTCTGCAGCTGAGTGGTTGCTAACCTCAAGTTCATTCATCAAAGAAAAAAAAAAGAAAATTGATCCCTTAGCAAAGTCAGGTTGGACACATGCAGGTTGGCTGCTTATAAACAAGGGAAGAACATTATTTGCAAAATGGTTATAAGCAACTTGCATAACTGCACAGAAACTAAACAGCCTCTTTAAATCACTAGGGACTTGCAGGTCTGACATTCAAACCCCGCCTCAACACATCTGAAGCATAAGCAAAAGCCAGAAGGTACCCACAGATACACCTTGAAGCCAGACTCCACACAGCTATACTCAGGTTTTCTCATTTCCACAGGGAAGACAAAGGGGAGAAGAAATACATTGAATGCAGTGCAGAAAGGGCTGACTACTGCCTTTCAAGTGGACAGCCCTCAAACAACAATTTCTAACTTCTTTCTTCTTTACTTAAATACTCCTTTCTCCAGAGGCAAGAGCTTTTCCTCTGTGGCTGCAAGGACAGGCAAGGTATGTGTCCATGCATGGTGGCCAAGGCAGGTGAGATTTCCTCAGGCAGGGTTGGAAATCATGTCAAGGACAAAGCTACCTCTCTTGGGCCAGAGCAAGAAAAGTCGGAATAAGATGGCAAGCATTTGGAGAAGCAAAGAGTGAAAATAGTCCTTGTGAGGCGGCTAAGCTTTTCAAGTGTTAAACACCCACACAGTCCAGTCTAGCAGGAGATCAGCAGACCTTTACTGTTCAGATGTGTGACTCCCCAGTCATCTTCCCAGGAAGTCATCAAATACAATAATTTTGCTTCTGAAGAGTTTATTTACAAGTAAACCTTGTAGTTTAGATTCAAGAATCTACGTGTGGGCAGGAAACACAGGGCTCTGCATGCAGAAGCTTATGGATGCAAACACAATGACAGTGTTAGTCCCTCCATCCATAAACCCACTCAGCTCACTGTTACAGCATTTTGGATTTACCTTCAGTGCCAAGTTGTGCTTTGGCTGCTGTGGGTCATGCTGGTTGCTATAGTGTCTTTGCACTCATGTAAGCCCTTACAAAAGCATCACATGACAAAGTTCCCTGCCCTACCACTCACAGCTGTTTTAACTTTGCTCAGTGCTAACTGGTCTGCAGGTGTAAGATATCAGCATGTACTCTTAAAACAAACAAAACTAAAGCAACACTTTTGCTCTTCTACTATTCTTTTGAAGGAGTGGATAATAACCAGCCTATCCTTGCTGCAGTATCAAAAAAGATAATTTTGGGCTAAGAATGGTAAATCATGCTGTGATAGAGATTGGATGAAGGACCCATAGCACTGTGGCATGACTAAGTAGGCCAGCCCACAAACATTCAGCTGTAAACAGCTGAAGGCTGACTACTCAAGCCCAGATACATAAGGGAGTCTTACAGGAGCTACTGAAAAAGAACAGGAAATAATGTTTTGTTTTATTCATGTCCACAGAGCAGTGCACAGCTCTACAAAGAGATAATGATTTCCTCTCATCAGCTTTAAAAAAAAGTACTAAATTGTAACCAAGGCAGATTTGTTACCATCCTAAAGTTATTGTTTCACTATAGCAACCAGGTCCCTTCTGTCTGGCTGTGGCTGCCAGATGTTCATTTCAGTGTAATTTAGCTGCACACATAAGACACTGGCTTGCACTGCCCTTGCTCTGTTTTCCCCGTTAGCAATTCTCTTTGCTTCCTGGTCGCTATTTCATTGGTAGTAAGTCATGCAACTGACAGCTGAAGTTGTACAAAGAAGTTTTTATTAAGCCTGCTGATGGACTGTGCTGCCTGCAGATGGACAGCCTCTCTTGTTGCAGGTTGTAATGCTGACTTATAGCACTGCACAGGAGTAAAAGCCTTCTCAAAAGCCCTCCTTCCATGCCTCCTGGGCATCAGTCACTTATCTCCTCCATCTAGAACAGCAATCCCTGCTTCCTCAACCACACACTGGGTAACAATGTGGAAGGATTTGCAAAACTAGAGAAACTCTTCATCAGAATGGCCAGGACCTTATTAAAATGCAGGGACCCAGATTATTGCCGTCTTCAAACTCTTTTTTTTTTCCTTCACTCCCTGACACCTCACATCTTGTTGCTCCCTGCACACTTCATAATGCTATAAAGAGAGCTCATCTTCAGGAGAAGGCTACCAACTACAATCCATTTGAGGCATGTAAAGTACAAACTCAGCTCCAATACCATCTCAGGAAAGCCAGCAGCTTCTATCCTTCCTGTTCCACTACTAGAATAAGCTGGCCTGTAAAGCTGAGCACAACTGAGAGCTTGGGCAAAACACGGTTGAAGGAACAACAGAGAAAGACAAAACCTTCATCTATTAAGAAAATCCTAATAAAAAAAACAAACCCTGAGTGGAAGACCAGTGTTGCCCTATACTTCAAAGTACTTAAAAGCTGCTCTATCTTGTGGCTAACCCACTCATTTGAGCATTTTAAGGGTCCAAGAAAAAACACAAGACAGAGCACACTGACCATCTGAAGTGGATGTACATCAGCATGTCAATTCTCTGGTGTTAACAAGGGTTAAGCTGACATTTCAGCTTCTTTCTCACCTGCCCAAATTAGGGTTGGTATTTTCCATAAAAACCTAAAAGAATATATTGAGACTTCTGTCTTATTTGAGCTGTCCACAAAACCCAAAAGGTAAGCTTTGGTGGGGACAAAAGGAGAACAAGCAGCAAAACAAGCAGCAGAATGGCATTTGGTCTCTTTTCCTAGCAAATTAGGCTAAACCCAGAATTCTGTCCTGAGCAAGTGAAGGAACAAACTTCAAATGTGCCTGGGACTATGCTCTAAACCCACTGTGTGGTCTGCATCATACTAAAGTCTTGTAAACCTGAGATTTTCATGAAGCATTTGGCTCACCCACCCACCTTCCTTACACATGCTTTCTAATATTAGCCAGATTTACTTTCCTTAATGATCAGCTTTCATGGCCTCATCTCTACACATATTTACCCAGCTGCTATGTATTTGCTAGGTGAGCATATGTGTCACTTCATGTTTCAGAAGAGCTTTTAACTCTCGCCTCTGGGCAGCCAGGATTTCCTGCTCTGCAGCAGCAGGAACAGAGCAAGACAGGAAACAAAACGCTGCCGGCTGCTGCCACAGGCTGGGAGGGAGAAAGGTCAGTGGCTGTGTTAGTACCTTCTCATTACTCCCACGTTCTCAGGCTTATGTCTAGTCAAGATTGCATTTATCAATGCCACTATCAACAACCAATTTATTTGTAACTGAATTTATCAAATTGCCCTTTTATGCTTTAAGTATCTGCTGAACTTTGAGTACAGATCAGTGCCATTCACTGTCTTCAAGCTGCTTTGAACATTGTGTTGCTGAGCTAGCACTGACTGATGTGATAGCAACACCAGATATCCACATGCTGATTGGAACCAAGCCAAGCCCTTACAGCAACCTGCAACGGGAGTAGCCTTATCAAGGCCCTGTCTTGAGGCTATCCACTTTATGTATTACTATGTAAAAGCTTAGGAAGTCAGCCACACTAGGACAAACTGTGTGATATCCAGCTGCAAAATCTTGACAATCATTTGACATTCTTCTTCATTAGAAAATGCACTTTAATTTTTAAAATGTGATTTAAAAACAAAAACATTTATCATTTCTTAATGTGATCTGAAATTCTAGATGCATCAGCTTAAACCTTACATGATTATAATCACATCATAGGGTTTAGTCCATCTTCCTTTTGCATACACACAACTTCACTGATGTGATCAACACTTCTGGTTTATCCTTTAGAAGGTTGCTACGATACTTTATAGTACAATCAATTTAACAGCTTTTATGTTATATACTACCATGAAGGTAGGAAATAGGCTAAATGCTACTCCAATAGGACTGTTATACTGGAATTTCTGAACAACTGATTGAAATATATTAAGCTTTATTCTGAATGAAACCAAAACATTCATAAAGTTTCCCATAAAAACTTATTTTTTTTTTCTGGTTCCCTCCCTCCACCCCACTCCCCCAAAGTGTAAAACCAAATTCATAAATGAAACATTTCACAGCATTTCAATAAAGGTACACATTATTGCAACTTCTATTGGTAAATATTGCAAGTAACAATAACCTTTAAAATATTATAACCTACGTATTCTTGAAACTGAGTGCTTAATTCCCAACTGACAGCAGAAGCGTTTTTAAGAGTATGGCAAACATTTCTGAAACATATCTTTAACCACCTCTGCTCTCGAGCACCCATGCAGACCTTAAAGCTGAACATGAACAGAGCAACCACCTGCCAATTCTGGCCTCCATAAAGAGCCTAGGGAAACACACCAATTTATGTTAAAGATAATGCAGAATTCAGAGTCAGTGCTGGGACTACAAAACTATAAACAGTGAGGCTATAGTATTTACACAGCTGCAAGTTCAGATCTGACTTTTTATAAAACTTATTTAAAAAAAACAAACACACACTACTGGGATCTGGCTATCATCCTGAGACAAGTATATCATCATTTAACATCTCCCTCAAATTAAGACTACCTAGATCTAAGTAAAAAAAACTGCATTTTTTTTTAATGCGTTAATAGATGGCAAAAAATAAAATGCTTGTCTGTCAGGCAGTTTTCTCCTTCCTGTGAAAAAGCACTCCAAAAAATGTGGATCACATTGAGAAACATATATAGTTCCATAAATTGAACTTTGTCTCCTATGCCCTGCACACTATGAGCATCAAAGGAACTGCATTAACACAAGACAATCCAATAGCTCTTTCAAGTGAGATGTGATTTTAGCATAGAGCATAAAGGCTTTATAGCAGCGATGCAGGTAACCAGGAAACCTCTTCTGCTCACACGTGGTGCATGTGTGCATGCAGAACTTTCAAGTGGATTCCAGGACCTGTAACAAGGAAGTTTTAAATTAGGCACACACACAACAGTAGGAAATTATGTACCTGTTGCAATAGCTTAATAGAAGAGGTCTTTGAAATACAGGGAAGGTAAAGCAAGACAAGATATGGCCCTGTATTATAGGGAGAACTTTCTAAGAGCAGTTGAACATGGTACCCTTGCTGCCCAAACACAGAATACTGAGGTGAATAAATTTCTGAACTGAGCAATTCAGCTCGTTTTGCCCTTCCTTCACTGAAATTCCCCCATTTCCCTATCACGCTTTATGCGGCACACAAAAGCAGAGCTTCCATTAGCATACATTTCTCAGAGAGAAATGCAAAGCCTTCCTCCTAGTTTTCCTCAGGTAAGAGTTCATTGTCAAATTAAAATGAACCAAAGGTGCCCTACGTTTAGGTACAGTACAAAACCACATAATTGTTTAGGCCCATTTTCTTTTTATTAATAATATAAGGTTCTATAATCTCTTAACATTACAACTGAAATTTTACAGTTAATCTCACACTAAAATGACAAACACTGTTTGGCTTTATTTGCAGAAAGTTAAATTACAACCTTGATAAACGTACACTTCCAAGATTGAGAAGCAATTTGTATTTTCTGGGTTTCAGTGTGAACGCATCCCTGCCTTTGAAATCAGTTTCAGTTAATTAACATTGCTACAGAAGAACTATTTGTCCTGGTCTCTGTTCAAAGCTGTAAGGCAAAGATGACATCTCTAACTCAACCAACATACTGTAAGTCAAGAAGAGACATAGCTGTCTTTGTAAGATTTAGGTCCCAAATCAATTTCTAAGATTTTCTTCTTGCCCCTCAAAACTTGTATAAAAGTGTCTCTAATGTAAATACATTTTGCAGTCAAGCTATAGTCACTCCACATCCTTTCCTCCTTCAAAGAAAGCAGAAGCTGTGAAATTGGAAGTCATGACAAGCCTAATTAAAACTGCTTGTAACTGGCAAAATAGTCAAACAAGTGAAAACATAATGTGTTATGCTGAGATTCTCCATCTCTGAACAGGCTGCAGCTACAGGAAGTGAGGTCTTTACAACAAAAGCAGAGAATGCAGAAGGAAGAGTGGTGGAAGACTTACGTATCGGAGAAGGGAAGATTTCTTTGAACTGGGTAGTAATCTGTATGTACCTAGGCCTCCTGTACTTGCATTACCCTTTTCTCTGTTTTCATTAGAAGTTTAAATGCGATATTAAAGACAGTCAGTAATACAGGCACTTCAGCTGCAGTTTCACTAAGCTCTGACCAATTCATAAGACTGAAAAAAATATTTCGGAAGACAGCAATAGAGTGGCCATTAGGAAAAAATATCCATTCCATTTAATATTTTCCTCAGAGCTATCCAGTGACATCGGTTTAGGATCCCTATAGCCTGTTATTTCACTTTCCCACAGGAAAACTGACATGCAGTAAAAATCTTTACTGCATTTTAAATTACTTCAGAGGCCAGTGGCTATTTAAAGGTTAGAGAGTATAAGGAGACTTTGCCTTGGTAATTTCAATACAAAAGAGGAATGAAGAAACCACAGTCAGAAAAATTAAGAATTGGGAAGGATGTTTTAGAGCTGCGTTGACTCCAAGTAAAAATCTTAAGAGACTGAAAAGTCTCTTAAAAGACTAAACTTACTGAGCTATGACTACTTTTTTAGTTGTTTGTGCTGTCATTCTGCAAAAAGGCTTCACATACTTCAAAACTGATTCTTCATATCTAAACATATACTTTCATTGAGGCACAAATACCCTTCATATTCACCAACTCCTAGAAAGATCTCCATTTGCGAGTGATACAGGTCATGAGCAAGATGCCAGCTGTGGCCGTGTAGTCACCATCATGCAGCATGCCAGATGAGGAAGCCCCCTTCACTTCACTGAGACACCACTGCATAATTAAGGAATACTTAAACAACAGTGCAAAGACTCAGTTTCCTAAACCAGGCTACAGCTACGTTTGGATTGCTGCTGAAATATGAACTCCTGGGGGCCGAAACCAGACAAACAAAAGTAGGTTACGTTGAAATGTTGTGAAACAAAGACCATTTGAAATAAATCTAGCTGCATCACAAATATCACATTGTGTTTTATGATCTGCAGATCATAAAAGTTTTCCTCGAGTACCCTGACGCATGCATTTTAAAAGTGACATTTTGAGTGTTCCTGGGTTTATCATCTGATTCTAGAATTGAAATTAATCTTCAAACAAGTTCAGATTTGTCTGACATGCAATATTTTAAGCATGTCAGTTAGAGTATTCTAAAATAGTTTAAAAACAAAAATGCAATTTTATCTTTTTCTCCTCGTTACGGGCACTACCAGTATAAAAGGTGTCCAAACTGACACTAGAGAGCTGTGAAGCAGTTGGCTAGAGACAGAGCCCTCAAAGGAATAATCTGTATTTTTAATATCCTATGCAATCTTATACATTAATTATCAAAAAGTTGGATAATTTGCTTTAAGAAAAGAACCCACCTTAAAAATGGATCATGAGTATTGACAAATACTTCGTTTCACTGATTAAGATCCAAGTTTAAATGTAAAAATGCTTACCCTCATATGATACTGCTCAAGAAAATATTTCATTTTCTTAAAGTTCAATGGACAATTAAAATTGTGGCTATTAGTGAAGTAAATAAGTGATTCATAAAGGCCATAGGAAACTGTACAAAACTAAAATGGGAAATCTCACTTTCAGGATTACAGTATATTGTCCACTTAAGTATTTTATTGAACTGTTGAGACTGTTTCAAAAGACAGTGCTGGGCAGTTTCATTTGAATAGCCAAAACTCTTTTCTTGAACTTGAAAAGTATTTTGCATCTCTGCAAAACAAAACAGGAGCAAAACCTATACACACGAGGACTGAAGTACAGATGAATGCGAAGTTTTGTTACAAACCTGTTTTAAACATACAGTGAGAAATGTCCATTGTACAAAACTTATAGTGACTTTAAGATTATCCCAGCAATGCAAATACAACTCAGAACAGCTCAATTCTGTACTTTTTTCCAATAGTACTACAGTGGGAGACTACTGCTATTTTAGGAGTAGTTCGATTTTCATTGTCTCTTGATTAAAGCCTACATTTGTACTTTCAGTATCTGCTGGTTACAAGTCTGTTACATTCTCAATCCTTCAGTAATGTGAAGTACTCCTTAGTGTTCTCTCATCTGTCTCTCAGCAGCTTTCCTTTAGCAAGAGGATGGGTTCAGCAGCTGCTTCTGTAGAAAACACTGTTGTCAGTCTTTGTTCTCCTTGCAGGGGATGCTTTAGTAGGAAACATCTGGCATCCAGCACTGAAAATACTGTCAGCTGTGTTGCCTAAGCAAACCTGGAAAACCAAATTTGTACTTCCTGGTTGGGAATACACTTTGTGCCCAGTGGGTTGCTTAAGAGTATTGCAAGTAAAAAGTCCATAAATGTTAACAGTGATGTTTATACTTCACAGAGGGAGGGGTAAGGGGGTGGCAAAAATCAATGTAAGTTACTAGTCTTTAAAAAGTTTAGTCCATGTTATATTTGATTACTGGGATATCAATACAATGAAAGTGAAGGAATTTTAACAGTAACTTTGAAGAAGTTTCAGTACATCATGTTGTGCAGGGCTTTATAAAAGATTTTTGTTTCCAAAGATGTTATTAGGGTCCACATATTCCTTAACAGATCGCAGCATTCCCAGGCCAACGTCAGAGATGCTCTCCTTCATCCAGCGCTTCCGCAATTTGCCTACTGGAAAAACAAAAACAAAGTGTTTCAATAAATGGCAGGATGCTAGGAGCCAATCAATCTTGTGACCATGAATGAATAAACACTGTGTGATAAATGCTTTTATTCAAAAATGAGAAATGTTTTGCTTTATTTGATTTATTGAGCCCAACAGACTATCAAGCTCATTAAGCTCAGCATACTCCCAGAGGAAGACTGTGTTCCACACTGACTACTTTCTTTAGAAACTATGAAATTTAGATGAAGCTTAAGCTGAAATCACATGTTCTATTAAAATAGGGAATTTGTAGTAAGTTTCAAAGAGTCAAAGTAGAAAGCTAAAAGTAGAATCCCACATGCTACTTGATTGCTTTAAAGTGTAACTCAACCAAATAAACTTGAAACATTAGTGGTTTAAACAGCAAAAATTTGTTTCCTAAGGAGAAGGTTTAAAGACCAGTTTTAAATTAACAAAATCTCTTAACTCAAAAATATTCACATGGGCTGGTAATTGTTCACACCATTGCACATGAGATGTACAAGGCAAAGCTGAAACCCCAGCCATCTAAGAACTCATTTCACTAAAGTCTCACAATACTTCTATTAAATGGCTGAGTGTTCATGGACCAATTAACCAAGTCATCAACTCCGATTTAACAGATCATTCAAAATAAAGGACATTTTTTTCATTAAACACACTACAGCATTTTACTTGTCAGCCTGAAACACAATCCATTTGTCAGTATGATGAGATATAGTAAAGGCTGGAGAGACAGATGCTTTAAGAGTATCTGAAACTAAATTCAAGCCATCTTTTGTGCTCTGTTCTCAGGGTAACCATCAAACTGTCATCAGACTAATAAATTACAGGGACACCCCCAGAGAACAGAGTATATTTGTTTATACCTTAAGGAATATGAGCTAGTCACAATGCCAACTGAAAAAGCAAATAATGTGAGAAAGAATGAAGTTTGCTAGAAAACAACTATTAGCAGCATGTGTGTCGAGCAAAGATCATAACTGAAGGACAAAAGAATGTCATGTGGCAAGACCTGTGCTTGTATTTTGCAGCCCAGCTCAAGAAATAAAAAAAAAAAACCCAAAACAACTCCATCTGTAAATACACCATTGCTATGGGTTGATTGCCCAAGCAAGCTGACATAGATGAGTTTTATCTGGGGAAGCATACTAAAAAAACCAAACACACCCCCCAAAAAAACAACCAAAAAAGCCCTCCAACACATGGATGTAGCTTGACCATCACTTCAGGTCATTCACACTGGCTTCTGCACTAGCAGCTGAAGAACAACCATTACCATTCTCAACTGTTATCTGTAATATAGTTTCAGTGAACGTGTCCTGTGGTTATGAATGTAATTGTCCTGAAAAGACTGCAAACAAATGCTCCAACAAGATGGAGCACATTAGAATCCCAGCAGGATGCCCAACAGCTAGCATGCCTGCCTCTCTTACACCTCCAGTAATAATGCAATTCCACAAGGAACTGAACTACTGGCTGAGCAGCAACAAACAGTCGTTGCATATTTAATGAAGTCACTCACCAAGTGCTGGAAAACAGAAGGTGCTTGGAGTGCATCATTAGTTCTGTCAAAGTGATAATTTACACATCTATCTTGTCAAATTTTCTATGGTTTATACTTTTGCAATAATAAATCTAACATACATTTGGTTAGTGAACTGGAAAAAAAACAAACAACTGTACTACAGTTACCAGTAGTCCTTCACAAACATTCTATGAAAAGATTTTAACCCCTTGATAACACTAGGTTGAGCCCCTGCTCCTACTGTTCATGTCAGTAAGACAAATGGATTTTTCAGGTTTCATATTAAACAGTGTTGAAGCAAGCTTGCTTTTATAATTCTAAGCTGGTCCATCTGATTAAATAGAAAATAGATCAAATGAAGGACAAGTTCTGTACAGATGCACCACTTATAAAGTGAAACAAACGTAAGTACTACTTTCCTATCAGTGCTGCCCTGTAAGTATCGTTTCTCCTCCATAGGATGATCCAATTAGCTTCAAGGATGAGAAGGAAAAGAAAACAACTAAGAAGAAACAGACAAAATAGTAAAAGATGTTACCATAAATGTAAAAATTATTCCAAGTGGCAAAGTTGCTTAACTCCACCTTAGCCTAGTCAAAGAACAGCTTTGGACTCAAGGAAGCCTTCATTTCCTCATCAATAAAACATAAGTTAAGCCTGATCTTACAATGGACTTGTGAAAACCACCTGTCCATTTCTAGCCTAGAGAAAGTAGACCTTTAAATTTTAGGCCTAGATGATGCCATTTCTCTAGAACTGCCATGAGACAATGGACAGAACCAGATTTTATTCAAGGACCTACTGCTTAGATTTCTTAGCCTAGTATACTTTTCCTCAATAAATAAGATCAAATTCACCTGGATCTTACATGTTATGTCCTAACATGAATAGGGTTCTCAAATCAACAAAGCATTATATAATCAATTTGTAGTAGCTTAAAGAGCTACTACTTGTCAAATTCAGCTGTACACATCATTACATGCACAATCCTTGTTGTTCCAGCCAGCAACAAATGCAGCCCTTCCTCCTTGAAGCTTTTTCTTCTGGAGACCTAATCTTGCATCTCAATTATCCAAGATGAAATGCAGAGTAAGTTTTACAAGCGACAAGTGCCCTGTTCCTGAGGCGTGCCATAAAACATTGAGAGGCTAGGAAGCCAGAGGTCTTTATCTGAAGTCCACCCAAATTACATTGAGTACAAACACGTATGAATCATCTGGCTCGTAGCTCATAAATAAGTTTTGGTAATGTCTCGCACATGTAGGTGACTCATGGGAGGTTGTAAAAGCAACCCATGTTGGAGGATCCCATCTTGCCTTGAGGTCCTATCTACAAAGAGATGACTTACAGGGAGCCTCAAGTCTTCCATAAGCCACAAACTGAACAAGTGCTACATCATTCAGAGAACCAAAACCAAAGACAAGCCTTGACATACCTCAGCAAATAATATGCCCTGAGACTCAATTCCAACCACTGTTCTGTTGCTTGAGAAACTAAGATAAAGAGTAGCTGGAGGGTTTCAGTGTCAGTTTTAACCAACAACCTTGTGTCATGTGAATTGGGATAAAACCCCTAAAATTTGGGTTAGGAATTGGGAGTAGCCTGTATGGAAACCCTTCCCCCTTGATCAGGACACTGGCCACAGTTACTTTTTTGGGACTCAGAGCCCTTACTTGGAGAGGTAAGTAAACAATTAGCACAAAGCTTCTAACTGTGGGTGATTTCAACTAAGAGATATTTCACACTATTACAGCTTAATAGTACATTCTTCCATTGCATCCATGAAAGCCTCCAACAGTGGCATATTAGGTCTGTGAGAGAAGTTCAAAATCATTAGTCATTTGGTTGCAGCTAAACCTGTAACAAAATTCAAATAAACAGCTTGAACCTTGCAGTCTAGTCTTTTTGTCACAAAACACCCTAGCATGACAGTGTACTTCATTCAAAGTACTTCTGAAAGCCCAAGGGACTCATTCAGTAGCAACTCTCAAAGACAAACTAATATTGGTCTTATTTTTGTAGTATTTTCAAGTCTTATCTTTATTGCAGTCCATGTGTGAAAGAATAACAAGTGAGCTGGGTAAATAACTTTTTCCCCACTACTGATACACAATAGCCCAGCCCTTAACTGGTTTCTTTACAAAAGCGTTCATCTTTTCAGGGTCTTTTCAATTTATCAGGGAACAAAATACACTTTGGTGAAGTGCAACCATACTCCATGTTGCTCCTGTAGGACCCACCCTTTGAAAAAACAAACCCAAAAAACAGCCAAGAAAACATGGACTGACATTACACTCTGTGCTGAAGTACCAAGCTTCCCCGGTGCATGGTTTTCAAAGACAAATGCATTAGATGGACAGCACATGCATCCTGGCCACAAAAGATAAAATGGGCATACAGCCGTCCTGGCTCACAAAGGCTACCCTCACTTAGCTTTGAAAAATGTATCTAGATGACTGCAAAAAGACCTGTCTGCTGAGAATGGAGCTACCAAACAGCATACAGAAACTGGTTTTCTCACTTTTGCAAAATTAAATACTTGGGCACATATGAATAGCCTTGTACAGAAAGTTTTAAAGGCAGCCGACAGATCCCAGGAATAACTACATCCATACAGAATAGACTTATAGCAGTGTGTGATCCCAGTGGAAACAGGCTCTAGTGGCACTGCACATGGCTCTAGACTTCCTCTGCTTTGGCCCTTGAAACTTAAGGGGTAGTTATTGCAGAACAGCAGCTTCGCTGAAGCCGCAGTAACAGGATGGGGCTCTTCCAGTTATTGCATGGGCTTCCTAAAGTCTGCTGTCCCTATGAAAAGCATCTCTATGGTCTGAGAAAGTGGTTAATGGATTACTGCTCTTACAAAGAGAGCTGTGCAATACTGAGAAATGTGTTACTGTAGTGGTGCTACAGTATATTGGACCAGTGTCCCACAGTCTTATTACATAGTTAAGACCATCCCCATAACATCTTGCACCGAAGTACTTTCATGTTCAGAAAGTCCTTTGTACTTACGTGGTGGAAAAGGCACTGAAGGTGAGTATACAGACCAAGGAGGAAAAAACACCTACACTATTATATTATTTCACACAAGGTTACTCTAGGCCTAATAGAGTTTAAACTCCTCCTAATTATCAGAGCAAGCTCTCATTTTAACATGAAAATGTGACCAGTCATCAGTACTTAACTGGATGGTAAGAAGATACTTTTCTGATGTAGAAGAGATAGAGACAAGAATGTGTTTAACTCCCCTCCATAAGGGAATTTTATAATTCCAGATTTTCTGGTTTGTGGGGTTAATTACTGCAATGTATAGCCTAAGCCACAGCCTCTTAATGACACCAAATTGCAACGAATTGCAATGTCAGATATGCAACTGAACGCAAATAAGGTGTGGAGCTTTTCTGGGTTTGTTGGGGGATGGGGTGCATCTGTGTGTTTGCTTAGGAGCATTTTTGGGGTCTGCTTTTGGCTTTGTTTTATGCTTTCAGAGTTAGGAGTCTTTTCTTTTTCCATCTTCCTACATAAACTACCAGGAAATTGATACCACACCTAAACATGTCATGCCTGGGCTACTTGGTTAACCTTTACTCTAGTCAGTATGTCCATAGAGTGGAAGAAAATTAGTTCTATTATGTTAAGTTGCTAAATAGGGGTAATTTCCTTAAATCCACAAACCAGTAATTGTTTCCTTAAGTAACCAGTTTCAGTTAGAATGTTCCCTGCATGGGAACCAATCCATCATTAATTTTTACACTCTTCCTTAGTTTTACCTGGGTTCTTCGCTTGGTAATGCAGAAAGATCAGGCCCAAATTCACCCTGCCACCTTTGATGCTGTACCCCAGAGAGGTTAATGTGCTATTTGTACCCACCAATATTTCAGCAGCACATTATTTTAGGTATATAAAACCAGCACATATTTTATGAAACAAGAATTACAGGATGAAAGGTATGACACATGATACTGGTGGGTTTAGGCCTTGGCCTGAATGATTAGAAAAAAATAATTTATCTGAACATAAACTTGTATTTACAAAGAATAATCACTCCTAATGCTGCTTTTTAAATACTAAAGTTTCTAGAAGCTAACTGGCTCTAGCAACCCTTGCTTACACGACTCTCAAGATCCTTTGTGACCAGAAAAGCAGAAGGGTCAAATCTGTGTTCAAAGATGTGTACTGTCCCTTTATACAGTTAGGACATAATCAAGGCAAGCTAAAAATCTATAATTAAGACTGTATAACCTCATGTAGGAAATGAAGATAAGGAATGCTACAACTAAGATACATAATTTCTGCATACTTTTCAAAACCTTTTCCTAAATCACAGAATATGTCATAACATTAGTTAAAAGGGTCAAAGAAGGTATAAGATATCAAAGTCACACATGAAGAACTAAAACCACTAATTAGCCTTTCACAGAAAGGTTCACAAGTCTAGTGAGAAACAGAACTACCATGTTTAGCCAAGACTGCCAGGATCATAAAAAAACCCCACAAACTGATAACCTCCTCTGTAAGGGTTAATTTGTGATGCACTAGAGGACAGTGCATTTTTACAGAAACAAAATTAAAAATACCACGATTTCAGTTCTGATTGCAGATTACAGCTATGTGCCTATCCACAGTGGACACTTACTTCCCCAGGTGTAAATTTAGACCTTTAAGTATCTCAAACTCTCATATATGACCCCTTCTCACTCAAGGAGTATATGAAGATTGACTTAAGTAGGCTTTGTATTTCCTATAGCCTCAAGTCTCAGACTACATCTGTTTTCTTTGATACACAAAAACAGAGTTAAAATAGCTCCATTTATCAGTGTGATTGTGGGCAGACAAACCAGCCTGTCTGTTTCCAGATAGTGAAAACAACTGTAATTAATCACAATCACAAAACAAATACTAAAAGAAATTGCACCAGCATTTTCTTTAACCCTACACAATAGACCAGTCTTTGCTGTGCTAAGAGGTACCAGGCCTGAAGGTCAGCAAATAAAACTGATATATTAGGCTAATTCTCAGCAGCACATCTACTAAACACTGGGGGGGGAGCGGGGGAAACAAAACAATCTTGAATATCTTACACAATAAACTGCCAGACAAAAACACTCAAAGCAGAAAATATTTTTCAGTATAAGGGGCCACCACGCATACAACAGGAGCACAAGAAGTCTAAGAGAAACCAAGTTTTCCATATCTGTCAAGTTTGAAAGTTCAAGTGTGCAAGGACTTGAAAATGCTAAGTAACTTTTCTTTTTCTTGTTCAACATATGCTGTAAGCAAGGCTTCATATGGTGAAGACAAATACATCCAAACATGTGACAAGCTCCAGCTGCACACAAGTTAATGGATGAAATGCTAGTCACAGTAAAATACAGCTGCCACAGCAGGGGAGAGCACAACAGTACATCACAGGGGTAATTCCACATCCTGTGTGTGAGTGTAAAACAGTCCACTATACCACATTAAATATTTAATCAGATGACTATAAGAGTATATCAAACAAAAACTACTGAAGCTGTTTTCACTCAGCTTCCAATATTCCGATATTGCCAAAGCAATTTCTATCACAAAGTCAGATACTTGAAAACAGCCCTGGCTAAAAGTCTCAAGTCCAGGAAGTCACAAAATTGTTTTAAAGAGCAGATTCTGCCCTTCAGTTTTCCCCATAGAGAGCTTTCTTAGATTACAAAATTTTATCTAGTTTTAAACCACTGAACTTCCTCTTCGCTCTTATTTCTGCGATCAGACAATGCCCCAAGAGAGCAGAGAGAAAAAATGCCTTAGTTTAACCAGTTTCAAGAACGTAGATGCACAAATCAAACACTTCACAAGTCTTCCTGGCATCTGAGTTTACAGCATTATGTAGGACACACCCAATCAAGCCAGGCAGAATATCTGGGAAAAAGCACACGGAAAGCATCAGATATATGAAGTATCACTTACACATGACACTGGTTCTTAATATTAAAGCACAAAATAACTCACAAATAGGTTAGTAACTCAGGACAAGTAATTCCCAAACTCCAAAAGAGCCAAAAGAATAATCAGGAAGTTAGCAGACACCAAGTCGGTGATACCAGTACTGTTACCAATTATGCAACAAATGGTAGATTGCAATAGAGCCCAGTCTCAAGTCACTAAATTTTACACACATGCTTTCAATAACTGCTCTGGAATTACAGCATTCACCTAGCCACAAGGGACGCCAAACTGTTGAGGTCTTTGTAACTGAATACATCTCTGCACAAGATTCAGTAGAAGTTGCATAAGACAAATTAATCAATGGCATTTTTGGGTTCTCAGGCAGCCAGTACACTCTATATCAAAGATTTTAAACTAGTGCTCCTAAATACACCACACTGATTTCACATCAAGCAAACCAGCTTCAGGGCCAGTTCCCCTGAAAGTCTGACAAAGGGGTGAAAATGTCTAGAAAGAATGTGAGGAGATCCACACACACCCCTCTCAGGAATACATATGAAATATTTTTCAAAGTTCTATCACAAACTACTTTATGCAAGTATGAATATGTAGCAGTATCAAAGAGATTAACAGTAGACTGAGAACATTACCTCCATGGTGATGTGACAGACTTCCTCCATTGGCAAGTATTTCTTCTCTAGCAGCCCTCTAAATTGGAAAAAGGTGTTTATTCCACAGCAAATGCACCACATTTTTTAGTTAAATCTGTGCTTTCATACTCATTTACACAGGTGTTTTAAGTTTCAGAAGTAACTGGGGTCCACAATAGAGGTAAACAAGCCTGCATGTAAATATGGACTGGGATTTTCCAAATAAACATTAGCAAAGCCAAAACATTCCAAATGGCATCTAAGAAACCTATTGTTTCAGAATGGAATATTCTGGATCATTACCCCCTTGCAAGAACTAGTCTAGTGGTTGGGATGCTCACCTGGAATATGGTGAAGTGTCTACTGAAAAAGGAAACAACAATAAAGAAGCTGGAAAACAGGCTCCCCAGAGCTGTTAAACATCCATACCAGACCAGAGATTAGATCCAGATCTCCAAGATTCTGGTCAAGGGAGTGAGATACTTTAGAACTGACAACACTTTAATGGGTGATGTTTGTGGTAGAAAACAAAATTTAGATTTTTGTTAAGAAACAGCAGACCTAGACCAGTGCTCGCCTAGGCCTAAACAGAAATAGCCACAACAGATAATTGTCTGGAACAGCACAAGAGAGAGAGAGAGATCTCCTCACATTCATTACTCTCTACATACAGCACTATTAACAGAATATGATCTTGATAGTTTTGTCACATATTTTTAAAGACTAATTGAATATTAAGTGAAAGAAGTAGTTTCATAAAGCTACTAATAGAACTAAGGAAGTATTGTTTCTCGTGGATTTGGGTTCCATGGATGATGGTTTCTGGCATCCATGAACAAGCTGTCCTATACTTTAGTTAGAAGTATTCATTTACTGATGTCTAAAATAGTCACCTGCTAGTCTTTCCTTTACTTGGTGTGCCATATTAGTGTGTACCTCCTTCCCTAGCTACTAATATAAAAGCTGCACAAGTAGACTTCTGATGTCTTTCCTGCAAAATTCAGTTAGCTTGGACAATAGGTTCAGCATATATTACAGGATATCAGCTTCTTTTTCTTAACTACTTATACATTACCTCAATTTGTTCATAGACATGAATAGGATCACTGATTCCTCTGTAGTTAAAGGCAAAGTAGAAGTAGACACATGCACCTGCATCATACGTCTGTGTTACCCTGTTGAAAAGAGCTGCATTACAAACAAAGCTTTATGGTACTAAGCCAGCCACTACGTTGCATTACACAAATCATAGTCTTTTGTCGTTTTTGCTCATATTTTGTAACTTAATGCTATGATTTTGAGAGTTAAAGCTTTTAAGTTGTTACACTTGATTCTCATGCATATATGCAAGTGCCAAGATTAATCGCAAGTTAGAGGAAGGTCAAGATTAGCATTACCAATAAGATGCACTTTATGTAGTAGCTAGTAAGTTTAATTACCTCTTCATTAGTTCTCTTACTAAGAAAAGATTCAACACAAAGTTTCAGGTGGTTGTCTGGCTTACCTGCAGGTTGAGAGAGGAGCAAACTGAACACCCTTTTCTTTGCATTCTCTTACTATCCTTTCCTTTACATTCCTACAAAGGTCCAAAACTCTGTAACAGAAAACAAAAATGTTAAAAATGTAAAATCTTACTATATGATTTTGTGCAACATCCTAAAAACTTCAGCTTTGGTAACTTTTTCTTAAAAGTATGACCTAATGAAACAGAAGATTACCTTTGAGAAACTTTTAACTAACTTACGTTTTGTTCAAAAGGAATATTCCTCATCAACATTAAAATTGTTTTTCTGTACTTCTCCCAAATACCAAGTGTTGGAAGCATAAAATAGAAAATTACCAAGCTCACTGCAGCTGATAAACACAGGATGACTAGAGCAAGCAAAGAGGCTGGGTAGAAATCTAGTGGTCTGTACTGCCATAGCATGGGGGAGAATGGACTGGGCATGGTGGAGGCCCACCACTCCATCCGTTCACCTGTCATCCATGGCACTGCTGACCAGAGGTGTTACAGCAAAAACAAGAAATATTTTGTGCTACTAATAAAGGAACAACTGGTTGACCGCCAGGAAAGGTAGGCTTGACCACAATCCTACCAACAGACTCTGCACAATATTAGATAATGAGGTACAAATATTGGCCCAATTTCATATATCATTGGAGGGTATCGGAAGTTCACCACCAAAAGGCAGGGATAGATAACCAGATTTGTCCCCCTCATACCCTCATCCCATCCCAGAAGGGACACTTAGGGTAAGATTTGCAACCTCAGCTACAGCTCAGGTACAAGACTTGAGGCATATCAGGGAGCCTCCCAATACAACATATGGTTTAAATTCAGTTTCCCCATGAACAAACTTAAGTTACGAATAATTTGAATGCAATAAAGTACAAGTTTTAAGCAATTCTAAAGAATAATCACAGTTTACCTATCCCAAGGAACAGATGTCTCAAATGATTCTCCTATTACATAGTAATCCAGGCCCAGGTCCTAATAAATTGAGAGAGGAAATTATCAGTAATATTTAGCATCAACATCTGGGATTCCAGTCTATGCTACGCAGCTAACAGTTGAGCAACATCCGTTAGTTTGTATGAGAAAACCAGAAAGTCTCTTTAGCAAAAGCGTCCATCGTCCCACTGACATTAGTCTATAATTACAGTAACAGGAGTAGCTCTTCAAAGACAGATGCCAAAAATTTAGATGTCATTGCTATAGCGAGACAACTTGTCAGACTGTCAGCACGCCTGCACTAATCAAATATTCGTATCAGTGGAGCGTCAGGCACAGAGCTCCACTGTGGTAACCAATATAATACCTAATGGAAATACTTATTTGGAATGTAACTCTGAGCTAGGTAGAATAAAAACAAACATTGCACCCATTTACATATAACCTGCTGATGTAAAGGGAAATTCAGCAATGTGTCCCTGACTTATCAGAAAAGCCAAATAAGATCTGGCACTCAAGATATGCATACTATTCTGGAAAGAAAAAAAAAAATTTAGCCTAAAAGTCTTACAAACAGCTGCAACAGTTCAGATGAAAGGTCTATTTGTTCTGGAATTCTGATTCAAATCAGTCATGAGCAGATGTCCAAGAATAAAAGCTGAGTGAGCTCATGAGCACTTCCAGTACTCTCCCAGCCTCCAGTTACATTCAACATAGATTTACAAGTCTGAAGAAACGGAATACATGTAACCTCTCAGTGAAGGCCGAGATATCCAAAACAAGCTGCATTTTGATTTCAGAGAATGCCCTTCAAAAACACATCTGTTTTGTTATACTAATTAATGGAAGTTCTAGCAGGCAGACAAAAGGTGACCTACTCGAAGGTATGCGATGACAAATGTCAGCATATATCCCCTCTGTCCATTATCTTCTCCTGCTGCCAAGCCACTGCAATTAAGAAGAATTTAGTTTTGGAAAGTAGTCACCAATTTTCAAAACTAACTAGAAAAATATTTTAACTATCAAATGTATGTGTTAGTTTATCTGTCTCCAAGCTGCATTAAAACAGTTGCAAATAGTAAAGTCTCTTTACCGGAAATGAGAAGCTGCTTTAAACAAGACCTTTAACATTTTTGCATTTCTCTTTTTATTCCATAATCTGAAGAGATGTGGTAGTTTTAGGCTGTGCCTAGAAAATTTTCCACAGATCTTGAACAGAAAGCGATAGAATGTAAATAAATCACCATTGGATGCAAAAGGAAAATAATAAGGTCTAAATAATCCTGTAGGCTGTCCAATGAGATGAACAGTCTTCAAACATCACAAAAGAGCAAGGGAAACAGAACTAGACGTAGTATTTTCTTAATGTTAATTTATAAGAATACATGTAACTACATTTCTGAGCCTGTTTGTGCACTGTGTGCTCACAACTTATGCAAGCAAGACTGACATAAGATCCCAAAAGTGTAAACTGGACACCCTGAAAGATAGAATTAAAGCATTTTATACCATTAAATGGTTTAGACCAGTGTAAGCATTTTAGACCAGGCCAAACTATTAAACACTGAACTGATAGCATTAACTAAGCAGCACAGACAAGCACCAAAATGCTCTTTAAGATCAAAAGCAGTATTATTCTTATCATTCTATGTTAGCAAGCTGTTCACATACAAGAGCTTATGAAAGTGGCTTTCAAGCAGAGTGAAAACAAATTTCATAAAGGACAGCCCAGAAATGCATAAAACAATACTTATGCATATTTGAGTAATAGAGACTAATGCTAGCAATATCTTTCTTGAAAAGAAATCACACTTAATGATCATTACCCAGCCTGCCACTTCAATTAATGTTTTGTTCCTTTGTAAGAACAAAAAAACAGTGCGTGGGCAGAAATTCACTGCATTCTTTTAACACAAATACTTCTTTTCAACAACCTCCTTGCATTTATGATATGCTCACAGAAATTCTGCAAAGATTTCATACGATCCTTATGATTTTGTCTTCTTCTGTAGTTCAATTTGTGTCTAGTATTACAAAACAAGCAGCTTCCATAGCTATAAGCAATTACAAGGGCTAGTTTCCATAAATAACACCAGCTGTACATTTAGTCAAATACTTATCTCTCTGCAATACACAAACAGCTGAAGTTTCAGTAAAGTTTCCCCAGAAATAATTAGCTAGCACAAGCTGTCCCTAATCAAGGGAACATTCAGTACCTAATTGATTATTTCCACTTCTCACTGGTAAGCTGAGAACATATCCATACAATAATCACTATAAAAATATGGCAATCCTGTTTTCTCCTGGATAGTTAACTCCCAGCTTCATATGAAAAAAATCCTTGAAAAACATACCCAAACTTGGTGGCAATATCATAGACTTGTTTTTCGTGCTGAAGAACCTTCTCTCTGTCGCCCTCAAAGAGCAAGGTAGCTACACACAGTATGTTGGGATCAAATCCTTTAAACTGCAAAGAAAAAGCTTTGCGTTATGTCATAGCCTATGCAGTAGAAATTTTAACTTTTCAAATACACAGCATGTGCTCTGGTTAGTAAATGTTGTTGCAACTAAGAAAAAAGATTAGAAAAATGAACATCTTTCAGAAAATTTACTCCCAAAATAATCAGGTTTTTCCTTGACAGAATAAACATGCACAAGCCCAGTGAAATTAAAGATTATCTGTCATCTTTTTTATCCTGTTAAAAAGCAGTACAGGTGTAACAGCTGTCTACACATGATAAAGTAAGAACAAGTCTTGAATGCTTTGAGCAGTAGGGAGACATTTGTATTCTATCAACTATCTCTGCATTGAAGATGGAAAATGACTATCATGACCATAAACATAATTGTTCTGATAGAATTATTTTGAGCAATGTGCCATGGAAAAGCTCTCTGGAAAGAAAGTAACTTCTAAAGTTGTGGCACTGAACACAGCCCAGTGGAATTAGGGACACCACCAACAGTTTAATAATAATGCAGTGAGGTTGTCTGTAAGCCATTGTTTCAGGAATGACAGTCAAAAGTCATTTTTGCAACTAGTCCAAAAAGTAAGAGCCTTACTGTCTTTTTTTTATTATTATTAATTGGCTCTGGTGAATTACCACTACTAAGCAGGTTTCAGATGCAATGGAGAAGAATATCAAACTGCAATAAAAATTTCATAACTTTTCCACAGTTAAAAAGGGTAAAAAAATTATCATTTACAACAACATCCATAATATCTATGCTGATCAGCAACTTTGGGGTTTTCTTTGTTGTTGTTTGCATGGCTTTTTTCTTTTAAGGCCTTTCCCTTTTCAATGGCATTCAACTCTTCTAGTCTATACTCTGCTTGTGGTAACTGTTACTTAAGCACCAAGAGCAAGGTTATAAGTAAGTCTGGAGACTTATAAGGTCTTGAGATTTAAATTCAACCTCCATGCACAACAACTACATTGAGGGGGAAAAAAAACACAGTTAGTTGCTATTCCTTTTATTATTCCTTTAACCAGTTTAACTGTGCTGACAGAAGGGTCTAAAAAACCAGCCAGGAATCAAAATATCTTGGGGTTGTTCATTCCTCCAGCCAATGAGCTCAAGTTTGTATGGCGAGTCCTAATCAACGGATATTGCATCCTACTACCCAACAAAACACCACCAAAATAGCCTCTGCAAAGCAGCATATACTCCTCCAGCCAAAGGTCTGCCTTATCCTAGTCTTGCAAAAAAGCCTAGCTAACAACAAAAAGTTTTCTTTATTTTGTTGCTACAGTGATAAACACCAAGGACAAGAATAAAGGTCTATTAAGATGCTATTAGTAGTCCCTTCTTGTTCTAGAACCACTTCTATTTCATCCAGTATGAAACCTTTCACCTACTCTGCCATCTTTTGGTTGTAATGTCAGGTAACATTCTGCAGTTCTCTTCAAGAAGTATTGGAGGAACTATCTACAGTGTAAACTAGTAGAGAAAGAAACGTAGAGCACTCATCTACCAATCAAATAGTCCCAAACTATAAGAAGAAGTAAACAAGACTGTCTCTGTTCTCTTCAGAAGTATCAGTTAATAATAATACTGCTTGATAAAAGAACAAAGTGTTAATCTGTTATTTTGTATTCTGCATTTTTTACTTTTTTGACACATGTGTTGGTTTTACCCCTCACTAATCTTTCTCTTTTCTCTATTCCTACCTTCCCTCCCATCTGGGAGACCTCTCAAGTAGCGGTTGCTCATATACACCAGGGCAATAAGCCCTGGCATAAAGAGTTCCAGACTGGTCAAACTGGAACATCTGCATAAGTATTACATAGCATTTCTCCATGTTTTTCTTCTCCAGCAGAACTAGGAGAATTGGAATACAACATCCTTGGGTGATAACACCTCCAGAAGCAGCGACACTTTTGGGCGACTACAGAAGTATATTGCCACCGAGGATCGTTGCATACTAACAGCAATCCACCCTGACTTTAACTGCTTTAGGTACTCCTTCACCACAGCAGTTAAGGGACAGAAGGCAAATTTTTTGGGGGCTACTTGTAAATCTAACAGGGATTCCCTAGCAAAAGATGTGGCATTTTCTACTTCAGTACCACTAGAAATTACAGCAGAACACTAGCCACTGTCTCTCAGGTAAGCCTACTGCTTGAAGACACCCAATAACAGACCAGAAGGGAATGTTTACCACTTGCTAAGTTATATAAATCCAGGATGATGCTATTTTCTACCTCTGAATACCAGTATTTGCAGGATCTCTATAGCTAGCTAATCTGGAAGGAAAAAAACCCACAATCAGTAATAAGAAATCACTCATTACAAAGGTCGATGCAAAACCATTTTATAACCAGAGAGTTCTGAATCTAAGAATATTTACTGAGACAAATTCCAGAAATACAAAAAGAGGCCAAATGGCAAGGGCAATTCAAGACAGCTATCGAGTCTCTCCCAAAATTCTAGTCAAATATAGTAAGAACATATACTGACAAAATCTGGAAATAGGAAAAGATATTTGTTATCCTCACTCCAGCAGTACTAACTGATGATCAGTGGTTTGCAAGCTAGATCAACTGGTTCCAGTCTTGTCTGTCACTCTTACAATTTATTATACAAGACATGAAATCAACAGATATGACCAGGTCTCATAGAACAACTCAAACAGATAATCTCAGTTTGGATTAAACCACTTTAAGAATCCTACTACAATGTAGGATCTGTTAATACTATCTCTAACACAGCTAAGTTTGAGTGTATGAAAACAAAACAACAAAACCTCAATCAATCTTGACTTTTATGAATAGCATGCAAAGACTGAAACTGTATTAAACTCCAAAGTTACCTTTGTGATGTAGAATTTTTTCAGTCCATCCAAAAATGATGTAAAAATGGAAGCAACTTGCGGTTTAAGGGCATGACCTTTGGCAAAAAGTGGAAAAAAGTTTGTGTTAAGGCAAATGATGCTCTTAAAATTCCTACTTCAATGGGCAAATGAAAATATAGCTTGGTAGCCAAAAGTTGCAAGAATCACTTGGAGCATACCATCCTAAAAAGACTTCTCTCATTTGAAAGATGATTTAGGGCAAAGATTTTATTACCTTAAGAGGCATATATGCAACTGCACACCATTATTTCACTTGACATTTTAATTAAGGCTGCCCTAATTTAGATCCTCACAAGTGTATGGTACATGGAAAATTTTAAGAGCATTTCATTAGTTTTTACACTATAAAACTAAGCAAAATCAGTGACCTTTTTTGAAGTTATGCCAAAACCACTGAAACCAATAGCAAAAATGGAGTGAAGCAGTGTTTTTCCCTAATGGTTATATCATCATTGTGCAAAATTTTCTACATAAAGCTAGTAATTGCTTCCTTAATCACATACAGGGAACTAAAATTACCAGGATACATAAATGGTGTCTTGGAGTCTGTTAAATTAACCTCTCTGCCTCAGGACCAGGTTTAATTGAGATGAAAGTCTTTTACTGTTTGTTCCATTGTTTTCAGTCACAAGCAACTTCTTGAACTCCCATTACTGCTTCACTTCAATGGTCTTGCATCTGGCCTACATGCTGTGAGCCCAATTCATAAAAAGTTAAGCACCATCTACATGATACTTTTTTCTATAATACTTCAAAGCTTTTCCTCCTGAATAAAGCAGCACTTGATTGTTCTCATTCCCTCTTCAGTAAAGAGGGATTCTCTCTGTAGATACAAATAAACCCCAAGGAGTACACCTCTAATTACATTAACAAATAAACCTCAAGGAGTACACCTCTAAGTACATTTAAGTAAACACAAGTGCAACAGACAACCACAATTTTTTAAAACTATTGGACTTAAACATACTTAATCATGATTACAAGAAAAATCTGTATTGACACACCTGAATCTGTTCTGCAGGTCCCTGTATGAAATGCAACCTCAAAACTAAAAAGTGTTGGGTTTGAAGCTTGTACTTGGTCCAGCTTCTTCCCAATTACAAAGAGGGAAAAAAAAAAAATCTGCTTTTTTGTATACATTTGATGGAAATAGGATAACACTAAAGATTGATCAAAGCAAGCAGCAAGTCTTTTTGGGATTTCACAGAATCACAGTGTTAGGAGTTGTAAGGGATCAAGTCTAACCCCCCTGCCTAAGCAGTATCTCCTATATGGTAGGCCGCACAGGAATACATCCAGGTGGGTTTTGAAAGTCTCCAGAGAAGGAGACTCCACAACCTCTGGGCAGCCTGTTTCAGGTCTTACAAATCCTGGGTTTGAAAAACAAAGTTCATCTTTCTCAACACCACCATATTAATGGCACTTGAAGTCAAGATTTATCATTGAGGCTTCTGTTCAAAAGAAGTTTCAGAAACTCACTTGAACAAGTGGTATTTAAATAGAACTTTTCAAGGTCAATCAAACTTTGTATTTTCATCATCTGAGTATAATCAAAACACTGAGGTCTCCGCAAGACCTTCAAGTTCTACAAGCTATTAGCTTTAGGGTAGTAGAATTCTCAGTTCTCCTCAAGAGTGCCTTGAGCCAGAACACATCTTTTGCCAAATTTCCTACAGTTTAAAACGACAGCTTTCCCTAAGATTGCTAAAAAAAAAAAATATTACTATTCCTCTACATGTCTGATATTCTTACTTAGCAATTTGAACTAGTAGAAATTTCACAACAATTCAGTAATCTTGTAGTAGCTTCATTGACTATATATATACTTAAAGCCTACAGCTCAGCTCTATTTGTTAGTTTTCCTAGCTATGGCATTTACTACATCCAAGCTTCTTTTAAAAACAGCATCACCCTTTGAACAAGTATGTCATTGCCCCTCTCCCATCCAAATCATCATCACATCAGAACACTTACCAAAAAGTCTGCTACTTCTCATGAAGCTGTACACCACTTGTTATACTTCTATGAAATTTAAAGGAATCAATCAACTTACCTACAAAGTAAGGAGCCTGCATTCTGATAATTTTCTTTTCATACCAAATTTCCTCATTGGTACTCTTACCAAGAAAATGTTTGAAGTACTGTATTACAAAACTATACATAATCTCTGCTCATTTACAGCCAAATAGAGAAAATGCCTCCAGAATTTTAAACTCTCCAGTACGCTATATGCCAAGAACAGAAAGGCAGCCAAAAAAGTGTGGTGCAGAGCATGGCTCTTTACTGACTATTGTAGTTAGTGCTCTTTACCCAGAGACAAAGAAAAGCTTCTGTTTCTGAAAGTACACATTATGGCACTATCTGGAGTTTAAACTTAAGGTTCATTGCCTTCTTTGTCTACTGTTAAGCAAAAGAGTTAGCTCTAAACCAGATTTAAGTTACTAAAAACCAAAATCCTTGGAAACATTGGTCCAAGATGATCAACACACTTACCAAACTGAAACTGTGCATTGTCAACAAGGCGAATTGATGCAGGAGCACATCTCTTGGGGGCAAAGTTAGAGGAATTAGAGGAGAGAAGGAAAAAAAGATTATGTTCACAGTTTTGCTGAAGTTTGTGACAATTTGGTTTTCATTTAAAAATAGCATAAAAGAAAGCACACTTTGATACCAGAGACCTAAGGCCAGCACGGTCTTTGAAAAGAGGCAACCATAAGCTTGTTTTCACTGGAGTAACACCACCTATTCGGCACACTGAGCTACAACACACCAAAAATGTTTCAGTTTAACCTCAAGTCAACACAGGAACAGTACAAGGATTTCTGTCCTTCAAATACTGAATGTTTTCCTAAACTGCCATGTGCACTAAAGATACCATACTTAATGTGAATATTAACCTTATGTTGCTGTATAATCAAAATTACACATACATTACACATAGATTGAAAAAGCCTAATTGTTGTGAGATAACCCTGGCAGGCAGCTAAGTACTACACAGCTGTTCACTCACTCCCCTGCAGTGGGACCAGGGTGGAAATCAGAAGGGTAAGAGTGGGAAAACCCATGGGTTTGGATAAAGACTGCATGATAAGCAAAATGGGGGGGAAAAAAACCAACAAAACCACCAGAAATTATGCACAAAGCAATCAGTTACTGCCAGCTGACAAATACCCAGCTAGCCCTCAAGCAATGCTAACCCCTGGAAAATTAACCCCCCTCCAGTTTTACTTCTGATCATGATGTATCATACAGAATATTGCTTTGGTCAGTTTGGGTTAGCCATCCCAACTACACTCTGTTCCAGCCTTTTGTCTGCTCCCACATAGTTGGTGGCAAGAGGAGAGCTAAATCACCAGCTAAAACACTGGTGCCTTAACATCATTTTCGTCACAAGTACAAAGCATACTGCCACACAGGCTGCTATGCAAAAGTGTAACTCCATCCCAGCCAGACCCAGTACACTAATGATCTGCCATCAGACTCCAACTAAAAATCTGTCTCTGGGCCCAGTATCTGCACTGTACAGGAATCTGAACAACAGTAAGCACATCTACCTTCAATTAAGCAAGCTTCTGCTCATACATATGTCATATGGAAGCACATCTCTATCACTTGGATTTGACATATTCACCCTCAATTATATCACTAGTGTGTATTTTGTCACAACAGAAACAAAACGTGAAGAACTAAGACTGGGCAGGAAGACAGAAGATTAATGAGACCAACCCACTTACAACCTGTAGGCTAGTTATTCTTAAAGTTGACCAATACAGTCAAAGAACAGCTTTTTGGATAGCAATCATTGTAATTACAACCCAAACTGACGCAAGGGGCAACAAAACAGAGGAATAAGCAGTTCAAGAAAGCAGTGAAAAAGTAGTTGCAACAGAAGCTTAGAAACAGAGCAACACTAAGGGGCCGGTAGTGTCTATCCCCCTGCCTTCTAACTAAGCCCACAACTAGAAAAATAGACATTAACTTCTTAATTTAACTGTTCATCAGTCATATGACAAAGCATCCCCAAATAGTCTGCTTTGATAACTGTAACAGGAAGAACAAGCACTAGAAACATGACAGAAGAATTGGCAACTGCTACTGACTAGCTGTGGTCATGTGTGTCATTCATATACCAGTTTGAACATCTGGCTTGAAACATTAAGTCACTAATTTAGCCCCATCACTGAAAAAATAAAAATTCAAGAGCTGTGTTCAGCATTAAGTGAACCATTTCTGAAATTACTTTCCCAGTTGAGGGTCTATTCCACTATTCATAAATATTATTTAATACTTCTTGCAGAGTGCAAAGGAAAGTTAGGATAAGATTGTGAAGAAAGAGGATGGCCAGTCCAAGATTTGCTTGGAAGCAAATTATGGCTATCCATGAGAAAAAAGGTTACACAATTTGGATACCCATGTCTGAGTTTTGCTGCCCCAAACCATCTGACCACACTCTTCAGAAGGGTCTGCTTAAATACTGTAAGCACAATTCCACCTCAAAATACCCAGCTCCCCGGAATGTCACTGTGCTTCAGGAATGTTTTCTAAACATAGGCCATATCCCTCCATTGCATGACTTTCATTCCTTCAGAACAACTCAGCTGTCTTTTACTTGTATGCTGCAAGTTAACTCCTTTTACTACTGGTCCCTTTTACATAGTCCTGAACTAATCTGATTACAAAGCTCTGCACTGAAGGAGGAAAGCCAAAGTTGGAATGCTTCTACTGAAAAAGAGCCATCAACAGCCTCATTCACCATCTGGCTCACAATACCAAGCAAATTCAGAAAATGCTCAATCTTCAATTGCATTATCTCCAAAAGGCTTGTGGACCATACACAAGAGTTCATGTCTCAAATCCTTAGTTATCAATTGCCAGAAATACCAGTGTTAACACTGCCTTTGTGCTAGAATTTGTGTTCTTGAGGAAAGTTAACCTCCAGCTTTTCCTCACCTGCTTTGCCACTTCCCTTAAGCAGGCCACCCCTCGTTCAAAGTTAGGGAAGACCACAGAGCCATACTTCTGGTATTCAGGAACTGGACGAATCTTTATCGTAACTTCAGTAACCACTCCAAGAGTTCCTTCAGGAAAAAGAAAAACTGAGTGAAGTGTTGCAGTATCTACTTCTTGCAAGTTACCCAACTTACAACCATTTAGCAGGATGCTTTAAGTTAACACAAATCAGAAGTCCCAAAAATCCTATTGCAGTAATAGGTGACTTATTCCTGACTATTTACATCATGGTGAACGCTTACAACACAGGCTACAATTCCAGTAACAAATGTCATGATTCAGAGGCTAATAACTCCCCAGAACTGCTTTAGACACAGTTCAGAGTTGCTTAACTTTAGGTGCCTAATTAAGGTCCAATGTATTATCCCAACAACAAATTCGTGCCTGCACAATGCCACCCATATACACACTTGAAGCTTCATCACTAAAGGTGCTCAAATCATCAAGCCATTACAGAAGCTGAATTAAGATGCAGTTACATGAAATGACTGTTTATACCTTCAGATCCCATAATGAAGTGATGGATATCGGGTCCCGTTGACATGCGAGGTACTTGACAGTTTTTTTCTACTATTCCTCTAGGAGTTACCATTTTTATATGAATCACCTGTTTAAACAATAGGCAGTGACTATGAATATTAGCATGAAGCACAGATTTCTTGGTATGATATTTTCTACAAAATGTGTATTAAGCTTGACACAGTTCAGCTTTGTAGAGTTGGGGGGAATGGGGAGTTGGGTGTTAGGTGGTTTGTTGTTGTTGTTGTTTGGGGGTTTTTTTCTACATTCTTTAGGCAACCCCAAGAACTTTTGTGATAACCTGAGGACTGGTACCAACAATTATGTTTAATGTAGCATGGTTTGCCCACACAGACTGTTTCCAGTTCTGTGCCAAACCAAATCAGCCATTAGCTAAATACAGGCAATAATGGTTAGAATTGTTTTGTTCCTCAGTGCACACAATAGTTCTTGAATAGAAGGATTTTAATCAAGAATGTACACAGTACTTCAGAGGAATAGCAAGAATTTAGATTTTGCTTAAATGTTGCTTTAGAACTGCTTTTAGTAAATCTAACAGTCATTGGTTGCTATGGAAATATTTCTATTAGGAGGAAAGACAAGAGTAAGCTTTGTGAAATACATTATCAATATTAAATCTGCCATAAGGCTGATTCATATGTAAGGCTACAAGCTTAAGTATTTTTCAGTGTTACTGCCTCTCCAATACAGAGCCCCTATATATTTTCTAAATCCTTTATTCACTTATATACCAAGGAAGGGTGGAGGTTTTTTGTTTGATTGGGTTTTTGGTTTGGGGGTTTTGCTGTGGTGGTGGGTTGTTTTTCTGGTGTTTTTTTTTGTTTGCTTGTTTCTTTGGGGTTCTTTAAGTGAAGACTTTAAAATAAAGCAGAAGTACTGAATTTCAACTAATAGCTTTAAAATGTTCAAGCACAGGTAGCTAAGTAATTTTCATCCTACTCCAAGTTCAAGAACTTCATTATATGCATTTCATGAACTGTTGATTCCCCAATGAAGGGATTTTAGGCAGCTTTATAATATACACCATTCCGTAACACTTCAGGCAGTAAGGGGCACATGACAGTAAGTGTGAGCAGTTTTAGTTCAGCCAGGCCTGCTGGGTAAAACTGTGTCATCCTGCCAACCTCAGTCACTGATAGTAACATGTCACATTGTGCACAGAACAAACATGTCTGAACTATGAGCTGTTTAAAAGCCTGAGGTGATGGGGATAAATTACCACAGTATGCTGCAGGAATGAAGGAAAAAACCTACACACGCAGAAGGGTTACTGTACCAACTATGAGAGAAAGCTGCAAAATTAAAACAAAATTTCAATATACTCAATATATCTGTTGTAACAGAAATGGTAGATTTTTAAATCAAAAAGTATGCTTTAAAAAAAAAATTACCTGGGTTAATACAAAGGTGAACCATTTTAAAGCTTAAAACCGATTCAGGAATAAAACACTGCACTTCCAGTCCACTGCTTCCTTCCTCAGGGTTCCTATAGACCATGTGGTGGCATTAGACTTCACCTTTGTGTATCCACATGGTCAGTTATCAGCCTACTGATTTCAGAAAAACAAATACTAGCATAGGAAGAGGTAGGAAGGTGGAAAGAGCTAGCCTGCTGTCAGAGGATCCAACTAGATAACTTCATGGACCTTTCGGAATTACCCTAAAAGTCTGACATTACTACATTGGATTAATAGAGCACCCAAAATGGTTGGAAGAAGGCATCAGAGTCAAGATAGGGTAACAAAATTCCTTAAGCTAGTCAGTGAGTACCAAAACGAAATTGACTTTTAGATCAGTAATAAGGATTATTAGTATTAATACTAAAAGCAAGGAAACAAGCACTTCGGTCAAGATTTCAAGCCATACCGTATCACTTAGAGAATCACAATTTTCTATCTGTTTTCCCCAGTCGTTGTGAGTCACTGTAAAATGTTAAACCTACAAACAGAATCATTAGAAAAAGTATTAGAACTACTTACCAGATCTTCGATGTTCCCATAGATGTTTTTTTTCATGCCTGATGCTCGTGTTGCTACCCATCCTCCTAGTGAACTGAACTCCATGGAGTCTGGTTCGTGGCCTGTACAGAAGCCACTTTCAGCAAGCTAAAAAAAGGGGGAGAAAATTCATTCCCCAGTGCCCACATTTGCTTAGTATTCGAAAGATCAGTATTCAAGGCTTTCTTTTTAAAAAAAAAAAA
This sequence comes from Dryobates pubescens, assembly GCF_014839835.1. Classification (NCBI taxonomy): domain Eukaryota; kingdom Metazoa; phylum Chordata; class Aves; order Piciformes; family Picidae; genus Dryobates; species Dryobates pubescens. The sequence continues at coordinate 31,356,661 of NC_071613.1, forward strand.
AAAGAATATTCTGACCACACATCCGTTTATTCAGGAACAAGTTTTGTCTTTGATATATAAATGAAACAATTTAGTTCTGCACACATTGTGCTACACATCAGCCTGGTAATACTCCTCCCCCATCTCTTGAAACTAAGACCTCAAAAGTATGAGTTCAAATACCTATGTAAAATATTGTAACAAAGTATCTGCCAACCTTGCATAAATGCTGACAATAAACAAAGCACATGGCCTCTTTTTCTTTCTACCCTAACACGATATGCAGCAGGTCTGCAGAAAATGTGAGCAAATTGCCTGTACTTAATTCTCTCAAGAAGTGATATGTTTTAATATACAGCCATCTGGTTGGCTTCCTGTATGCAATGCTCTCAACTACTTGTGATTCAGATCATGCATTCCTGTACATTAAGTATTCACTTGTTTCTCATTTTTCTGTATTAGCTTGGCTTTGCCATCTGCACAGCACCTGAGGTTGACTGGATGCCCTCAAAATCACAACACCAAAGCTGTGAGACAGCAAGGATTAAAGACACAGAAATAACTGTGTTAGTGCATTTTAGAAGATCAACTTGTACTGACCAACTGAAAACAATCCACTTGTACATTGGTATTGAAGTATACCCCCATAATGTAGATCATCAACTGTGTTTTGCTGCACAAAGTGCTTCTAACTTAAACAACTGAAAGTCTTCTCCATGCAGTGTTTATTTTGATCCATCTTGTACCAGAGGAGCTTGTGGCTTCACACACTTGCCAGTCATATATGCACCCTCCTCATTCCCCAAGATTACAAGAAAGTTGCTTCAGTCACAACTTACCAATTTCTACAACTTCCATAAACACAAGCATAGCAGACAATCATGCCTAAGTTTGGAACTGGCTGTACACAAAGTACTTGGTCTAAACTCTTGGAATCCTGTTGTGAAAGGAGCACGTGCTAAGAGCACTCACAGAAGGGTGACATCACGCTACATACTTTGCAGATGCAAGAGACACCTCTTCCAGAAAATATGAGCACATACTAGTTTTTCTGTAGAATCACAATCTCATTGATAATGTTTATTAAAAACACAGTATCAAATATTATTCTACCTTCATTATCCCTTTGTCACCTTTAGTCCTTATCGGTTATTATTCCACATTCTGATCTGATAAAAACAAGTGACTTGAAGCTTCTCTAGAGCCTACCAATATTTGGAATTCTCATTCAGCAGAAAATACTGTCTTAGCCATACTAATCACTAGTTTAGATAGACAAATGTGCCATGTATACACTGATTTTGAACACCTCATTACACCACCTACAGATATGAGGTCTTCCAAATCTATCATTTTAGAATTTGGTTCTTGATTTTGGTTACTGCTATGAGGTTCATGTGATGGCCTACCAAGTAACTTCAGCATCCAAAAAACAAGTACCACAGTAAGAAACACCAAACCTCAGAGGCACAGCAACATAATTCCTAAATAATGCTGGCAGTCTCTGGATTAGCCTCCAGCCCAAAGCTTACTTAATACTAGCAAGCTGCAAACCAAATGAAACAACTTTTCATTTTCCTTTGCACAGTCCAAATGCATTCAACTTCAGTGGAAGCCTGCATTCACATTAACTGTAATATTAAAACATAGTTATGGTCAAAATAAGCACAACTTTGAATCCTAGCCTTAATCACATTCCATTTGCAAATAATGCTGGAATCCCAGTGTAATAAGGGCTTTTAAAATATACGCAAGCATTCTTTAAACAGATGATCTGAATTTGTGTTCTTTGCACACTGAAGAAATTGCACAGAAGTCCTCACACACTCAGAGTCACTCCAGATTAAAACCTCTGTACAAATACTAGTTTTATTCAATACAAAGAAATTAACACGCAGTACTCTCTTCATAGACAAGAACCCAACTGAAAAACTTTTTTGGATCAAAAGTGTTCAAAAAGAATAACTGCAACAGTAGTATTTCAGCTTGTAAGAGCCATAAGCATCGAGGGAATATTGTCTCTTAAAAGAAAAGTACTGGCATTTCAAGGACAAATAGTTGTAAAACACCACCGTAGTATCCTGGAATAGCGTCATTTAAATGCAGAGAATATTCTATTTGGATTTTAATTCCAAACTTGAAAGAAACAGAACTGGAAAAGTTAACATATCAAATGATAAAAAGGAACATAAGAGGCAAAAAAGACTATCCTTTTCATCATTAACAGGTCTGTCAATCATGTATGGCAAATTTTCTTCTAAAAAATTGGGGGGGGGGGGGGAAATCAAATAACCCTTCAAATCTCTGCATATTTAGGCATGCACTAAGAAAAGTTCAGACAACATTTATTGATTAAACAAATCAATACCTAGAATTTTTTTTTTAGATAAGCAGAACTGCACGTCATGAAAACTAGTAACAAACATCCATCACTTGCTTGATTATAGAAGAGTGCTGAGAAAGATCCTGTGAAGCATGCTGCAGATAATCTGACAAACAGCAATTAAAAACCACTTAGAAAATTCAGTCTTTCACTGAACTCTTGTTTTAGGCAATTATCCATCCTTTCTGCTACTCTCCTGTAGCTGGCCTCAAGAAACTGCAACAACATATTAACCTTTGAGGAACTACATTTAGCCAAAATGGACTAAAACATGCATCACAAAATGGCAACCTGAACTTTTCCTGGTAATTGGTACTAATCATCTTACATTGCAACCACAAGGGTTCATCTAAGCTCTGAAGCAGAAAGAATAGCATTACATCCTCTGAACTGTCAGCTTATTATAGTAATTACATTTTGTAGCTACAGCTGAAAAAAATAATACAAAAACCCCAAAGTAATCAAATACAGCATTCAATGCAATATACTTCACAGCCATGCACATAATGCTTACCACACCAGTCTGCATGAAAACACAAGAATCAAGATAGAATTCAATGATTTAGACAAAACATGAGGAACAGCTAAGAAAAACATGGAGAAATACTAGATGCTTGGGAAGTTAAAAATACCTGTTTTTCCAGATCTTGTCCAACAATGCCGGCTTCCACACACGCTGTTAAGTTTTTCTCATCTATCCAGAGAATCCGATTCTGTTGAAAAGCCAATTAAACTAAGAATCAGTGTTAAAGATTTTATTTTCTTCTCTAATATTATAGGATCAACATGCTTGGTCACGCAGTTTACTATCCATACAACACTAGTTAGTACAGCAGCAGAACCTGAGCCCTTCACTCCCTCAAACAGCTACACAACAGGTTATAATTAATGATATCAACTAATAAATATGTTACTCCATTTTAGTGGTAAGTTATACCAGAAATGTTTACAGAAAGAATGCAGAAAAGCCATAAAAAATTAAGTCAAAGCTCTTACATAAGTCAAACAATACAGTGAATTTCACAACAGGCTTGTAGGTGCCTGAATCTGAATGTCTGGACGTGAAGTTTACCCCAAAAAGAAAAAAGTCTTCTTAAACATACTTCACAGGTTTAATAGACCACATGCAGTTATTCCAGTTCAGTTCTTGGATTTTGACACAGTAGGCTAGAAGCAAGATATACTACATAATGTCAGAGTATATACACACTTAAATTTATAAAGATGCTTTATTATATAATTTTGTGTGATGAGACACTATCAGTATATTCTACCAAATAGGAAAAGTAGTAAACACTACAAGTTCTATGGCGCACTAGGCATAATTGTCAAATGATGACAGTCTACATGACAGTAGGGGGTTGGTTTTGCTTCCACTCTATATTCTTAAGTACACTCCTGATGTACTTTCACAAATTAATACACAGAATCATAGAAGGAAAACATCTCTACCTTCCCCTTGCCTTGATTTTTCAAATGACAGAAACGTGGACGTCTTGCACTCCAAATTAAAACTATGCTTTAAAGCAACTATCTCCCCTCAACATCATCACTCAAAGCCAGCTATTTCAGATTCTTTCAGACACTTTCAGTTTCAACCCAAACTGCTTATCTAATCTAAGAGGTAAATCAGGTTTTGTGCAATATAGGCCCTGCATATAAAGATGTTAATTTAATATCTGTTAAAATAGTAAAACTTAGCAAATCATCTCAACTGCTCTGAGAAACCCAGGTTTAAACCCTGACAGTGCTTTGCACCTTAACTTCCTTATTTTAACTCTTCATTAATGATTTCAAAAGTTGCCTGGCAGAGTCATTCAAGACAAAGTAGTTTATTTTCTGACTTGGTATATACTTACATGTCTAGCTAATACAAAAGCATAATAAGAGTTAAGCTTATTCCTTTCCCATCCCCAAACCAGACTGAAGTCAAGGCTGCGGGCTATGACTCTGAGTTCAAATGAAGGCCTGAATCAGTACCGTACACTATGGCTTTCACTCTGTATGGCCAGTTCCCTTGACTACAGCCTTTGCAAAGAAAAGACTACTTTGTATCCAGGCACTCAGAAAAAACAAGTTTAACTGAAGCACCCCTTACCAGAGAAAACAGTCTTAGGTCTTACCACAAAGACTAAAGGAGTTAAGCTCAGCAAGTGCTCAAAGGCAGTAGAGCCTTGCAAAGACACAGATTTCAAGCATTTCATTACTATACAGTCATAAAACTGTCATTTTAAAATAACTATAAAACTCCTTCATAATGGAAAGTTGAAAACTAGCACTCAATTTTACACAATGTCATTTCTAAGCTGCCATAAACCAACGAACTTCACGTTCTCAGGATGCTATTTGCACAAAAATCTAGGTTTTTTTTTTTTCAAGTGGCCTCATATCTGTAAATCAACCTGAAGAATTTTAATCAACCTCTATGTATTTTCAAGTCTGCAAAAACTAGTGTAGTTTTCAAACACATGTAACTTCCTCCTAGCCTTTTATTTAACCTCCGTCACGTTCCCATACAGAAGAACAGTGGCTTCCTCTGAATTTCACTTAAAACTTAACAGTGACTTTTTTCTCATTAAGTATATGTAGCTCAAACAAAGCAGTACAGGGCTAACATCCACAAAATATCACTTAAACTGAGTACAAATTTAATCATGCCTGGTATGGATTAATATTTCCATTCCTACTTCATTCTTGCAAAGAGAATGGTGATCACTAGAGAACAGTATTGCTTTAAGTTTAACTGTAGGGTACTTCAATAGAATCACAGAATTGTTTCGCTTGGAAAAGACCTCAGACCATGGAGTCCAACCGTCTACAGATGTCTACACAGCGCCATGTCTACACATTCTTTTTTTTTTTTTAAACACCTCCAGGGATGATAAATCCACCACCTCTCTGGGCAGCCTCTTCCAATGCCTGACCACTGCTTCAGTAAAGAAAATTTTCCTAACATCCAATCTAAACCTCCCCTAGCACAATTTGAGGCCATTTCCTCTCATTCTATCACTTGATACTAGGGAGAAGAGAATGACCCTGACCTCACTATACTCTCTTTTCAGGCATTTGCAGAAAGCAGTGAGGTCCACCCTCAGCCTCCTCTTACTGAGACTACAGAATCCTGGTTCCCTCAGCCACTCCTCATAAGACTTTTCTCCAGGCCCTTCACCAGCTTTGTTGCCCTCCTCCAAACATGCTCCAGCATCTCAACGTTTTTCTCATAGTGAGGGACCTGAAATGAACACAGTATTCAAGGTGCAGCCTCACCAGTACTAAGTATAGTAAAAACTGAAATCAAAAGACATACCATTTGTGATGTATCCAGTGAGACAATGGTTCTTTTTTCTTCTTCAGGACATTCGAGGGCACTAGAGACACTTGTCCCTCCTGCACATATAGGAGTGACACTGTGATCATAAAATTCTCAGGTAGTTTTCTTTACATGCCATACTCTCTTCTAAGACTGAATAATCACACAAGTTAACTGTTTGAGGCAAGTGATTAGCCTTTTAAGGCTGTCCCTTCTCTTAAACTGGGTTTCACAAAATCAAGTCAGCACTAGAGCTGACAATGCTTTAACAATGCTCAATAACACACCAGGAAATTGTGACCATCTCAGTTCTTTCTGTTAAATCCAGAGTAGTTTTAAAACAATGAATGACAAATAACAAAGCCATCCAAGACATGGTGATAGCTATGGTTACTATACACTTTGAGAACACTACAGAAGCCACTACACTTCTAGCTAAAAAGTTGGCTTAAGTCTACCTAATACAGGAATGCAATACTTATCCAAAGCAAGAAATAAACTGAACTAAAACAATCAAAAAACCCAAACCAACAACGAGACCAACAAAAAAAAAAAAGGATAAAAATCAAATGTCAAACTTCCCTGGAGTTTTCTAGCGTGCCTTTGAGGCTGTTCTGTGATGTCTTACAAAGAAACTTATGGCTTCTCAAAGACCACAAAAGCCACAGGAAAAGAGGCTAGGATGCTGGAGATCCACAAGCTACCAGAAGAACAACCAATGGACATTACAGAGACAACATCAACTAATACTCCTGCAAGAGCAATAAAATCTATCACCTTTGTTTCCAATGGCAAGAAAGATGGCATTTTCCTTAAACACCAACCCCTATAGTACTAACTACAAAAGCTAGCCACAGTTCAGTATAAAGAACCTTGGAACACAACCTGAAGATCTTTCTGTATCCTAGTCAGTGACTAAGAAATGGTCAATACTGTTGCTTTCAGCTACACCAATTTGCTAGTACGACAGGCAACATGCCTTACAGTTCTCCAGATGTTTCTGTCAAGGGTGACCATGCTTTAGGGATAAACCAGCTCCATTACTGTGGTATTGTCTTCAAGTGACATGCTCATCTTCTCAAATTCTAAAAATATTCGGGGGCTGTAATCTTCAAGCATAAGCAAGTCCCAAGTAAAACACACAAATTTATCCCACAGAATTAAGAGACAAAACTTCTCTCAAAAGCTCATGAAATGGGACATCCTGTATTCTCTGAGCTCTAATTCAAAACAAAGTAGCTTACCAATATACTTCAAGCAGGCTTAGAGAAAAAAGCATCTGTGATTAAACACCTGACAGCCCCTTAGAAACTCTTTAGGCTGAGAAAGAAACATTATACAGGCCTTTACCTGCAGTCTGTATCTGGAACATTTCCTGAAAACACCTTGCCTCAGGAGTATCTACTCTAACTTTCAAACTGAATGTCTAAAGGGAAATCAGAACTATGGTTAACGATCTTTCAGTGCAGTGTCTGACCTATGATATTCAAAAATACTACAAAACAACCACCTAATCCATATATGTTTGGGGGAACAGAGCACAAACTATATACCCACAAACACGACATCTCTAACAGATATTTGAATTTCTTGAGCTATTTCCTAGAAGTCTTCCAAGGCACAGAGGAAAACTTTGGCTTCATATAATTACTCCTCTTGCACATTCAATACGTTAAATGCTTTTAATGACTTTGACTAAGTTAAATATATCAGCTTTTAATATTGCAAGATCATAAAAAAATATTCAGACAACACCTAAAATACTACTAAAAAAACTCCTATTGAATTATTGCTACAATATCTTACCAAGATCTCAAACTGAATTCAAGGAGAATACATTTTCATTAGTGATGTTAAACAGATCTGAGACATTTTAACACTTACCACCAAATGGAATTATGCAGACATTGTGTTTGCAGGCTAATTCCACAATTTTAACTACGTCTTCATGGCACACTGAAAGAGTCCAAACAGAATTTGTGCTTAGTATTGCTATTTATGCTTAGTACCAAATACTGCAGTCTGAATAAGCAGCAGCTCCTTTTCTGACACCAGCAAGGAAGACATTTCAAAGAGTTAGGCATTAAACAAGAGCTGGGCTCAGAAAAATCAGAATTCTAAAGTTTAGATCTGAAACAATTCTACATTGAAAGAACCAACTACAGCCTTAGTCTCTTGCCCTATTCATGTATTGAGATGTCCTGCAAATTCTCAGGGCAAGATGGGCTATCCAAATTAATTCAGGTAACTTGGAGAACAAATCAAGCTTAAAGCTTGTATTGAAAACAGGCTGTCCGGTTTACTTTAAGTGACAAGTCTCTTGTGAGACCTGAACAACTTTTTCTTTCTGGCTCACATTCAGTTTCAAAAGTAGAGTTGCTAGTGAAATACACTTTTTCAGAATGCATTCTGTATCTAGGAAGCAAAAATGCTTGTGCACAGGCAAGGAAAAGGGTCAAAACCAGAGATCAAATACAGGGTGTACATGAGTTCGTGCAAACAGCAGAGAATTAGCAGGACTGAAAAAACAGGCTTACAAACTGACTATTTTTCTCTTGCCATACAGAGCAGTTTAAAACAAAGGTAATCCATCATTTTATTTCAGTCACTTTTAGAGCTGCACAAGATAATGCTGTGGCAAGTGCTGTTGATAGTCACCAGTGCTGTCATGGCAGTACCTCTCCTCAAGTAATGAGATGCATCTTATAGTGCCTCTTTATGCCTCCCATATGTGATTTTTTTCCCCTAAATAAAGGAAGCAAAACTGAGCTAAGACAAAGTTCTTATCAGAAATTTTGGGGTTTCTAATGCAGTGCAGCTATCACAGAATTTAAAGTTTTAAAAGGCAAGGAAACAGGTTTACACAGCTGAACAGAAACTGTCAGGTACTTAGATCAAATGACTTTTTGATTAGCTACAGAAGAATGTCCACATGAAAATAGTTGCTAGTGACCAGAGAAATATCACTTAGTGGAAAATTCACACAAGTGTGCAAATAAAGTCACACCAGTTTAAGTATTTGGCGCCCTCTACTATATAGAAACAAGCATATTTTCTGCTACATAGTATCTATGACAGCATGAATCAGTATCTTTTTAAAGTGGCCTAGCCTGTGTTCACATTGCACTGCTCTTTCTTCAAGTCAATGATCCTTTGTAAAGTGTTCTGATAGGAATTACAGGTGTTCTGCTTCTGAAAGGTACAGCATGCCTCAAAACAAAATTATTTAATAGAAATATTTTACCACCCTTCTACCATTCTGTACTCTATCAAAATACAAAATTTATACTCCTGTTTAGACAGTTCTTTGTGAACATACATGTTTAAATGACACTGTGGTTACTTAAGTAATTCATATAGCTGTCAACAGAAACTTCAGCTACACGTAAGAAATTTGACTTCCCCATGAAGTGATAGGATTTCACAGGCACAACCTATAATCCAGATGTTAAATAACCATGATCTCCATTAATGAGAAAGCTCCTCCAGTTTCTGTAAAGATAACTAAAGTCAATGAACCAAGAGATGGCTTCCCCATCACAAGAAAGCAGGAGTTCAGTAAACAATGGCCTCCCAGATCAAAGGGGAGAAGAAGACAAGGAAAGCTTACCAGGCCATACAACTATATCAGGAATTCGCTTAAACATTCCTTCCCTGAGTACAAATATCTCATGTAGGCAGTGACCTGAAACAAACAAAAAGTTAAGAAGTTCAAACAAGAAAGCATCAAAAGCAGCACAGTGACACAACTGAAGTTCTCTTACCATGAGCTCTGAATACCCTATCTTCCGCATCCTGCGAATATGAGATCTTAGTGGCTCTGAGATCTTGAAGAAATTGTTCATTTACAATGGATGGAGGTACATCATTAACATTTAAGGATGCCTACAATACAAGGAAAAAGGTAGGTTCACTTTTATAGTATTTTTGTACAGCAGAAATAAGAACAGGTAAACACCGATACCCAAACAACAACTATTCTAGATTAGAAATATCAAAGTTCTCTTACTCATTTTCAATCCTACCCGGTATTCAATGACTAGACAGACACAGTAGTCTTTTATTGCAGGTAGTCTTGAATTAAATAGATCTTTACTTAGATATAAAACTTGTCTTAGGACTGAAAACTAACTAGATGAAACATTTTTGACAATATGTGTCTTAAGATAAAAGTTTAAGGGGTAACACTAGTTAAATCAACCACAAGGAAAACAGATTAACAGTCTCCTGCTCGTTGTGCATCTAGTTTTAAACTCCATTTTTTCTGTGGATTTTCATGAAAAGAATTACTGCATATAATTTCACATTGAACACCAAGTGTTTGAAGATCTTTGTTCTCCTTAAGACAAACAACTTAAAGTTGTTTTAAGTATCTTTTTTAGCTTTTCCACAACTATTTTAATCTTTCAGTTTTCATCATCAAGATCAAAAAAGTTAGTATTCATTTACAAAAATCTCCCTTCACACAATGCCAGGTAAAAACATGCTTTTATTTACTCTTATGGAACTGAAAGATTAAGATTTGTGTACTGAAAGGCTGGACCAGAAGCCTATGTGAACTAGGTCTGAACTGCTGCCTGTGGTAATTCTAGTATGAAAAAGGAAAATCATCATTAGGCCTTGAGAATTACAGAAGTAGGCATAGTTACTGCTGTTGACTGTAATGGAAAAATTGCAGGCTTCAGAGAACTTTCCAGTCTTATGCAATAAAGGCAGGAAGAAATGAGACACACAAATGGACCAAGATATTTTTCTCCTACTGCTACTCCTATACCCAAGTTTCTTTATGCTCTGCTGATAGAAGGTGAAAAAAGAATATAGCATGACAACCTGAAATATAAACTAGGAACTACAACAGAGACATGATAATAGGGGACCTGCAGTAGAGGTTAAGAATAGCTATGACTTCAAAGAGTGCTATTCTGTTTCAAGGTAGTCAGCCTATTTTAGATCATTACAAGAACATCAGAACCAGAACAACACAATATAGAAAGCAAGCACTCAACATTGCTGGTAGAAATCCCAAAGATCTGGTTTGCAAGAGATGACATGGAATCTAAATACTACTCAAAAATCTGCTCTTATCCTCACACTATGCTTCATTCTATATCTCCTCTACATATAGAAAGGAAACAACAGCTCTCTCAACCTCTAGTGACCGCAAGTTAAAGCAGCTGCCAATCCTGATCAAAGAAAACACTTCAAAACATATTGGCAGATGAAGATCCTGAAAGTCATAGCAGATGAAAGAACGTCTTGATTAACAGGAGACTGAAGTTTTCAGGCCCTATGAGATCATCAGCCTCAGAGAAAATACAATCTGCATGCAGAGGGTAAAACTATTTTCCAAAGTAGGATTGCTACAGTCACTGCACAAGTACTGCCTGCTTCCAACACTACTTTAAGCAGCTATATCTAGTCAAGAACCTGCAGCCTCAAAGGAACAATTCTTAGAAGGCAATCAGGTCTCCTGAATCTTAACAGGATTAATCTTTTTTTAAAAACACAATATATAGATGCCTTGCAAAACCCTGTACATTCCAAACATAGCATTTTTCTGAAAACATTCCATTTGATCTTGAATATTCCGGTAACCAATTTTCAGCACCCAGATATGTTAATAAAAAACTCAACTGTCAAATACAAATTTTGATGCTGAGAATACAGCATAATTTAACTTCTTCTTCGTTATCACGAACAACATCAAAGTTGCATAAACAATTCCCTTTAAGCTAAGTTCCTACAGTCTTCAAAACAGCAAGAAAAAACTCCCTGTATTGGAAAATTTCACTCCAATAAAAGTCCTGCCAATTAATCCAGAATCACAAGTCATGCTAAGTCATTGAAGGTTTCATGTAGTAGTTTTACATCAAATATGTTTTTCAAAAACTCTTGAGGTATTAACACACTGTATTTAAACCAAGTATGTGCAATGCGACCTTCAGGACAACAGCTGAATCATTGTTAACAGTGTGGTCTTGATTATCATCAAGACTAATGTTTGAAGAACTGGTTCAGCTCTTTACTTACTCTAGAGGTAGTTTTGTGCTCCAGACTTGCTCCAAAGGTTTTTAATATCCATTCCTTAAAAGTTGGTAATACCATACCACCTAATCTGTACCTGAAAAGTCAATATTACATAGGGTCATTTTAAATTAAAAATAATGTATGTCAGATACACGTCTTTTGATTCTATGTACGCATGAAAGTGTGAAATAAAATTCTTTACCTACAAAGCCTGCACAGATTCTGCACATTCTAGTTTTCATGCAACTGCACATTTCATTGTATTAAAACCTGTTTTGTACTTCAAAAAATCAAATAAATTGTTTACAACTTATATATCACTTTGTGATCTTTGGGAATTGTGGCATAAGGCTTTTCAAATATCCGACACCCTCCCCCATCTTTACTTTTAATACAGGGTCTCTCCCTTTTACTGCATAAAGCAGTGTCACAATTCACATGCTAGTTACAGGTAAAAGTCATGTGCATGCAATGTAAACAGCAGTCTCAGAAACAAACCCAGATCAGTACACCTTCTGTGTTTTAGAAAAACAGACTTAATGGTTCCCATCTCATCATCAGACCCATCAAGCTACATGAAATTATTTCTATCACAAATGTTTTGACAAAAACTTAGCCATGTGACAGTGCTGACCTACAGACAAGGGACAAAGCAGCTGTTTGTGACCATGTAACACAGGAAAACAAATAAGGCTGGGGACACACTTGAACAGGTAGAAACTACGGCTATTAATTCTGTACATGTACACATGTAGGTTTATGTATGCACAAGAATTCTCCAAGGATAAGAGAAAAGGACCTTTCCTTGGTATTAAGAGCTATCAGCAGCAGAGAATTCTTACTCCCCTTTGCACCTGGGTCACTGCATGAGGCCTAATGGCTCTTCCTTTTAAAATTATTCATTATTAATCCAATTATGACACAGTCCTTCACAGTTGTTGCAACCAAGCCTACAATTAAGTCACCTATTGCACAGACAGAGTAATTTGTTTTCTCATCTCCGCTACCTCCTAGTTTTACTGTTGCACGAAAACTCCACTCTGTTCCTATAGATACTAGGTTGAAAGCATCTTAACTCAAGCTAGACTCTCAGGCTTGAAAGATAGCATTCAGTCATTCCTCCTGCAGCAGCTGTTAGTTTTTCATCATATCCATACTAAACAATTAAGGGAATTCTGTGAAAAGGAAAGAGCTGTAAGCAATAGAAGTTTAATGCATTTGCAACAGGGGTTTGCGTGTTTTCTTCTACACATAAAATTTTGGGCATTTCCAGCCTATTCTTACAGCAAAATTGGAAATAAGGCTAACCTTAATCACTTATTCAAAAGGACGAACTAAAACGTATCGGAAAACCAACAACTTTTAAGTCAAGACACGCACAGAAGTCACAGCATGGAGGGAGTTAGTGAGTTTGCTGCGTAGAATGTAACCTATGATTGCTCACAAAGCAAGCTTTGTACGTTGATGGAACAAAAAGCCCCTGCAAAGACCTCCACTCCCCACACACCCCAAAAAACAGACTACCAAGCATCATCCAACCCTGGGGAGATGGTAGAGCTTAATGTTCATTTGACACAGAAAAATCACGGACTGTAGGGAAAGACAACACAGTTTTCATAAAGTGTTATTCTGTTCCACTAACCCTAGAGGTTCTATCAGGGTGTAAAACCACAAAGTGAATAAAGGGGATATAATGAACATTAAATTCCTCCTTTATACTTCCACAGGTGTTCACCCTAAAAGCTGTTTAAGAAAATACATTGCTACAGTACTGAAGGGAGAGGTTCTTCTACAGGCTGAAGGTTAAGATAAGAAGCTAAAGTCAGGGTTTATTCATCACTGTCCAAGACAGATTCAAGCATACAATTTGCTGCACAGATACAGGGATCAGTTTTATATAATGTCCTCATGAGCAATCTGGATTTATCACTGGAGTCACCAAGTAGTCGTGAATATTAAGCTCTTTTGGGGAGACAGACACTACACTTGTAGGTGCATTACTTGCAGATTTTTCAGAACAATATTGTCAGCACAGGAAAAATCATGGCACCTTCACTGGCAACACACAACAGCAGCCAACAGTGCTATGGATTGACCAGGTGAGTAAAAGAAAGATGACAAGGTGTATCCACACCATGAGTGCTGCACACAGTTTTTGTCCAAAGAGATGTAGTGGAGCTAGAGAGGTTCAGAGAACAGGAACTGTAAAGACCAAGGAGCCCTACAAACAGAGACTAAAGGGTCCAGAACTCCTCAGCATGAAGAAAAAGTGTAAGATAGGATAAAATTTAGACTTTCATAACCAATAATGTAGTACATTAGGCTGAAGAGCTATCGTTCACCTAATCCTGCAGCACAGTAAGGGACACTTGATTTGAGACAAAGTACTTTACACAACAGCAACCTGGAATGTGCTGCCATGAGATGCTGGAGAGGCAGACCGCATGAGCAGACTTGAAAGCTATTAGACAGATTTATGGACAACAGATCAGTAAGTGGATATGAAAGGACAAGGCATCTATAACATCTCTGCAGATGCTCATTCTATTTTCATTTCAAACGCTCTCCTTTTGTCACTGTGACAAACTACACTAGAGAAACTACACTGGTGTGACCCAAGAGGACATTTCTAACATTATGTATCAGTTAAAGAGAATACAATTGGGGAAAAAATGCTATTCTAGAACAGCAGCTGGTACTCAAAATAGCAGCCTCAAATTTTTATCAGGAGAAAGCGTTAAGTCCAGAACTTTATCTTCTGGCCTTTAAAACATGCTGCAGAGATTTTCTGTGCAGCATAACCTATCCTAGATAAACTAAAAATAGCGGATGGAAGAATGAGTGAGTGACAAAGTGACAAGAGTCAGAATTTTGGTAAAAGGAGAAGGATCCCTAAATATTACACAATGAACTTAAGTGCCTAAGACAAGGCTTTGCACTTTTGTCTGGGATTGAAAATTAAGAACTGAAGTGTTCAACATCCCAGTTAAGTTTTTGAAACTACTTCACACAAGCTCAAGAACACAAAAGCATTTTTCTGATGGGTAGTACTTTTAAAAATTATTTTTTCTTTACTCCTACAAAAAGTGTATTTTTTTAAACCAGGGAACAGACTGCAAAACTACTTCCCACTGAGGCAGAAAAAAAAACCAAAACAGTAAGGTGTCAAGTGATATGCTTAAAACCCACTGGAAGAAAGTTAAGAGATCCTCAAGTAGACTTAATTTTTATGTAATTAAAAAAAAAAAAAAAAAAAAGGAGGTGGTGTCCTGAGGAATACATAAAATTGCTGTACAAAGGGCTAATAGGCAATAAATAAGAAGTGTGGGCCCCTGAAGAGCAGTTTTTACTTTTAAGCTCAGAGGATCAAGCAGCTCCAAGCACAACAGTTGGAGAAACCTGTAACACAGATTAAAGGTTTAATAAAGCAAACTGTTGATACTCAAGAGGTTCTCAAAACTGCACTGATGTGCTGCATATTACCTAAACATGGTGCAGATTCTCAGTCCAATCCCATTCTCCAAGGAAAGTTTTATTGCACAGCGTATATCAAGTCTGAGAAGACTCACATTAATTTGTCTAATACTTTTAATAAAACTTCCAATAGGCCAGTCTATTTTGCTACACATTAGTTTACTGTGTAGACTTCAGTAAATCTCTTAAATACAGGATAGCAAACAACTCATTCTGTGAAATAAATCAAGTTTCTTGCCTTCTTTGCAGGAGTGTAGTTTTTAAACTCAAAAAACCCCAAACGTAAATAGTAGGTTCCATTAAATAAATCTTCAGCTTACCTTTTCCCTGTGAATTCTACTTGGCCCTTCTTATTGAAGATGAATTTGGAGTCATTATATCCCCATCCATTCCACTTAAGAAGTTCTTGCCTTAAAGAAAGAGAAATACAAGTGAGAATGCTAGTATACTGTAAGTTCAAAATTATTTTCAGCTATATGGCTTTGGAAAAATACTTATCAGACAGCAATGCAAGAAATCAAGTACATACCCAAAATGCATAGCTTCATAGAACCAAAAGTAATTCTGCAGCCACAATCATTACTCATTCAGATTGGATCCCAAGACTTGAAAGACTTTATAAAAAACCCCACCAGCTTAAGTCAATGCACAGTATTTGGTGTTACTCTCAAATAGGCAAGAGTAATGTTTGAAAGCTGCTTGTATTTAAATCTATACATAAACACAGATATAACTAAACATTTTCAGAAGGAAAAAAAGATATCTAGCATCATGAATTTTCTCTATCAAGAAAACTTTACATTCTAGCTGTTTGACATCACTACTGTAATCTCACTGCATTCCCAGTGACATTCACCTGAGGCACCCTCAGAGGCACATTTGGACTGAAAATACATTTTAGCAAGTCAGAAAAAAAGGCTTGAAAATCCAAGAACTGCAGGAAAAACATACAAAATACAACCTGAATGTGTCTACATAAGAAACAGAATAGTAAAACAAACACACACCTACACCACAAATAAAAATCACACACAAACCCAGAACTGCCAAAATATAGCCATAAAATTGAAATGTCCTAAGCACAACCATGTTAAAAGAGGACCTCTAATTATGATAAACTCATCAGAAGTATATTAATGTATATTTAAGACTTAGAGATACACAAAGAGTACTAACATATTAATCTAACTTTGCTTTAAAATTTGTTATTAACAGCTTTAAGCTTAAGGAGAGTAGATTTACATATTAGGAAGAAATTCTTTACAGTGAAGGTGGTGAGACACTGGAAGCACAAGGAGGTCATGGATGCCCCCTCCCTGGAGGTGTTCAAGGCCAGTTTGGATCAGGCCTTGAGCAACCTGATCCAGTGGAAGGTGTCCCTGCCCATATAAGAGGGTTGGAACTAGATGATTTTTAAGATCCCTTCCAACCCAAACCATTTTACAAATCTATGAATTTATATTAGAAATTACACACTAGGCTAAACCTTGATTTTCAGTTAATAAAAAGGCATCTTAAAGGAGTCTGAACACAGCTGATTTAGCTCACTCCAGTATGTGCATAGAACATTATTGTTAGCCTTTGTGTAATGTAAGAGTAAGATGAATGGCATTTTAAAAGCACCTTACAATTGAGAGAAAGCACTGCCTCAAGTCAGTTGTAACTCTAGCATTACATACAAGATAACTGAGCGATGACTGATTTCCAAAGACCTTAATTATAAACACAATATTAACATAGCCTGCTGACACAGTGTCAGTGTTTTAAAGAGACTTGAGTTAATCTGAATTCTTTTTTCTTCAAACTACCTGTACACAAGGTTTTAGTTAATCAAATGGAAAACAGGCACAGAGATGTACTTCACTGCAGTTGTTCAAATGAGATATGTCAACAAGACTTTGACAAATCCAGCACTTTGCAAACTTCGTAGAGCAGTTTCAGTACTCAGTAACTGACATCATCTTGCAAAATACCCAGTCTATGTTGTTCTTCCATACTGAAGAATTGATTCTCAACTTTCAGTCAAAATTGAAGTGTTTGAGCAGACAGCTCATCAGACAGAAGCTTCTCTGGCTGCCTCTGCCTCCTCCCTCAAACTTGATCTTTACATGTCATGTTCACTCAAAAAAAGGCAAAGATCCACTCACATTTGATAGCATGGGAATGCCATGCACTCATTACATTGACATAATGGATTATAAAACATGGGTTTAATGCATATAATGCAGTTTTGCCTGTTTCTACACATATTATATATAAATATATAGAATATTTTTAATATGCTTATAAGAAACTCCAAAGACAAAATCAAACACAATTGAGCTGTTCCCAGCTGAGAACAAGCTGACAGAGAAGCAGCCAACTTAAATGGCTTTTAATCTGAATGTTCCCCTCAAATCCCCATCATAGCACTCCTCCTGAAGGCAAGATTTCTCCCTCTGCTGACTAAATGTAGTATATCTATATACCTGATCTCTATAGTTTGGTTTTTGAACCCTGGAAAGTCAGAATAGATTTAATACAAATAAAGGAAATTTGAGGAAGGGTCAAGTAGATTCCCCTGCTAATTTAGAGAGGTAAAGGCTCTTGCAAGGTAGTGCCACAACAAGTATACCAAACATGATGCATGAACCAGGCTAGAAAAACTAGCTGCAAAGATAGAGGCAATTACGAGACTAAAACACAAAAGACTGGACTCTAAAGGACCTGGTGACATGAGATAATCTTGTAAAGCACACCTTTGAAACTATCATTAGTCCTGATGTTGAATATAGATATATACTTTCAAAAAAATCCAAGGGCGCTGCTATTAAAGCACTGAACAAAGACTCAGACAAAAGATCTTTCTGCTAAGCTGACTGCACTCCCAGTTGTTTGCCTCTTCTAAAGGCCTGCTTTGCTGGGCTGGTGTTGAACTACCTGGTGCTTTCATCAGGCTTCAAAACCTAGAACAAAGGTTACGGGTTTTAAGACCTAGAACAGAGGCTGGAGAGCTCCCAAACAGAGAGGGACCTGGGGGTGCTGATTGACAGCTGCCTAAACATGAGCCAGCAGTGTGCCCAGGTGGCCAAGAGGGCCAATGGCATCCTGGCCTGCATTAGGAATAGTGTGGCCAGCAGGAGCAGGGAAGTCATTGTGCCCCTGTACTCTGCATTGGTTAGGCTGCACCTTGAGTATTGTGTCCAGTTCTGAGCCCCTCAGTTTAAGGACATCGAGACACTTGAACGTGTCCAGAGAAGGGCAACAAGGCTGGGGAGAGGCCTTTAGCACAAGCCCTATGAGGAGAGGCTGAGGGAGCTGGGATTGTTTAGCCTGGAGAAGAAGAGGCTCAGGGGAGACCTCATTGCCCTCTACAACTACCTGAAAGGTGCTTGTAGCCAGGAAGGGGTTGGTCTGTTCTCCCAGGCAACCAGCACCAGAACAAGGGGACACAGTCTCAAGCTGCACCAGGGGAGGTTTAGACTCAAGGTGAGGAGAAAGTTCTTCACTGAGCGAGTCGTTTGTCATTGGAATGGGCTGCCCAGGGAGGTGGTGGAGTCACCATCCCTGGAGGTGTTCAAGAGATTGGACGTGGCACTTGGTGCCATGGTCTAGTCATGAGGTCTGTGGAGAAGGTAGGACTCTATGATCCTCGAGGTCTCTTCCAACCTTAGTGATACTGTGATTTTATTTTCAAGCTGTAACTATTCCTGAATAATACAAGTACACAAAGGTTTACTCTGCCTGATAACAAAGCTCATTAGTTGTATTTTCATTTTTCTCATCACACCAATAAAGTTTGCATGTTTGTAGTTAAACACCCCACCTATCTCATAATACAGCCCTGCATAATGGGTAGTGTATTCTGTGACAGATTAGTTCCACAGCAAAAAGTTAAAATTTTTATATTCTAAGCTATACTGAGTAAGTCTGAGATTTCTGCCTGGAGACCAGAAGGTGTGGTTTTGTAAGGATCCATCTTACAGTCATTCTTTTGTTCCACCATACCAGCATACTGGCAGTTTAAGAACTTTGTGTAGTTTAAGGAAGAGTTTATTGCTATAACCATAAAGGAAAGTCCTCCAAAGGCTAGAGAGTCTCAGGGAAATGGGCAGTTTGTGCCAGAATATTGCAATCTGTTATTCTATTCTGTTTCCTCATATTCATCTATTTAAGGGAACGCACAGCCAGATACCCCTTTTCTCTCTCTGTCTCAAGAAGAGCTCGTGCTTTCCTGTGGTCTGGAGGGGGAATGGCTTTTTTCTTCGCCTTAGCTGGCAGGGAATTTCCAGCTACAGGAACAGGCCTGCTCCTGGGTCAGCTGAGGCTGAGGTTTCTGGAAGGTTTTGGCCTGGTAGGCCCAGATGAAGGACTCAGCCTAATTTGTGAATGAATTGCTTCTACCTGAATACCTTTTGTATATATTTGTAAATAGATCTTCCCTTTAAACATCTGATCAGTGTAGAGCATTTTTATCTTGCTCCTTGGGAAAAGCTGAAATATCTCTTCTGTCGTTTTGCCCTGAGCAGCTCATGTCTCAAAACTGGGACAGAATTGCTGTTTCATTTACTACTTTCAGTTCCTGACACTTCATGCATACACACCATGAGAGGTTTGACAAAATAGTGCATGTGGCTCCATAAAAATTTGAGCTGCTTAGACTTTTTCAAAGACAGACTGATTATCTCAAATTTGTAACTGGCAAGGCCTGCAGAAAGATCAAGCTGCTTAATTTTTCTTGCATACCATTTTAAATGTATGTTCTTCATGAACAAGAGCCAGTGAACTTCATGATTTAAGAGAATTACCTTCAGCACAGAGGAAAGCGGGAGACATCCACAGGGGATCTGCAAGCCTCTGACTACTGAGGCAGTATTGGCATCATATTGATAGAATTCAAAAGCTGTAGTACAACTTTTTGGAGGAATGTTATCTACTAACTGGCATATTATTCAGAAGAGGTGTAAGCAGCTGTGCAAGACAGACCAAGGAAGGACCCTCTTTCCTCCCCCTCTACCTTGGCTCCATTGTGCCAGGGGAATACACTACCACACATGCCTGTTCTGCATTTCCAGTTGTAAGCTGGAAATACAAGAAAAATTGAATTTTGAGAGAGTAAGAAGCAGAAAACAATCAAGGAAAAAAGTATGTTTCTAACCATTAATTGTTGTAACAACATTCCTCCTTGTTGCAAGTTTAAGGCACTGAGATGTCCTAGAGAAATGTTCCAGGACAACTAGAGAGACTCCTGGGAAGTGTAATCTTTTATTATTTCATTCCCATAAGCCCTGCACTTCTATAAAACCAAGCATTTCTGCTTGTTCTGCCCCTCTTCCTCTCTCTCTTCTCCCAGCTGGATCTCATCTCTTGTTTGGTATTGCAGGGGAGTAAGGCCTAGAGCAGCCTTGGAAGGGGCCCGGAGCTGGCAAGCCGAATTTCAGCTGCATCACCAGGGTTTGGTAACATGGCAGGAGGAGGCACAGTGGCAGGGAGAGGGGACCACCTGAGGCCTGGAGGTTTGGCCAAAGTGCAGGAGGTTTTCAAAAGGCTTTTTGGCTTAAAGAGGTTGTAAGCCCAGGTGGAAGGACTGGGCTGAGGCTGAATATGAATCTGGGTATTTTTGTAATTTGCATATATAGTTGTAAACAGCACTTCCATTTTACCTCCAACTCTTTCCTATCCTGTGTGAGAGCACCTTCACTTTCATACTGCCCTTTTGTGGTATTTATAGTCACCACTCCTTAGAAAACTATTTTCACATCCCAGCTCCAGAGCAGCACCCTCACCACCTACTGTAATGCCCTGTTTGCAGTGAAGAGAGGCAAAACAAGTCCCAACACATTCCAAACACAAACCCCATTTATCTCCCTCCCTTTGGAGACAGGGGTTTTGGCACAAAAGTAGACAATGCAAGATGCTTGCAAATCTGCGTAAACATGGGCGTGCCCAGGCTTGTTTGGACCCATCTCCTGAGACAAACAAGTGCACACATCTCACATGTGCCTCACCATTTCCCATGCCCGTGCAGTGGGAGAATTTTTGATTAGTAAAATATATTTCCACATGATTAAGTATTAAAAATTTGTTAACACTGTTGTAGCAACTAGAGCTGCCTATCGGCTCAGCACTGTGTTTAACTTGGCTATCAAGAATGATCCAAGCTGTAACTGAGTAATTGATGTAGCATTCTACATCTCCCAAAGATTTTATTTCCAAAAATCTTGGTGTTGCACTAATACTCCAGAAGAGTATAAAAGGCAAAAAAAGTTGTTGAGCATCTGCAGACATAAGCATGCATAAAAAGCTCCTTCCACGTATTCCTGTACTCAGTGTATGCAATCCTGACTCTGAGACCAAGGGAACTACACATTGATCTGCATCCCATTGGAATGGGCTGCCGAGGGAGGTGGTGGAGTCACCATCATTGGAGGTGTTTAGGAGGAGGCTTGATAGGGTGCTTGGTTGCATGGTTTAGTTGATTAGGTGGGTTGGATAATAGGTTGGACGCGATGATCTTGAAGGTCTCTTCCAAAATGGTTAATTCTAAATTCTAATGCCTACCACTATTGTGCCTACCCAGACTTTTACAAACTATGTATGCTCTAATACTTCAATATTTTGTACCACCTGAAACAATTTCACTTGCAGTTTCTATCCTCATTGTTAAAAAAAATTCAAGAATTACTAAATTGCAACAAAACCTTCAAACCTGAATACCCTGTATAATATCAGAATACTTTGAATAATATTGGAATGTCTCAAAATGCATTAAAAAGTTTCATATCCCAGCCTCAAAAAAAAGATACTCAGTTTGACTTAGAACATATGCAGCATAAACTTGTCGGTTTGACTATGTGTAGCAAGATATAATTTACACCTTTTCTTCCCAGCCCCCTTTCTAATAATATATATAGGAAAGATAGACTCATCAACATTTTGTATTATTCTTGCTTTAAACTCAATGTTACTCAGCTCTGTGTTGTACCCAAATTGTCTCATTTAAAGAGAAAAGTTTTCCTATTCAGGACATAGGCTGCAGCAAAATACCAAGCTCAAGTACTTAACTATACTTTCAGACTTGACAGAAACATGGAATATTTTAGCCCGAAATGTTACAAAATAACCATTTCTTTCTTGCCTTCTAACTTGAAAGTCAGTTCTTTACTACTGAAATGTATGAAGTACTATAAAGCAAGTTTCACTTAATTTTTTAATACATATGTATTTATATATATACACAAATGATATTGCCTGAAGGGGAAAAAAAAAAATTAGAGCAGACAAGTTACTATGGAAACAGTGACAACAGATGAAAACTGTGTGACTAGATTAGGTCAGTTTAAATATTCCACTTTCATGACAATGCCCAACACTGAGATACTAAGTTGACTAAATGGAATAAAGATTTTCTCAGAGAAACTCTTTTTCAGTAACTCAAGCATTTCCTGCATTTTTCTGGAAAACTGATTATGAAATAATCAAGGAGACACTGGGCAGGACGCTGTTTGGGTCACAGCACAAAGCATTATAATAAACACACAATGACCAATTTGGTACCTACAAACTGGGCAGAAGGTGACAAAATGCCCAGCCTGGAGGGGTGGAAGGGTGACCACCACAGACTGCTGGCTGAGCTCATGCTCCCAAGGCATCCAGCCACTCAGGTGAGCGGGAAGAGCCTCCAGACCTACACTGTTTCAAGAAAACCATACCTGCACAGTGACTGGCTGAAAGAGTTCTTGTTTCTCCCTAGGAAACCAAAGTACTCAAGCTCAGCCCACACAGAAATTAAACCATAGACACAATTTCCCAGTAGTTTCAAATGAACACGTATGTATCAGACATCTGCACACACAATCCTTAAAGCTGACAGTCCAGGAGTTTTATACTGCAAAAGTTTCACCAATAGTTACAGAGCCTTTTATTTTCCAAAGCCTAAAGCACATTAATACTAGAACATCAGAATTAAACAGTTTCTTCACTTAAAGTTATGAGATATAAAGGTATGAAGTTCAATGAAATACTGGAACCAAGTAATGCATAAACTCTAAACATTAGCACTGATATTTAGCAAAGAATGGCACTGCCTTACTACACAGACATATCTAAGGACAGAAATATCAATCCAGCTTCCTCCTTCTCCAAAATGAATCTGAAGAGCTGGTACTTTACACACAAACCCAAGACACTGGTTAACATACTCAATGGACAAGTGACAGCTTCATATATTTTCCTCAGAGATACAAGACGAAAGTGCATTTCATTCCAGCTGAACCAATGCACCTCAGGTGGAGCAAAGCCAAGAGGCTCGCATCAATTTCCTCACCATAACCATCAGTATTTTCAATTCAATTACCAGCTGATGCTCAGCACAGCAACATATACATAAAATACTTCGATATTCCTGTTCTGTGACTGAAGAACAAGCATGTTCTTGGAAATTAAAGTGGCAGTTTTAAGGGCTACCACATGGACTAAAGCACCAGTATTTGCCTAATGCAACAATAAAAAGAAGTCCTGCAGGTTGTATGGTTCCTGCTAAACTCTACACATGGATGCAGTAAGACTAAGGGAGAATTACAGTGGAGCAGTTTGTTTAGGTTAGAGAGTCATGTCTCAACTGAGTAGGCAAGCCAATTCAGAGTATTTTGGAAGCCAGTAGTAAATTAGTATCAAATGCCTGAAAATTAGGAAAGGGAATGTAGACCAAGGAATCTCTTCAAGAACTGCTTTGTGAAAGTACCATTTATCTAAAGAATGCCATGCTGCAGGCAGTATCTCTTGTGTATCACTCTATACTTCTTCCCTCTTGGAGGATCTTTCCTGCAGCAAACCAAATGTAATCACTCTCAAGTCTGAAGTCAAATAAAATCTGTTTCACAACCTCAGACACATTCCAGTTTTGTATCCCATACTTTCAGCTAAAACCCTACAGCTGCACACGCACCTGACAGGTGCTATTTTGTTTGCTGAATGTCTGACAGGGCAACACAAACCTGGATTCATTAACAGTTTAAATCTACAGTAAGTAGCAGATATTTATCTACAATAAATGCAGACAAGATTTCAGGCAAAAGACCAAGAGTTTAGGTAGTCAAAAGCACCATGTGCTTTTTAAAAAAACACACACACACAAACCCAACACAAACCACAGCAAAACAACCAGCTGTTCTGGCAGAACAAACATTAACTCTCCTTCCTAGCCTTGACTATTTGACTACTCATTTCGCCACACTGTAATAAAGCAAGCCCCAAGGAATAAGGAAATTAACATTCCTCTAGTGTTCTTTCATAGAAAGCTTAAGTCAATTAGGGTGAACTAAAGATTCAAGAAAGCCAAGACATTATAACTATGCTTCTCAGTATACACTCAGCCAAATGATGACTCTTATGCAACAGAATACTAGAAGCTATCTCTATTCCACCTACTACTTCAACTGACATCAGTTTCATTTTATCTTTGAAGAGACTGTTCTACAGTAATGCACACAGATAGCTACTTCCAAGCAGTAAAAGAACAAGCACTTAAAGAGATTTTTTTTCAAATGCTGGAGATGAGCCCTTTGTGGGTTTTTTTTGAAAGACTGCAAAACCAGGAAATAATCTGCTTCACTATAAAAAAAACACACCAACAAACAAAACACAACACACAAAAAATCACCAAACACCAAAGTGAATGAAGGAATCAGTTGTCTACCATTTATTTACTTATGTAAGCTCAGTTCTTGGACAGCAGTGGTTTACCTATTGCATAGAGAATTTTTAGCATACTCTGTAGTAAATACATCAGTTAAGTGCTGAAGAAAACTTTTTGGCCTTTATCAGCTCTGAAGGCTTGCACACAACAGCCCAACACTTGTCCATCACAATCAGCCTATAACCGATTTTAATACTTCAAATTATCTGTTCTCTACTAAGAGGTACAGAAACATTTCAGGAAAGTCCAGTTGGCTGCAACCTGTTAAACTACAGATGGTTCTTACTATACTCCAAATCAAAGTAGCTTCTACTAGTCCAAATAATTATCATTTTGTTGCATTAAGAGATCGGCCTATTCCATTTAACTAAATCAAGCTTAAATAAATAGTTACATATACATATTAATTTTCTTTCACGACTGTTCAGCTTTCAGTAAAGTCAATCTACCAAATTCTTTTTTTTTCCTGTAAAATCCTACTTGCTTCCATACTGTAATCCATGTTGTACTTCACATACTAAATATAGTTTACTCGTATCTAATTTTTTTCCAATAAAATGGAACCAATTAATATACCCAGGTTGGTTTAATTTGTATCACAGGTCCAAATAATATATATTACTTAAATTCTTAGATATTCCTTATGTTTCATCTGCCTGACATTCAACTACTTGGAGCCAGATGACAGAACTGCTGTTGCATATGAAGTCACATTTGCCTGCAGATTATGACACTGTCTTTTATCAGGCTGATGTTTACATATGAGAATCTTCTTTCTTCATCTGTTCCTTTACTTCTACTAACCTTGACTAGCAATTAACTGCTTTGATGCAATCACAAAGCCTCCTGTTAACTGCCACACCTTCCTCAATGCAACAGACTCTTACTCTTCTGACTTCGGAATCTCTAGTATCATCAGTCCTTTTCTTGCTTCATCCTAAGTTTCTACCACCTAAATTTCAGAAGCTAGCTATTCCAAGATTTAGTTCAGCATCATGATGATTAAACATGCTGATTGCTCCAAGTATTAGTGGTAAGATATGGAGTCTCTGATGTTACTTGTTAAATTCAAGTCATATCAACTCTTTAGGAGTGAATTCATGATGCTGTTTGTTAAAATCACAATCATATAGACTCTTGAAATAGTTCCTGATAATGAAAGTATGGCAATATTAACACATTACCCTGAGCAACCTGGGTGTGAGCTTGACACCGAGCAGGCAGGTGGCTATACACTCATCCCTTTAGTTTATCCTGGATAACAGTATGTTCATAGTTAAAACACATCCACAAGCCTCTGTGGCCCACAGTGGCTCCATGAAGAGAGAGGAAAATCAGGTAATCTTGTCTTGCTTTCTCTTGGCTCCAAGACAGAAACTAATATAAGCCTACAAGCTACTGAGTCAACGTTCAGTAACACCCAACCAATTCTCCCTTCTAACAAGGGCCAAATTGTTTAAAGGTTGATTTTAATAAGTTATAATACAAGCTATTATGGCAAGGTTAGCATCAGCACATGCTCCACCCCAAAGGCAATCTTACTTTGTAGCATATGTAACAGCTACTCTGGTATAGCTGCGTTCTAAGGAGTTGCAGCACTTGACCACTTTCAAAGCAGTAAAAGTTCAACATTTCATGTACTTAGTCTTCAAAATAACTGCATGTAAGTTTTTAGCACAAGTCTTGTAAGCAATGTGAGCCTACCAGTGAACAAAAGTCATCAGTATAACATAAAAGTTCAGAAAAAGTTCCTTTCAAACTCAGTATCTTTAGAAGATCTTTCAGCATGCCTCTCATCCTGCTCTGGCTTCAATGTATTGTGTAACAGTCCCCATCTTCCACTACAGCACTGAATTAAAATACAAAAATAAAGCCAGGAACTCTATGAAGGAACAACATCTCTCCACCCATATATATATAGTGCCCAAGACTTCCATCGAGATATTCAGATGAGTAGAGTTGCTTTTTAGAGGCATTTTTTCATTTCAGTAACCATCATCTTAAAATTGTATTACAATCTTCAATTCCATCATCTAGCCTTCAGAGGCGTTTTTATTTGGAAACAGAAACAGTTAGATGAGCACCCACAGACTATCCATCAATTTCACATACTCTCTTTCCTCCCCTCACTGGTGATGACTAATGCCTGGCTAAGATCCTTAACAGCTTACTCTTTGAACTGTCAACAAGAAAGCCATCATTTCTTCAGGTCACTGTCTAGTAACTATTGGATAAGCAGCTAGAAAAATATTTTGCCAGACACACACACATAGCGTACTACAGATTGGGGTTTTTTCAAATCAAAGGAAGTGTTCACAGAAAAAATGCACCTAGATCTGATATGACAGTGTCTGTAGCTTTGGCAACAGGCATCATGAATTAAAGTCTTGCTTAAGGCACTTTTGGCTGCAGCTTTGCTAGCAAAAATTAAAGTAATAGGTCAAATGAGACAGAAAAGCTGTATCATCATAAAGACGACAAAAGAAAAAACAGGGCACCTGGGTCTGAACTGTCCTAGTGGGGCTGATAAGAATGATAAGAGCCAGGCAAGCATTGCTGTTTCAACCTACAGGTTACCAGATTGTTCAATCAACCTAGGTCTCACAAGTAGGTGAGCCAACTGCAGATTAGCTGGAAGTCACTAGAACAGAATTCAGATGTTCATCACTTGCCATCTTCAAATCAGCAATGGAAACAAAATTTCTCCCCCTTCACGCACTTCAAAACCAGGGTATTATCCGCAAACACAAACTGTACCTAGATGCTCATACCCAAGCTATATTTAAGTATCAGAACTTTCACATGCAACATCTCAAACATGTTTCAACTAGCTCACAGATGGTCAGAGGGAATGTTAACAGAGAGATACCGCTCCCTTTAAGGCCTTTTTTGTTGTATACATACAAAAAGACTGGGGTCTAAATACATCACAGCAGCTATACCTCTGATATGGACCAAGCCTTCCAGCAGCTGCATTACACTTCCACAGCAAAGTACTCAGCAGTTGTACCATTTTTACCATAAGCTCTTTGAAGCAAAATTATTTTCAGTATTTATCCAGAACAAGTTATTTAGAATAAAAATAGCAACACATTATGGTCCTATAATGAATTCTAATATAAGCAATGTGTATAACTTGGAGAAGTTCACTATGTCTGCGTGTCCATGGAGAAAGACGCTGTCCTTTGGGTCACAGGCTTTTGTGAAGATGCATTTCACCAGTTCTTCAGGGATGCATTAACTGGCTGTAGAAATTAATCAGTAATCCATTTAAAAGAATTCCCTCTAAACTAGCTAAACTGGCGTTTCCTCAGACACAGTGATTTCTTCCCAAATTCAAAACAAAGAAGAACTCAACACAGAAGGCAGCAATTTTGAGATTATCCATTTCTCCGACCAAGCAGCTGTCTGACACATCTCTTGCAAGAGCAGTAAAAACTAAGTTTTCAAATTTGTTAACATTTGACCATATGCTTATGACATCTGAATCCTCCCAAAGCAAGCAAGTTCAGCTTGTGGACCTGGACAATAAATGGCCTGGTAGAATAATTCAGATGGTCCCTTGCTCTCTTATTAAAATAACTTTAGAGTAAAACATGAGCTGAATGGATTTTCTTCACAGGAACAACTCTCTTATCTACTACTTGCGCTATCTGCCTCTTTAAACACCTCCAAAGACAAACTTACTTACTGTATAGAGCTTAAGGGAGCTTAATTATAACACTTAAAAGAATCTACTAAAAAAGTAAATCTGAGACCTAATAAAACTATTTTGAACACAGTAAGCAGACTGTCTTCCTCTGGTCTCTCATGACCTGAGATTCCTTACTATCAAATATGGTAAGAAACAGAAAAGATAATTAATATGTTTGTAACTATTCATATCCAAGAAACCTGAATCAGAGACCAACGTATGAACACATTTTTTACAGTATCCTTATAAGGCGTAAGGTTTGTATACTTGTGGACTGAAAAGTCCATATACAAAGCTTGCTCTTCATGAGTGCTACATTCCTCACTATAGCAGTCTCAAGTATTTGAGAAGCACCGAGTCTCTTCTCCAATTATTAAGGTGACTGAACAACTTCCTGTTTTAATACAGTTACTACAGAAACAAGACAGACCTTCCTTCGGGTTTACAAGAGTTCCTATGATATCCTACGAATCACTACAGTACCTGACCCGCGTTTGGGCTTAGCCTCATCGTCCTCTTCTCCGCTTCTGTCTTATCAACATCGCCCTGCCAACCTCGCAGCTCCCTGCCCGGCCCACTCGAGGCCTCCCCCGGGCCCCGTCAGCCCACACCCATTCCCAGGCTAGAGAGTGCCGCCCGCAGCACTGGCTGCCCTAGCGCCGACCCACACCGACAGCTGGCCGCTCCAGGTGCCCGCCCGGGCCGGCACAAACCCTGCGGCGCGGCCCGGAGCCCCATGCCCCACGGGGACCCCCGCCCGCACCCACCGCTTCTTCGGGATAGAACCGGAGGACGGCCCAGAGGAGCCCCCCTGCCCCTTGCAGGGGCCCGTGCAGAGCGCTTCCCGCTCCGAAGCCCGTGGCGAGCCCCGCAAGTGCCCAGAGATGATGCGCAGCCGCCGCCGAGCGGAGGATGGGGAGCCGCCGCCGCTTCCCGCTGCCTCCTCCGCCGCGGCCGCCATCACACTTCCGTGTTGTGCCGCCGATCGCCGCCGGGTGAGAGGTCGGACGAACGGAAGGAGCCTCCCGTTCTCCCCTCATATGGGCCGTCCCAGCATGCACCACCGCTTGCCTTCTTCTCGCCCCGCTTCGCCTCACCCCGCCTCGCTCCGCCCTGCCCTGCCCTGCCGAGCCGGAGCTAGGGGAGCAGCGGCTTTCCAACTCTCCAACGCGGTAGAGGACGCGCAGAGGGCGAGAGGTTCGAGGGGAGGGGTGTTTCCATAAGAGGTCTTGCCGTCCGCCCGAGCAGTTGCCTAGCTCACCAGTTTAGAGCTTGCATGATAAAACATGTGAAAAATTACCTTTTGTGTGATAATTATAGTCCCTTTACATCTCTTAAAGAGATTTGTGAGAGCACAAAGGTGTGTATTCTTTAAAAATTAGGATTGCTTAAGTTAATGATGAAATGCTAATTAGTGGCAATAAGATAGGTGGGTTACTTAATAAATAGGGTGGCAGGTAACAGGTAATCCTACAGGAGTTACAGATTTTATCATTGGTGTTGACAGGGACACAAGGCCCTGGGAAGTGGGGTGCTGCTTAGCCAAGTGCTGGCTGTGCTTCCACACCACACATTGCTAGAAGAGAAACTCCAAGCTTTTGATAATCCATTCCTTCCCGTAAAGCTACACTTGAAATGAACACAGACTGACTGGTGGAAATCTATCCCCTTCTGTAGTGCATACAGCCATCACTAGGTATGGAAGTGTCAATCCTGACCCTGTTTGAGCCCAGTGGGAACAGCTGCAATTGACCATGTGGCATCACTTGAAGAACGAGAAGATTGAGGGTTTTAGGGGAGATAACAGATACCCCAGGTGCTCCCTGTTACTAGGAATTTAATGCTCCTGAATGATTTGGTCAGCATTGAATTTCCACTCAGGAAAAGATGTGGGAACTGGAAAAATTTTAAAGAAAATGAAAGGAGAATGAACAAAGGCTCCACAAACTGAGTCCATTAAGGAAGGCTAAGGAAGATAGGTTGCCAGTTTTCAAATATATGAAAGACTGCTGTGAAGTGTAAGGTAACAATCAAATCTCTGTCCTTCATGGCTATGTTGGTGAGAAGTAATGAGCTCAAACTTGAAGATATAACTTTAGTATTAGCATTAGAGTACTTTCTAATGGCAGTGAAAATTAAAAAAAAAAAAAGTTATTTGCCTAAGTAGAAAATTAAGTCAGCTTCATTAAGCAGCATTAAGAACAGACAATGTAAGTTTATCAATAGAGATGATATTGTTATAACCAGTTCTGGGCAGTTATAATCAGTTCAGGGCAAGGTGATGGACTAGATGACCTGCTCAGATTAATTCCAGCTTTCTCCTTATGACATGAAATACCTCACACTGATGAAGCAAGCCTGTGCTGTTGTCGCATAAGACCTGCTTTCATTGTTAGCTCTTGCAGTGGGATAGCACCAACCAGGTTTTTGGAAGTCTTGAAGTGGAATGTTGTTATCTATGCAATTACTAAAGCTTTCATGATGACATGTTGCCTATCACTGTTGATTTATTTGTTCATTCTTTCTGTGTACACCCCATGTTTGCTATATCACATGAAAAATCATAAAGCTCTCACCTTACCCTCTTTGAATTTCTTTCAGGGACCTTTTTCTCCCATACTTCAACACAATATCTTTCCATTAGCTAAACGTCTAGCAGAAAGTTCTCCAGGGAGCAGTATGTGGTGCACAAGCAGTGAGACTTAGGTTCAGTTCCCTACTTCATATACAATATTGGTATCTCTTTGAGGCGTAGGTCCCCATAAATAAGCCAGGGGTAACAGTATCTCCCTAGAGAGACTGATTTCAAGATAAATACACTGAGGAGTGTGTGGCAATATAAGATCAACCCTTACAGAACCTGAGGGAAAGCAGTGTAGTTTGACTAGAAAACAGTCTGTCATTTCCCTGGGGCGGGAATTGCACTAGTTGCAATGGCCTCTCAAACTTAAGGTTAGGTTTCTGGTATTCCTGCAACATAAACAGCTCTTCAGGCAGTTTGATAGTTGGTTATGAAGTTACATTTCCCCCCTGTGAATAATTTGTGTACTACTTTGTGTATTAACTCAAGCATATCCACATTTAACTGTCTGCTGCTGTGGAGGCAGTCTGTAGGGAACACACACAGATCTCTTGACCGAGTTTCTATTCACATTGTTTACTGAAGTTATGGATATAGCTGGGGGGACTTTAAGTCACAGCTATCTATATATTTCCACATTGCCAATGCTGACAAAGAGATACTAGACTCACTGTACTGAGCTTTGGGTTTTCCTAGAGTGTTTCTTTGTATCACAGTCATTTGTAAGGAACAACAATGAGTCTGTTGCTCATTTATTTGATGCTAATCAAAGGTTTTCAGTAAAGAACTGAATTCAGCTACTATCTGATAAGCAATGTTTGTCACCACCTCAGAACTTTATTTTCCAAAAAGTTCCCAACTAATATTCAGGTGCCTGTGCAGCTGGAGATTTAACTGAGAATGGTAGAGGCATGGGGGTATGGTTTGGAAAAGAGTGAGAGCCCTTGTCTTAGATGGAGAAAACGTGCAGCTAAGCGACATCTCTGTTTTGTGCAAGAGAGGTCTTTGCTTAAAGTAAGAATGCTGAGTTCCTGCCAGTGCTCTGCATGCAATCCTCGGCTCCTTTGGAAAGGTGGCAAATGTCTTAAGAAGCAGCAACATATTGTACTGATGGATTGTGAGGGTGTTGCTTCCCATTTGCCTGCAGTGAACCATTGGCATAGTCTAAGAAAATATGTCAAATAAATTCCTGTAAAGCCTGTCTAGTAAGTAAAAAGAAAACTTAGGAAACAATTTTGAAAGTAATATGGTTGTGACACCAAAAGTAATTAATTTTAGTAAAAATGCTAGCACATGACAGTTTGAACTAGGCTAATCACTGCTTAGACAAAGCAGCAACAATTGCTGTTCCATGTGCTGCCCTTCCCACATACCTGAGTGCATCTGTGTGTGTGAAATGCCAGCAAAAGGTGACATCATCATCAAAACGTGTCACAGAAGCAAAGATTTGCATTTCCTGAATTCTGCATATTGGGACTTTCAAGAAACACAGTTTTAAAGAGTTTGCAGTGTAATACAAAATAAAGTAGCCAAAATACTTTAAACTTTCAGAGAGGACTTCATAACTAGGTGTCTCAGTGCTTTATTACACAGCAGCCCTGTGGGAAAGCAAAGAGGAAACACGTTACTAAGGACAAAGGCTGCACTCTTGGTCAACCCATACACAGGTTGTGAAAAGGAAAGACTCTTCTGATAAATTTCTTTGCCTTGAATAATGTTCTTCAACAGACTGTTGAAACTCACCTAATGTAGTATGAGAGCCCTTGAGATGTAGGTATCAGATGTGGAAAATTAATTGATTGAATAAGCCTTAGAAGCTTCAGCAACTTAAAGTTGCTAAAATAGTAACTATGCACACATCTAGAAGGTGGAGTACCATATTTAACTGGTAAAAAGAATTCTACAAAATTTCAAAGAAATTTTATTGAAACCTGAGAAAGTTCCTGGTCCCAGCTGAAAAGAGCAGGAGTTGCCAGCGCTGTAGTACATGCTTCTCCTGTTCCTTTACTGCCTAATAGCAGAAAAAAGGTTGTGGGATTTTAAATTTATTTTTCACTTTTAAAGCTTTGAGTTATGAGATAATTCTTAATTCACCTCACTGCTTCTAAGGGCAACAGAACATTATAATAGTAGCCAAGGAGATAATGAACATAAAGAATTCTTTGCTTTCTAAAAAGATGAGAAATGAGAAACTTTTTTTTTTTCCCAAGACTTGCAAGGTTAAAAGAGAAGGAAATAACTATTTGAATAAGGTGTGCTTTAGATGTTCTTGCTTTCTCCAGTTCAACTGCTATTCAGATGCGATTGACACTAATATATTAGAACATCTTTTTGTTCTGTACTCTGTACAAAAAGCCACCACCTACAGAAAAGGTGGGGTTTTGGCTGCCCTAGGTACAGGATGGGTGTGGAACATCACAGTTGAATCATGAGCACAGAAGGAGCTGATGAAGCAAGCAAAGGGGGGAAAGGGCATAAGAGCTTGAGATCACCCCTGGATTATTTTTTCACCAAAGAAATGAAAAAGAAAGCTTACACCCATTCATTAACGTGTCAACACCAAGTAATTAATGCTCTTGGAGGAGTTTTGTTGATATTTGAATGGCCTAAGTAGTTTTCCCTAAAGGGGCCAATTTGTCTAAGACCTATTTAGGTCATTTTTATAGAGTCAGTAGAGACTCTGGGGCAAAGGCATATCCATCCATCTATCCATCCACTATCAGCTTATGGCAATATAAGGCTCAACTTGCAGGGCTCAGTGTCACAGAATGAGAAGAGTGCAAGTCTCAGAACCTGCAGCTCCTCAGAGCATTCACAAGGATCCGCCTAGAATTAGAAAGGTTAGGAGAAACTAAAACTAGGAAAAAGTTGTTAAAAGCCTGCAGAACATGGGCCATCAATGAAGTCTCCTATCTAGAGATCTCCAACTAGAAACTGACTATTTTCATATGGAAAGGTTGGTGAGCAGCATGTTCTTTATTTTAAACATACAGAAAATACAGATGATTTTGTACATGGCCAACTCTCTCCTGGTAAAGAGGGCAAGTATCAAAGATGTAAACCATTTCAGCTTTCAGTCAATGAGATGATCTGAACAGCTTGAAAATGCTAGACCATAGGAGTAAGCCCATATCTGAACAACGAATCACTGAGAAGCAAATGATAAATTCTTGTCTGTAATGTATTTAAAAATATGCATGGGCTCCTCTGTGAAACAGCTGTGACTTCACCTTCCACTGGTGCCCCCAGGCAAAATTATTAGAAATACATTATTATCATCATCTATGTACTGGTAATATCCATATTTGACTTTTCTGTATATCACATTTTGCATGAAAGACAAATACTTATCAACTTGTTAACTGTGTGCACAGATGGGTTTGTGCATCAACCAGTTCACACATTTCTATTTGTTTATCCTGATTAATTCTGGTAGTAAAATCAGTTAAACTCTATCACTGGTAGCAATAGTGGCAGATATGTTTATCAGTGTACATGCTTTGCAGGTTCCTAGCGAACTCATTTCACCTTCTTTACTGTAATGACAGCCCTGCTGCATCCAAATAACTGAAGGGAAGAAAGACAAGCTTCCTGGAAAAGTCTGCATTAGAGATCTATAGTCCTGCCCAGTTTCAGCTCTTCTGCAACTTATGTCAAAAGCCTGTGATAAGAAAAAGTTTCATATTTATTTTTTGAGGCAATTCAGCAGAACCAAACATAGAGGCCACCACATATAGCTTCCCTCAGCTTTTTGAGACAATTTATATGTATGACAAGGGCTCTACAACTTCTGGGTGAGAAATAGCCCCTCAGGAGGAGGAGAAATACAAGGGAATGAAGAGGACTGATCGCACTTGAATGCAGTTTAAGCCTGCTGGATTTTTACAAGCTTAATTAAAATATGAAAAAGGTGCTCATGAAAAGCCTAGTGTATTTGTGCAGTTCTTAACTTAATCTTAGTGCAGAATTCTTTGCTGCTGGAAAATGAAAATTTATCAGATAACTTAGCAGAAATGTGCCTCAGCTAAAGCTCTAACACTTAACCGTTGTGGCTAACTCAATAAAACCCTTTCCTAGATCAGACAGCAAGGCAGTTTAACAAACAAATCAGCTTTTGCAAATCCTTCCTCAGAGTTTAATGAGAAGGAACAGGGTTTTTTTCTGGTGTCTATTGCATTTTAAGGCAATTACCTGAGTACGCATTAGGGAATACCAAGGTATGCAACATCAGACGCAGTTAAGTAATGTAATTGTGTAAACACCCTATCTGGAACAGGCAGAGTGTTTGAACAGACCATGTAAAAACTGTTCCCAAATGGAAGCTGATAAATAACCATGTGACTCTTTAAAACAAACAAAAGACTCTTTAAATGTGAGTTACATTTGATTAAAGTGTTCAATTCCACTTTTAGGGTTCCCTTCACATAATGCCATTGTTTTGGTCGCTTTTCACACCAGAAAAATGATTTCTTTTTTTTCCCTTTGCTTAAAACTATAGGTTTTTCCATGATCTCAGAAGAACTGAACATCAAAGCAGAATGCAACATCTACAGTTTAGATTAAAACTGTTACCAGTCTGAATAATACTTATATTATCCTCATACTCCATAATCATCTCTCACACAATAGTACAGGTATCCTATAAAGGTAGCTACTAATGGAAAGTTAAGCTTTTATAACTAATAAGAAAAAAATTATGAAACTTCTGAACTTCCCAGTGCATGATAGATGCTTTGTGAAAACAGTAGACAGAATACAATTACCCTGAAGGCTCTGCTTTTCTTTAAATATGTATAGACACCCATATCCTTTTGTAATTCAGATCCATATTCTTTCAATACACACATAAGAGTGAATACTGTCCCTGCCACTAAGTTCCATTGTGGGCACAGGTTAAGGTGTGTCCTCATGTCCTGCAGCAGTTTTGCAGTTTGTGCACAAAGCTACACACACTTTTACAGTATACAGAATTAACCAGGTTGGAAAAGAACTTAGAGATCATTGAGTCTAACCTATCACCTGACACCATCTAATCAACTGAACCATGGCACTAAGTGCCTCATCCAGTCTCTTTTTAAACACCTCCAGTGATGGTGACTCCACCACCTCCCTGGGCAGCGCGTTCCAATGGCCAATCAGTCTTTCTGTGAAGAACTTCTTCCTAACATCCAGCCTAAACCTCCCCTGGTGCAGCTTGAGACTGTGTCCTCTCATTCTGACACAGGTTGCCTGGGAGAAGAGACCAACCCCCACCTGGCTACAACCACCCTTCAGGTAGTTGTAGACAGCAACAAGGTCTCCCCTGAGCCTCCTCTTCTCCAGGCTAAACAAGCCCAGCTCCTTCAGCAGCTCTTCATAGGACTTGTGCTAAAGACCCCTCACCATCTTTGTTGCCCTTCTCAGGACATGTTCCAGCATCTCAACATCTTTCTTAAACTGAGGGCTCCAGAACTGGACACACTTTTGTCCAAACAGCCACCGTTCTCCTGATCCACTGTACTTGTATCTTTGTTTAGCCCTTGGTGATACTCACTTTCCTCTTAGTCTGTTCCCCTAAAGTTTCCTGCAGTGCTATATTATTCCCTCTAGTTTAGTCCAGCTTCCCTTTCTGCGTTGCCTTCTAACAAGTCAAGGATGTTTTTCCTGAATATACTAGCTAGATATAGAGGGATAATACAATTCACCTTCATTTTTAGAGACAGCCGTCAGGTTGGTAACTTTAGAAAGACATTCAAGAAAACATGCAAAGATGATGAGAATAGATTAAGTACGAGTCAGACAGAGGTTAGACAGAAACAGGAGGTGGTACTAGGCATCTAATGGTCTCTCTTCATGTGCTGTGCCAAGAGGAGATCAAGCACATGGCAAGATAGAAGAACCAAATTGAACATCCTGAAATGGCTTTTTTATGTGCTTGTGCCACAGAAAGATTCATCAGGAAACTGCCAGTGCCACGAGCACGAGGTTTTCTGTGTTCTTGTACCGGGTTTCTTTTGTACATCTGCTTTTCCTCAAGGGTTGGAGTAATGGGAAAGGGGAATGACAACCACTGAAAGAGGAACTGGCTGCACAGAACTGTGAACAGGGAACTTACTTAACCGCAGGCTGGTGAGCACCATCCACCACGTGGTGTTGCACTTGTGGCTAACCACAGCAGAAAGGGAGTGATTTCCTGGTTACATTCAGCTAATTGATCACTGTGCTGGTACATAATTACTGTACAATGTACATATGTACATATGCTGGTGCAATGTATTTGCATTATGGGTTGGGCAACAGCATGCAGCTCCCACACCTTATAACCATTCTGCTTTCCCTGGACCTGGGTCTAAGTTCTTCAGTTTTCTCCCATATGAGAAACAAAAACCGGGAGGGGCAGACAGGCTGATGGAATAACAATGAAATCAAGTAGTAAGCCAAGGAAGTATGAACAAATTCTGTCATTTTGTGGAATGAACCAAATGTTTATTAAACTGCAGTTTGGGCTGGGGAGTCAAAGGCAGCTCAACAGAATATTTATATGAGTAAAAGTAACATTTCTGCTCAGCAAAGCTGCTGCAGTTTTAAAAATACAGTTTTAACATTATTGATGCTAATAAAAAGGGATGATTTTCAGGATTTTGCAAATTACAGTACAGCACATTAAAGAGAGATGAGTGGCAATTTATCTGAATATGCAAGGCTATAAACCTGAGCAGTTCAGCAGCTGCTCCACAGGCAGCTAAACTGTCTTTGTGATGAGAGAGAGAGCCTCCAGATATGCGTAGAGTGGACAGTCATGGGTTGGAACCATTAAAAAGTATCATTACCTATAAGTAAGCAAGCATTGCTAGATCAGAGTGAATCATGAGAGAGTCACTAGCAGGCAGCCTGGCAAATTGTCTCCCCTTCACTTCTGGAATTATTGGCTATTTGTTGATTTTAACTCTAAAATTTTTGTTTCCTTCCTGATGATAACATGATTTGAATTCAGCTGCATATTTGGTTATTCATGTAGAAGTTGAATTAGGTATATAGAATTAAAGAATAGCTTCAGCTTATGCTGTGGATTTTGCACCAGCTGGACACCTTAAATGCTCCTACTGCTGCTGCCTTGCCAGACCCTGAGAACTACAGTCTTGGCCACTGTCAAGCCAGTGCTGTTCTCCAGGGCTTTGTTTCAGTGGAGAAATGTGGTGCATACAAGGGACAACAAAGGCAGCTCCTTTTTTTGAAGAAGACAAAATAGATTAAGCTGGTCTCAGCTGAAAAGGATGCCATCAATTTAGACAGCAGCCTGCTCTTTCAGCTGAAAACATGGGAAATGGAGCAGCACAAATGGGTGAACTGTTTGATTCTCCAAAATATTTGTGAGATAATTAATCTCTACTGCTTTCTTTGTTTGATAGGGGACCAGCTCACTGCTCCATTGCATGCAATGATATCTCTGAAGAAGGTAGGCATTTTCAAATGAGAGAAAAACAGAATTTATTTTCTCTTTAACACAACATTCTTTGTGTGTTGAGAAGTAAAAAAAAAAAACAAAACAACTGTCCTTGTGTTAATGGCTCCTCAGCACTGCAGCACTGGAAGTTTAGGGGTAAAGGGACAGTTGTAAAATGGAAAGTGAGGGCAAAGAAAACAGTGCCAAACTTTGAGGGAGAAAGTACTACTGTAAATATACCTAATGACTGGGCATAAAAAGAAATACTGAGTGATTCCTCATGCTCTTGTGAACTGAAAGCAGCTTGGTGAGAAACCTCAGGGCAATCATTCCCAAGCCTTCCGGAACATCAAGACTCTGGGATAATAGTGTTGGCTTCTCTGCTAGAGCACTCCCTCCTGGCCAATGTATGGATTAGTTTTAAGAGGGCAGTTAAGAATAATAGTACAACCTTGTGACTGAAGGAAGAATAAAACCATTATAATAAATTCAGCAGAGGGAGCATTAGAAAATTGATGATTGTCTTGCTGTGACAAGAGTAGTACTTTTTGTACATTATTGTACAAAGCAGCTTGGGCCAAGAGCATTAAAACTGCCTTACTCATATTTAAATACTAAATTTCAGCTGGAATATAGAGGGTGAGACTTCAAAAAAGCAAGACAAAGCTGAAATGCCTGTTCTTGAAGTCCCTAATTTGAGTTTTTCATTAAATAACTGAAGGTAATTTCTGTCTTATTCCTCTAATAAGATGTTTAAATTCCCCATATACTGCTCAGCAAATCATTCATACTCTCCAACTCTCAGTGTAGAAAGCACTGCTTTTGTATCTTCAGTGGAGAATTCTCTGCTCTTGGAGCAGGAATACAGAGGCATAACACGTTCCTTCTACAGAAACCTATTTGTTTATCAGCACAGTATTTTCTAAACACTTTTGTTATAGTGTCTAAATATATTTTATTTTGTTTCTAAATACAATTAAAATAATTAAAAGGAAAAATTATTTGCCTCAGATTTTTTTCCTGGGGATACCATGTATCCCAGGAATGCCAAGTGTTCCTGCTTTCTGTAGTTCTTACTTGATTCGTAGGGCATTGTTTGCCATGTTAAAAAAAGCAGACTTGATCCTTATGCCTTGTAAATCTTACTTGAGATTTTACTCAGTTCTGTTTTGACTGGATTTAACAGAAAAGCTTTTGAATTTGTTGGGGTTTTTTCCCTGTCTGCCCTTCATTTTTCACTCCATCTTACCTTGCATACTGCCCCTAGGACTCTAAAATGTATTAAAAGTTGGAGCAAGACTCCACAAGTTATCCGTCCCTAAACACAAACATCTCCCAGACTTTTGGAGTGATAACTGTGATAAGCTGATTTGAAACAGTGCCTCTGTAGCAAGTTTCTGATGCAGTGCCCTCAGCCCTGCAAATTCCTGCAGGTAGTCCTAGCACAGGCCAAACCTAGAGCAGACAGCAGGTCCTGAGATTTCCCAGCTGGTGCAGACATTCCTACCACATCTGGGGACAGCAAGACTCTCACATAGGCAGTATATGAAATGTGAAAGCCATTTAAGTTTGCACAGTATTGAGTTCTCATCTGACAAGATCTGGTAAGCTGAGCAGAGAGGGTTAACATGACGTTTTTTGATCAGACACAGCCCGTGTCATTGGCAAAGGACTGGGGATGTGCTATTTGTGACCTCTGCTTCCAAATGCACCGCTTTCCTTTTACCCAGCAGATGGCCAACTGCTCTTGGTAACAGAAAATAAACCTAAGCAGAGACTTCGTCACTAACATTTATAGCCCTGCAGATGGACACTTTAAAGGAAAGGCAGCTTTCATAAAATGTAAACAAAAAAATGTAATAACTTTAAATTCAAGGCCTGATTATTTGTGCTCTGTGGTTTATCTCTCTTCAGACAACTCTCCTTGAGTAGTAAGATACATAGAAGGCCTCTGGGAAGTGTAGGCTGTGCTCCAGGGAGATGTGATAGTTTACTTCTACCAGGAGTGCAAAAGGCTGCAAAAACAGTAGGCTTTGTATCCCTGGTAAAGTTTAGAAGTACTGAACTTAATTAGGGGAGAAAATACAAATAAATACTTTGATTTTTTTGTTCAGTTAAATTCCCTGGTCATATTCTCTCAAAGTTCTTTGCTGTTCCCAAGGGCACTGCACATTTACCTGGACCCAGCTGTACCTGGTGGTTGAAATTCTGCCAAATGCCTGTGACTTTAGGTGGTTGGAATCCACTCCTAGATG
This sequence comes from Dryobates pubescens, assembly GCF_014839835.1. Taxonomy (NCBI): domain Eukaryota; kingdom Metazoa; phylum Chordata; class Aves; order Piciformes; family Picidae; genus Dryobates; species Dryobates pubescens. The sequence continues at coordinate 31,397,463 of NC_071613.1, forward strand.
AGGACTTGCAAGTCCAAAGTTCACATTCAGGATTCACCCAGCAGCTCGGACATGATACTGGAACATGCAACAAATCACCTGCTTAGAATTACCCCTAATGTTTTGTCTCTGACCATTAACTTTTTGACACTAAGTAGTTACCAGGATAGGTGTGCTGATGGACGGATATCTTCTAGCATCAGTAAAGGTCTCACAATGACAAAATGAAATAACTACTGAAAACCAAACTAAGAATGAAAACAACAAACTTTCATCCATTGCTAGGACGTTGTGCAGTCCAACACACAGTGGGGACCACTGGCAGATACTCTAAAGCTGGAGCACGGAGTCCTTAAGAGGGTTAGACTGACTAGTCACAAGTTTTGTCAACCCACTTCTTCAGGAACTGAGGACACAGCAGATGTCAGTTTCTCAGGTCTGTTCTGTTTGCAATACTTCTCCCTCTTCTTCTTTTCCTGTAACTGTTGCCACCAGCGCTGTTCACTAACTGGGGAAGTACGTGTACGCCCCGTCAGAGTTTTCTGTAGTACAGAGATTACAGAAAACAGTTTCCTGATTCATTTGATAGAATTTCTAGCACAATGCAAGTTGTTGTTTTATTCTTCATATGTAGCCAATTAGCTTTTTCTGTATTAAAAAATTTCAAATGGCAACACAGCAGAAAACATAGATTAAGCAAATACAGCCTTATGCTAGAAAACTAAGAAAACTGGCTGGAATCTTATAGGCAGATAAATTAAATGAGATAGCATTAACAATCATAGCAAAGCATTCAAGATTTTGAAACTACAAAGTACTTTTCAATAAGCTTTTTTGCCTTATTTAAACACTGACTGCAATGTATTGTGCAAACAGTTTTAATGTTCTCCTCTTAATGAAGCAGGAGGTTACGCAACCAGACTGCAATGCACACACTGCTTTTGAAGACACGTTTTAAAAGCAGCAAGTGTTATAAAAGTATCATTACAGGAGCAAAATCTCTTTTGAATCATTCTAACCACTAATTTCACAAGAGAAAGAGGTTGTTTAAACTCTGTGTGCTGTTATATTAGCATGTGAGTCATAAAAAGTAACCTTGGGAAACAGAAGCACAGGTCAATAATGGGTGCTGCAAGCATTTTCCTTTCAGAGGTGGCAAATTACACTGTAAATTCACATACAATGCAAATGAACTTAGAAATGCTAGACTGATGCACTAAAAGGTTTCTGGCATGGAAAACAACTAACCCGAGGGGAACTTCTGAGCAAGTAAGGCCAAATGTGCTTCTCTCTGCCATTCTACCTTGGCATATGTTACTGTGATATGTTTTTACTATTTCCTGCCCTGCCCCAGGTGTCTCCAAGCTTAGTATTTGATTTTTGCACCCTTTTCCCTACCTTGCTTATGCTTGTTTCAGGCAACAGCAGCTGTATGGAATAAATCCTTTGGGTTTTATAGAGCCATTGTTCAAAACTGTGTTTAAGAGTACTCCTAGACATTTGCAATAGTAAACAACTATACAAAGAACTTGGCATTAATAAAAACATAATAAAAAGGCAGAGCTAAATACTGTTAGACAGTGAAAGCAATTGGAAGTATGCATATACAGTAAAACCCTTGTGATGAGCACACTATGAAGGAATGATCATTTTAGAGGAAGAGCATGCAGTTCTTATTTCATTTACAAAGGCATGTCATTAGTTTTGTGTTTTGAATCCTGTTTTGTATAAACACAGAGATGTTAGATTTACTTTCTTAATTTTGTAACTAAATGTCACTTTAAGTCCACTTTCAACCAAGTGACCAGTACTTTAGTGCGTACTGGAACATCTTCAGGAATGATCTAGTTATGTTCAGACTAGAGTTATTTAAAAAGACAGAGATTCCAGTTGAATATACAAGTCTTCTCTCTTTTTTGTCATACTCCTTTTTGCAGATGAGAGGCATTTGGCATACAACTCCTCTGGCAATCCTACATGAGCTCAGAGGCTGCCTTCCACAGATCTATTCTTTGGAGTCTGTATTGGACCTTATTGCTAGAAAAAGAGAATGGCTTGGCTGTAGCAGAATTTTCTCTGTAGTGTGTTTTTTGTTTGGTTTTAGTTTGGGTTTTTTGTTCTCTTGTTTGTTTTTATTGGGTTACCCACAAATCACTAATTAAAAGGAATGGATCCTTGGAACAGGTTAATTTAGAGTTAACAGTAAGAATTACTATTTAAAGACTATTTTACATTTTACAAGAAAGAAAAAAAATACAGTAAACATCTTTTTATAACCTTGTAGTTCCACTCATAAGGCCAACTGCTATTTTGTGAAAGTGTGGTATGCTTTTCTGTGTTATCTAGAACTTCAGAACACAAGATGGCAATGTACACTGTAAAGATTTCAGGCTTCAAGCTGCTCCTGCTACTCAAACATATCATATAACATTTTATTCATTCCTGCATGCATTAATTTGATCATGTATTTGTGGTATTAGAAATAAACCTTAAAGTTTATTTGTCAACAGCAGGAACAAATGCAGTTAGCCAATAAATGAATATTGCATGAACAAGTGTTAGGTAAAGCTTAATTCCAGGTTTTACTGTACTTAACAACACTTGGGAGACATTAAAAGCTTCTTACGGAATTCCTCAATTGCAACAAGAGGATATCCCTTTATGAAGGAATGGAAGTTGGCTCAGTCATAAGAGCTTCAGAGCAAAATTGGCTGCTGGGGAAAAGCACATAAGAGAGCTGGCTGCCTGAAATATGTGAAAAGCTCAGGGCTCTCAGAGGAGTAGTGCAGACCACTGAAGTGGAACAAGCTGAACAGTATCTAAAATTGAGCAGGTGCCTTTCTGTGGAAAAAGAAAAATACAAAAAATAGGCAGACAACTGTTTGGCATGGCAATTGAGAGAAAAAAATAATCCACTGAGAGGCACTGAATTGGAGGATAGGTCTATGACTGAGGACAATATTGCTTAAAGAGCTACAAGGAATTGGGCCTTCCTGTGCATAACTTCACAGAAAGCTTGTTCGGAGTCTTTCTGGGTACCAGTGGGCAAAGAGAACTGCAGGAACAAACTTTGTAGGCAGCTACCTCCCAGTGTCTTTTCTTGGGTTGATCTGAATATTGGAATTAGTAGATGTAGCTAAAAAGTTGTCTCAGCTGCCTTTCTCAGCTGAACTCCTAGCACTTGTTTGTGCAAACATGACCTTAGTAGAATGGTTTGCTGCATGCTAGAAAAAGCCCTAAGAAAAATCCTAATATTGCAGAGTATAAAATAATCCTGGAAAATGTTCTCCCTATAGGATGTGTAACAGTGACAAAATTTTAGGCAGTCCTGCTTTCTCCCTGGAGGATGTTCAGGTGATATTGCCTCCCTGCATCTGAACTTATGGCACTAATGAGCAAGTCAGTCTGACCCAGAAGATCAAAACTCAACAGCAAGGTTCATCATTTCTGGACACAGCTCATAATTTAACATAGTTATTTGGAATTTGTTCAAGAAAAAAAAATATATACTTCCTCAAATGGGTGGATATAACATGTTATATTTTTCTTTCCAGAATTGAAGTATTTGCCATCCTCCATTGTCCTAAGCAATGGAGAACCTCACATGAATGTGAGTGGAGCATGGCATGCAGAGCTTGAGCAGCATTTTCGATAGAAGGTAGAATTGGGAATGCTGCCCCCCAAATCCACTTTTCTTGTAGTCATTATCCATGTGTAAAAATGTTGCCCCATTCCAAATCCCTCAGTCACAATAGCTCCAATGAAAAGTTGTCAGATTTTTTCATGGTGGTCCACTCCTGTCATTACAATTGATTGCTGCTAGTTATTGCCTTATGTTCCCATGCATAAATCACTGGGTTTATTCCAAGACTTTCCCCCCCTCTCTCTTTCTGAGTTTGCATAAGATTGAGTTTGGCATTGATTCAAAATCAAGTAATTCACATGTCATTTTTGCCTGGTTTTTAAACTAAGGCTGGATATGGGTTCATGACTAAAATAAAGTGTCTTACCTAGCAGTTTCAGTCACTTGGTCTATTTGTCAAAGAAAGTATGGCATGCACAGAATTATGCATGCACTTTTCTGCCATCTAAAATGGAGGATAAATTGAACATGTCATGGTTCTAGGATAGTAATTTATATTGAGTACAAGCTGGGGAAGGACCAGAGCCAAAACCTCAGATCTAAATTACCTTGAGTTACAGGGAAATTTTAATCCAAATAAAAACTTCACATCTGTTCATTATATAATTAAGTCAGCCAAAAAGAGACTGTTTCTCAATACTTCCAAACTAAATAATTTACACCAAAACTGAAACTTTGTGTCTAAGTCCATAGATGCCCTATACAAATCCTGATTATTGAAGTTCTCTGTATGCAGTTGTTTCCTCTTGACTTTTGCTGTGTGTTGTAACCACTTCACATGTGCTTGTAAATGAACTTTTTCAGCCTGATAATATTTGCTCACTGAGAGTGTATTATGAGGATTCACAAATTCAAGATTTTTCATATATGGAATATTGAAGTTGGCCTTAAGGCCTTGTCTTCATTAAAAGTTTTTATTCAAGGTTTGATTTGCAAGGGTGCATCTTCCCTTTGGCAGCCATGATAATTGCCTGCCTTTCAAACTTCTGTAACTGCAGATACCAACAGTAATGTCCAGGTCAGAAAGGAGAAAGGAAAACATCATCTTTTCTTGCTTCTTCTGCATGGTCTTACCTAGAGTCTGTGCCATTTTCTTTTGCCTCTAGTCAACACTCAAGAACTTTTTGATGACAGTAGTAAGCACATACAGACACACAGTGAAATTCTTTAGGTAAAATAGTTGTTACTTTTCTATTCAGAATCCATCCTCCTTTTACCAGGTACAATTAATTTTCCCATAATCAAAGATAATCTAACCTCCTCCCACTATAAAATGCAGCAGTAGTAGCCAACCCCAAGATTAAGTCCTCCCTTCCCATTATGTATTATGTAAAAGCACCTCATTGACTTGACCCAACACAGATCAAAATTAATTCCTTTCCCATAGCCCAAACCAACTTTTTCTTACAAATCTAATCTCTTCTCTTGACATTGAATTGTAACGACACCTGCAAATTCAGGAAGTCATTGTGCACCAGAAGGATGTTAGTCCTAGAGACACTTTAACCTTTTCATTTACTGCAAGCATCATCCCTCTGCCTTTCATCAACCCATAATGTAGAAAAGTGTTGTATAGTTGTTTTAAGCACCCAGAGCAACGCTTTCTGGACCAGATGTAAGCAGGCGAAGACCTTTATTATGTTATACAGTAAAGTTATAGTCTATCAGAAGGCATATGTGTCACATCTCAATTGGTCATTTTCTACTGGCGTATGTGTAATTAAGGCATACAATAGGTCAAAATAACCAAACAATATTTTAACACCTCCAACCAAATTCTGCCCAGCTTCTCTCCTTCATTTACAAGGTGTTTACACTATTCTCAGAGTCAAAGACAAAACATAGCATTCTCTAATTCGAGCAAAGGAAAATCTTACCTATAGTCTTCTAAAGCTGTCTGAGAACAATCCTTCTCCTACAGAAAAGCAAGGTCTGGTCTGTGAGGGTATGGAACAGGAAATGGCAGTAGGCTGGACATTGACCTGGACCTTCTGATCCAGCACAGGCACCCAGGCTACAGCTGGGCCTTCAGACTTGGTCAAGTTGAGGAGTGACTGGGAATGGATATTGGGTCTTATGCTGCCACTGATATGTTTCCCAAGTAAACACTGATTGTAGTAATGAAAGTAAAAGGCAATATATTTTAAACTGGCAAAAGTAACATGCCTATGAAACATGCTGGCAAATGGTATCACTGACGCCAAGGGCTTGGCTGGATACAGTAAAAGGTTATATATACATATTCATACATTTATGTGGGGAATTAGCTTGAACCTGATAAAAATTCATAATGGATATAAATGTTCACAGTTCAGGACATAAATCAGCCACTAGCCTGAGGTTAGAAAATAACTTCCCTTATAGTCAGGCTGTTACATAATTATCCATTATACTTGCGGAGCGGGGAAAGGAGGTTGAAGAATAGGGCAATTTCATCAGAGACATCTGGGAATTACTATTGGCAGACAACTAATTTAGATTTGATCTGGTATGGAAGTTCATATTACATCAAATAATGTAACTTAGAATTAAAGCTTATGATTTATTTTGTATTTCTTACTCTTCATGTAATCAAGTTCATGCCTGAGGGTAACTGCAAACCTTTCCCTTATAAGCCAGCCAGTAAGTGAAATTCACTGTGCTGCGTTTTCTCACAGAACCTCCTTTAAAACAGCTTCAATTTCTCCAAAGAAGACAAGCAGAGTCCCAGGAATTTTTTTTACATTTTTTTTTTTTAAAGCTAGACAACTAATATAGCCAATCTAATGTCTGTATTAGCAGAGAAAAATGTCTGCAGCAAAAATCACATATTCTGAAAAGCTTTCATTCTTGTTAAGCTTGCATAATAACCTAGAAAGACTTGCAGAGCTCCTGAACATCACACTTCTAGCAGCTGGGCTACTCCAGCCCTGCTTTTTTCTGGTTGATTTTGCCAGCCCACCTGAGCAAAACATACTTGTTCAGTGGATTTGTTTTCATCAAGCAACGTACCTCCACCTCTTTTGTTGCACTTCCAAACAGCCTGCAAGGTAACATAACACACACGGCGCACTAATATTAACAGCCTTTGTGACCTTGCAAACAGCTTGATTGAAAGTTAAATTCCTAATCAATCGATTAAGGGACTGCAAGTGAATACAGGAAGTCATTTACATTTGCTGCAGGGGTCAAGGGATATTATCTGCATTCTGCAGTAGTTTCTAGAATGCATATGATACATATAGCATAAATTATCATCATGATAGATGTAGGAAATTGAGTAACATTTATTAACCAGGCATCTCACCAGTTTTCACCAGGGGAAAAAAAAAGAGTGGTACGTAGCATCAGTCCTTCTTAACCATAATATAAACATAATATAGTGAGTAATACTGGAAACATTGCCCAGCAATTGCTCAGCATCTGGAAAAGTTCTAGGACCATGATCAACAAACAGTATAGTCTTATTTAAAAAAAAAGAATCTTGCTGTGCAAACTCAATTGATCTGTTCAGAGAGATTTATAAAGGGAATGGCAGAAGAGAAGGCAGCAGATAGAGTAGATCTTAAAAAAAAAAAAAAAAGAAGAAGAAAGAAAGAAAGAAAAGAAAAGGTTTCAAATCTTATTCCATAAAAATCTTACTCGAACAATGAATTTAAACTGTTTTTTGCTTGGACAGCTATGAGTTTGTTGTGGAGCACCCGTGCCATGAAGGCAGGCGAGGAGGCCCCCTCTGAGCACTGCCTCCCCTAGCTCAGTGCCCAGCGACGGAGTTGGAGTCAGGAGGCTCTGCAGGCTCTGGTTACCAGCCTGTCCTCGTTTAACACGCTGGGGCTGCAAAGGTAATGCGACTTCTTTATGGCTTTCCCGGAACAAATAGGGCAACTCTCTTAAGCACAATTAACTCTCAACAGTGACAACGTTATCAGTCCTGCAGCTGAATCTCAAATGAGGATTATGATCGTATGGGGTGGGCTTTTGTTGGGACCATTTGACACCAGTCTTCTGCCAGTCACACATGCAGTTTTGTTGTGTCTCCTGCCTCCTTATGTCCTCCTGCTGCTACTATTGACAGCCTGCCAGCAGCAAGATATTTCCCTAGGAAGCTCTCAGGCTGCTTACCGTCCAGCTGCCTCCTTCTGCCAACGACCAAACTGCTGCTCCAGCTTCCATATAGGCTTCTCCCTCTTCAATGTGGTTTACAGTGTGCTGGAAACCACAGTATATACTGGGCCCCCAATAGAGTGTTGCAAAGACATATGATATATTGAACTGTGAGGAATGTTCTGGCATAATAAATATGGGTGTGAGGACTGATTTTTCTGGTATCATTTTCATGAGGAAAATAAGGTAAATTTCAGTGTGCTGCTGACACAACTGTACATCACAAAGCTGCAAATACCATTGAAAAGAAAATTATAGATGTAAAGTGTAAAGGGTGTAAAGGATGTAAAGATGTAAAGGGTGTAAAGAAATAATGCATTCAAAAAAGTAACTATTTTGATCTAAAATAAGGCAAATTGATAAGTAGTGTACAAATAATCAAACAATTTTTCAGTGAAAAATATACCCTGAAAAGCATGAATTGGAAAAGAGAATGATGGGAAACTCTCCATCCTCTCTCCTGGCAACTAGATGTGAGTTTGCATAGGATACAGCAAGGTGAAAGAGCAATGTCATTTTGGACTCCATAAGAAGAACTGTAACAGCATCAGGTTAAGTAATTTTCTTTATGATTTTAGCCTCAAATATACAGTTCCATCCACGATGCTATCAAGAAGACAATAGATAAATGAGAGAGAGCTTGGGGGAGGGCTGGGGCAGAAAGCAGCAGCAATGGCTGGAGGCCAGATTTATTTGGAAATACATGTATATGTTTAACTTGTTCAAACCTTTGAGGCTGATTTAGGGGGATCCATAAGGAATGAGTTTTCTTGTACCACAGTACTTAGAAATACGAAGTAGGAAATAAAAGACTCAGGAAAGTCATGGTCTGCCAGAGTTTCCAGCATTGCTTTATTAGCTTCTTCTGCTGAGCAGCTGCCAAATTATTCTAGCAACAGATCCTACAACACAAAATGGATAAAAATGTGAGTTGCATTTATATGTTGAGAGTCAAACCTAGTTTTTGTTTCCTCAAAAACTCACTTCCAGAGACAAACCTCTGTGTTTCTACTATGTTTTAAAATAAAAAGTAGGGACACAGTCCAGTATAGTGCTGAGGATCAAACCAATTGCTTGATGTTGCTTCTAATTCAAATATCAGTTTTCATTTGTCTGTCAGGCTATGTGCTACTCTCTCCCAAGCACACACCAACAGAGGTGAGGTTAGGAGTGCGGCTAATGGGTGGTAATACCATGTACATGATCACGTATTTAGGAGAGGAGCAAGAGACACAAGTTCAGATAGAAAGGAGGGGCGGAGAGAGGGGGGGAAGAAAGAAAAAGAGTCAGGCAAAATACCAACAGAAACATCACAACTCCAGGGTTTCTACATTCCTGCCAGTTGCCTTCATACTGACATAGCCAGTCTGTGCAGCTTGTTCAAGGTATTACCTCTGCTGCCTAGCTAGCAGTGAGGCTGCACAAGCATTCCTGCTCAGCACCTGCGCAGCACTGGCGTCTGCTCTCCTGCCTATGCCCACTGTCACAATCTTGAGCACACTTGGAGGTCAGCATTCCAACAGATAGCTCAAGCTCTGCACTGACAGTTGCTGGTAGCTAACAGGCTGCCTGCAGAATAGCCCTGCAGATGAGAAGTAGAGTATCTTGTGCATGCAGCTGCTCAAGAGCGGCTCTTGCAGAACAGCATGAATAGAATCTGCAGGTTGGATGTATTTTAAACATAGTAACTAAGGACATCTTGCTGGGTTAGCAGAATATATGGGGCATGACAGGAGGCTGAAGGAGAAAACAACATATTATAGTTTCATGTCATGTGACTATCAGAAGGAAAATCTCAAAAAAACAGAAAAGACAAGGAAAGTGGCAATAAAGCAGCCAGCATCTCCCTTTCTCTTAGAAAAGCAAAGCAGGAAGTAACTTGGGTTTTTCCCTATTTAGCAAATGCTTTTGTTACATCAGAGGACATACAGAATGATCAGTTAGAGGAAAAGGGAGGCATTTCCTAGAATAGATTATTTATATATCATAGATTAAACACTGTTTGAGTTATTAACTCTATTTATATGGCTACTGCTAGTATACTAAAATAATACTAGGACAGATATTCTAGCCAATCTTTGTGTTATGTCTTGCATCAGAAAATGAAAGTCAAAGAGACCTCAGTATTATTTTTGATTTCACATTTTCTGAATTTTTTGGGAGGTGGAAGGGGCGACAAAAAAAACTATGAGCCATTATAATATGCATTTCAGAAATGCCTAGGCTGTCTGAGCTGCTGGGAACACTTGAGAATTTAAAGGGAAAGATAGGCGGGCAGGAGCTGGGTATTCCAATGCTTAGAAGGTGATGGGGAGTTCAAAGCATGTGGGGTTCTGACTCTAAAGTGCGTGATGCACTTTAGACTGTTTGTAATATATTTATTTATAGTTAGTCTGGCTTCAGCAGCTGAAGTCACAAAACTAAGTCTTTTTAAACTATTCCCAGTATATTCAGTACAATGCAGGATATATATATGCACACACACACACATATATAAATAAAATATTACACATAGAAAAGAATATTATATATACATAATTTTAGAGTAATTTCCTTCATCTATTGTAACTTATTTCAATATTTAATTATAGAATAGTTGTTCTACTCCAGAATTATTCCAGAATTGTCTTAGCTCCAGAAGGTCACGTGGATATCTTTCATCTAATATACTGATGTTGTAGTATGCCCTGTGTAAAACAAGAATTAAGATTGTAGTTGAATTAGGAGCCTAGATAGTATAATTTATTACCTGCAGATGCCAAGACATTAAAACTTTCAACTGTTTTCCCACCAAAGTGAATGAGGCAGTTCATTAATACAATTACCTCTGTATAATTGGAAACTAAATCAACGATGACTGCGTGATTTGAATATTACTTTAAGTAATTTAATTTTTATGATGCTATTCTCTTGTACATGGTATTACAAAATAGCTTATACATTTTCCTTCTGACTGTGATTTGAGTTTGCACCTTTCTTTGAGAAGGAAAAAGCACATTTTCAACCTTTCTAGTTTTCTCCATGACAATGTGCAGGACTTTTAATTATTTAGGCTGACAATCATTAACACTAAAAGTCCATAATTCATAGTGAGTGAAACAAGAGGGAAGAACCACATGGATTATAACTGCCTTGGAAGAAGAGCAGGCACCAGGGGCCTTTGACAAGGCCCTTATAGGAAAACAGGAAATTGGGGTATATAAAAAGCACAGAACTTGAATGTTGTGAAGGATTTGCAAGGCTCCTTTCAGGGGAGCATCCCTAGTCACTGACTGTTCACTCTTGGAAAGACACAGTTTTAAAGTGTTTGGACAGGCAGTAGGGAGAAATCATCTGGATCTCTCAAATTTACAGGACAACATATTCTGCAAATTAAACTTTATTTTATGACCTCATTAGGAAGGACAACAAGCACAACAAACAAGGGCTCAATCCCCTTTGTACAGGCTAATCTAGCACGTGAATTCACTAATTCATCACTTAAGTCATGAGGTTTCTAACTCACAAGTTCTTTAATTTGTAACTCACAATTCATTAACTTGTAACTTGCAACTCATGCACCTATGAGCAAAGTAATTACCTAGCTAACAGTGAGAGTGCTTATCCATCCTCTTCTGTCCTGGGCATCCTGTGTCACATTAGAAACTATGAACATCAGTATTTTATCAAAACTTGTTTTCACAAAAAATCCAAAATATTGCACCATACAAGCTATTATGAAGAAAATTCACTCAATCCCAGATAAAATTAGTACAAATTTCACATCTTATTTCATACCATTTATGTCATGTTCAGGTCCCACACTACCCAGTAGATATTCTTCAGCCACTTTCCCCCTTCCCATTCTGTGATATATATGCAGATATCATTCCCTTAATCTGTGGACCACCCTATAAAATGTCCATGAAATATCCATGGAGTTCATTATTAATCCATGACTTGGGTTCTATCTGTTACAGTGGTCACTCAGGATAGGAGAGGTGATGTATTATGTGGACTTATTTGGCATCAAAGCCAGCTCAAGTTGGGTCACTGTTGCATTTGCACTTCAACTTCTTGTAATTCTCATCCTGCACTGGTGGTAGTTCCTGCCATAGTACTTCCTTTGACATGCAACTTGAATCATAGGTTACAACATTTTAAATATTACAATCTCCACCAGTTACTCATGGGCCACAGCGTCTTCAGCAGTATGCTTTCTGTGGCCTGGTCTTACCCACAGCCACAGATGCTTTCATGTGTACATGCTCCACTGTGGACTTAGCCACAGTCAGATACTTCAAAATATCCTGCTTCCCCATGGACTTATCTACAGTCTGATACTTCAAAATGACCTGCTTCCCCATGGACTTACCCACAAGTCAATTCCCTTTTACTGAAGTTCGCACTGGAGCTCCAACCTGTCCAGCACAGCAGCACAGGAACAGCAGTGATGCTCTGGCCATTGGCCAGCCTAAGGCACATGGCCATTGCTGTTATCAAAATGCTCCCAGGCACAGCTGGGTAAAGATGATAAGGCCTGCAGCAAACAGTATGTGCAAAAAGCAGCCACTGACAGCCACCAGACTCTAAGGTACAGCAACGCAGGCAAGCTCCATGGCAAGCACAGGACTCTGCCAATTAATTACCAAATAGCTATAACAGCTATAAATTCAGTCTAGCAAACTCTCATCAAGTCTGTCATTACCTCAAGCCCTTTGTGCCCCATGTTAGACACCAAAAAGGTTTACCCCAGTGGGTGGCTAAGCCCCACACAGCCACATGCTCACCCTCATGGATGGGATGGGTGACAGAATCAGGAGGGTAAAAGTGAGAAAATCTGTGGGTTGAGATAAAGGTAGTTTGGTAGGGAAAGCAAAAATGGTACCAGCAGAGCGAAATAAGGAATGAAGTACTTCCCATGAGCAGATAGGTTTTCAGCCATCTCCAGGAAAAACAGGGCCCAATATGCATAATGGTGACTTGGGGAGAGAAACGCTGTAACTCTGAAGGTGCTTCCTCACTCCTTCTTCCACAGCTTTTATGGCTGAGCACAACATCATATGGTTTCTCGGGGGTCAGCTGTCCTGTCTGTGTCCTCTCTTGGCTCCTTGTGCACTCCCAGCGTGCTCACTATTGGGCAACCTGAGAAATGCAGAAGGCAATTACATTGTGCAAGTACTAAAACATCATCAGTAACTAAAACATCCCTGTGTTTTCAACAGTTTTCATCATAAATCCAAAACATAGCACCGTGTAAGCTACTATGAAGAGAATTAACTAAATCCCAGCCAAAAACATGTTCAGGAAATAAGAAGTTAACATGAATTTTCACTGCATGAAACACACGATAACATCAACAACTAAGAAATGTATTTATCTTTGTTTTTATCAAGCTAATGTAAAAGGAGATTAATTCCTAATGTCAAATGTTGGTAAAATGTGCACCCAGAAGTGCCTGTACATAAGCATCTGCACGTTACAAAAATCTCTCTGAAAATTGTTGTCTGTTGAGTAGATCAGGCCACTGTTGCAAAATGAAGGGCTGAAGAGTGATACTGTCACAGCAGCAGCCCTTACCCTCTGTGCAGGAAAAGAGGGGACAGGCAAAGTTACCTTTAAAATGCTGCCACAAAGTGGCTAAATCATCCTTACAAGCCCTTTTACCTGTATTAAATGTGTTGTTCTCAAGAATTTTTCAATTTGAAAGGAAATTAATTTCTCAGGTAAAGTTGTCAAGCCATAACAAGACAGAAACTCTGATAAATTATTTCAATGTTAGTTTATTCTACAGCATAGGACAAGTACCAGCAGAAGATGAACCATTTCTGATTCCTTGGAGCCAAATTTAAAATGGGACTTCTCCTTAGGAAGATTAAGGCTCTATATTCTACTTGTTCATACTCATGTAAAAAGTCCTACCATTTCAAATATTTGCATGGTTCCTGAGAATGAGATCACAATCCATACTTATCATTTGGGACATGGGAAAAGGTTGTAGGCATAAGATTACTGTTTCACTAGTACTAGAGACAGGGTCTTCTCTTTGAAGTGAAGAAAGAAACAGCTACTATTTAGATTGTACATTAACTCTGTCCAACTTTTAGATGGTAAAGGTTAGGGAAAGAAGAATTTCAGCCATGATGGCTGAGAACATATCATTTTATGCCAATAGCCAAGCAGGGATTCATGGTCCATCTTATGACTTTGCAATGTAAGAAGGGAATAGAGCTTGTGCTACATGTGATGCTGATTACAGGATCCTCATGCAGAGCTCTCTGTAAAATAGAGTGAAAAGTAAATTTTGTTTCACTCAATCCTTGCCTCAATGCTTTTCAGTTACATCACAGGGACAAGTTTCAAAATGAAAGTTGTAATTAAAAATATAACATTGAAAAAACTTCTAGTCACAATCCCAGATCCTCAGTCACTTCTCATGACAGTCTGTCAAAATAGTCACTCGTTCAAAGTTCAGAAATTCAGTATGACTGAAATTCACTAAGCAAGCCAAGATTTGTCACCAACATTTTTCAGAGGTCTGAAAGATTGTATTCCAACAGAGATTTTACTCCACTGCCCTTTTATTTGAAGGTGCCCATACTAGTAATTTTTTTTAAATGTATATTTTCAGCAGTAGGTGGCACTATGAAGTTTCTAGCTTCAGAACTACTCTAATGTAAAACAATATACGTAACACAGATACATTGGAAAGAACTTCATCAAAATGTTATTAATAGTCCACTATGAGGTGGTGGGGTCGCCGTCGCTGGGGGTGTTCAGGGCAAGGCTTGACAGGATGCTTGGTTCCATGGTTTAGTTGATTAGGTGGTGTTGGATGATAGGTTGGACACGATGATCTTGAAGGTCTCTTCCAACCTGGTTAATTCTATTCTATTCTATTCTATTCTATTCTATTCTATTCTATTCTATTCTATTCTATTCTATTCTATTCTATTCTATGAAAATATGGCCAGATCTTTCCATTTTCTTATCATTTAAAAAATGAAAACATTTTAGAATAAATTTGGATAATAAATGTTTTTCTAAATATTATGATTGACAAAAAGCCTAATGCAATTTGCATATAAGCTGTGATATTGCAATAATGGATGTCAATACATACAGTCTAGGTATGCAAGTTTTATAAAGTAAATGGATGTATACTAACAGGAACATAGCAAATGGAAAAGCATTTAGATTTTTCTGTGCTTGGCCAAAATTTCATATTCAGAAGTGGAAACCAAAGCGTTACATGTGGGCCCATATTCCTCTATGTATATCAGATGGTGATGTTACTAATATCCAAAATAAACTCCAGGATTAGAGAGATACAATGCTAACTGAAAGCATTTTCTTTGAAACTTTATTATACAGAAAGTTATAAAGGGCAGATAACAAGCCTGTTTCCAGGTATTTTTGTTGTCTAATCAAATTAAAATAACAATATTGCAAGAGTATTGCTCATACTTTTTTTTCCTAGTGCCATACACTGTGCTTGTCAGTGGCATGTGGTGGGAACAGTGCAGTGAGATACAGCATTTTCATTAAGCTGATTTTTGCATGGCTGCCTTCTCTTCAGGAATGAAGCACTGGCCTGCCTGAGCTCGAGGTGTGAAGATAAGGAGAAAATAAATTAAGCAAGGAACACAAATTAAAATACATAGCAAATGCTCTTTTATCTGGCTGGGCCAGAAAGTGGCCTTGCCGCCTTTTTTTTTTCTCACCGCAGGGTGCAAGCAAGCTGCTTAGTTTTGCATCCTATTTCTGTACTATGATACCATCTACGCCAACGCCCAAGACTCCTGCTTGCTTTTATTTTGCTTTCTATTAAACAAAGCAGGTAGAAAAGACACCTTTATAGCTTCAGGGCATTTTTTCATGAACTGACATTGTTTATTACTCCTTTTGTGCTAATGTGGTCTGCTTGGTGTTTCTTTTATAATACTGAAAAAGTCAAAAGCTGGTACTTAATAAAAACATCATTTGCAAAGAGCTGGCAGCAGCTATACTCAAAGGTTTTTTTCAACTCATAACAGCTCACTTCTGTTTCTCCAGAGCCTCCAACAGTCCTTTACATTGCATTCAGTTAGATTCACTTTCAGATCACAGAATACAGTTACTATTTAAAAAAAAAGGCATAGAAATATACATACAATTTGGATGCTGGTTCTTCACTACAAATGATTTATTGTCACCATGCACTCTCTCCAAGGAATCAAAGCCATACCATTGTAAATACTGGGCCCCGCACTTTGCTCACAACAACCCCAATTAATGCTACAGCCCTGAGAAGAGTGGCTGGAAAAGGATCTGGGGATGGTGGTGGACAGCCAGCTGAACATGAGCCAGCAGTGTGTCCAGGTGGACAAGAAAGCCAATGGCATCCCAGACTGTATCAAAGACAGTATTCCATCAGGAGTAGGGAAGTTATTGTGCCTCTGTAACTGGCTCTGGTGAGGCCACAGATTGTGTACTGTGTTCAATTCTGGTTGCCACAGTATAGGACATAAACTGAGGTCCTGGACCACATCCAAAGAAGAGCAATGAGACTGGTGAGGGGTTTGGATGGCATGTCATATGAGGAGCTGGGGTTATTATTATGTGTGTGGACACATCCCCCTCCTTTCCTGAGGGGAATAAAGGCCAAGGCATCAGCCAGGCGGCGCAAACAACTGCATGCACCCGTTGCATGGGATGCTCGTGCTAATACCAAGTATGGGCATAATTCTAGCTTCATGCTTTCTACAGGCTAAAGCTGGTTGTTTACAAGAATGCCCATTGGTCAAATCCAGCCTTGAGAAACTTAGAAGTATTACTCCAACTTGTAAACAATTTGCCCTTTTCCTCTTTGCTCTCTTTCTCTTTGCTCAGGCTACCAAGCTCTCTGCCCACATGCCATAGCCTTTGCTATTAGGCTCATTGATAGTAACTCTTCTCAATCTCACATGCAAGCAAACTAGTGGCCTCTGCATGATGAGGAGAAGCTAGCATTTGGGAAGGCCTGCCATGCCTCAGCCCTGAGAGTCTCTAGAGGAAGGACCCTCGCTGAAAGCCTGAGAAGCCATAGCGTTGTATTGCCAGCCCCACTGGTCAGAAGAAGAGCCCACTGTGTCTTCAAGAGGACTGGACCCCTGAGGGTAAGACTGCCCAGTTGACGGGAAAGGGACTAGCCAAGTCTGGCAGTCCAAACGTCTGCCTCAGCCTTAACTAGCAGACTAACAAGCTGCACAACCCTGTGTGTCAGCTCAGAAAGCAGGACCAGCACTTAGCCACATGCCTGCGTGAACCCGCCATTGCAGGAGAGAAGAGGGGCCACCACTTCTGCCTCTCCGTGCCCTGTGAACCCCAGGGAAATCCAGAGCACCATCCGTGCCTGTGCTCCAAAGCCGGGACCACTCCGAGAGGGTCCCACCCACTCCTTTGAGCCAAGCAAAGAGAAGCCGACACTCCACACAGCCATGTCTCTTCCCCGGGGCTGCCCTCACTGTCCAGGGACAGTCCTACCAGCTCTGCCGGGCTGACCCCACTGGACCACTTCCTGCCATCCGGAGGGAGCTGCCTGAGTCCTGCGAAGGGAGCCTGCCTACGGACTAGCCTACATTCCGGCTCCTCTCTGCTGCCGGGAGAGTTGCCTACCACCTGCTCTGCCGCAGCCTGGCAACTAACCTTGCTACAAATAAAGGACACAGTGTACCTTCCACGTGCATTCCACTCACTAACGCTCAGTTCAAAGCACCCGCGCCTAGCATTATAACATTTCCAGTTCAAGCCTCTGGCACATTGTAATACTCTCTGTATATAGTTAAGCAGCCGCCAGCGTCCTGTCGAGTCACCGCCTGGTGGACAAGCGGCAGAATGACACCCTTCATGCCATTAATAGAAATTAATGATGTAAATATTCTAATTGGGTCCAAATTGTAAATGTTAAACCACTTATGGGATGTATTTCACGATCGTGCACTAGAATCTGTATATAAAATAGTGATTCGTGGGTTATTAATAATTTTAATAACAAAATTAAGGTTTATATAATTCATCTTTCATATTAATAAATGAATAACCTCTTCATCACAACAAGCCATACAGGCTAAATAAGCACCTGCAAAGGGAGAGTTGGAGGGTCTGTTATGGCTAGTAATTGTCCTAATTCCACACTTTTTGGTTAAATTACATCATTGAAAGTGGCCTCAAAAATGGGCTCAGGGAGTGATGAAAGGATCATTTGAATGGCTTACATTGTCATACACTGTCAGCCAGCCTATGGACACAATAGCAGCAGTCATAACCTTTACTAAGCTGCATTCAGTGTGTTGAATTAACTGTTTGACTGCTACTTGTATTTCCAAGTGGAATTGAGCTTGCTCTCTGATTAACAACATTTACCAAATAATGTTACTTAAGACAAGCCACTCCAGTAATCTGATATCTATAACACAGGGGCAGAGGTCCAGGCCTGTGGCCCACACACACAGAAGCATTCCCTCTCTACTTTTAGGTGTGCTGTGGGACGTGCTTTCTTACACCTAAGGAATATGATAAATGTATGGAAGATGGAGAAGTCAGAAGGCTTGCAAAATGTTACCAGGACCGGAGACATTACTGCTCGGGGTTAAAGGCCTTGTCAGAAAGCACAAATTCCAAACAATATGTGTATCAAACCCCAAATCCACCTGTGTTTCGTCTGGTTTGCCCGTTTGGCTACTTGTCCGACGGAAGGCAGGCAGTACAGGAAGGGTCAGCCAGGCTGATCAGTCTCGCCCTGCCGTTCCCTTCACTTGCATCAGCACCCACGGTGTGATCGACCCGCCGGGTTTTGCCGTCACTTCTATATCTCCCGCATCAGCGCTGGGCACTCCGTTTGACTACGCAAAGATGAAGAGCGCTCTATGAGCGCGAAACAGTCGGACGCACGCTGAGGGGCAGCTGCACTAAGGCACAAGGACGAACACACTAAGCCGCCCCTAGTACCGGGGGGGTTTGCACAAGAAACACGATGCCCTTCTAGTATGGCCGGACCAAGATGCCGCTGGCCGTCAACCTGGAGCAGGGCAGGATCAAGCCCCACAGGGAATGACGCGCCGGGAAACTGGGTCTCTGGAGCCGGGGCCACAAATACATGAGGTTCCCTGCCAGGAATGGAGCCGCCTCCACGGGCTCCCATAGCCGCTGAGTGGCTGAGCGGCGGCGGGGCGGAGCACGGGGGCGGCCGTTGGCCTGGTCCGGGTCGGGCCGCTTTCGTCCCCAAACAGCGTCAGAGCTAGCAAGCAGGCAGTGCCGGGCCAGCCACCACCGCGCCGTACCGGCCTCCCCGTGGACCCCGGCACCGCGCGATGGAGATCGAGTTGCCCCCCGCCGCCTGGGTGAGCGCACAGCCGGCGGTGCAGGAGCGGAGGCGGGGGCGCCGACACCCCCAGCTGCCCCCGCGGGGCCCGGCTGGGTGTGCGGGCGCGGGTGGGGCGGCGGTCACGAGGTCGGCGGAGCACGTGTCACCGCTCCGCCCCTGCGAAGGCGCTGAGTCACGGTGGGAGCGGGGCGGGGCCGGGCAGCCCCCCTCGGCACCCGCTCTATCGTGGGGACCGGGTCGGGTCTCTTCCCGTCCTCGCCGGGGGCGGAAAGGTCAGTCGCAGCCTCTGGGAGTCGCCTCTTTGGCAGCTGCCCGCTGCGGGCAGCCTCGGGCCGGGGCAGGAGGTCGAAGGCACCGGGGAGGGTTCGGGGGCTGGAGCCAGTCCCTGAGGGAGCGGCTGAGAAGGTGCCTATTGCCGGAGGGGCTGTCCACCCGAGCGCAGCCTCGCGTCGCTGTCCCCGGCGTGCCCCTGTGCCTCCTGCTCCTTGCTCGGGTGAGTTACCGGAGATTGCCTTCTGTTGTACACCGCTGCCCGTCGCAGTTGCCTCACCGGGGCCCTGTCCCCGCTGGTGTGCGAGTGGCCCGGCCCGGCAAAGTGCTGTTGCACAATCATGCGATTCCCTGGGGCGGTTTCGGGTCTGGCTCAGCCTGTAGCACGCAGTTTGAGAAGTCACCCTGCTTTAGGGTGACCCTGGCCTTCGCCTGGGCCGCTGGGGGAGGGGCTGTAACCGGGGTGGTCCCCTCTACCTCCGCCTGTTGGAAGCATCTCTTGTGGGGTTTGAGTCAGTGCTTATGGAGTCTTGACTCGGAGGCTTAGGAGTATTTGTCTGTTTTGTTTCCTTGTGCTGCAAAGCCTCTTCTGAAAGCCTGCAAAAGTTCAGTACTTTTGTAGTGCAAACTAGTTGCACGAGAGTGTGGGGTGAAAAACTGAAAATGGAACAACTCCGTGTTGAACTTACATAAGAATTACGTATTTTATTGTTGGACTTTAAGATGGGATACATACCCGTGTCCTTTAAGTTTAAAGCTTAATCTGGAGCTGCTTAAATTCTTCCAAAAAGTCCAAATTTAAGGCTCAAACTTTCAGTTTAAGGCTCACTCTTTCAGTGTATGTCACTACGGTATATGCAATGTAGTAAGAGTTTCTTTTTATGTTGTCTGCCCTTCCCTTAGGATATGTAAATGTGTCCGTCCTACAGGTAATGTCTAATTAGTGGTGTTGGATATACCTTTTTCTGATTCACTGAATGCAGCTTTTCTGAATATTGCTTTTCTTGGGCCACTCATAGCTCTGCCTGTCCTCTTTGTTGTTCTAGCCCTGAGTAGCATGGCTGTGACCTCCACCTTGCCTCCATGTTTTCTTGGAAAATACTGCAATAAAAATCAGGTTCTTGGCCCACGCTGCACCAACAGTCTGGGAATTTCTTTTTGCCTATAGGATCTAGCTGTGTAATTTTTTTCTCTCATTTCTGAGAGAATCTTGACAGGCTGGTTCTGGTGTGTTTGCTGTTGTATCTGCTTGCCCAAACCATTGTTACTGCTCTGCTAGCAAACTTCATTTTTGTTACTATTTTATCTGCTTTGTCAGACCAAGCCATCTCTTGTACTTTTTCCTCAGCTCCACAGCTGCTGGTTTCTTCTCTTGCAGAAGCCTGAAAAGGCATTGCATTTTTAAAAATAGTGAATTGTTACCATCTTTAATATACAGTTTAAAACATTTTTATAAAATGGCAAATTTAAATACCCTTTCCCATAAAACATTCATTCAAAGTGAGAGATGGGGAATACAGTCTTCATTTACCCTTCAGATTTTAAAAGCCAGTGAAGGGGAAGGGTGGGCGCTTGTGGAAATGGAGTCCAAACTCTTAGTCTTTTATGTGCCTTGTAGCAGTTGTCATAGCAGTAAAGGTGAATGTGAATGGCTGGGATTGATTTATCTCCTTAAGCAGAATATAAAATTGCCACTTCCTGTTACATACTTCTGTGGAAGTCATCAGTGCAATAAACATTAAATATTCTTGAAAAGCTATTTCTTTGCTGTACCTCTATGCCTGGGAATAGGGTGCACCTCTGTACATGGAGGTGAAATGAGATGTTGCCTGTTATGCAACACAGACATCAGAACATGTTAAGAAAAAATAATTCAATGGAGTAAGGTTCAAGATGTTTCAAATCACTTGTGAAAGCATGATAGTATCATAGTAGCTTGTTCTCTTAAATTTAAAGATAACTGAAATAGTTACCTGTAAAACAGTTCAACACGCTCATCAGTTACTGAATTTTAAGCCTTATAACAAGAAGAGAGCAGAAATAATTTACTTTACAACAAAAAGAATGAAGCTGTGGGTTGCGCTTAGGCTGAAGTAAGATCATCTTTACTAACTGGCAAAACTAAGTAGGTGAACATTTGAGTGGTTTTGTATGTTAGAGTTTTTCTACCTAGAGAACTACCCTAAAGTGTCTCCAGCTCAATTAGCATGATCCCTTCAGTGTAAAGGGCTTTAAAATATGTACAATTCCTTGTTAATTTTTGAGGGGCCTGCTGCCTTTAATTATCAAGTTAGTATGTTTGTTTTTTATTAGCTAATGGCCTATCATTTCCACATGAGGTAGGCTTTGCAGGCAAAGACAAATGTGTACTACTCAGGCCTGGCAAAGATTCTTTGGTTTTTGCATTGATGTTTTGGGTGGTTTGTCTTTTTTTTGTTTTGTTTTGTTTCTTGATAATGAATTTTAATGACCTTGTTGAATGGGAATATCTGATAAAGAGAGCTATGGAAATACCTGTTTATGTAGATAAATTTCAATAAAGTATATTTTTAATGTAATGCTATCTACTAAAATTATGGTCAAGTTCAGAGTAAATGGATGAGAGAGTATCACAAGCTCTATTGTACATTTATTTTGACCCTCTCAGTTCTTGTGTGCTCACCTTGATATTGAATTGCACTGAAAAGCTTTCCTTCAAAGCTCATAAAAGGATATCTTCAATTAAGACAGTGGTAGAGGTAATGCAGTGCAGTATGTTTGGCTGAAATGTATACAGTCTAATAGGAGCTGACTCTGTCAATCCCTTCAGGAGAACACAGGAATTGGTGGTTATTGTTATTGTAGTAAATCTCCTTAATATGATCACTGTTCTATAGTTTGTCTTTAAAAGGTGGTACATTGGAAATTGATGGAAGTGCCAGAAGTTAACTGCATCTGAAAATATGATTTGAAGTTTGTGGTTAGCAGTCAAAGTTGGAGAACAGATTGGCTTTCAAAGTTTGTTGGGTAATGTTTGAAAGAGACCAAACTGGAATGAAAGAGAACATTCAGTGTAAGCAGAGGGCAGCTGGATGATCCTGTGTGTTTTCAAGAATTTAAGACATCTTTATAGTGCTGTGTGGGTGCTTAGGAAGGTCTGTGTATCTTTCCCATTAATGTTTGTGGGCAAGAATAAAGTTTGACCATGTGTCCCTTCTTTTTTTTTTTTCCCTAACTGAAGAAAAAAATCAAGGCAGTGCAATATTTATCTTTAAGAATGATGCAGGTTATATGTAATACTGAAGGATAAGGATTTTGTTGAAAATGTGTCATACTACTGTATTTGTTATTGCATCTGAATACCATCCTGATTGATTTTGGTTTCTTTTCCTCAAGTTTCTATACCTGAAATTTGCAAAGCACAAAAATACCTGTTTGATAGGTATTGCTACTTTTGTGATCCTGACTGAAATTAATATAGCAGTAGCATATTGAATATACTTACTTCATTAAATCTCAGATACCTTTGTGGAATATGCTGGGCTTTGTGAAATGATGTTGAGGAACACTAGAAGTGGAAGGAGCTAAGTGAAATATTTGTTTATTTACATTCTCAGTAAAATCAATTCATACTATTCTTTAACACTGGAACAGGTTGCCTGGAGAAATGGTAGAAGCCCTATCCCTGGAAGCATTTGGGGGCAGGTTAGATGGGGCTCTGCGCAACCTGATTTAATTAAAGACATCCTTGATCACTGTGGGGTGGAGGTTGAACTAGATGAAGTCCCTTCCAACCTAAAGCATTCTATGTTTCTATTTCTGTAATTTTTTTCTTTGCAGTCATAAAATTGTTGTATTTGGTCCTTCAGTATAACCAGCAAACCCCAAACCATCACAAGCTGTCAGAGTTTCTCTGAAATTTTTTGGAATGCATTAAGTTTTTAAATGAGGTTGAAAAGTTGATTGCAAGCCCAGAAAAGGATGAGTTTAGGGGAGGAGGATGAAGTATGCAATGCTCAGATGAAGACCGTAAATGATGCCAAATATGCCCATGCCTGTGGCACTGCACGTGTACTTCACTGGGGGGAAGGAACTTGATTTTTATGTCTAGAATTCTACTTCTTTCCTTTTTTGCTCTTTGAAATTATAAAGATAAACTTTAAAAGAATAAACCATTTGCTAAAATTAGGCCAGTTTGTCAAAGCTTGATCTATTTGATTGTGTTGGCTGAGGCTAGTACAGTACAAGTCCAGGCAGTAACCTGTCACCATTAATTAAATATTAATCCCTGCTGCTGTGCTTGAGTTGCAGCCAGCAAAAAGTCCTCCAAAGCTACTGGGTTAATCACCTAGATAAAGTTTATTTTGGACTCCATCTCATTCCAACCCTAAGTAACCTATTACTTGAATATCACACATTCTTAGAGAACTTGATATGGCTTGAGGTCTGTTCAGTTTTCTGATACAGTGTATTGCAGCAATATTGTGCCACAGCATACAGCTTTAGGTGAAGGAAAAAGAATACAGTGTGTTGGCCAGATTGTTTCTTTTTGCAGTGGTAATCTAGTTTAACTAGTTTGGGAAACTCTACATCTGCTACCTAAGCAAGTCTTTCTATGCAGCCCAATGAAAAGTCAGGTAGGAGGATTTGGAAATCATGACTTTGTGTTATCCAAAGATGACTGATGACACAATGAACTTAAATCCTTCTCAGGATTGCTCAACAGTAATATTCTTATGGCATATTTGTTTTATTGAGGTAAACAATTAAACCAGCCAGTCAGAAATTAAGCCAGCAATGCTATCTGTGGTTTATTACCCAGTTTTAAACTGTGGAAGGCTTATCTGAAACAGATATGGGCAAACATGTTTCAAGTAAAGATAGGCTTTGTATGCTTTTATCTTTCCTGCCCAGTAACTGTTTCCTGTACAGGAAAAGTAAAGCTAGTGACAGTCGCATATTAATTGGCAGTAGCAATAACTTAATGGATCATACAGCACTTAAGTTTTTCTAAAGTATAAGAACAGTATTACTGCTCTCTGCAGCATAGTGCTAAAGCAAGCACAAGAACAGCTCTGTCTCTGATTTTTTTTTTTAAGTCATTTTTAGGTGCATTTTATTTTTTTCTTTGTCACATTTTAAATAAGGAAATAAAAAGAACACATTCCCCAGCAGAGTATCTTGTTTTAATATTAGTTTAGCTTTACCTTGGCTCACATAGTCCAACAGTGCCTATTTCAAATAGATGCAAAATCTCTCAGAACTATACATTAAACAGTTTTATCCTTACTCGATTTCCTTATCCAAATTAATATTATTCGACTGCTTTGCAGAAGAGGTTTATCTTCATCTTATGAAGCATCTTCTGTTTTCTGTCTTTAGCCATATTGAGTTCTTGGTCAAATATCTTGCTCAGTTTTCATTAACTGACACATTGATTTATTTAAAAAAGTTACATGTTGCTACATGGCCTTTCTTTGGCTCTTAATTTCTACTTTAATACTCACCTTAAAAGAACTAATTTAAGGGCTTCAATATATTGGTCATGGAGATGTTGAAAAGCTTAAAGGAGTTAATAAGAATGTTAATAACCCAAAGTTAAGTTAGCATTGTTTTACAAGCAGCATGTACCTGCTACTTAGTGGTAATTTAATAATCCCTAGCACAAGTAATAATTGGCAAGACTGTGGTAGAATCGATAAGCTTAGAAATAATACTTAAATGAGTCCAATTTATATACTAGAGTTCTAATTTAAGTTTTTTGATTGTCAGTTTAGAGTTCTGATTTTGACTTGGTCGGCTGCAGTTTTCATACTGGAATAAGGAATGTAAAATGTTTAGCTAAGTTATGTCAAAGGTGCTTTAAATGACTGTCAAATTTTCCTGTCTTTGCAATTAAACCATTTCAAGAAATGCATCTTTGTTGTTGATGCTATTGCAGTACTGAGGGAGTTGAGACCACCCAACCCTGTGCTTGTCTTTAGTCTTGACTTTTAGCCCAACTTTTGCAGTATTATGAGCAATGTAATTAAAAAAGAGAAGAGAAAGGAAGAGAAAGTTCCTTTAAAGTTGGATGTTGCAGCCGTAAGTTATGTAAGACCAGTTTGAAACCATCTTTCAAGCCTTTTAAGGAAGTATCTTCCGTATGACTATGAAACATAAAGATCTCAACTTTACCCTTCTTGTCCCCACCTCTGCCTTGCAGTTTCAAAGTTTTATTGCTGCTTGCTGTATTAGTTTTACATGCTGTCTCTTTTAAGTATAAAAGGGGACAAAAAACCCTACTCCTGGAGACTGATTGCAAAACGAAGTTGGCATGCTTGAGAAATTGACTCAGAAGGAGTTATATTGATAGAGGCTGCCTTTAAGAAGAGATTTGTTTTATGATTAAGGGTGTGCCTATTTGCTGTGTTTGAAATTAATGCATACTCAGTGTTGAAGCAGTGCCTTCTACAGCTGAGTTATGTGCAAAGCTACTGTGACTCTGGTTTGCTTCCTGCTCAGATAATCACCACTGTTTAGCCATAAAGAGCTATGATAGATCCTAGGGGGTTCTGTGTGAACCCTTGTAAAATTAGTACCTTCTTTCTGCTGCTATAATTTGAGTGATGCAATTCCTGTGCTGCTTGGGCTATTGGAAGATCCTCATTCCCCAGGCCACTCACTGTTGATGGAGGTCTACCACTCTGGCTGCTGCTTACTTGGATGTAAGCAGCCTATCTTTGTCATATCCACAGCTGGCACATGTGTTTTTGTACCACATGGGCCTGGATGCTTGGTCAGTTCTTCTTTCTTTCTTCAGGAACTGCTTGATTAATTGTGTGCTGTTAGGTAAGAAGGCTGAGTTTGGCTTATAAGAGGGTATTTACAGTAGGATTGTACACAGTTATGTGACTAGATGGCATGTTCTGCAATCAGTTGGGTAAAAAAACAATGGGAAAAGAGGGTGGGCAGAGGTGCATAGGTGGCTCTGAAGTTTGGTACAGCTCAGCTCACATGGCTAACAGTTCCTCAGAAGCTTTGTGGCTGGAAAGAGAACATGGAAAGAGATTTGAGTGTCAGAGGTCATCTGAGGTGTGTCAGTGGGAGTATTCCACTCCAGCTTGTTACCTTAACACTTGTCTTCACCCTGCTGCAGAAGTAGTGACTGATATGTATGTACCAATTCAAGTAATAAAATCACTAAGTGTCCTTGGAACAAGTGTACTGTAGACCCTGGGGCAGTCGGCTGTGATACTTGTAAAATACATGGAACAAAACTGAGCGAACTTTTGAAACAAATAGGGTGGAAGTACTTCAGTAACAAAAATGGCACTATATATGGTAATATATAAAAAAACCCCATAACTTGCATTTGAAACTCTCATGATTTCTGACAGAATTTTAATTCCTTGGTGATGGAAATGGGCATCATGTTTACTTGCCTCTCATCTTTATGTGCTGTAACAAGAGAATTACAGCACAGTGACTTCTGAAAGTGTGCTTTCTGATTTGGTTTTAGTATTTAGAATCATAGAACATTACCAGGTCAGTTCTTCAAGTAGTATAAATTGTTATGACTCAGTGGAATATTACAGATCTGTGGAATGTTTTCCAGCTTGATTTGTGATCCTTCATCATCTGCCACTTAAGGAGTCTGCACCTACTGCTCTCTGGAATCCTTGCTCAGCTGATAACCAGTGTGAACATATCTAGACGTCTTTCATATCTCAAAGTTTCTTTTTGCTGGCAAAATGAAAAATGAGAGCCACTTCAATAATGAAACTGTTAATGGAGTGCTTGAAATTACTCTGAAAAACTCTATTACTAAGGTCAGAGCCACAACTACTTTAAATTCAGAATGAAGCTTGGGATGAGAGTTTTTGATAAATTGTGTGTATGTGGCAGTGATGATGAACAAGGTCTTACAAAATGCAAGTAGTGATGGCAACAGTTTGTAGCTGACTCTGAGTAGTCGTTTATCCTAAAAAGATCTGTCAATTAATTGTGCTGTAGACAACTTTAAGAATCTTGCCGTTTTTGACGATGATTTAGTATAATCTGATATTCCCCTCCCCAAGTATTTGCTGAGGCATAAGGAAGTAAAAGTGTTTTAGTTAAAACCAGAAAACTATTT
Source organism: Dryobates pubescens (assembly GCF_014839835.1). Taxonomy (NCBI): domain Eukaryota; kingdom Metazoa; phylum Chordata; class Aves; order Piciformes; family Picidae; genus Dryobates; species Dryobates pubescens. The sequence goes on from NC_071613.1 coordinate 31,424,916, forward strand.
AAGGTCCAAATCTGATATTTTCTTTGCATTCCTTACCTTCTTATTTCACAAGTGGTGATCTTAATCATTTTTCTTCAACAAATTGATTGTAATTACATCTGAAAGTAGTCAAATCTTCTCTAGGAAAAGCATCTGTAAGTGCTGATTTTTAGAAACAGTCTGTTAATTATAGCATACTGTTATACACTTGCAAACTGAACGGTCTCTTTCTTCCTTGACATTTAATGTTTGTTAACCATACTAACATGCCTGGAG